>NW_024040263.1:17041523-17641523 GCF_014851395.1 Micropterus salmoides | reverse complement strand
TTGTATTCAAAAGAGGTCTTATTGGAGATCTCTTTGATCCGCTAGTGCTTTGATATCAATAATTGCTATCAATGATCTCTAACCAAAGAGCTTTATTCAGCAGTGCTAAAATGACATCACTTAATAGTACTGAGGCTAAACTCCCTTACCTCTGCACATTTCTGTAGGTCCGGCGACAATCTCTATCCAGCGTAAGAGTGAAAGATCGACTCTCCAAAGTGCGAATCTTAATGTTGCTGGTCCGGATCGTTGACTTGAATAAAAGGACCAAAGAGTTTATTGTAGTATAAACCATTTACATTAACACAAACAGCCTTTGTAAGGATACTTTGAGATATTTGAGCAATACCAGAGGTGTTTCCTGGACTCACCACAATGTTGTTTTTACTTTTTGTCAGAGTTTCATTCATTGTTAGTGTCAAACAGTTCAGATCTATGACACGAAGGCAGAGAGAAAAAGGGAGCATAAGAGCAACACACAATAATAAAACATAAAAAGAAAAGAAAACACAGCGGGCCTTGGAACAGTACGAAATACTGTACCTTCTGCTTCATTGGTGGGAATAGCGTTGATCTGAGCGCCTGATGTCCTGACTGAGATTCCTTTGTCAATGTCTCGGCCACTTAATGTCACCTGGACACACCCACAAGCAAAGCATGCAAGTGTCAGAGGTTATGTATTTACACAAAGGCTTCCCAAACACAAACAACACAATCCGACACAAAAATGTCTAGTAATTGATAAGGCTTTTGGCTACAGTGATATTCCCCCAGCAGTAATCTAATAAGGAAATAAATAAACACTTTACCTTTCTGTAATTCATTGAGACAACAGCTCCACATACTTCCCCTGAACTCTTCTTCTGTTTATCTGTTTGAGAGACAGGCCTGTTGTTAAACCTGTTTGTACATGCAAACATGCAAAGCTGTGCTCACAAAAACAACACATATCAAAGAAAACTGTGGAAAAATGATGGACAGGTATACCAAACTCACCTCTAACTGACGCTGAGATCTGTCTGAACTCAGGAAACTCCATTTCCAGATGGGTAAGAAACACATCTTCCACAGGATCCTTTGTCATGCTGGTGAACGTGATCTAATGAAAAACAAACAACTATTTAAAATCAAGACAGACTTGAAAAATGTGAATATTTTTATAAAGCTTGTTAAGCTAAGTAGACTCTTCCGATTGGAGAGTACACTGTGCTTTTAGTGCTCATAAACAAAAATGTACATGTAAAATGTATCATACTACCTTAACAAAGTAGACACTGAAGTAGACAGGCTGCTGGCCGGTACGAACGTAGTAGGAAATCACATCAGACACAAAGGGTTCTTTTGGCTTCCCAGGGTTCGCCTGTTGCTAGAGACGACAAAAGGCATGTGAAATGAATTCGCCTGCCTGCATGATGTTGGAACCACAAATTCATTTTTGTCACACTTTGGTCGTATCAAGTGAATAAAATGAGTCACTTAAAGGTCAACTGCTTGCCTATGTTCAACCCAGAGTCGCTTCAGTAACAGATGTTACTCTGCTGCAAGTCGACTTAAAGTTGGTGTGGTTTTGCCAAAAATGTAATTTTTTTTCGTAAAACCAAACAAGCTTTTCCATAATTCTCATAAAGAGAAGCCACTTAAAGCAATGAATTTTCCCTTGGACTGATATATAATTTATACATTATTACATTCAACTTCATTTATTTTCTATATGGTCCTTTGAGTATTTTCTTTTTTCAGTTTCATGGTTATTCTATTTCTGTGAGCTGTGGTTTCAGTGATATCAACATTTATTTTCCTCGCAGTGAAAGATGTTATGCAACTTCCTGTGTTTAAACCTTTGCAGAGAACTGTTGCCACGCTGACTAAATGGGATGCGGTAATGTGTAGACATTCTCGTAGATGTCTGTAAAGTTCAGACAAGACAAGCTACAACACAGTGGAAGAGAAAATTTCCAAGTATTTAAGCAAAAGAGAATCAAATGTCCATTGATCTTCTCTCTCACCAGTCACTCAAACACAAAGATTTCATCTACCATAGGCCTGCTGTGAAAAATGTTATTTTTAGATATAAGTCAGATTTGTTTTGAATTCGATCATACCATCTCAGCCAGTTTGGAGATCATGCAGCCTAAGCTCTTGATGTTGGAGTTGTACCAAGGGTCCACCATGCTCAAGTAGGAACCAAGAGTGCAGGGATTCCCCTTGGATGGACTGAGATTTTCCTAGAAAAGAAGAACATGAAAGTGGAACCAAAAATACATCAAATCTGGCAAATTAAGAGCAGTCTAAAGTTTCATTCTACCACCAAAAGAAGACTATTACTCCTTGTTTCTGTGCATTCTGCACCTGGAGATCCATTCACAGAGCAAACCATCAGAAATGTGTGATTTGGCTCAAATGAGGCGCACTTTGTGTGTCAGCTGTGAGGACTGCCTCTGTTCTTTGTGCAGGACAGCAAGTAATTAAAGAGATGATGTGTTGCTGAATGTGAATTCCACTGCTGTTATTAAGTTCCATAAAAAATTATCCACATCTAAAGACCAGGGGCAAACAGCTGTTCATATGGAAGTCCTTGGTGGAGAAAAGACACTTGAGCTAACAGAGTGATCTAATTGACATAAAAAGAAAGAATAGAACAACTAAAACAGATTCTTGGAAAGAAAAAGTGAGTGATAATTACAAATTACACAGAATCTGGCAGTAATTTTATAACAAGATCTCAAGAATGTTCTGTGGAGTCTATACTCGTGAACTTGACGCAAAATCTGCCTGCAAATGTTTATATTTTTAAGAAACAATTGTATCATTTCTTTTGCATGTCTTATGCAATTCATTGCCATTTTCATTACCCTTGAAGCTTTTCAATGACTCCTATCATATCAATAATACAGATCGACAGTTCTTGGCAAATGAATGGACATTTTGACATACCGATCTTCTGTTACGACAAAAGCACCATTTGTCTTCTTATCTCTAGAGGCGTGACTTTCACACAATAACAGACTGATGGTGTGTTCACAAGAGGAAGTTGATTTACCTTGACAGAGGAGAGGGCAGTTGGAGCCCTGCAAACAGGGATGTAGTAAAACTGGAGGTTGACTTTCATTGTAAGAAAAAGCCTCCGCGCTTCCCTTTTCCTGCAAAGACAAAACCAAAGATACGTGAGAAACATAAAGTGCGTGCACGCTTGACCACTCGCAGATCAACAATCTCAGTAAAAAGGTTTTAGATGTCAACTGTTTAGCTTCCCGAAACATGCCACAGAAATAATGTAAAGTAATGATTTAATGGTTCTCCAGTAATCAGATTGTACTGTTATGGCTTAATTGACAGTGTTGGCCTTAATACAGTATATAAGGAAATACAAGTTTAATTTATGATTAGATGTGAACATGCCACATCTAGCTTTCTATTACTGTGACAAATTAATTTCCATCATACACTTATGGCATCATTGTTCCAAATACAGGTGTCCTAGTTTCATCTATAACAGGTGTTCTTAACCTTTCTGGCAGTCCAACCCCTTTTTGAGATTGAAAATATTTCGCTACCCCTCTCCCTTTCCCTGTCTCCTGCTGTTTGTACACCTCTCACACTCAAACAATGCCAGAACAGGCGCCCTCCGTTTGGTAGATGTTTTAACAACAAAAGACACAGACCTGTGAGATTAAGTTTCTTCTAATGTGACAGTTATTACTAAGCAGCAAGCCAAAAATTACAGATCGCTGGCGCTATAATCTTTGATTAGACTGACAGGATCGCTGATTTGGTGGTTGCCCAGCAACATGAAAAAAACGCAGCGCTTTGCTCTTTTCCAAATTCAGTCAAAAAAGGCATTGCTGCGTTTTCGAACCTGCAAAGCGCTTCTGTCTAATCGGGGTCTGATTTTCTTTGGCGTTTTATAGTGGTTGGCATTACCGCCACCTACTGGATTAAACTGTAGTCCATCTAGTTATTTTTAAGTTATTTTTGTGTCTATAGTAGAATTTTCACGACCCCCATGGGACCAGGTTGTGACCCTCAGGGGGGTTGTATTCATGAGAAAGATCAACATACATGATACTGACAGATCTCGGTTGCCAGAGAATATTACGAAACTACTACAGTATGAAAGGCATATATTCCAGCAGTTCAGTCACACACAAATCACCAGCTGTTGGTCAAAGAAGCTTTACCATCTTGTGTTTGCATCTTGTGACATGATGAGTCCCTCACCTGAAGAAGTAGTAGGCTTTGGCCAGGCGGCCCACTACTCTGTCATCCCCCATGACAACTATCCTGGCAGTAAACTGTTTCTGCTGCTTGGGGAAGGAGTTCTGCATCACGCTTCCTGCACGCCTCTGCAGAGTCACCCCTCTTCTTCCGGCCCTCCCTCCACTTCCTCCGTGGCCTGAGTGGTCCTCCAGGGTGTCCTGCATCAGCACCATACTGTCCTTCATGGATGGTTTCATTTTGATGCCTCCGCGCCGTGACAGCCTCGATGAGTCTTGCTCACTGGGAAAAGGAGAAGTCAACTATCAAGAGTGTGCAAGAGTTTCCATGAATGAAAATCCTGTGACCTACAGTAAATGTTCTTGGTGAGAGAAGACGGCAAATCAAGTAAACAACACAAAACTAGCACTCGGCCTTTAATTAATGAAAAATAACAGGTATTAGAATAACCTTTTGCATTGTTCCCAAGATGCACTCATGCTGGCAGTGTCCAGACTTGACAATGATGAGGGATCAGCACTGGGGAGTAAGTCTCTCTCGATGCCGCTGTCATTAGACATGACAGAGAAGCGAGCCATGTCAGACAGCATCAAGTCGCTGGGTGACTCTCCCAGCTCGAAGTCCTCTGGACAGAGGGAGAACTGCTCTGACACAGAGCTCGATCGGAACCACTTGGCCAGCTCGCGCCCTGTCAACATTTCAACATTCATCATTTACATGTCAGTTCAGATATTGACACTCCCATAGAGCGAGGCAACACAAATCACAGCAGAGATTCAAAAATTCAGTTCAGATCTGACCAGTTTAAATCAGTTTGTAAGTGAGTCCAGCTCTGATAAACTATCCCTCAGATATTCGCACAATGTGACAGAGTGCTTGTAAGTGTTCTACTTTTCTTTTTAAATAATGTTTGCACTTTCAAACTGCCTCATACTGTTAATGTAGTAATTTATAACATATTTCAGAATGACTTTCAAAAGCTCTATAATGCTATTCAGCTACACTGTATTAAATTCATGAATATCATCCAACGAGGTTACTTGTTGTTAAATAAACCTTCATTTATAAAGGATTTCTCCCTGTATGGTTGCAGCCATGCAAAAGGGCAGTTCTCAGGGAAAAACTATTACTGATTATAAAACTTGGAATCCTCTACAGAAAATATATAATAACAGATTTTGACTTTTTTTGTAAAAACACAATGCATTTTGCATTTTCCCTTTATTTCAGGTTCCTTCACTTCATAATAATAATAATTATTAGTAATAATTCCAGTTTCAGCCTAATTCAGTTTGGCTGCCTGCTGTTAACAACTTCCTTTAGACCCCCCATGGTGTCCAGAGTCACTCACAGATATCCAGATCCTCTGTCCACAGGTGGAAGCTCATCTCTGGGTTAGGAAGAGGGCAGTCACACAGTGGTCCACTGGACAATGGCTCTGCAATACACACAGACACACACGGAGGAAGGGAAATAGGAAGAGACCAAAACTGTCACAATGATACTCAAAACAAAACACCCCTACAACTTCCTCTCTGTGAACACTTCTGTCTATCCTTCATCTCCCAGCTGGGATGAGGGAAGAGCAAGTTCAACGGATGGGTCGCTGCTAACATGACAATAGTAAGGAAAAGATTGTATGTCATAGAAATAGATATCCGGAAAGTTATAAAAATATAGACAACTGACTCGACTGATTTGGCCATGGAGGATACCACTAGATAAAGGTAAGGTCACACATTTGATCTCAGCAACAGCCGGTGTGCCAAAACATGTCCAACGCCCAACAATGTGTGGCTGAACAGCAGTGTTGGGCAGTACAGTTACTCTAATAATATTACTTTTCCCAGTAAATAGTAGTGTAACGGATTACTTCTCCAAAACAGCAATATTATTACAGTTACTAAACTAAGTAACGCTGCATTACTGCGTTACTGGACGCCCCATCCTTGACTTGAATGCGCAGCAAGTCAGCGGCACCAGATCTTATGTTGTTCAAGTCAGCTGTTAGCCAAAAAGCTAAACGAAGAAAGGAGAACAAGGGAGAGAGGCATTCTTTCCACAGCTGTAAGTAACGTTACTGCCGTTATTGTGTCACATTCTAAGATGCAAAGAACGTTGTCGTCCGTTGTAAACTTTGTGCGACCAGCAAAAAGCTTTCAACCGTGAACAGTTCTACATCCAATTTATTGAGGCATCTGCTAAAGCAGCGCAGCTTACACTTACACTTACAGAAAGAAACTCCGGCCACAGCTGCCACTGATGCTTGGACTTGTCGAGAGAGTGGCGTTAAGCAACATAATGTTTTGTAAAAATACTGAATACTGCCCTTATAAATACATGTGTAGAGAAACAGTAGTTCAAAAGTCGGGATTAACTTGCTTTATTTTTTTATTTCAGCCGGTGGCATTAAGAAACGTTCTATGTTTAGTAAAAACGAATATTATATTAATAAAAGTCAGGAGAGACTGCTTTGTTTGGTGGTGAAGGGGGCTGGTAGTGAAAGTAATATAGCAACGTAACGAGTACCATAACTAGTTACTTTTATCACCAAGTAATGAGTAAAGTAATATTATTACTTTCTTAAGGAGTAATGAGTAACTAGTAATATATTACAACTTCTGAGTAACTTGTCCAACACAGCTGAACCGCACACTGAACACCACTGCACCGGCTTACAGTGAAGTTGCTCCAGTGAAGAATAAATATATGCTCAAGAAAATGTAAAGACAGTCATGTTTCACCAATCAAAACAACTGCCTTGGGCAAGCAAGTGCCCGAATAACTCACAAACGTCTGCAATATCCTGCAATGTGCAGACAACAATCATTTACGTATCACTTTTGTGAAACCAACCCCATTTCTGAGTTTCAACATCAGAAAAGAAATGCTTTGTTCAGACTGCAAACCAGGACAATGGCATAGCTGAATGCCAAACAAGTGGTCAGAATTATTTAGAGAGATATGACTCAACAAAATATGCATACTCAGTCCATGTCACCTTACATTTATCATCCTTTTACAACTGAATTGGACATAATTTAATGCAACATAATAGCAAGTAACCCTAATGTTGTGTTTAGTTAGAATGTTTTCATCAGTCAAAATCAAGATTGCTAGAACTTCGTCCAACACAGTAACATCCTTATCTCATGTCTGATTCTTGTGGTTCTCCTTCTTTCACTCATGTTTAGCTAAACCAAAAAGTTGTTCGATGCCTAAGACAGAGTGGCTGTACCTCAGAGAGTCACTTGCATGACTTTGCTATATTTCCTTTCCAGAGGTCATACCTGAGTCTGTGTCTGCGACAATCTTGTTGTACAGCAGCTGAAGACGGTTCCTCAGTCCCCCCCCCTCCCCTCTGCTGCCCTCCTCTGCGCTCTGCTCTAGGGCCGCCAACACTTCCTGAAAGTACAGCTCAACATCTTGACCCATGTCCTGTCCCAAAAACACACAAGCACATATGGGTGAACACACATGCACATCAGAAGGTAAACTAATATATTACATATATATACACATACATACATACATATATCTCCTGGCCTTCATTCAGGATGTTTCACATGACAAGTACAAAAACTATTTTTAATTCCGCAGCTAAAACTCAAAAATGTACTGCCATCACCCACCACAAACCTAACCTGACAATATCATGTTCTACTAATGCTAATTGCAAAAATCAGAATTTGCAATTGTGCACTCACATGGGAAAAATATGCAATATTGATAAAATTAAAGAGAAGAAAAACAACAGGGAGTCATATGAAAAAGTATTATTGCATTGTTTTAGATACTGATACTTGATAGATGTTTCAGGAAACAATTGAAAATCAATTTCCAGCTATATTTCAACATTGTGCAGATAAAGGTCAATTCTGATAGCCTTTACTTTTTCAAGATATTCAGCTGTTTTCCTAGCAATATCACAGATCCAAACACTTTCAGCAGCCCCCTGCCATTCAGTGGTGATGAGGAAGGAGGTATCACGTGAAAAAGTAGTCAGAGCACATCATCTTTTCAATGAATCTTGCAGCTTGAAGCCCCACCAATCACTGAACAGAATGAGGTTTGCTCTTCTCATCGTCTACTTGCTTTCTCAGACATATTCAGAAATGGATTTCAGCACATAATGACAAAGAAGCTTCCTCCAGAGAAGCTCCAACTTCAGAAGCAAAGACAAAAGACAGCTCAGAAAATGATGCATTTGACCAATCAGGTGGATTAAGTGTTAATGTGTCTTGTGCATGGTAGTGCACACTTACTGAAGCTGAAGCAAACTTTGTGAGGGTCTAAGTAGAAAAGAGAATTTGGAAAGCATTCGGACAAGACAAGTGCAAAATAGGCCAGACAAACCTGTGGTCAACTGAAAAGAACAAGACACAGAGAGCAGAGAAACCAAGCACAATAACAGTGACAACTATAGAGGTCTGAGCACTTGAAAGAGAAGGCAATACGTGAGTGCAACTGTACAGTACTGGGCAGTCCCACTGACCTTTAGGGCTCGAGCCAGTTTCGGCCCATGGCACTGCTCTCCTCCTAAAGCAGCCTGTATGGAGTGTTGGACCACGCTGCATATGTGATCTAGAGGATTTAGAGATCCACCTGAAGCTGAAGTGGACGCATCGATATCACCCAAGAGGACTTGTCCCAGAGAATCAGAGAAAACTTCTGGGTCAGCCAGCACAAAGACCCTGCAGGGATTTACATGACAGACTTGAGTGACGGACAGGGAAGGCTGTTCGACTACACAAAATACATCCATAATATAAGCCACTGTAAATTATCAATTTGGCTTTTATTTGTACTCTCAGTAAGGTGATTAAATTTCTATTTATGACTTACCTCTCCTGAAAGGGATGGTGTTCATTTTTTAGTCTCTGCTCTGCAGTGACCATCCTCTGGTACATCAGACCTGTGGATCAAACTGGCATTTAATGACAATATATGGTTCCATATACTCGTACAGATCAGGTGACGCGTGCCTGATGAATAGACGGTTCATTTAACAACCAAAGAAACAATGTTCTGTCATCTGGTCTGCAAGGTATTTAGTATGAGCTGTCGTCAGTCAGTCAATTTTCTATGCCTATCTGGCAACCGCTATCAGTCAGGTTTGGCTACATTTGTCATCTCCTGTTATTGTTTTCATTAAAAATAAATCATTACAATTACAAAAGCATGTGTTGTCTGCCAAACACGCTTTCTTTCTAAGACACATAGGATATAATTCCAACAGTATGAGTAACAACACAGATAATTCATGTTTTGATCAACTCATCTGAAGGATTGGTCTTTGTGGGAAATGACAGCCTACAATCACGTCATCATGACAAAACGCCTCTGAATAAACATCATTGTCATCATTATTATCTCCTGCTTATTGAACCACATCCAAATTGTGTGTTCAGCTAGTGGACAATCAAACACTAGGCTTCTTTTTCCTTTGCTGTTAGATAAAGGTCGGGAGTAGGGACGGACTGATATCAATGTTAGTCAGTCGATAAAATGAACAGCATAGCTATGAATGCAAATTTAATAGAACAGTACATAAAAAGTGTTAAAAACAATTGCAATTGTTTAAATATTATAATGTTTTAGCCACTGAAGCTGCTTCAAGCCGGTTGTTCTGAAGCGATGAAGGAAATGAATCACCTCTTGTTTTAAAATTTAGTCTGCAATGTCATGCTGAGAGTTGAATACTACCTGGAATGAAGCGCTCAGTTTTTATCTGTCTCGTGTAACTGAGGCCCACGGTGCAGTAGGGATGGGGGTATGTCAGGAGTCTCTTGCAAATGTCGTAAACCCGCTTGTACAGCTCATCTGGAATGTAGGCTGTCTGGAATATCAATAACCATACAGGTTACAGCTCATACATTTTACAGTTAGTAAATTGTTGTTTTTCAGCTTTCTGGGTGTTCACTTCCTTGTTGGCATTTGTTCCTGGAATGAAAATGCATTCCATCTCCTATTTGGTACTATTTGCAGTGACAACGCCTTAAAAACAATGTCAGTCTTGCCAATTTGGGGATTTATATTTTTTATATTTAAGGCAGTATGGCTAAGCCTCTAGTGTCAATCAGGCCAACAAGATATATTCAGAGGTGGTACAGTATAGTTATACCCCCAAACAGGACTAGAAGAACTGGAGACAGTAATGCTGCAGGAATTTACTATTCAGTATGGCTCTAAAAAACCTGATAAAGTGAAAATTCATATGCATTTAATATTATGGGGGGACTGGGTGATGAGGGAAGACAGTGTGAAAAAAAGGAGAGAGAGATAGAGTTTTTTTATATATTGGTCTGAGGCAGCTTTTCACAATGTGGCAGGAATACTGTACCTGAATGACAGCATACATCAGCGTGTGGAGCAGAGGGATGATGCATTTGCGCGAGTCCCATCTCTCAGCCTGCACAAAAAACACACACTATGTCAGGACTCCACTCCACCAAGTCAATCGACAGAAAAACCATCAGCTTCTTCAAAGCGAATATTTGGTGCTTTTGTGTGTTTTTAGGCATGTTTCATAGACCAAACAAATTGTTCATTGGCTGAAAAAATTGCTGGCTAAGTAATCGATAACGAATAAGGTTCATGGTTAGTAAATTAAAGTCCAAAGTACATATTAAATCATTCACATGATGCAAGCCAACCACAACATTTTCAGAGACGTTTTCCAAGCCTGATTGGGGTTGGTGAAGTACTCTTTTAAAATTGGAGTTAAAACGTGTCAGCAGTGCAACTGCTGATATCAAGTACCTTCTCCAGCTCTTTTATCAGCACCCATACAAGAGATAAGCTGTTGGCAGGATTGTTTTGAACCTTCTTATGAAGCGTCCATCTCAGCATGCCTGCACACACACAGATAAAGACACAAGCCATTAACATGCAAGATTTCCACAGGACTAACACAAACTTGCTTAATGTGTCACACTTTTCCCCATTACAGTGCTAATTCTGTCTGATGACTACAACTTAACAGCCCTCATACTGCTGACGCAGCTAAATATTCCACAGTGTGATTAACACAAGCAGCGTTGGCTTTGTTAAATATCTGTTGAGACCGGAAAGGTTTGCGGGGTGGATACAGAAAAACACAGAAACAAATTAAGTTTTTTGACATCTAATCCCCACTAGAGCACTGCGCTCCCAGAATGCAGGGTTACTTGTGGTTCCTAGTCTCCAAAGGTAGAATGGGAGCCAGAGCGTTCAGCTATCAAGCTCCTCTCCTGGAGAATCAGGTTCCAGTTTGGGTTCAGGAGGCAGACACCATCTCCACATTTCAGAGAAGGCTTAAGACTTTCCTCTGATAAAGCTTACAGTTAGGGCTGGCTCAGGTGAGCTCTGAACCATCCCTTACTTATGCTGCTAGACTGAAGGGGGGGTTCCCATGATGCACGGAGCTCCTCTCTCCTCTCTCCTCCTCTCACTCTCCTTCTACCTTCTCCTAATGCATATTACTAACTCGACTTTACCATAGTCTTGTGCTTTCTCGTCCCTCTCCTCTCTCCTCCTATCACTTTCTGCAGGTGTTTCTAGCTCTGGAGCTGTGGAGTCTGGATCTGTGGCTGCAAGTCACCTGCTGCCTTCCTGTTCCAGCACAATAACCGCTGCTACAATTATTAC
Organism: Micropterus salmoides; assembly: GCF_014851395.1. Classification (NCBI taxonomy): domain Eukaryota; kingdom Metazoa; phylum Chordata; class Actinopteri; order Centrarchiformes; family Centrarchidae; genus Micropterus; species Micropterus salmoides. Next base: position 17,629,679 of record NW_024040263.1, on the reverse strand, counting down.
TAGTCTTATTACTATAATCATTATTATTACTACAATTCCCACCATGCTTGCTCATGGTGGGAATTGTCGGGCCTCTGTAAATAATATTACAAAAAGTACAGTCTAGACCTTCTCTATATGAAAAGTGTAATGAAATAACTTCTGTTATGAATTGGGGTTATATGAATAAAATCGAAACTAATAAAATTGAATTGAATTGTTTATATACTGGACTGTTGTCAATGTGTGTGTTCAATTCCCACTACCACCAATGTGTCCCTTAGCATGGCACTTAAACCCTAGTTGTTCCAGAGGTATACGACCGCTGGAACACCTAGGGTTGTAGGGTCGCTTTGGTTACAAGCTTCAGCTAAAGTAAGTAAGTAATTTTATTTCATAAAGTCGGTCCTTTTACCATCGCCACTTCTCAATACCATAACAATAAAGTTAAGAACAAGTAATATAATCAGATGATGTTGTTTGTAAGAGTTCATATTACGTGTGAGCAAAGCCAACAGCAAAGTCAGATAAAACCACATGCTAAGAAAATAATCTTCGTATCCTAATATATATACTTTATTTCAGTGTGTTGTAGTAGATCATATTGTACCTTTGTTGAAACTGTCTGGGGGCTGCAGGCTGTCTGTTTCTCTGGGCAGCACAGCCTGGATGTTGCGGTAAAGCTCTGCCTCTGGAACTGTGGGAGAGCAGTCAGCTGACAAAGTAGAGAGGTTTAAGTCTGACTGATATATATATATATATACACACACATATACACATACATACATACATACATACAAAAATGTACAATACAAATACAAATGTGAGTACAATGGGTGTTTACCAGTGTGTGTGTGTGTGTGTGTGTGTGTGTGTGTGTGTGTGTGTGTGTGTGTGTGTGTGTGTGTGTTGTATGTACCTGTTTGCTCCATGCTACACACACTGTTCGAGTTATCCCAGGGGGCCTTGCTGGTCATGTCTCACATGCATTGTGGGTCTATAAACTGTAATCAGGAAGAAGACATGGACAGGAAGTGTCCTGTTCTGTCATGTCCGAGGTCAGACAGTAAGTGGATGGTAAGCCTCTCACTGACAGTAAATGTGGGTCAGCGATTCGTAGATCTGTAAGATAGATTGAATGACATAATTTCAAACTCTCTCTGTTCACAGTCTGGTGGGCTGAAAATAATACCATCTCTAAGTGTCTCATTTTTGTATATGCGTGTGAAACATAGTGCCTGCAGTTGACATTTATTCCAGTGTGTTTACCCACACAAACACCTACAGACAGACAGACATACACGCACACACAAACACACAAACATGTAGTCTACCACAGGTAACAGAAGGTGCAGTGGTCCCACACAGACCCTCCCCAACAATCTAAAAAAGTGTTCCTATAACCAAAATAACTTAAACCCACATCCCCACACAGGTTTATGAGTCACCTCTCAAATCTCCACAACACAAATTAGTGGTCAAATTTGGCCAAATATACCCAAAAAAAGAGTCTCCCTTATGGCACTTAAGATCCTTTATGGTGAAATTTTTATAGGCTATCCAACATAAATGAAATGTGCAACTATCATAGAAGTCATAGAAACAAGGCATGTCCCAAACAGGCTGAAACCAAACGTTTTTGTTTAATGGAACTTGTTAGTTAACTTCTTAGCCACCCTGCACCCACTTGTAGCACCCCACGAGGCAATAAAACTACCATACTCATCCATATACTGTTGCTAACGTTTACCAGGTCAAAGCTTAACAGGTGTAAAGTAAAATAATATTGCATAAACTTACCATGCTCTGTACAGGCACGGACCAAACAGTCCCTTAGGTCTATTACATCCACACACTAGGCTCGGTGTACTGAAACTAACAAGTGTGTGACAGAGATGGAGAGGGAGAGAGAGAGCGAGTCACAGTCAAGTGAGCACAACAATTCATTGCTGAGTGTATTTCCTCTTGTGAAGGGGTATGAGGTAGTAACAGGGAATAAGCACTGTGTGTATGTCAGCAGAGATGAAGGGGGAGGTATAGAAAGAAAGAGTGAGAGAGTGTTCGTATGTGCAGGTGCTGGAGTGTGTCAAGGAGTCATAACCTGTTTGAGTCATGTTCAGTTTGCTCAAGGCTGAATATATTTGGATTTATTTCTATTTTGCGACATCACACACAATTCACTAAACTTGAACTTGTGCTCCCTTTCATGTCGATTTCTCTCATTCTCCCCATTTCTCTTTCTCTGTCAAACACACACACACACACACACACACACACAAAACACTGCACTGGGGTCATTCCACAGGCTGTGTACAATGAAAGGAATTTGTGTGATGTGATTTAGCCTTGATCCCTCTAAGAAAAGCAGTACTTTCATAAACAGCGAGTGAACAGCGCTGCCTCAGCAGCTGAACAGTGCCTGTTTGACCACAAGTTTCCGGTTGCCTCTAGTGTATTCACTGTCTTGTCTCTGTCTCTTTCATTCTCTCCATCTCTCTATTTACATCCAGACTCATCTATCAGGGGCCTGTGTTTTTCTGTTTGTCTTTTTCTGTCGTGCTCACAAACACAGACACAAAAACATTCTCTACTGCATGTAAAAGCATTCATGTGCAAACATTGACTCTTGCCCACACAGATGTGCGATCTTACGTGACTCCGTTTTTAACTTTCTTTACTAACAGAAACTATGAATGCAGTGCAGGAGTTAACACATACACATCATTTCCTCTCAGAATGAGTGGGTAGACAACGCTCTATATTTAGACACACAGAGACAGAGAGAGAGAGAGAGAAAGAGAGAGAGAGAGACAGAGAGACAGAGAGACAGAGAGAGAGAGACAGAGAGAGAGAGACAGAGAGACAGACAGAGAGAGAGACAGAGAGAGAGCTGAAATGAAGTTGAAAAAGATTAAAAATAGATGCACCACATCATTCACAGTCTTTCCAAATAACTAGCTTGGAAAAACCAGACTCTGCAGAATGTTTTCTGCAAAAAGGTAAACCTCCTAACATAACAAAAGACCCATCATACCTTTTTGATCATCATTTGACATCATTTTGTTTGACCTCTGTTCACAGTCCACATGCCTTTTCTGCACATTTCTGCAGGAGAACAGGAGAACTAACTTGATGAGTTAGAACCTCATTAACTCATCAAATAAAACCAACTTGAACAAACTGCACATTACCTAACATCACAGATCCAAACATCACCAGAGTCAATCTTTTCGCCTTTTTTTAATTTTTGGACTTACCACTGTGCTAACAAACAGCAAAATGACCAAATGGCCCAGAGAAGTGCTAATAAATAGGGCACAAGCCAAAATGCTTTTACAGATTGCAAAGGCCACATGCAAGTGAAACAAACTTCCCCTATGACTTTTGACTATTCACAGTTCATGTGAATCGGTTCCTCATCTAAGTTGTGGCTAGAACATATCTATCTACACCTTTCCAATGCGGGCAGACGTCCCCACTCATCTCAGTGGTCATCTGAAGTCTCAAACAATCTGTTCCTACACAAAACAGGAGCAGTCATTTCCGTTCAGGCATGCTGCAGCCATCTCAGAAAACAGGAAGGACCTGACAGCGATGTGTGGAAGTGCATTCATAGAACAAGAGAGAGGTGGTGCTTGGGTGCTGCAGTTTTGTGTGTGTGTGTGTGTGTGTGTGTGTGTGTGTGTGTGTGTGTGTGTGTGTGTGTGTGTGTGTGTGTGTGTGTGTGTGTGTGTGTGTGTGTGTGTGTGTGTGTGTGTGTGTGTGTGTGTGTGTGTGTGTGTGTGCGCGCGCGCGCGCTTGCTTGATTGGAAATCCCCAACCTAGGATAGCATGGGGTCTACTGACACAAATGGGCCTTATCATTGCTCTCACATATAGACCTGGACAAAGTGGAAGAACAAGGAAATCACCTGCAAAGTTTGTCCCCTATGTAGCTAGCAAGCAATACCTGAAAAACAAGTACAGGTTGCACAGCACAGCACTTAAATTTCCTGACAGGGAAATTCATTCATAGAAGCGAACTGTATGTACAATGTGTTAAGTGGGCTTACGGTAAAAGCAGGATCATGAAATTCCTCAGGTTTTTTTTTTCTTACTCAAGAAGATAACAAATATGACACTGGTTAAATGTGGACTGAAAGAACTAGCTGAATGGCTGCTGCCCTATTGTCTCCCCAGAGCATCTCAGGAGAAGCTAAGTGTTTACATTTGAGCTATAAATCAGTCAAACAGAATGGCATCTTGCCAATAAATTGTCATCTTTAATTATAACCATGCTAAGAAAACTCACTGCTGTGAGGAACACACAGGCAGAAAAACACGCACGTAAAAGTTGCAAAGAAACTCCCAAAACAGTTTAATTCAGTGTGAGCAACGGGGGATATCAATCAAAGTGATTTCCTGCATCAACATGCTGGACAATATGAGGAAGTCCTCTTGGACCGGTGTGTGTGTGTGTGTGTGTGTGTCTGTGTGTGTGTGTCTGTAAACCTTCCCGGATTATTTCCTCCTCAGGGCATGCAAACACTGTCCACAATAATGCCAAAACTCTGCAACAAACATTCAAAAGTTCTGTCATAAAAAATCTGCTGATTGGAGTTGGTTTAAATACAACATCCAATCACAGGTCTGAGTGGACAGGGTAAAGATTTATGCCGCTGGAGGTAGTGTGCTAAATCCATCAGGCTAGAGGAAGACACATAGGAAGAGATGGAGATATAAAGGGGTTTCCCAAGAAGGTGTGTAGTGTGTGTGTGTGTGTGTGTGTGTGTGTGCGTGTGTGGGGTATGGTCCCTTAAGTGAGGCTTATGATGGTGAGACGTGGGTCAATTGGTCCGTTACGGGTCAACTGAGGATGTAGCATTTAGGTTGGATTAGGAAACATATGTTAGTTATGTTGAAACACGTATGCAGATGCGACCAGACACACAAATTATACATACTGTACTGTACTGAACACATACATTATGCACATGCAACTCCCACCAATTTACATGCTACGGAATCTTAGAATAAACAAAGTACAAGTAGCTTTCAGTATATCCTGCGCATATGACCACTTACTACAGTGATTTCCATGAATATTTTGGAATAGTGATTATTATTTATGCAAGAAATGCTTCTAAACCCTTTCTTATCGAGGATAAAAACACTGAACAAAAACAGCATTGTTCCCATTGATACAGCTGTGGCCTCGGGCAGAAGGCCTGTGAAGGAACAGTGAGTGTGAATGATTTATTTTGCATTCAAACTTTTAATGTGTAACAAGCCATTTTTGTTATATAGAAAGTAGAGTATCAGGTATTTAGTCATCTACTCCACTTACTTACAAGCTCCTTGCCAATTTGTGAAGAAAACTTGGGAAACACGATGCACATTTCTGTTTGTTTCAAATATTTTGTTTGCTTGTTTAGCCCTAAATCTACAGATTCCCTCTAATGCTTTTCGAGAAATTGCTACAGTACAGTTCTTCAAGCAGATGACATGGATTTAATTCTCTGCTTCTGAGAAGTCCCTGCTGTTCATGCATGTGTGTTCAATCAAGTGTTATGCATCTTACTGTACATTTTCCAAATATTAAAATCAAATACTGTAAGTCTTATACAAACTGTAACTCACTTTACTTCAGTAAGCACAGGATGGTGTACGTCTGCAACATTTGAGACATTCTCTAACCTAATATTCTGGATACTCTGCTACTGACGTGTGTGGAAACACAAACATTGTTTCCAGACAAGCTGCAGGAAAAGTAAAAAGTGTGTAGACAAATGTGAGGATTCCTGTGGTGTGTCAGTCTCACCAGGCAGCAGACCTTATTTTAGTCACTGTGGGCATCATCAGGCAACACAGTTACATAGCTTTAAACTTTCACAAGTTAATGGGTGTAAGGTGGTCTAACTGCTACAAGCACAGGATGTTCCAAGTACGTCACATAGACATGATCAGAAACACAAATAGATCCACAGGCACACTTGGCATGAAATGGCCCTAGCCACGATGGACACTGCTTTCCAAGGAGCCCACTGGCACCCGACTATGCCAAGAAGTGTTGCCATTTGTTTTCCTATTCCTCACAGGACAAACAAAATGGTGGTCTGTCTGCATTTTGGGATCTGCAGTAAGTGGAATTAAGGGTGTTATATATATAACTTTGGGTAAGGCTGTCATTTAAAAATGTTGGGTCATGTTTTACAGGAAAATGCTAGAGTTAGGGGCCAGCACTCCAGGGCAACATCTGCCTAAAGAGGCAAATGTAGTCTAGAGGCTTCAAAATAAAACTCTTGGCTGCAACTAATGATTATTTTCTTTATTGATAAATCTGTAGAATGTTTCTTGATTAATGGAGTGTAGTCTATAAAATGTCATGCTCATCACACTTTCTTAAAAGGCCAAGGTGACATCTTAAAGTTGTATGTTTCATTCGTCTAAAAGTTCAAAACCTAAAGATATTAAATGTGCTTTGACATAAGAAACAAAAGCAGCAAAAGAAGCTTGAGTTGGGGAATTGGGGTTTGCTGCTGTTGCTTGAAAAATGACTTATATGATTGACCAATTTCTAGAATAGTTTCAGATTTGTTTTCTGATGATAGACTAATCGATTGATTGATTACATTCCTAAACACAACATTGGCATGAAGGTTTCTGTTGAGCACTTTGTTCATAAGGCATTATGTCAATTCACCTTGTGTTAGCATGAATTAATCAAGTCATCTGACTGAGCTGAAAGGGCCATAGCCTCAGCTGAGCGCATATGTCTCGTATCAACACAGCCTACAGACATGGTGGAGTCTGTTTCATCTGACTGACTGCCCTGAACTACTGTCCCTCTTAAACCCCAAATAGGAAAAGGGGGACTACAAAAGGCGTTACTGAGTTTCCCTGCAGCAGTAGAAACCACATAACAAGTCCTTAATGTCAGATCTTTGCATTTGCAGCATAATCAAATGAATATCAGCTCAGTTTGTTCTTTGAAAATTACAGATAAACAAATTGTCTGATTTTCTGACACCGCTGGCCTCACATGGGCCAGCATCACTTTTTGATCTACTGATTAACAATAGACCACAGATTATTTTAGTCGCCTTTGGGATATCCCTCTAAACATTGGTCCAAACACTGATTTCAAGTGGTTGACATTTTGAAGATGACTAAAAGGTCTTTGTACACAAAGGTCACAGTCTCATGATGGTGACCATCATGGGGTGGAGTGGGCCGCGCCGTGTACATCCATCCCTCCATCCAGTCCATGGAGCTAATTTTGAAAAAACATGAAAGAGACGAACTCTGACCCTGCCTTTCAGACAATATTTTTCAAGTGACACTGACTGACCAAAGGCCTACAGTATATAGTTAAAAAATGGCTTTAAGTTTAAAAAGTTAATTGTTATAAAACAATGGATTGAATTAATTTTGGTCATTGTTGTCTTCATATCTCAACAGGAAGACACAAATGTAGAAAATTACTGTATGTTCTATATGTTTTGGGGTATGTTTGCTTAGTTGGCAGCAGTTTTATCCTATCAAAGTCAGCTGACGTGGTGCTTTACTGCTTCATTTAAATCCCTCCCGAACTCTACCCTGTATCGCAAATTACGACACTTCTACAAAACTGATAAGATGGCAGCAACAATGTTGTAATACTGATTGTTCATTACCATTATTAGACTACATGCTAAGGGTTTAAGCCTATGATTAAAAAAAATTCTTCCCGTTGATGCTGTGATGCAGTTACAATCCTACATTGCATGCTGCGCCTGTTCCAGTCATCTCCTCACCCAAACAGCTATCCACAACATGTCGTTTTGCAGCAATATCTTTGTTTTTATCATCCCAGAAATTGTATCTGAATGATTTACTATGTAGTCATAAGATAATTTGACAGTCATCACACAGTCTCATGAGAAAGTGTGGTAACTTCATCATTAGACAACTGAGATCAAATTTAACACAATGTGGACTAACTACTTTTTCTCATCATGAGAAAGAGAATTATGACAACTGTTTGTCATGTGATCACTGTTTTATAGTGTTATTTGACGTCCCCATATTTTAAGTTATTTCCTCTATTACCATGTTGAAAACAAGATTACCAGCATACAGCTAATAGATAAAACACACACAGACTGGAGCCACCCTGCATCCCCTTCAACCCAAAGTGGTACCAGGAAGCTCGGATCTAAAACAAGGAAGTTGGAGGAAATACAGCTGTGCTCTCAAGACTCCCAAAAGACACAACAGAGAGGCAGGGCTTCAATCAGATCAGGCACTGTTATCAAACCCTTGTTATTATCTCAGAAGGGGAAAAAAAAAAAAACCTTCCTCCTTTGTGTCTTCCCGTGCATGTCGCAGTGCATGATCAGGGCTGCCAGATTTTCAATTTCTTCTGGGATCTTCCCCCCAGAAAACTGTTAGTTTGAAAGAATGTTTTCCTGCATTGTATTTAATCTATGGAGTATTTTTGTTGCTGAAACGTGGAGTGTGTTGGACAGGAGACACATGGCATTTAAAAATGGGACTCTCCGTCATGGTTTTGGTTTTGAGTTCTGTCAGTTCCTGTTTTATTTTACTGTCTCGTTTGCCAAGTGCAGACACAGTGGATTAGGACCCACGCGAGAGAAACCTAAGCAGATCAGGATCAAATCAAATCCACAATCCAGAAATAATCTAACAACACAGGTAAGGGAAGCCGACAAAATCAAAAATATAAATCCACAATACAGGCACAGAAGACAGACTGGGATGCTTGGCATGCAATAAAGACGGCAATCACACAGACTGATACACACACACACACACACACACACACGAGAGGACAGGTGAATTATACACCAGTGAAACACACTAGGGTGGTCAAGACAATCAGACAGGCACACACACAGGCGGTAAATAAAAGTCACACAAGAACATCATGCAGAATACTTTCAAAATAAAACAGGAAACAAAACCAAAACCATGACCCTCTCAGGGGAATCTAGAGGGATAAATATATGAGCAGATGTGATTGAATTGTCTCAATATTGTTAACGGCAGCTATTGGTGTTCTGATTGGTGGTTCAAGTAAACTTATTATGGGGAATACATTATGTTTACCATGTCACTATAAATCTCAAATGCATAAAAAATATAATAATAAAAAAAAATTATAGCCACCGTCATAATGTCTTTAATTTTATTACATTTTAAGATGGTAAAAGACATCAATTAGGCAAATAAATGACCGACAAAGATCAATTCATCAAACTTGCTGTTGTTGGTAACACTAGGTGTTTGTCTGCTGCAAAACTCTACCAGTAACTTTACCCACAACTTTAGAACTTGCTTCCTCAACAAGCTTCCTGGCTGCTGACCTGTCATGACAACAAACCATGCACACTTCACTGGGTTTTCCTAGGAAATTTGCCCCATCAAGTGAAGCGTCTCTCAACTGCCGATAGCTTGCCACAGTAGCTGCCACTAGCTGCCACAGGGTGCCGCTAGCTGCCAACTAGCTGCCACTGAGTCCTGCTAGCTGCCACCGAGTCCTGCTAGCTGCCACCGAGTGCCACTAGCTGCCACTGAGTCCTGCTAGCTGCCACCGAGTCCTGCTAGCTGCCACCGAGTGCCGCTAGCTGCCACCGAGTACAACTAGCTGCCACCGGGTACAGCTAGCTGCCACCGGGTACAACTAGCTGCCACAGGGTGCTGCTAGCTGCCACAGGGTACAGCTAGCTGCCACAGGGTGCTGCTAGCTGCCACAGGGTACAGCTAGCTGCCACAGGGTGCTGCTAGCTGCCACAGGGTGCTGCTAGCTGCCACAGGGTACAGCTAGCTGCCACAGGGTGCTGCTAGCTGCCACAGGGTACAGCTAGCTGCCACAGGGTACAGCTAGCTGCCACAGGGTACTGCTAGCTTCTACTGAGTGCCGCTAGCTGCCACAGGGTACAACTAGCTGCTACTGAGTGCCGCTAGCTGCTACTGAGTGCCACTAGCTGCCACAGGGTACAACTAGCTGCTACTGAGTGCCGCTAGCTGCCACAGGGTACAACTAGCTGCTACTGAGTGCCGCTAGCTGCCACAGGGTACAACTAGCTGCTACTGAGTGCCACTAGCTGCCACAGGGTACAACTAGCTGCTACTGAGTGCCGCTAGCTGCCACAGGGTACAACTAGCTGCTACTGAGTGCCACTAGCTGCCACAGGGTACAACTAGCTGCTACTGAGTGCCACTAGCTGCCACAGGGTGCCGCTAGCTGCCACAGGGTACAACTAGCTGCTACTGAGTGCCGCTAGCTGCCACAGGGTACAACTAGCTGCTACTGAGTGCCACTAGCTGCCACAGGGTGCCGCTAGCTGCCACAGGGTACAACTAGCTGCTACTGAGTGCCACTAGCTGCCACAGGGTGCCGCTAGCTGCCACAGGGTACAACTAGCTGCTACTGAGTGCCGCTAGCTGCCACCGGGTGCCGCTATTTGCCACAGGGTACAACTAGCTGCTACTGAGTGCCGCTAGTTGCCACAGACTGCTGCCACTAGCTGCTACGGCTAGCACACTACCTGCCACAGGGTGCTACACTACCTGGTGAACGCGTGAGAGTTGTCAGCCCCATACATCAGATATTTGGAAGTTTATTTATAGCCTGACTCACATGAGTAAGAGACGACGGAGAGCCCACTGACAAAATTCTGAGGGCGGCTGATATGTAGCCTACAACAGCATAGGAATCTCGTTATTTCAACCATGTGCAGTATTTACAATTAACCGTATCTGTATAGTACAGTAAGTGGTATTTTTAATCAGATAATAGCCTCCGGCTCATCGGTGGAAAACGTAAACATCATTAAGACGATATCGTCATACTATGAAGACAAAAAACACCCCTCAAATAACAGGTCAAGGGAAGAACAGTAGCCAAGGTAAAATATGACTTAAGATAAAATATCTACTGAGATTTATGTTAAACGGAATTAAATGTAACTTATATCTATATTTTGCCTAAATATTTACAGTAGACTAACGTTACACGTAACGTTAGGTGTCAGCATCCGCAAATTGCAAACTACGGTTTATAGTCGTCGACCTTTGAGTTTTCCGCGAGTAAGTACACAGTAAACTATAAAGAAGAGATGTAAAGACATCTCCAATTAGTAAATATTCATTAAATATCATTAAATATTTCCATCCGTACCTGCAGTTAAGTTGTACAAATAGATCCATTCACGTCCTCTGTTGCCTCTCACTCTCTCACACTTGCCTCAGTTCCAGGCGAAGTTTGACAGCAGTCTACTGACCACGCCCCTTGCTGCAATCGACCAATGGCATGTCAGTAACTAGTAAGAGCATTTACCCATATAATTTACGCGACAGGTGTTCTAATGTTCATTTAGGCCTATAGATAGATAAGATAAGATCGTTACAGTAATCCTTCAATAATCTTACTGCTTTCCTCAGATTACTAGTATGTTTTGGCACAGATTAAAGGGAAATACCCAATAAAAGAGTAGAGACACATCAAATGTAAATGCTTATGTGCACCAAGGGGTCACACGTGATTAAAATTCTACAGACCAGATTTCAAACCAGTTTCACACCCATAGAAGACTTTGGACCAACATGTAAGACGATGCTCTCCACCACCACCACCATAACACCAAATCACATAAAATAAACTTTCATAATTTTCCTTCATATTTTGTGATGTTAGTAGCCTGTATGTCTCTGATACTACGTATGTGGGCGGCACAGTGGTCCAGTGGAGTTTACATGATCTCCCCGTGTCTGCGTGGGTTTCCTCCGGGTGCTCCGGTTTCCCCCACCATCAAAAAAAGTCAGTGCAGACCAACTCCAGATGTATGTAATACATACGTGTGCAGCCCGGGCGCTGCACAGTGGCTGCCCACTGCTCCCTTGAGGGATGGGTTAAATGCAGAGAATGAATTTCACAACATGTATGTGACAATAAAAGGTTTCTTCTTCTTCTTATATTTCTCTTTGTTATGTCTGGCTATGATTTTTTTTTCTTTCTATCTGCTGTTCCCAAGTGTCTCTTCTCGATCTCAATGATATTACCTGATTAAATAAAGGTTGTATAAATGAGGGAATATCTTGAGGGTTATCTCCAATAGAGTTCCACAGATTTGGCAAGGAGCTCTGAAGCTGTTCTGTCACCCACCTGTATACATTGGGGAATAACAATATCTTTACGTAAAAGTAATTTTTCAATGTAAAATCTCCACCACAAAAGAAATATCCTTCATGCGTACATACATACATTCATAAAGTATCAAAAGCAAAAGTACTTTTTATCTTATCAGCAGTTTAGGCATGTAATTTCATTAGCCTATTGATGCAACTTCAGCTGGAACATTATTACTGTTTTTTCCTGGCTCCTCTATATGCTCCTGGAAATTAATAAAAAGGCAATTAAAGTAACAATGATTATATTTTATAAGTTAATCACATTAACTTTTGTATGTAAAATTCAGTTACATTCCACCACTGTACCCATACTTGCTGTATAGTACATTACACATAACAACTTGATGGTACACACAAACGCCTCTTCAATGAAGTCAAATATCATGAAAATGAATCTCCAGTTGAAGACATATATTTTAATGAAGATTGAATTTAAAATATATCCATCTCATAGGTGATATACATACAATAATTAAATTAATATTATATTTGCAATATTTCTATCAAGAAATGTCATGTAGGGATAGGGCAGTGGTGACAGGCATTTATCTGAACATAAAAGTACCTAATTTATTCAATCTAATGTTCAAGTGCTTCAATTTTATTAAATATATGTCCGTGCAGTGCTACTATTTTAGTCTCAGTCAAGTTATCTGAATAGTATCCCCTTACAGCAACATAACAATATGATTTTCTTAAAAATGTCATAGTTTACAGTATGCAAAGTGCAATGAAACAGTTCCTTTTTTATGAAGGACGATGTGCATCCGAATGTATTTCTAGCACCACAATATCAAATTTATCTTCCATCTGTTCCTTAGATGAAATAAACGTTTTTACTTTGCATAGATTACATTACAGGTATTACAAAGTGAGACTTTACTACAAGCTAAAGGTAAATGTATTTGTCATATTACAGGGTTGTGATTGCCAACTCTGGATTATTAAAGTAGTCTGTGCTTCCACTGAAGTCAAATGGAAGTTAACAGAGCCCCCTGCTGGTCATATGTATAACAGTGGTTTCATTTTAACTCCACAGGAGAAATGTTTCACTACAAGCCCATGTAAAACAGACATAAAACGTTATGGTGTAACATTCAAGTTAGGGCGTGCAATACAGCATTTTACAGATAATATATATACATATTATGTAATTTCATAGTGTCCATTCTCAGATATAGTCACATAGTCCCATAATCACCTCTAATGGAGGCATTACATAGTACACACTGGTCAACAGGTGTAAAAGAACAATTAATCCATCTGGTCCTCCATGTCCAAAAATGCTGATTTCAAGATGATCTTACATTACATCTCTCGGTAGGACAAAGGCTTATTACAACATATTGGTGTTGCAAGTTTGGGTGCCGTTTCACCTGAGATCCTGTACTGTAGATTCACCCTGTTTGACCAAATTATATTCTAATGTTACTGCAGGTAAAGCAGCTTTTCGGCCAACAGGGAAGGAGGAAGTGAAACCTATCATACTAAATTTGAACAGTTTCCTTAACAAGTGTAAATGGTTGCTTTGTTCAGAGAAAGCTGTATTCAAAATCATTAGAACATTGTATCTCTAGTCATTCCTTGTTTCTCAGGTTCTTTGGCATGTGTTTGTATTGTCAAAGGCCAGCCAGTTCTGCAATTTCCTGAGTACACCTTCTGCGCAAGTCCTCGTGTTTCCAATAGTTGTGTCCCGCTGCCATTTGAGGGTGCTAGCATGTCAACTTGACCACAGCACCAGGTGGAAATGGGAAAAATAGAACTGAATGTCCTGTTTACTTTCCCTCTGCTGTCAGTGTCTGTTATGCAGAGCATATAAATAACCACCCAAACCAGTGGTCATCAGCAGTCTCAGGGGAGAGCTCCACTGAAAGTGACTATGGGCAGGCAGAGGAGGGAGCAGAAGGTTGGATGGAGAGGTTGGATTTGAGCTGAGTTCCGTGATTTTCTTAGCCTCCAGTCAGTAAAGCTGTCAGGTTTATAGCACACTGATATGTCACATCTATATAGGACAGAGAGAGACACAAAGGGATGCAGGTGAGTAAACAAATTGCTGGGAGTATCCAACAAGACAAGCCTGTCTGGTTTGTATTTGAGATGAGAAATAATTTCTCTGACATCTGAAACTCCTGAAAGATGATGTTTACATTTATAATCGTGTTGAAGATGTTCAAAGAGAAAGCTTGGTCAGAGGAGCCACCACCACTTGATAGAACCATTAGATTTATTAGAAAGATTAAATAGTTGGGTGTGTAACACTTAAAAGGACCAATGACTTGGTTTAGGTTAGAATTAGGTTAAGCTCAGGTTTTAGGGTTGGGGTTAGGAATATAGCTTTAATGGTTAATTTATGGTCTAGGGTGTGCATTTTGTCAATGAGGGTCCTCACAAGTACAGAAAGACAAACATTTGTGTGATTATCTTGATTCCACACCTGGTGACGCTCTGCAGTATTTTTTTCTCATCCTGGTCCAAACATACAGCAAAAGTTGTGTTTCCGGCACCGCTGACCTGCACCTTGTCCACCTTCACCTCTGTCATGCTCAGCTGCTACAAAACAAAGGAACACAGCAAAACTAAATGCATTGCATCTCATGAATACCCACCCCTTTCACCACCTGTTTACACTGCTGCCCTCTGGAAGACACTATAGGGCTCTGAAACGCCACATCTACAGACAGAGGGACAGTTTTTACCCTACAGCCATACACAAACTGAACTCTCACCCCCCCAATCCCATTCCCGCCCCCAACACCACAATAATTTTAACCACAGTACTATGGTCTAATACACATAACGACAACTAACTCATCATATTTCATCTTATTTATTAACTTAATGGTCACATTTATTTACTGTGTGAGCATGTGAGTGTTTGCCTGAGCAGAGTGAATGGAAACAGATTCTTTGATGAGAGATTACATATTTCGTTGTATGTAACATGCAATGACAATACAGGCATTCCGTTCAATTAATTGAATAAACCTTTTGGAGAAAAAAATTAAATAAGCTAGTCAGTGGAAAATTCTTTGAAAACTGTAGCAATATATTTGCACATTTGCATATCATTTGACATGATCTATACATATTTTTTTATATGTCTATGCTGTTTGTTATGTCTACTTGTTATTGTGCTATGTGTACTTGCCTTTGATGTTTACATTTGCACGTTGAGCTTGGAGAAATGCAATTTTGTTCCGTTGTGCACTACTAGTTGGTGGTTGAATGACAATAAAGTTCACTTTCACACTTTGATATGCTATTGCTGTTGCTATTGCAGCTTGTCTGAGATGTTTTTTTAAGCACATGTTGCAAAGAGAGCCTTGAGCTGAAGATCAATCTTTTAAGTAGGTCTTACATTCCTCTGAGGGGTGTAGTGATTTTTGCGAAAGGCTCCAAATCTAAAACGAGGTTAAGAGATTAAGCTATACTGTTCGGCAACGCACACAAACAAAACCTACACAACACTTGCCTGTGTTGTGGCTTTTTGTTCCATCAAGTTGTTAGCTAACTGTTTTTCTCAACATTCACGAGACAGGCTTGAGATGGTATCAAGAATGTATTGAGGTCTTTAAATAGAGAACGTGTTGCAAAGTTGTTTGTGAAAGCGTACTGATGCAGCACATTTTTAACCAGCGAGACAGACTGACATCTAGCTCACCTGGTTGTAGCCCTTCTTGCTTTTACCATTCTGTCTCTTCAGCACCTCAGTCATCGTGAGCTGCAGGCACTCCATCTTTGAGTCTGACAGAGATTGTTTTAGTTAAATTATGAATACCACTAACACATCTGACAGTAATTGCTTCATCGTCACCTGGTGAAGGTACGAAAAGGAAAAGATTAAGGCATAATTAAAAGAAGAGAAAGAATAATTATCTGAATTTGCAACAATCAACAATAGTTATTATTATTTTACAGTTCAGTGACTAAGCCAAATATTATAGTAGCCACTGCCTGTAGCATACCTAGTTCCTCAGGATTCTTGCATGCTTTGGTTAAGTTTACTGAAGTACAGACTTTGGTTTCTCTTTTCCACTGGCTTCTCCCACTAATCACCACCTGAATGGGAGGAGAATAGAGGATAAGATTATTGCGGCTTTGGAAAAAAAAGAAACCATAAAGATTAAAACTGCAGCCTGACTGCAGGAATTCTGAATTAGGAACAGTATATGAAAGCGAAGGGGCAGATAATAGATTAAGAGCAGTTGTAACATCAGTAAAGAGGGACATCGTGTTTACCAGTCTCTAATGCTTCATACCACTGGGAACACAGTGGCATGTGCTCTTTGCTGATTAGCAGACTTAAATTTTAATGTGTCATTTCCTGTGGGTAGAGAAGTGACCAACCGAAAACCAGCTGAATTTGAGTAATCGGGGAGAACCTG
The DNA here is from genome assembly GCF_014851395.1 of Micropterus salmoides. Taxonomy (NCBI): domain Eukaryota; kingdom Metazoa; phylum Chordata; class Actinopteri; order Centrarchiformes; family Centrarchidae; genus Micropterus; species Micropterus salmoides. Next base: position 17,613,141 of record NW_024040263.1, on the reverse strand, counting down.
CACTGTCTCCAAATGGGATGGTATTTTGTTGATTATATGGCGTATTTATGAATACAATTACTTTAAAGTGCAGCTTCAAGACATACTTTTTGAAAATGAATGAAACCAAACACCATCTTACCCTGTTGTACACCACCTCCAACATTAGAGGCACTGCTTCTCGGTCACCATCAATACCAAATCGTTTACTGGCAGCACCTTGGAGAGAGAGAGAGAAAAAAGACACACACCCACACACATTAGTGATCTATGCGAGTGTAGTATTTTGATTATACCATTCAAAATAGTGCAAAATAATGCAACAATACTGTTAAATAAGACTGCAAATATTAAATGTTTTATAGTGGAAGATATGTTTGCAGTAACCCAAACTAGATCTTTCTTGTGTGCACAGTGTTGTGAGTAATAGAAGAAAGTCATTTCCACAGTAACTACTGAACATGAGGCATAAACAGTTTCCCCTGATTTTTTTTTTTACTTTTCAAAGGAAATTAAAAATCAGAAGTTCAAGTGGTGGTGACAAGTGAAACTAGAAAAGTAGAAGTAGACTGAATCGTGATATAGAAATAGCAGATGTTCCTCTACCATACATTTAGTCCTGTCTCAACCTCATAAAAACAGATGATTACTTTCACTGCAAAGGAAAATGTGGAAGATTTCACTTTTTTTATGGCACAGTTGCCAGGATACGTGCGCGTGTTTGACGTGTGCGTCACACTCACCCATGGCCTTGATGGCTCGCGTTCCTGCTATGTGACCCAACTCTAGGGAGTGGACGAACACCTCAGTCCTCCTCTCTCCACAAGCTAAAGTCAACTACAACACCAAAAAAACTCAGTCAATCACTGAATTTGGAACAGTGTTCCATTTGTTATTACTAAGACCCAGATGCCATTTCTGTTTATAAGAGTGGTCTGGATACCAGGGCTTACTGTGTTTTTAAACTGTTAAACTGTTAAACTGTTTTTTTTGTGGGTGTTAAAGTGTTTCTCACCTCAGCCTGATAGAGCTGGATCAGAGCTGGTCGGGCGGCATAGCGGCAGTAGTACAGGACCAAATCAGCCAGGATGGGCAGACGCTGCTCATATGAACTATCATATGACTCTGACTCAGTCTTAGAGGTTTGCTGCAGAGCAATACAAAAACAATTTACTATTTAATACAGTTATACAGCAGAATGATTTATGTAGGTATAGCCATTGGACGTTGTTGAAAGGTATTTCAAGTACTGTCCAGGCTTTATCTATCTGCATGATAACTGCTGTCATGTTCTTAGGTGGATAAACGTGAATGATAGATTTTTAGATTAGTTAGAGTTAGGCAGTGTAAAAGTTAGATTCAGGTTGTACCTGGCAGACGACGTTGGCAGGCAAGTTAAGCAGGCTAAGGGTGTTTCTTTCATACCAAGGATCCAACATACCAAGGAGATGGGCAATGTCATTTGTACTGTCCCCTGTGCCCGTGAGGTGAAGATCCTGCTTGAGCAAATGCAACAATTACCAAACAGTGACATGCTAATATGTGTGGCTATTACACTGTAACAACTCTGAATTTTGACAGCTTAGTAAATATGATGTTTTAGCCAAAACTTTATGTTAAATGTATGAAGTTTAGTGTGAAGATTCCTCTACTAACATCAAACAGGGCAACTCCTTTTTGAATCATAGAAGTAGAAGTAGTAAACTTCAGATTCCCCGGTCCTGCTGCTGAGTCCCTCTTTACAGGCACAAAGTAGAACTGAAGATTGAAGGCCCTGCTGAGGCGTGGGCATGCACTCTCCTTCCTCCTTAGGCTATTGTATGCCCGGGCCACCTTGCCTGCTACATGATCAGCACCAAACACCACCACCCTCAGCGTAGTATTCTTATTGTCCTCATCACTGCTGAGAATGGGCCTCCTTCGGAAGCATACATGTCTGAGAGTTTGACTCTGTGGCTGAAGTAGGGGCTCAGGACTACGTAACTTGACTTGCTGTGGCAGAGAGTTGGAGCGCTTCTCTCGCACCACTACAAGGTCTTTTGATTCTGTGTTTCCTAAGCTTTTGGCCCTGGAAAGTGACCGAGGCTTCTTAGGTTTGCTGAAGAGCCGGTAAAAGTGCTGGCTCAGCCGAGCAGAAGTTTTGTTGATAGACCTCGGCGAGCATTTTTCGGCAACGGGAGAGGAGCAGATGTTCTCATCAGAATCATCAAAATAGTCACTGTCAGCTCCAGAAGTGACAGAGAAGAGGGATGGAGCGTAGGACTCTGAGGTCATGGACAAGGTGGAGAACATGGAGTCTTTGGAGGCGGTGGACAGGGAGGAGAGGGTGGAGAAGGTGGAGGCACGGTGATTGACGCTGCAGCCGTTAGGAATGGAATGAATGGATACTGAAGGCAATTCTCCTCTGTGTTCGTTCTCTTCTTTGTCTTCCTCCTCCTCCTCTTCTTCACCATCAATCTCTGTCACATCCCCCTCCTCCTCCTCCTCCTCCTCATCATCATCAATGTCTACCTCCTCTTCATCCTCAGCCTGCCCAATAGTTGCCAGGTCATCAGGGTCATGATCCAAAAGAGTGTTTAGAACATCTGCATCAAAAAAAGACACAACAAATAAATGATATGTGCTTTGTATTGGAAAGATGGTTCATGTTTCATTTTAAACTTTAAAAATTAATTTCATGAAAAGAAGTATCGAAAAATGGGAGATAGATTTAGTGAATCAGCTCAAAGTAGAAAGACTATTCCCATGTATGAATCAATAATGTACTATGCAAAATACTTTACCAAAGTTATCTTTTTCCCAGCGAAACATGTAACATTTTGCTGTAGGCAATGGTAGAGTTTGGAGCATTCCTGAAAGCAATGACAAAAAAAAAAGACCAAAATAACGGTCGATCAAAGCACCATCTAGTGGAAACTGAAATACAGCTTTCATTTGACATGCTGTGTATATATCGCCCAGTTCCTGAAACCTGCCCTCTTACCATCAGACTTCCTTCCGTTGGATGCTGGGATATTCAGCCTCTCCCTCAGTTGCTCAAGTCCCTGGATCACGTGACTGCGGCCCGTCAGAGGGTCACTCATGGCAGCGGCCGCCTCTAAGACATCACTTACCGTGGAGAAGATCTCCCCCAATTCAATCACAGTTTTTACCTGCAAAGAGTATCCATGATATGGTATAGTAAAGGTAAACGTCATCACACATTCCTGTATTGTCATCCTCTTTCATTTTCTTAATAATTACACAGCCTTTAATGGTTTGTGTTAACTAAGTATGGATGTAAGGTACAGTAGATGGAACGCTACTAGTTTCATCTGTATTGCTTACATGGTAGTATAATTTATAAACAAAGTTTTGGCATTTACCTCCTGGTATTCATTCTAAATACATACAAACATGATTTAAAGGGAAAAGCAGCATCTGCTAGGCCAGATTTCATTTTAAACTCATATGTATTTAAATAACAACACCACAAATTAAATTTGAGACACTACTTACTCTACTTACTTACTGAGACTTACTACTCAAAATATAATTTTACTGTCTTTGAGAACTATCTGTAGATTCTAGTCCAATTGTCCTGAGCTTCTGAACCACCGCTGTGAGCACTTACCTGCAGGGCTCTGTAGATACGATGTAGAGGGTACTTGGTGCCTAATGTGGACTGGAAGGCGTGCTTGATCAGCGTGATGTAGGTCTCTTTCTGTGAGTGCTGAATGAAACTGAGTTGCTCAGCCACTGAGATAAAGTCAGCGGGCACCTCATTTGGGTTCATAAGCAGCACTGTCCTGTAGGCAACAGACAGACGGTGTCACACAGGTAATGTGTGAACATGTACACGTACAAGTACACATGGGAGTAGATGCAAACCGGATGCTATGGTGTTCGTGGGGTTTAGTGGGTGGAGAATGGGATGAAAAGGGACTTTCCAGGCCATGAACCTATTGTTAGTGCTGACAACCTAAGCGCTATAATTCAGTCAATTAAGGACACTGAATGGTGTTAGTTTTACTTTAGGAGAAGAAGAAGAAGAAGAAGAAGAAGAAGAAGAAGAAGAAAGTAGAAGAATTGCTTTTTATTTTTAATACCTTTCAGGAAATACATTTTTTTCGCTCCACTTTTACAACTTAGGCCACTCAGCCACATAGGGGAGAAATGGGTTCAGTGTTCAAGGGAACCTCGGCAGTGCCCAAGAGGTAAACTAGCACCTCTCTATCCAGCCAGATCCCTACAGACTGAGCTACTGCTGCCCTGAGTATGGAATCAGTTCAGATAAACTTACTGTGAACCATGTGACATATATGGAAACAAAAGCCCAATTCAACAAGGAAGCAGAAGGTGCAAGTGCGCAAAGATAACGCACAGTCTGAACTGGACTGAAAAAAGATTAAAGGAACAAACAAGATTTACATGTGTACTCATACAGAATAGGTCCTTAACTAGTACAAATGTCTGAATATCACCAGCACTTGCAATGAAGCTAGTGCAAAATGCACAGTTGAGCTGTGAGAAAATGAAGAGCCTTATAAATCTTAAATTGAGTACATAGGGTATAATCTACAATTCCAAGAGTCAGAGAGAGAGAAAATACTTTTTTCTTTACTATGTGGACCTACATGATCTTGGAGCACAAGTTAGGGGTGGTGAGGCCCTGCTCTTCTCTCACCAGTCTCTGAAAGGAAATCCCTGTGAGGAAAACAGAAAAAAATATTTTATTTTGTCTGTTGATGGTTTTTAACAATGTTATTTATTGTTAAAAGTCAATGGAAAGGTGTAAAAACATTGTGGGGCTATATATCCAGGATGGCTTTCTATTTATATTATAAGCATTTTTAAACAATCACAATTACAAACTCAAGTTTAGAATAGATTGACCACCAATGTTACATATATATAAAAATACAAAAGCAGCAAAGAGCTTCAAATAATTTAAGACAGTGTCTGTAGTAAAAAAAAAACAAAAACAACTAATCAACATTTAAAAATCATTCATTCAGTTGATTCAAATGTTTTCATTCAGTCTGATTCTGTGTTTTTAGTACTTCCTTTGACCCTTCCTGTAAATTTCAGCCTAGGTGTTCATATGTGGCTTCTGCTTTTTTGTTTTGTAAATGCTTATGCTACATCCGCTTTCAAACAACTTCACGTTGGTATGAAGAAGTGTCCAGTTCATCCTTATCATCTTCCTGTCAATGCTGTTGGTGTTATTACTGGTATTTGGGGTTTAAGCAGTGATCTTTTGCATAGTGTGTCATCCTAAACACACTTCTTTGATCTGCCACTAGGGGGAAGACGATTACATCGGGTGAGAGACAACAGCAAGTGTTTCAGAGACTCATGTGGACCAGTGGAGAAATAGAAACACGCACAGAGTGGCCATTAAACAAAATGAATCCATCTATATTTACCTGGGGCCTTAATCTCCAGATGTAGAGTGGAGAGGAGGTCTTTACACACACTGCAGTAAGGCTCAGGCCAGGTGAGGAAGAAGCGAAACACCTCAATAGCTTCCTCCAGCAGCTCTGTGTCTGGAGGACAGTATGGTGTCTGAAACCAAACCACAAATCAGGTATTATAGTGGGGTTCTTTAAAGGAACAGCAAGACCTGTATGAGGATTCTTGTGTTGTTGTTTAGCATAGAGGGGGCATTTCTAATGTCTGGTGGGCAATACATCCAATTACTTTTATGTGTATGGAATTACACTAATTTAGTACATTAACTGACTTCATAAGGGGTGTAATATAACTTTAACTGATGATGTAATAACAACATTGACTTATATGACAGATTTCTTGTTCTTATTTATTATTACATTACTGTTCAATTTTGTCATTACATCATGAACTAAAATGTTACACACCTTATGAGATAATTTACCAAGTTTAGTGTCATAATCCACTGTTTTATTATGTTACAAGCTTTATGACAAACAACCAAAGGTATATTTGTCACAACATCAAAACCCCAATGCTGTGACGTTAGCAGTTGCTACACAGCAAAAACTGAACTCTGGGATTCTCACTTCCTTCTGAAAAAACACAATCAAGACAAATGCAAGAAGTGTGTTGTATTTTAATCCAAGTAATTAGTGTAAAAAGACATACATGTATAGAGTCATGGTTACCTATTGAAGCAATCAACAGTGTTGGGCCGACCGGTAACCGGTAATATGATTTTGTCTACTGTCACTTGATTTTTTGGGAGTGTGAACGCAGAGAAGCTTGATTAAAAAAGTAAGCCAGTAAGTGTTGTGTGTTACAGTGATTTTTCAATTGAAACAAATAACTGATTGACCTTTTGATGGAGAGTGCTATTATGTGAAAATGGTTCTGAGAGGCCATGACAGGTTAAAGTTTTGATAACATCTGAAGGAGGGCAGCTTGTACCTGAAGCAGCGTGGAGGAGAACATGATAGCGAGGGGAGCCACCAGTTCATACTGACACTGCTCCTGAACCTGAACTTACAGACACATTGAGAGAGAGACAGACAGAAAGATAGCCATTACTAAACAACATATACAGCAGACAATATGTTCTATTTAACCATGACCTTTGACCTCTGCCCTCTCACCTCTTTGGTCTTTCTGATGATCTGTTGCAAGAGGATGAGGAAGTTCTCAGGATCCCTCTTCACCATCTCCTCCAGGCTCCAGCGGTTCATTGACTGACCCGCCGAGCACATGAGTACTGAAAGACAGCACATATGGAGTCATGTTAATGCACACAGAAAGAAAACCCCACAACCATTTTGCACCAAACCCCAAAAGACAAGTGGTACAAACACAAAACATTTCCGAAGGTAGAAAGGCATGTTTCACTGCAACCTCTCAAGCCATAACATATTTTAAAATGAAGTTCTGTGGATATGGTTAATGCCATGCCAAAGTGCATGTGAGTGCAAAGTGATGATGGATCAGTGAGTGGGTTACAGAAAATTAAGGATTACATCTCTAGCCAGGACAAAAAAACCTGCCTGTTTGTGCTCCAGCAGAGCCAACAGACACCAACTAGTAATGCTGGTGTTAAATCTCTCTGTGGACTGTGGATCTGTGGATCTGTTTTTGTTGCATTCTGTTGGAGAGGGAGTGTCATGAAACCTTATTGGAATATAAACAGAGAGAACCAATTGTTTGTGTAATAGTGTATTTATAGCTATATATGTAGTGTAGTGTAATCCTATATAATTTACTATCCATCGCTGCTAAATGTGGCTGGTGTATATTCTGTAGCAGAGCTAATAAAAGAATGTTCTGTTCAGCATTGTGTTTCTTGTTGTGCATTGTCTTGCTTTACAAGAAAGACTTGGTCTAGAAAGCACTGTAAAATTGCTGTCACTGTTATGACAGAAAATACAAGACAACATAAACAAGCTAAGAAAGTGTAAAACACATTACCAAAACAAGAATAGAGTGCACTTCAATCCTCAAGTGACAAATAGAGAAAACTAGAAACAAAAATATTGACAGAGAGTGCTAATTTCCAATCCTGTATATTGTTCCATGTGGAAGAGGTGGTCAAGTGTATTTTCTCCAAAGGTCCCAACATAGGGCCAAGGCCATATCGGTTTGGGTTTCTGAGCAACTCAGATTATACTGTCAAGAATGCCGCCAAGTAGCTGTAGTTTTAATAGATTACATACAGTGGACAACCAGCAGAAACTTACCACGTAATTAGTGGACATTTCTTTTACCATGAATTGCAAGCTCAATCTTATGTAAACAATATCGTCATTAACCTTAAATTGACTGCACATTTCGCATCTTTATTGCACTTCCAGTTCACCTATTTGTGTGGACACTGAGCTGAGGCAGCAGTTTTTTGCATATTGTCACAGCAAATGAGAAAATAACAATTATACAAACATGCATTATTTATTGCAAGCTGAAATTTCAGTTCTTATGAGGCATTTCATTTCCGTTATGAAATCCAACAAATCATAGACTACAGGAGTGAAAGTGCAACACCATAGTATATACAACACTTTGATAACCAAGTGGGTGTCAGACAATCTTGCATTTGCCTCTGGGACCGCCCATGACTCAAATGCAAGTTCACAACTACTCACAACAGGGCTTTAAAGCCCGTAACTGTCAGTGCTGGTGCACTTCAAGGGCGTGTTTTAGCACCTTTTGTTCAGTTTTTCAGTTAGGACGTACACTGGCAAGACAGATTTCCTGTTGCAAGAAAACAGAGTTTAGGTATCCTCCCCAGATGAACCTGTTTTGGAACTTAACATTTCAAAAATAAAGAAAACGTAATTGGAGTTAAAGTGAAATTTGCCCCAAAAAAGGGGGGGGGGGGGGGGGGGGGGTTATTACTCTTACAGGTCATCATTGGCCAGGTTATATAAAATGTGGATTTAAAATTCAAATGCTTTTCTCACCAAAGCCCACTGGAAATGTTTTGTTAGAACATTAAAGCTTTTGGGATGTAAAGGACAGAGATGTGTTGTTTCACCAAGCTCCACAAATTTTCTACGACCATGTGAAATGGAAACATGACCTAAAAACAACGGGAGAGGGCTGTGCATACATGATTTCAAACCACACTAATCTGAGCTCTATCGCACTTTCAAAAAACAACTGAGAGTGACTGCTGGCTCCTCGCAAGCACCTTACTTTGCATTTGATCCCTCGGTGTCTCAACGCCTCTGAGTGTGTATCTCTAAGGAGCTCAGTTTCCAAGGAAGTAACACATCAGCAGTTGTTCAGCTTACACAGAAATGTTTTCCAAGAAACTTGTCAGTTGCTGTTTTTCTCTGAAGATCTTTGCACCCATCATGAGTATTTACTGGAGAGCTCTAAGGGTTGATTTTGATTAGATGCCAGCACTGGAAATTAAGCAAGTTTCAAATGATCCTTCTGACATAAAAAAATTTAATATCCCAGTACTTAAGTAGAAATCTACTGGCAAACAAGTGCAAGTTCATGCACATGAATGTGATTACACTCGTAGACATCATAGACATCACTGGAAATTTTACAAAACGGACACTGGAGTGATGAAGGCCCATGCCAGGAAACAAAGAAGTGAAGTGGCGAAGGAAAGATGAAAAACAAACTCCAGCTTCAGCTAACATGTTTAAATGTCAAAATCACATAATGACAGTCTTTCATGCTGGAAGTATGAGTCACTTTATCTGGTTGACATGCGGGAGGCCAGTGTAGATTTGATCATCCGACCTGTTTTTACACCCTGCACCACAGTGCCTCCTGCCTCAGGATGCCTCACTCACACATTGTGGTCTGTGCCACCACTTCCTCCCAGCTGTCTATTCACACAACTTCCTCCAGCACCCAATAACACGTTCCCCCGGGTGATCATACAGCAACAGTGTCACCAACAACAAGCTCAGACACTCTGTATGGCCCATATGCTGGCAGAGTGTGTATCACACGCTGTCCTGGTGTTGAAAAAGCGAGAACAAACAACCGCCTTCTGTTCGAGTCAGTACTGTAAATAGCACATATCATATCCAAGTGTGTGTGCTGGGGTTGATATTTCTGAGAAAATGTGTTCCCTTCCTAGAAACAGAAGGTAACAGGTTTGACCCCATGCAATAGCCATAAATCCTTGAGCAAGACTGCTCAATCGTTAATTGTAAACAGCTCCAGATTAGCACACCAACCAAAAAACATGAAATAAAGGTTATGTTATGTTCATTTGGCTGAAATTTGCACAGGAGGAGCCAGGATTGACCCACCGCCAACCCTACAATAGACCTTTGTTGCATTGTGACTTGTAATAGCAGGAAATGCACAGGTGGAACCAACAGCACTAACAGTAGTTCAGGGTCCCAGCATGCAAGTGAGCCAGCACACACAATACCAGGACCTACGTGTAGTGCAGTGTTAATGTTACCAAATACACATGCTTTTCCTGCGAAAAATGAGAATGTAAAAATGTCTGCCGTGCTCTACCACCTGAGCTGCAAACACCTAAAAGAAACAGTGAAAGACTGTGTTTTTCCTCTCCATTGACAACCACTCCATAAACCTTATTCCCAAATTCTGCCAAGGATATTCTGTTTTCAGTCCCACTATGTATATCTTAATGTTTATTAGTAATCTTAAAAAAGACTGTTAATGGATTTCCCAAAAATAATGTTGGAAAGTTAACACCATGGACCATGGATTTTGGTGTGGCTTCAGATACAGGAGCACTGTAATCTGGCACATATGCCCCATGATTAACAGTCACTGTGTATTTTTTCAATGTATATCTGGATGCAGATGCTGATTAAACTTGCAATCAATAATAAAATAAATTTAGAGGATGATGCATATTGGTAGAGTTATGCCCTCTTGGAGGCTTTGTTTTAAAGTACTGCATGACAAAAACATTCTCTGATCATATAGGTTTAAAACAGACAGACAAAGTGAAAAATCTTTTGTGATCATGCTAAAAACAAGCCTGTATTAAGCTCTTATTTCTAAGGTATAAACTTTTAACTGAGAAGATCCATCATAACTCCCACAGTATTTTAAACGTCCTCAATGTAGCAATGCAGAAACATAATTAGTTGTTGTCACATGCTTCACTGCTACATGACCTGACTAAACTCTATTCAACACAACCAAATGAACCAAACTCAGCTGTGGTCCTCGTCACTAGTGTAGCCTTACCGTTCCAGTGGTGTGCTGCCGTGGGGCTTTGTCTCAGCCCGTCCAGACACCTGTCCAGAGCGTGCTGGATCCTGTCCTCTGTACACGAAGTGTGCTGCATCTTCACCACTCAGGTTCTGTGGAGGGACAGGAGACATAGCTGATGTTAAGTATCAAAACATGGTACATAACTCTATTCCCATTCACGTGTTGTGTGGAATCTAAGGTTATCAGTTAAGGTTACATGCACACACACACACAAACAAGCTCCTCTCTTTTCATGGACAGTACGTGTTATCGTGTCTGTTTTGCATGAAGGCAGATCACCCAGTAAGTATGAAAATTAGTCTAAGAAGATACACAAACCATAAAGGGACATTTCTAAGGGGAAGAAAAAACAGACACAGGTTGTATTGCTTGTATTGCTGTTTTGTTGCCATAGTTCCTGAAATGTCACATTAAGTACAACACATATGACTGGACGCCTGTTCTGCCTCAGTCTTGTGATAAAGGGTTACATTAGCTATCATGTTCTGTGATATATTTAAAATATATAATTGAACAACAACAACCTTTTCCTCTAGCTCCATGGCTTTCTAGATGCTGCCACACACAAAACACACTGGAAGAAGTATTGACAATTTTACAGGAGACTTATCGAAACTGTTGTTGCACAGATGTTCAGTAATCAGTATAAAATAAATGACGAACAGCTAAAGATATACTCCTACTAGCAGTAATTACATTATACAAGGATGAGTCCATCTACTGGATTCTTGACATTTAAATTTTAGTCAACAAGCTTTGACAGCCACACCACAGCAAATCAAAACAAGCCCACAATTTTCACAATGTCACTATATGGTAGCGTAAAACAAAAAAACAGCCCTTAATGACTCCAGTTCAGTTATTTCATTCAATAATATCAGTACCAAGCTTAGCAGAGTTGTGAAACAATGCTGTAGATCAGAGAGACATGATGAAAATAGTCAAATATATAATTCCAGTATGACCACAACATTTTAAGTACATCATATCTTCACCACTGACTCACTGGGACGTACCAAACGTCACTATGTTCCTCTATCAGTGCATTTGGCTGTTTTTCGTGCGGCATCTGAGGACAACCCAGGTGTGGCAAGTTGTTTCAGTTCTGTTATGAACACATCTCATCAGAAGCCACATGCATAACAAGATACCAGGGTAAGTCCCACTAGCGATTTTTAAGGGTTAAATGACAGATTTATAAATCGTGGTTTTCTTCATGGTAGATACAAAAAAACATATATGTTGACAGGTGTATAATGACACAGTTTGAAAGCTGTGAGCCCCAACCAACCAAAACCAAAAGTCAACCAACACTGCTACCCAAACCAAGGAAAGTGTTGCGGTAAGAAAAAAACATAAGTGCTCAAAGTTGTACAGTGACCACTTCTTCACCGGTAACTACAACACTGCAAGATTTTTGAATTCCCCTGGAAATTGCACAGGTGTTTTTGTGGGGGATTGCTTGCACCTGATACGCTCTGGCACAAAATCATCTGTGTAAAGAAGCACGTGTTGGACAACACAATGTGCACAGTATGTTGCTACACTGTCACCATTTGTAAGGGAACCCCCGTCCTGACAAGCTCGTTAAATTTTGGAGAGGTTTCACACTTTGGTGAGCTCACCTAGGTAAACCTACCGGATCTCCATCTTTTCCTAACATTCATCTTAGGATTTCTCCAGACTGCCAACAGCTTGTTGGAGTCCAGCTACACAAGATTAACACTAACTTTCACCAGCACTAACATGAATACATTGTCATCCATAGATCAAATATTGTTTTAACAGTGTAACTTAAGAGAAAGATGGTGTTAATGGTCATGTGTAAAGCAACTAAAGCAATTTGGTTTGCTTTCCATACACTTAAACTATGGCTTCAGATGAACATGAAGCATCTGCCAAGTGTCTTGTTTTACCTCATTGGTAATGTACTTATTAATATTCTTTTTGGAATTTCCCTTGCTTTTTGGTGAGAATAGCATTTTATGACATTGTTCATGTCACAGAAACATGGATGACCAGGCTCACTGTGACCTGTATTTGGTTGAAACGTGACATAAACAAACTTGTCTTATAAATCTGTCTGACAATGCAGACATTGCAGCAAATATTTAAGATACATCTGAGTGAATAGGATATATTATTATCTATGAATGTACATAATATCAGACTTCACATATCTGTGAAATTTTGTTTTGATCTTGAAAAGGATTATTAAAGTGGCAGTGTGTAAGGCTTTTGTGTTCAGACAGATCCAGGACTTTAAAATGAACATTTAATGAATATTCACTGGAATGTGGTCAGCAGAAAAGATACATAGTTGCTGATAATGCATTATGTTGCTGCTTGATATATTTTTAAAGCTTCTCTTACCTCATATTAGAGTTTTTTATTGGAAATATAGTATATGCGTGTGCAAATACTGGGAAACGTCCAAATTTGAGAAGCAGAACAAGTGAACTTCCCTGAAGAAAAGAGGGCAAAGCTTTTTAAAGAATTGCTTTTTTAGAACTTGAGCAGCTCAGCAGTTTCTTCTTTGTGACATATATAACCAAATTCTCAAAAACATATTATTATATTATTATTATTTATTATTACTTTCAATGAGGAGTGTGTGTGTTTGTTAAAGAAGTCCTCACAGAGTGAAGTCAGGCACAGACAGAAATGAACAATGACATCAAAAACAGTTTTTGCCTGATTACATCTTCTCAAACTTTCCCCAGAGAGTGTGACAAATTCCCCACTACACATGAAAGCTAGAAATAAATGAAGGCTGTCAGATGAATAGTGTTGATGAATGACTCATTTGCTCTTACACACCCACCCTACCTGCCTCATATCCACCTTCAACATGTACATAATGAGAATAGTTTATTCTTGCATCCTTTGCACTCTGATCACTACACTATTTGTCAATATGTCTATATTGTTTTGTTCATAGTGTGTATATTAGTGTTGTCTATTCTGTAGTTTGTGTCTGATTTTATTTTATTATTATTTTATTATTGTGTTATGGTATTATTGTATAAGTAAGCACATCATGATCATTGTACAATCCTGAGTCAAATTCCTCGTTTGTGTACACATACCTGGCAATAAAACTGATTCTGATTCTGATTCTGATTCTGATCTGCCCGTTCATTATAAGTCTGTGGCACTCCGCCACAGCTAGACTAGCACTTAACCCTCAGTAAAACCATGTGTTGTTTTTGTTGTGCATTTTCATGTATTTAAAAATGAAAGAAACAAGATATCATGCATTAGAGGTGCTGGTAGGCAGATTTTGTTACCCTCTGACAGAGCCAGCAGTTTCTCTTTGTGTCCAGGCTTTATGCTAAGCTAGCTAAGCTAACCAGCTGCTGGTCCCAAGAGTCACTCGTCCCATCTAAGAAAGCTACTAAGTGTACTTCCCTGAACGTCTAACTATTCCTTTAAAGGAATGTAAACTCAAAAGTCAACATTAACACACATGCATACGCACATAAACAGTACCAACACACACACATATACTGTACAAACATCCAACCCAGCGACCTCATCAATTTACACCGGTGCAGAGGTGGGACAGGAAGCTCATGCAAACCCAAGTTCAGGAGACCAGGGGAATGAAGCTCAATTATCCCCCCACCACTTCATCCCTTTTCCTACTGTGACCATTCAACAACAATACCACCAGCTCCAGATGTAAACACATCCATGTAGCTCTTTTTCTCAGCGGTTCCTCCTCCCCAGAGATGTATTGTGTCTGAAAGGTGTCCTGAATGGCACTGAGCAGGGGTATAGAGCCAAGCGTATTGGACACTTGTGCTAAGGGCTCCGGTGATTGTCGGGGTTGGACAGAGCTGGATGAGAGCCCGGTGAGAGTGGAAGGAACTAATAAGTTGGAGCTGTGATGACTCCAGCATCCAGGATGGGGTACAATGGAGACTTGTAAAGGTAATAACAGAGGTGAAGACCTTATATGAGGTGGCATGATGCAGTGAAAGTGTTGTTCTTGAGTTTATGAGTACCGACAGTAGTAATAGCTCTGGTGGAAAGTTACCCTTTTACAGTAGTAGCCTTATTGCACATTCATTTGAAGCAAGAATGGTTTGTTCGATTTTTTTTATTTTCAAAGAAAAGTTGGACAAAAATAAGTCACAAAGTTTCCATACACTGCAATGCTTTTAGTATAATTCGTCTACACTGTAATTCAATAACTACACAAGATTTATTAGTCAGTTATATAATAATGCTAGGATACCATGGTACCATGAGCGGTGCTACAATATACATGGACTGGGATTTTATAGGGAAAATAAAATCCCAACTCCAAAGTGTCATCATAGTTGTTTACGTAGAGGTGCTAGTCATGTTGCAAATGCATGAGTCTGTGGTGTTTCATAAGAGGATGTATGCAGCACATCCCTAAGAGTCAACAAGGTCACTTCCACTTTTTCATGAGTTGCAACTCACAACAGTCAGAAAATAACAAGCAAGTGCTCTCAGAGCGGAAGAACAATTTGAAACAATCTCCAAAAGTGAAGCAGATTCACACTGCTGAGATCAACAGAGAAACAGAGACAAAAATCCATTTGAACAGAAAGCAGGCTATATTTACATCTCCACTTACAGTTAAGATATCACATAATACAAAATAGCATCCATCATCTGATGCTAAAAAGAAAAGAAACAACATTAAAATTAATTTAATTATAGACTCTTGTCCATTCCTCTTAGCCTATATCTCTCTCGCATGGCCTACATTGCTCATAACAGCATCCCACAGAATTCAAGTCAGCCTCCCTCTCACTTTCTCTCTCTGCTCCTTTTCTAGCTTTGCAAGTGTTGCCTCCACCTGTGTCTTTTTGTCTCTTTCTCATGCTGCACTCTCCTTCCATCTCCTCAAACCCTGCTTCCCATCTCTCCCACTGATCCCATTACCAACTGCTTCCTTAACAGGAAGAAAGCTCCCCTGCTCAGCTGAGGAAGCAGGTGCCTCCCTATTGTTGTGGTGTGATCAGACTCTCAGATATACTCCCACAGACCAGGGAGGGGAGCTTGTGTGTGTGTGTGTGTGTCTGTGTGTCTGTGTGTGTGTATAGTATGCATGTAATGTTTACTGCCCCCCGATTGATAGAGTCTGATATTCACATGCAGTCTTCCTCTGCTGGCCACCAGAGCTGCTATCCCCTCCTTTCTCTCCACTGACCTAGTGCATGTGAACTGGCCTCTTATGGCTTTAGGAAACAACAGTGGTCCAACTCCACAGCTCTGATCTAACTAAGTGCTTCCTTTTAGTTCAAACAACCGCTACCGATGAGAACTCCGCAGTCTAACTAGTAAAAGTCAGATGAAAAAGCGGCATAAAGCACATCGCTGAGACTGCTTTTTGAAACTTTTGCATCTTTTGCAATTGCAAAGTGATGAAGTGAATGACACAAATGAAGTTATTCTATAACTAGGAAATGGCAGCTGATAAAACAAATTTGCATCAAGTTGAGCTTGTTCTGCAGCTTTCAATCAGAGTTTGCCAGTTGTCATGGAATTGTAGATTTTTCTAAGAACCTTAAGGACTTCTTGGTGATGTTGGCCATGAGGTGACTGGTTTGTCAGCTGCTGTTCCTAAGGGCAATAATAAACGTTAAAGCTCAACTTTTAAGCAGGCAAGGCAGTTGTTGAAAAAACAATTAATTGTGATTTTAGAAAATGATTTCCTCATTAGGAGTCCAACATAATTGTGTTGTCAGTTAGACTTACAATATATGCAAGTGTGTGACGCAAGTAGGAAGTATTGGCTTTAAAAATACACTCAGATACTCTTGTGCATCTAACTACAGCACCAAAAACATAGAGGTTGCTCTGTTACTTAGAGAACAGAAAGCCACTCTATATAAACCTTTAGTCTTAACTTCCTCAATAAACACTGATAAACATATGATGAAACTACCATGAATGCAAATATCAGGTGCTGTTGTATCAGGTTATGACACTCCAGACAACAGGTAGCCAGTGGTGACTTTGCTACACAAACAGGACTGAGTGAACCTTGTCTGCTCAACTTCACACTGAGTTTTATAACTCAACCAATGATGAGGATAAAGATATCTATGATTTCCAGTAGAAAGCCATATCATTTTAACTTTGCTTAAATGTAATATGGGTAAAAACACGTTGTGTGCTTTAAGGCTTACATTACTGAATATGTTTTTTGTAACAACAGGTGTGTTGTGCATGTGCAGAGATGCATATGCTCACCCACACACACCCACACACACACACACACACACACTGGGGTGTTGACCTCAAAGTATGTGCCGTAAAGGTGAAAATGAAGATTTTACTGATACCACAGCCGTAAAGAGATAAACAGGAAGCATTATTGTGAATAACACACAGTGCTGCACTGGGATATTCAGCAGGCAAGACGTGAAATGAAAAAAACAACACATTGTGACAGCCTCCACACTTCATTTCAGATATCTGTGGTAAAACAATAAAGCATGCCAATATCTGCTATTTCCAATCAACGTCATAAATGGTTTTGTTTTTTATTTCCAGGCTGACACATGACCTACTCCGGCAGTTTTTTATTTCTCAACAGGGGGAGATGATTGTATTCAAACAGATTGTGTAACTGAACGTTTTCTAAGAAGAACAAACGATCCCTTCCTTTTTTATGTGCAGGAGTGAGTGTGATAAGCAGGACGCAAGCAACAAGCAGATCATTACATTTAATGCTTCAGATTTTCTTTTTGGGAAAAACTTCTGGTATGGGCATTTATTAGGAGTTGTTACGTAGTAGGCCACCACTGAGAGAAAAGCTGTCCATTCAAAATGAGGCAGTACATACCTCGTGGCTGTAGAGATAAATCAAAGCTAAGTTTAACCACTTGTGATTCTGTGGAATCAAATCCACCCTCCAGAACACAGCTGCATAGATTTGATATATAGCCTCACGGCTGGAATATTTCATCACATTACCTACATTCAAAAGACCTCAGAACACACTTTAAGGTATCAGCTTTTAAAATAAAATGCTCAAATGTTGAATTAAGAACAGTTTAATGTTCAGCTTTCTGACCTGAAAGTCCTGACTTGACCTGAAACTTGTTTTGACAAGACTTGAGACCTGACTTGGACTTGACTGGCTTGAGAATTAAAGTGGAACTTTTATGCCAAGTCTGTTTATAGGTGTGAAAAAAGTATAAAGCCTTTTGTTGCTGCAGAGGGAGCTGAGTTAAGTCTGATAAACAAAGAACAAGGACAAGGAAGAAGAATATGTGGAATAAAAAAGACAATATTTCCATTGTGAGCACAATAACGTTACAATGCAAAAACTTGAAGTGGACAAATAAAAAAATAATTTTAGTTTTAGCTAGGTAGATAGGTATGTAGATTTATTTTGTCACAATACAACATGTTATAGAGTTTGTAACTCCCTTCTGCTACGTAGCAGACAAGATACATTAATGTAGAATGGTAAACCGAAATAATCTATAGTCAGTCGAGCAGTGCTTATCTGATCAAGATGACTGGGGGTCACAATTTACCATCTTCAGTTACCTACATCACTAGTTAAACAACCTGAATAAAAAGTCATTACAAAAGGCACCTGTACTGTACCTTTAATCCATATGTGGCTGACATGTAGTTGGTTTATATTCTAAAAAGGATGTTGAGTTCAGGCGTTGGCTCAATACAGTTTCACTGGGGTGGAGTCCTCAAAGACCACTGACAGACTGTATGGTGTTAGACTGAACTCGTGCTTCACTGACAGCTAAAAGGATTCTTGACTTGCATCCCTGGTTGCCACTTTTCACAGCAGTTTTCAACTAAATTAAGAACAGATCCCAAACTTAATGGTATTTGTCATTTTATGAAGTTGAATTATAACTGCATGTAAATGTTCAAATCAATTACACTTCACCTACTCTGAAAAACCGACTACAGCTATTGAAATTACTCCAGTTACCTGATCCCATATCACCTTATCATGGGGTTTAAGATGCTGACACAGATATCTGAGATAACAGACTTAATTTATAGATCCCATTTACAAATACAGGCACAGACATTTAAAGTAGGATTACATCCAGGCGCTGAACACGTGCTTCTGCACCTCTACTTCCTCAACGTTTATTAAAAGCATGAATCATTTAGAGCGTCTGAAAAAGCAGAAGTTCCCAAAATGGTATCACAGCGGGGGTCTGTGAGCTCATAGACCCCCCTACTTTTCCCATCACTGTGAGACTGACACTGCCCATCAGCTCCTCTGACAGAAAACAAGACACCTCAGGGTATTCACCCTGCAGAGACATGAACTCTGATGTTATAAAACACACGAGTCAAAGCAAGACGACATGGAAGGTTGACTCTAACAAACAAGCTATAAAGACAAGAGTCCCCTTAATTCCAATTTACCATCATATTAGATAGATAAATTAGGCTAAATAATATTTTCACAAATCATCACATTCTCTGATACTTAGTGCACATGTATGTCTAGATGCTTCCAAATACATGCAATGGTGTCAGTCATTGTTCCCTGAAGATTATGAGGTAAAACAAACTCAGTCCTCAGCTCATCAGGCTGACATTCAGAGACAGCTGTCCCCATCCAAGCCCACAGAGCAGGCAGCAGTTGCCCTTCAATACAAAACGTAAAATGAGCCCACTACTGCCTCTGTTGTCTTACCTGCAGTTTATAATCCAGCATCCATAACCTATGTGTGTGTCTAAAGAGTCCAAAGAGTCCACGGCAAAGCGTCTCCAGCTCAGTGCCACTGCCATTCATTCACCACACACATCACGGTTTAACAGACAAACCCACATCCTGGGCCCGGTGGAGCAGTGCAGCTAAACAAGGATGAACTCAGCGCTGGTTGTAGCTCTCTGCTGCACTGAAAGACTTCTGCGCTTCACACACACTACGCTTCACACACACACACACACACACTGCGGCTCACAAACAGGGCAAACAGGAAGTGTATGAGAGAGCTGCATGTGAGCACAATGAGGGAGGCTGCTGGTGTGTATAGGTGGGAAGTGTATTTGTGTGTTTCTACATACATGTTTGAGAGGTTGCATGTGGATTTTGAAGGGATGTTGGCCCCTAGAAGGAAGTCATCTGTTTGACATTGTTGTTTTTATGCTATTTTCACACTTGAGTAAAGTGTCTTTGTTTTGGTGCTGTGGCTTTGTTCATTATTTTCTTAAGCTAGACAAGTATTAGTAGTAATGTACGTAATTGGCTTAACATAATAAACACAAAAAAAAACTTTTGTTTTGCATAATGACTTTTATTTTGATGCAGGTAATTATATGAACATATATATAGTGTTTATTTCTTCATATTCCATATTCCTGCTCTCTCTTTCACTCACACTGATACTTCCCCGTCGTGCTTTGCCTGTCATTTACATTGCATGTATTAGTGTGACTGTGAATTCCCCTTCTCTGTGGTAAAAAGCCATACAAAACAGTGACTGTAAACACTAATAGTATTTCAGTTCATGCAGCTCTGCACATTTTTGACTGGTAACATTTGAACATCTGAATTCAAAGCTCATTAGCAATATACCTTTAGGTGAATGCATAACAGTGATTTAAACATTTAATTAAAGACCAAATGGAAAGCTGATAATCATTAGAGAAAGTATTATTTTTATAGGATAGATTTTTACATAATGTATTAAATACTTCCAGAGAGCTTCCAGGTAAATTATTTGATGCTATTCGATGTAATCTCACTTGTCAAAGAAACATGTTACATCAAATGATACAGCATTCAATGTTTATTTTTTAGGAAAAGTACCGGTGGCATTATGAAAATACAAATGAATAGGAGTGATGTTAAAAATTCATTGTAGAATTCACCCCTCAGATTGTAGTAACAATTCAGGTGTGCAGGTTTAATACCCAAAACGTAATTTTGAAATTGCTCTTGTCTTCTAAATGGTCACGATAACCTCCATATAACCTCAAATATAGTGCTGGACCTCTAAGTTGCAATAAGAAAACAAACTTGCAGCCACGCAGGTAATCCCAGACACCGAGGGCTCCTCTTGAAAAAGGGGACATGGAAAAATGACAGGAAGATGACTGAATCAAAGCAAATGCAGAAGAGAGACAAACCAAGATAGGCTGAAATAAAAAAAACTACAGGAGGATGAAACTGAGAGGACAAACTCATAGAAAGTGAGCTGCTGACTGAAGTACAGTAAGAAACACAAATCTAATATAACTGTTCAGAACTACAAAGTGGTTGAAAATCAAGAAACACAGCCTCTGAGAGACAGAAAGAAAAAGAACATGGTAAAGCCTATGCCTCATATTTGTTCTTTTTTCACCTTAATTTCTGCTACACACGTTTTTACACCTTACCATTTGTGAACATGCTGCCTTACTGTACAAAGACATGTTTTATGAAGGTCTCTTCATCCTTTCCATAACGGGAAGCTTCTCCATGTGAATGGATTTTCATTATGTTCTTGTTGAAATATAAATGTTTGAAAAAAAGCCTTCAAAAATAGCTTACTGCTTCCTGTGCTGTGTTTTTTTTTAGTAGTAGATTGTTTTTTAAATTTTCCTTCTCGACTTACAGATAGGGGAAGTCACCTCATTTCACTAAATATGATTGAATTCATATTGCGTGTGTGTTGATAATAGTCTTAACAACTATTGTTTTGCGTGGTTTTGCTGTAGGTATAAATCGTGTTAACACTTTTCTCTGGTTGTCCTAATTCAACCCTGGACACTTTACCCTCTGAAGAGGCCAACAGCTGTGAAAAATCTAACTGGGTTTATTCTCCTCTCCAGCTGGTGAAGTAGGCAGTGTGTCTCCACAGCAGAGCAGAACTGACCGAGATTAGATAAAATAGATTTTATTCTTCTTTCCATGCAAGAGCAGATATAAAGCAAATAGCTACTAACAGTGAAGCAGAGAGGTAAAGCCAGAGCAATAATAAAGCAGATAATTCTTCATCATACCTAAACATGGGAGGACAGCAGAAATGAAATTAGAAACATTTACAAAAAAGTCTTGAACTAAAGGCTTTTGTTTAAACCAAGTGAAGAATGGGATCGTCCTGTGTTGTTATTAAGAGTAAAACTGTTGCCTCTTGATGATAAAAATGATCCCTGGAAGTGGATCCTGCTAATAATGTAATTTATTTATATTTTAAAGTATTTATTTGTGTGGTTTAGGACCCACTTTAGATGTTAGATTGTTTCATTAAAGATTAAAAGTGTCCCAAACAACAAGACATGTTTCTTAAACTTCAGCAAGGCCAGAAGGCCCACTGAGGGAAATGTGCAAATGACTAAATGTGTTCTTTAAACTCTCAATGCTAAAAGTATCTCTGAATTGACATCAGGCTAACAGCAGCCTACTATAGTTGTGCAATATCTAGCATTCAGACATGCAGCAGCCAATCACCTAAATGCCCAAATAAATAGATAAAACGGTGTTATGCCTCCACCACCTGGGAAAAGTAGAAGACACAACTCGTTGCACAGGCGGGGCTGACGTTTCTGTCCATGGGCACAAGATGGCGCTGTTACTTCTATTGCAAACACTCAACAGGTCTAGTGAAACTGAAGCACAAGAGAGCCACAATACAAGAGGGACATGTCCTTCAAATAAATGGAGCTGTATCTGGTCTGCAAAAGTTTTTTTTTTTCAAGATCTAATGTTGTTTGCATGTAAGTAGCCTTTAGCGTCATTTCATATCCAAATAGAGGCTGTAGGCTATGTGCTGTCCTGCCACCCAGCTGACAGCACAAGTGTGAAGTTTGGTCACACGATGCTAAGATAACTTTTTATCTATCATAATTAAGTCGCCCTTATTTTAAGCAAACTTGCACACTCTGCAGGCCTATACGCTTTACATAGTAGAATGTGGTATATTTTATAGAAAAGTAATCCCTTCATTTGTTCGACGGTGGAAAAATATTTAATTACTTTAGGTGACTGTAACGACGTCTCAAGTTC
This sequence comes from Micropterus salmoides, assembly GCF_014851395.1. Taxonomy (NCBI): domain Eukaryota; kingdom Metazoa; phylum Chordata; class Actinopteri; order Centrarchiformes; family Centrarchidae; genus Micropterus; species Micropterus salmoides. Next base: position 17,590,535 of record NW_024040263.1, on the reverse strand, counting down.
CTATGTGGTGCAGTGTGTTTATAGTTTTCAGAGAGACTTCTGGTTGACATAGGTCACATTTTTTGTTTGATGCCATTATAATGATGCTTCTTAAATTAGATTTCTACTAGTCTATAGTGCACTACAAAGGATAGCCTTGTTAGTACCTATTAGGATACAACACATAATTTTGCCCTGGAAGTGATAATTTTGCCCTAAAAGAAATAATAGCCAACGGTTACTTCCACAGCTTTTCTTATTTAAACGTCGATAGCTGCAATAATAACTGTCGTTTTACTTACATTGGATTGCAATAATAGGCCTAATAATATTATAATTTATTGCACATCCGACGATTAAACTACATGATCGTATTGGGTGTCCTTCGGATGAAGGTGTGGCAAGCACTGAATCAATGCTGTGTCTGTTCCAGCTGTTTTCTGTGTCTTGCGGTAACTTGCGTCTCTCCGCGCGTCAATCTCTTGATGCGCCACCAGTGGATGTCGTTGTTCCGCTGGTGTCAGCCATCAAAGTGAGCTGACCTAAAGCTGTGCCAAGCAAGATCCTACCCGAGAGAGAGAGAGAGAGAGAGAGAGAGAGAGAGAGAGAGAGAGAGATTGTGAAAAGACCGGCAGGAGGAGTGGGACTTGCTATAAGGACACTGGCGACTCTTAAAATCCAGCAGCTCCTCTATTTTTACGCAGAAACAAACAACAAAACAGGAGGAGCTGTGATTGAATCCCGTTAAAAAGTAGCCTAACATCGCCGGTATAATTTGAAATCTTTTTCTTTTTTTCTCAGGTAAAGTGAACTTAATAGAAATGTCACCAACCGGACGTGCATGTGGTGCAAGTGAATGTTACTTTTATTTCACTGTCAAGTACTAATTCTTGCCCCAGCTGTTGTTTGGAAACGTTTTACAGACTTGTATACATTACTGTGCCATCACCAACTTAACATTCTCTCTCTCTCTCTCTCTCTCGCTCCCCACATGCTCACTGCTTTCCCTTTCTCATCAGCTGCAGAGACACTTGGGGACCGAGGGACCTACCATGAGAAGGACTGTGGATATTGTGCTCACTGTGCTGCTTGCCGTGTCCCTGTCGTTCCGGAGCGCCCTCGGCGGCTACGGAATGAGCCTGTTCGCGGCGCAGACCTCTCCACCGGACCCCTGCTACGACGAGCACGGCAACCCGCGGCGCTGCATCCCTGACTTCGTCAACTCCGCCTTCGGGAAGGAAGTGAAGGTGTCCAGCACCTGCGGCAAGACGCCCAGCCGTTACTGCGTGGTGACATCGGCGGAGAAAGGAGACGAGAGGACCAGGAACTGTCACACCTGCGATGCCTCGGACCCCAAGAAGTATCACCCTCCAGCGTACCTGACGGACCTCAACAACCCACACAACCTCACCTGCTGGCAGTCCGAGAACTTCATCCAGTACCCGCAAAATGTCACCCTGACTCTGTCCCTCGGCAAGAAGTTTGAGGTCACCTATGTGAGCCTACAGTTCTGCTCGCCTCGACCTGAATCCATGGTTATTTACAAGTCCATGGACTACGGCAAAACTTGGGTACCGTTTCAGTTTTACTCGACTCAGTGCAGGAAGATGTACAACAAGCCAAACAGGGCCGTTATCACGAAGCAGAACGAGCAGGAGGCCGTCTGCACGGACTCCCACACCGACATGTACCCTCTGACCGGCGGGCTCATCGCCTTCAGCACGCTGGACGGGAGACCGTCGGCGCACGACTTTGACAACTCTCCGGTGCTGCAGGATTGGGTAACGGCCACTGACATTAAAGTCATCTTCAGCCGGTTGCACACTTTCGGCGACGAGAACGAGGACGACTCGGAACTGGCCCGGGACTCGTACTTTTACGCTGTGTCGGACCTGCAGGTCGGAGGGAGATGCAAATGCAACGGGCACGCGTCTCGGTGCGTAAAGGACCGAGATGGGAGTCTGGTTTGTGAGTGCAAGCACAACACTGCTGGACCGGAGTGCGACAGGTGCAAACCTTTCCACTACGACAGACCGTGGCAGAGAGCCACAGCCAGGGAGGCCAACGAGTGTGTCGGTAAGTCCATCCCGGAGCGGCTGCCTCTGATGCTGAGCAGAGCTGCGTGTAGGATAGTCTACATTTTATTTGTGGTTGTTGGACGGACTGGTATGAATTTAAGATAAAATGTCGGCTACAGTGGAAATATTTTATAGTAAAAGAAAGAGAGAGAGATCAGGCATTGTTAAATGATAGATGTAATGTAGGTTAAAATCTGTGAAATTTGGTCATTCACAATTAAGCGTTTGATGTTGCTTTCAATGTAAAAGACACAAAACAATAGTAATAATAATAAGAACAATCATTTAGTGTAGGCTATTTTATGACCAATCTGTGACTAATTTTACAGCTTCAGCTCATTAATCTCAAACTTGAACATTCCCTTTAAACATGACCACAGCAAAGCCACATTTTTTGTCTGATATTGTGGCGCGCGTCCACGAGCATAAAATTGGGTTTAAGTCACATGCAACATGAAATGCAATTTGACAGTCCATTTAGCTTGCTGTAGGCCATAATGGAGGCTTTTAAACCACCTCAAACGGGACCACTGAGCCTAATCGTCCCCAGGAACATTTGCCCTAGCTTGACTTTACCGCTGCAATAAAGCGATGCCTTCTAATTTATTTGAAGAACCCTGCAACAAACCCACCGCAGTGGTAATTTTTTTTTATTATCATCACTTAATTATTTTCCGCATCAAAATCAAGTTGAAAGGATGTATCAAAATGTCAGGTGTTGTGGTTGAGAATAAAACTATAAATATATCATTACGGTATTAATTTATTCTTATTCCATTCTAAGATATCAAATCGTTTTGCCAATTGTAAATTTGAATAATAGAATTTGGCTGTAGTTTTATTGCATTAATGCTATATTTTAATTCAAAAAAATATATAACAACAGTGAAAATTACTTTCAGTTTGGATATTTTCATAATTATTGTTAGAATTATTTACTCACACTTATGATCAAGGCACAACTGAAAAACAAGCTGAGAAAGTAAAGCATTTAAATCTGTCAGTATAAAACAGTATTTTCTATCCTAAACAGAAAGGTGTAACAAAAAAACAAACAGCTAATCTCTTATCATATCTATGCTGCTGTGCTTTGTGTCTGAGAGCCAACATGTTTCATCAGATGCGGAGTGATCAGTCTGATCAAAGTTACAGTATATGTGTTTTTTATTGCAACCTGGCACAGACATAATGAACCTTGAGATTACAGATGCAATCCAGGATCATCCAGGTTTCTGTCAATTTAATTTCTGTTGTTAACATGCAGCTACAGTAAGAAAAGAAGTCTGAAGTTGAGAGAAAGGCGCCTGGAAGATTGTTTGTACATATGAATGAAATTACTGAATTATGTTGCAGCTTTCCAAGTAGAGTGTGCATCACTAAATTGTGGAGGGATCACACATCTCTAAAGCTGTCCAAATTCCCAAAAATGTGCTTTTAGTGTTTATGTGTGATGATTTAATGAAATCTTGAGTCCAGATCTGTATTCACCATCAACTCCACAGGCCTTATGTGACATTTGGCTTTTAATCAAAGTCACTGTTGGCATTGTTTTGAGTTTGTCTTTTGAGTTTGTCAGAAAAGCATTTGAATTTTGAAGATTGCAGAGTAACAACAAGACTTGCTGAAATGTGATGTTGGTCCGGCCCCTACAGACGAGGTGTGCTGTGAGCAGGACAGTTAAGAGTAACAGAAGGAGAGGCAGAATGATATTAATGACAGAGATTATAACAGCGCGACTCCACACAGTCACAGAAAACAGACAAATCCAAAGCTTTATTCTTCCCATTCTGCCGCCGGTCTGCAGGGAAAGAGGCTCCACATTGTTTGACAGTCGCAGCACATGTCAGCTGCTTTGACACACAGCAGCTGTTTAAAAGGTTTTTGTTTGCCGGTGTTGTCCGTTTCTAAAGCTTGAACATATTCTCACTGGCAGAAGTGATGGTGTTACTACTCAACAGGCGCAGTTTTGTGGAAATATCTACATTCTGTACATACTGTGTGACTGATGCTGATCATGTGTTAATGAAAGAAACGAAACCGAGGCATAAGGGTTTTTTTTACTCTTTAAATTTAGACTATTGTCAGGTAACAGATGCCAGACTGAGTACTTTTTTAATATGGAGGCCAGCTGACCCTACCGACTGACTTTAACTCCACATTATCCAGCCTTCAATTTAAAATCAGTTATACTTCTGATAAGAATCTTATCAAGAAAAACAGCAGAATACATTTTCAATTATTATTTGTCCAACATGAGAAGCACTACATAATAAAGACTGATGTGGTGTAAATCCCAGCGTTCAGACGATACACAAAGATTTCAGTATTACAATATTACATTTATGATCACATCTAAAAATAGAGGGAGATTTGTATTTACAGCTTTTAAATTACTAAAACTGAAAACTCGTTAATTCATACAAATTAATTATTTTGTTTAGTTGATATCTATGACACTTCGTTAATTACCAAACCTGCACATTTAATATGTTCCACACAGGAGCCATAAAAGCCTGTCACTTGCAGCACCCATAATGTTGCCAGCAAGATATTTAGTTTGCCACATAGGTTACCGAGATGTGTGTGTGTGTGTGTGTGTGTGTGTGTGTGTGTGTGTGTGTGTGTGTGTGTGTGTGTGTGTGTGTGTGTACGTGTGTTTGTGTGTGTGTGTGTGTGTGTGATACCAAAGCAAATGGTTAATCTCAAAGAGAGGAAGAAACCGCACCTCTATAAGGGCAGTGAACAATGGAAGGAAGTGTGTTTGATGGATGGGTGCATTCAAGTTGGACAACTCTAGCGATCTCACCAAAATCCGAGAGTTTTGCACTCCCCTTAATGACGGCACTGTGAATGTCACTGCACTCTCATAAGGATGTAGTTATCACAGAAGTGTTTCTGTGGGCTGTGAAAGGCCTGGCACAGTGTGGGGTCAGAACTGACGTCAGCTCCTCCAATATTCCCTGATCTTCACACGAAAAAAAAAAGAACCCTGGAAAGAAAGAAGAAAAAAAGTCACAAAAGCACATTTGAACACACAGGTCTGTCTCTGTGTTTCTCTTGAAGTGCACTTTGCTGATTACTTCCATCAGGATCTTACAGGACACTCATGTGCTCCTAAGTGTGCACCTCCCTCCATTTGGGTTATTGACTCTCCAGAGAAAATGCTTCTAATGCAATGAGTTCAATAGGCACAACAGAGACCTCTTTCAATCTCAGTTTAGAGGTGCTAATCCGAGTTTGCAGTAAAGGTAGAAGGAAATGTCTGATGGATGCATCATGGCCTGTCAGAATTCTCTTGCAAGCTTCAATGGCTAAATGTGGAGCTCCTCCACAGAAATCCCAGGAAGGTGACTTTGTTTCTGCTAATAAGTCTGTGATGAGAAACGGCTGCAGTCTTTCAATGCTTATTAACTGTAATTCTTATACCCCAGTCACCCCGTTTTCAGGTTTGTGCAGTTTACTTGATGAGCTGGGTAAGAAAGAAAGAAGAAGAAGAGAAGAAAGTGTCTTGAATAATTCAGGAAGATTAGAAAGACAGCTTGAAGGCATGCAGAATGAGGGGACCGGCACTGCACCACAGAGAGAAGCAGGGACAGAGGGAGGGCCTGGAGATGGAGCAGGACGACAATAGTGAAAATGAAATAGATGGACGTAAGTGAGAGAGGGGAGTATGATGAGAAAAATGTGTTGGGGGAGAGAAACGGGAAATAAAGGGTCAGAGTGACATTTTGACAATTGTCTTTTTTTTTCCAGGCGCACCTTATTGGGCCAATAGGAATGTAAAAACTTTTTCGTCCGTTCTTCCACTTACAAATTCAGAGCTCTGTCAGTGCATTGAACCTGTACACTCAGTACAGTTACTCAGTGACTTGGAAGAGATTCTCTCGGCTCGCTCTAATCTTCTTTCCCAGCCTTGCTGTTTTTACTCCTTTATGACTGTTTGCACACGAGGAGTCTCCCACTCCTAAAGCCCAGTGTGTCAGCTGGACGGTTTGAACATACCTGCTGCTTGTTTTGCCTCAATATCTCAAAATCTACACTGCAGAAATCACAGAGTTCACTCAAATGTTCCCAGGTGCTGCTCAGAGGTATGTGACTTCTGCGGCGCAGAAAAGTTGACACGGTTGATTTGATACCCATTAAAATAATTGAGTTTTAAAGCCACAACCACTTGTATAGATTTAAAATATGTTCTTTAAGTTGTCTTTATGCACTTAGTGCATTTCCACCTTGAAACCGTCAGGGGTAAAAAAAAAATCTTGCCTCGACTAGATGTGAATATTAACTCGTTCAAGCAAACATACGTAAACACTTAAAAACAGCTGTGCCCACAATGCTGTTTCATGGATTACTGCCCAAACCCTAATGATGTTTAAGATTAATTCCAGAACAACTACAGTGGAGTCTAATAATTTTCCAGCGACAGTATCAGTAACAATCAATTTTTGGATTTCCTGCAGTTTCTTGCTAAATGTTGTGCACCAAATTTCAGCTCTCAGACAAGCACAGCACAGAAAATACAGAAATGTACATTGTGCCATAAATAGTCCAGAAAGCAATGCCATCATCAGACATGTTCTGCTTTCAGCACTTGTTGCCATAATCAGAGAGACGCCCCAATGTACAGTCGATCAAATGTTGTCAGGTGTCAAACGTTTTGTGAAGTCACAAACTGAAGTAGAAACAGACAGTTCAGGTTGAAGTATCACATTAACTGTAAGAAATAAACTATCAAGTATCACAGACTAATGATATGTGACAGTGTTAAAATATTAGAGGGACATAGTCTGTCTGTGCAAGCACCTTGTTACAACCCATACAACCCATTTATCTTTGTTAGGCAGTAACCCCTAGTGGCTAATCAGGATGAGAAGTCAAGTAAGGTAGTATAAAGAGCCACAAAGGCCGTGTAGGGAAGAGGCCGAGGGAGGTGGTTGGGTCAAACAAACACAGGACTTTCGACCAGGAGACAGCTGCTTGTGTCCCATGTGAAACCAAAAGTTCAAACGTTGACTTATTTTAACATGTAAGTTACGTCACGTGGCTTACTAGCGGAACTGAATTATTTTAATCCAAACCATGAGCTTTTCCTTTACCTTACCAAATAGTTTTGGTGCCTAAACCTAACCAAACTGTGACCATTTCACAACGTTGACTACGTGTATTATTGTTGATAGGGCTGAACGATTAATCGTTTCCAAATCGAAATTACGATTTCAAAGAACGTGATTAGCTAATCGTGAAGACGCCGATTAAAATGCAGGTTAATTATTATACGTCTCTCTGTGAGCCGGTTTTGTGTTTGCCGCTCTCCGCAGGTTCCATTTCCCACATGGAGCATTTCAGAGTAAGAGCATTTTGCCTGCCTGATTTTGCTGACTTGTTCAGATTTTGTTGATTTGCTCGGTTGTCTACTTCTACTACAGTTAAGTAGGCTACGCAGTTAAACTGTTTGGGGGGTTTTCATCTGTTTTAACCATGTTTATTGTTGATATACGACCAGGAGTCTGCACAGGGTATTTTATTTTGAAAATCGATCGGATTCTCTATGCCGTTCTGTGCCTGACTTCCTGTCATCTGCTGTGTGCTTCTTGATGCAGTTTCCGTCAAAAATAAACTGACAGTGAATATTGAACTTTAGCTAAACTTAAAAAAAATTGAAATCAAAAATTTAACAAAATCGCAATATCTGGTTGAAAAATCGCAATTATATTTATTCCCTAAATCGTTCAGCCCTAACTGTTACCATGATGACAAATGTCTGATTCGCCTGTCGCTGGTACTCTCCAGTGGCTATATACAGTATGTCGTTGTGGGAGTCATTGGCAGATGACCTATTGTGTTTTTTAAGTATGAGGCTCAAGTCTTCAAAACAGAAAGCAGAATTTTATTCTGTATTATCCTACCAGTCAGACATTCCACCTTTGTTTGTACGTAGAAGTGATGCTTTTCATTTAAAATACATCAAGTCAGTTGGGGAACGAAGATGTTCTACAGGCTTTTCTTCAGATGTCTCCCTGCTGTCATGTTCATTTGGTACCTTTCAGACATGACTGAAGGTCTGGTTAATGTTTGAGCAGCTCACCGTACACCTTTATAAACCGGCATCATTCATCTTCAAAGGTGCCGCAGGATGTGTTATTAGTCCCGCTCACAGCAAACAAAGCTGGGAATGAACTGACTGAGTAGCTTTGCACTTTGCACCGTCTTACTATTCCTTACCTTCACTTCTTCATCAGTCAGCAGTCACATCTTTCTACTGACATGCACACACCTGTAGGCACACACACACACACAGAATTTTCTTCAGGTCTTTAGCCGCCAGTTCAAACAGGGGGGAATGGCCTCTCTCTCGCTTCAAGAATCTCTTTTGCCTGAGCTCTTATCAGTGTTTATGACTCGTTTTGTAAACCGCTGCAAAAAATAAGTTGCTCATGGTCCAGATGACCGGCTCACCCTTCTGTTTTAGATTTTGAGACCTGTTGTATCTCTCAAACAGACAGAAACATGGCCACTGAGCCAACGCAGACTGTAAGCAAGGCTGACGGTACGGTATATCAAGGGCTGTAACCAAACACAAAAAAGAGACAGCCAGAAAAGATACACACACACATGCAGTGAGAAGGCAGTAATAATGGCAAACTCTGTGCAGCATGTTTTGGGATCTCAGGAGACTCTATAGGTCTGCATGTGTATGTTGAAATGTCCATTTGTTGCCAGTTCTCGAGTTGTCTCATGAATACTGGGAGTGTGTGTGTTTATGTGTGTACACGAGGGGGTAATGTGTGAGAGACCTGTCACACTGCTCATTAATAATTTTGCTGAGGATCTTTGCCAGGTGTTTAAAAGGTAGTTGCATTTCAGATTTAAAGTACTGGACATTTTAACTTCATTATTCACAGCTGTTGAGCGCTGATGCAGCGCTGGAGCCCGATTGTATGAACTGCACACACACAGATGAAATAAAAATACATTGTTGATTAGATTTATTGATAATCCTTCAAGGACATAATGTGACAATAAAAGGCTGCCGTTCTGTCCGATTATGGATACACGAACTGTAAACATTTTGTTGCCGGGCAAACTGAAAATAGATCAAACAGCTCGGTTGGTGTCAGGAGGTAAATTCTGTTCCTAGGCCCTTGAACCATCCCCTTGGACCAAAAATAGTCACCAGGCCTGGGTCAGAGGTAGACAGAGTAGATTAATTTGCGTGTATAGCACAATGTTTCAGTCATCTGGCTCCAGAAGGATATCAAAGTATTTGTATTTAAGAATAATGATTAAATGAAGCCATTACAATCAAAGGATGTTTATAAACGTGCTACTTTGAGAACCTCTGTAACCAGAGACCATATAATCCCAGGAGTGAGATAATTTGTTAGGCTCAAATGGATGCAATATATGTGACAAATAATGCAGATACTATTAAGTATGTTGAAACATAGAAGATCTTGAAGCTATTAATGTCAGTATTTGGCAGCAGCCCTTTTGAGCTTTGGAGCTAGTTGTTGCTTGCCATGAGGCCTGTTCAAGAAACAATTACATTTTGATGGAATTGCAGTATTTGCACAGGTAATAAATTAGGACAGGCCTTTGAAGAGTGAAAATGAGTATATATATATATGTACAGATAAAAACAGGCAGTTAACGCACAAAGCAGTAATTAGAAAGAGTGTGTGTCTGTGTTTGTGCTGAGAGAGAAATATAAGGGAGGCTGCCACCATTCATAAAACTACTGAGTTATCTGCATGTTGTCTGGTATTAGTCTCAAGTGGAAAAATATAATTTTCATTACAATCCATTTTACTGCCTTCGACACAGCTCAGGTCGCACTGACTAGGGTGATAGAATGAGTTCACTTGTCAGAAAAGTCCAAATCTGTTCTGAAATTTCACAGCCCGTGTGTCTGTTGTTGGATTCAGGGTCTTTTGGGCGAAGTGAGCATTTCTGCGGCCGTGGTTTTGTTTCATTGCTTTGGCTACAACACATAATGCAACACAGATCCCGCTCACAGTGTGAGTCCGCATTTTTAGCCAGTGTCTGTGTACATGTGTGAGCATGGGCACGCAAGGAACTGTGCGCATGCCCGTACCAGAAATGGAACCTCAACCTTGTTTTTGAGAAACGGTTTGGTCAGGAGCCATATTGCCTCTGAAGGAAAGCCACATTGTGTTACTCTGTTGGCTTCTGGCCTGTGCTCACTTCCTCTTGTCACCCTCACTGGTGCTTGAACTCACCGTGGACTGTGGCTGGTTTATCACAACATCCAGCCAGAGCAGAAAGTCAGATTGTCATCACCATTTTTATCATCATTTTTCTTATTGTTATGATCAGAAACAGTGCATACCTGTAGGTGAAAACATGCTGTGTGTGTGTGTGTGTGTGTCTTGCATTTGAAAATGTTTCTGTCCAATCTGTGGGGCACTCATCCAGCACCTGGTGATAATTGGTCGTGACAAAATGATCCAAGCGATTCTTTTTCTCTTCTTTCTCTCCTTTTAACACAGCACTCCTCTTACTCAATATTAGTTGCTAGAATAGCTCACACACACACACACACACACACACACACACACACACACACACACACACACATCATACTATGTTTTTACGCTGTCAGGTATATTCTCAAGAGAGAAATCTGGGCACACTAAGGATTTTCAACAATTAAAAAAGTAGGTTTTTCTTTACAGCGATGACAGCTGTTTCATTATTTCTTTTGGAAGTCGTGCTCTTTGACAGTGCCGAGAGCTCGATCATAGCTGGTCGCCTTAGGTGCAAAAAGTTAAATACATTACAAATTCACCAAAACAGTTGTTCAAACATGACCAGGATGGCTCCCAAAAGGGGAAGAACATGAGGGAATACAGGCAACTCCAAGATTTTCACATACTTGCACACACACTTGTATACATACGCACCACTCAACAGGTCGCTCCTCATGTTTAATTCCCCTAGCGACAGGCAGACACAAGATGCTCTTCTCAGTCTCTGTTGATACCTGTCTCTGCCAGTTACCTGTTTATATTTGTGCGTGTGCATGCTTGTGTGAGTGTTTCCATGTGTCTGTCTTCACCGCCAGTAGGCCTTGACGTTGTATTGCGTATTTATTTCTGCTGTAGTGTGTGTGTGTGTGTATTTTAGAGAGAGAGCGGGAGAAAGAGATTGTGCAAGCATGCATGAGTGTCTCTTAATCTGTGTTGTCTGCCAGTGGGTGTTTAGGCAAACAGTAATTCTGTGCAGGATGTGAGCAGCTATTCAGTGCCTTGGGAGACGTCTGTTAATGAATTAATTGGTGACTTGATGCCATAGTGAAAGCTTGTATTAGCTGATAGTCTGTGTGCTGTGAGTTTGGCATGAACCACAGGTGAGCGTGTGTGTGTGTGTGTGTGTTGGTGAGAGAGAGACAGAAAGAGAGCGATCGAGCAGGAGGGAGACAGAGGTGTTTGTGTGTAATGGAAAGGTTTTGGTTTGAGCGGGATGATTAGGGGTAATCAAAACCCATGCCAGACAACATCAGCATGTGTTCACACATTAGACACAAAACACTGCAGTGCCTCACTCACCAGCTCCATGAATCACAGCCTGCGTGCTTCTCCTATATATCAAGCAGCCACATTTACGCTCCAGAGTGAACGCTGTTACACAGGGCTGACAGAGGCTAATCAGGCAGGACACAGTCTGTGCCATCTTACTGGAAGTGAACAGCAGAAAATGCTCTGACATCTAGCATCATTTGTGGATGTGCAGGGCTCCGCACTCAAGTTAGCAATCACAAATAAGATAAGATAAGATATGGTAGACTTTATTGATCCCACAATTGGGACATTCAGTTGTTACAACAGTTCCAGATACAACATAACACAGCAGATAAGAACAGATAAAAAACATGCACATTAAATAAAAAATAGAGTAGAAATGAAATGTCCGGTTAGACTTTCAAAATAAATCTTGCATGGGTAACTGTGAAACAGCACAAAAACAACTTGGTTAGGTTTATGAAAAGACTAAATTACTTCTTGTACCTGATTTGGCGTTCACGTACGGACGTTACTTAAAAGAAATAACCTTCTTTTGACTTCACACAGGACTTGAACAGTGGTTTTCTGGATTAAAGTCCAGTATTTGTTTTTCCCACCCAAACACCGACCCCACCTCCTCTTCCACATGCGGACTTGCTCAGTCTTTATACTACATCACCTAACTTTCATGGTGGGTGTGTCCAGAAATGACGCTAATGAAGCAGCAGTATCTGACAACTTGGAAGTGAGACCGGTTTGGGAAAAAAGGAGCCAGTGGTTCTTAAAAGAGGACTCCTTGATTTAGCATTGCACTCCTATAACTTTGTCTGACTCACTTTGGACAAAAAAAAGAATCATCAAAATTGATGCAGCCAAACAGAGAAATCATCTTTATTGCACACATTCACCTTCCAAAAATTCGGTGCCTACGATACCCACAATGCAGCTCAACCAACAGTTCGGTTAATGTAGCCTCAAGCCGCTAGCCTCAAACAGAGGTCTGGTAAACCACACCTCTCTAACTTTTAAAAAAATGTTTGAAACATGTAGTCTTTAGCCCCATGCTGACTCAAGTGACATCACTTGAGGCAATTGATCAGACTTTGTGCAGCTCCCTCTGCTACACCAGGCAATATATAATATATATATTTTTTTCATATTTGCTGTAGTACTCCCCAACACCTGTTAACAGACATTGATCAGTGGAGTTCCCCTTTAGAAGTGGGGGAAACCGGAGCAAACCCACACAGACACAGGGCGATGATACAAACTCCACACAGAAAGGCCGGGACGACTGGGGTTTGAACCCACAACCTTCTTGCTGTGAGCTCACAGTGTTGCCCACTGGACCACCATGCCACCAGTTCATGTTTCAGCCAGGTCACTCATCCATGCAGTCATCAGTCTGAAACACACTGTTAGCAAGATACTGATTCATTACCGCCCCCAGACTGACCAGAGCTGTCTCACTTATTAACAGGGGGCCATAAAAGGATTAGTAAACAGGGTAGAAAAACACTGAGTGACTGTGTGAGAGAGAGAGAGAGAGAGAGAGAGAGAGATGTATGCGTAAGCACTGGCAGCTTTTTAGAGTTAAAAAGTGGTGAACGTGTGTGTGTGTGTGTGTGGTGTGTGTGTGCGCAAGTGAGACCTGATCCTGAGGCTGGGGCCAGCGGTGCTGTAGAGGATCAGGGCTGATGACCTCAGCAGCTCCTCTGTGTGGCAGCGGGTTACTACACGGTTACCAAGAGGAGGGCAAGTGTTTGCAGCCAAAGCAAATATAGAATGTGGGCTGGAGGCAAGAAAGGAAGCAAGAAAGACAGAAAGTGATTTTAAGACAAGAACGTCATCCTCCTGTGCCGTGCTTTGGGGCTGTGCCTTGCAGAAATTAGTTAACGCAATATTAATTTGACTAAATGTAAAATCTTTGCATGCTGCGTTGCCCCTTGTACTTCCAGGTAGAAGGTGTACTGAAGCTGGTGCAACATGTGTTGGTACATTATGCTACAATTATCCAAGCCTGTTCACACTTAAAAATGAAAGCCTTGGTGCAGCTTGTTACAGCTCCACCACAATCTCCCTGTAACTGATAGGGCTGTAACAGCATCAACAACAACAATAAAAAACAGATACTCGCTTATGTGTGTGTGTGAGGGGGAGAGAGAGAGAGATAAAAGAGAAGGAGGCTTTTGTATTTGCAACAGCTCAGCGTTTGATTCAAGGTGAAAGTGCTGGCAAAAACGTCTTTGGCAACAGTCGCACTACACGCCGACAGGACCACCTAGCACGAGCTGAGCAAATCAGGCCCGATCAGGGGTCCTTAACACTCACAGCTACAGATGATTAATGGCTGGACAAAATTACACACCGACACAGCAGCTAGCTGTGTAGATCAGAGCGCCCCCCGCTGTTCCTGTAGCACATTGCTGTCGTCATCTGAGTGAACTGCGACCAGCTAGAAGCCGCCTCTGAGGAACAAAGTGTCAGCGGTGGTTAATTATGTTGTAAATATTTAGACTGCAGATGCAGATTAAGTTGCAATAGGGTCTGACGTAGAGTTACTCTTTTATGATATAAGATTTTAGTGAACTGAACATGTATTGTTAATCTGTTCTTTTACCTTCATGCATCTGCTATGTCTCCTTCCCCCTCTTTCTCTCTCTCTCTCTCTCTCTCTCTCACACACACACACACACACACACACAGATAGAGAAAGCACCTGTGACAGATCAAGCAGAGTCAAACAATTTTATTTTGCGTTTAACAACCTCTCACACCCTGCCAGAAAAAAACCTTCCCTGGAAGTCCTGTGTGTGTGTGTGTGTGTGTGTGTGTGTGTGTGTGTGTGTTCTGACTGTGATTTATCACCAAAGTCTTTGTCTTTCCCATATAAGTCATGGTGCTGGTGTTGGTGTGTATGTGTGTGTGTGAGTGTGTTTGTGGCAGCCAGCATGTCACCAGAGGTTTGTAGCACCCGGTCGTCATGGATGCCTTGAAGTCACAGTTAGGGTTTGTGTGTCTGAGTGTGTGTGGGCCAGTGATTGTCTATATAACCAGCAGTAATGCAGGCAGCCAAGAGTCATACATCAGCTTTTTATCTTTGTTTTTAAGCATGGCAGACTGTTCGACCAAACAAGCTGGTAAATGAAGCTGGCAGCATTTGGAGGCAGCAGGCTGACAAAGTTGCACAAAGAGATCTCAGTCAGCAGAGGTCAGTACAAAGTAGACAGATTTACAAAAAAATGATGCTTTGCAGGCAATGTTTTCTCTTAGACTGATGTGTATGATTTCTAATTCAAAGTTAAGAAGTTCATAGTTTGTTGTTGGAAATCAGATTTTGCAGAATGGGATCATGTTTGCAGCCTTGATAGATTTGTCGCAAATTAAGCTTTTCAACAGGTGGTAGTCATAATGTTTCAATGCCACTGAAACTGATAATGTGTCCAGAGTCACGTAAAGAAATCAGGGCCATTATTTATGGTGTCATTTTTATGCTTTTTTGCTTAATAATTGATGACACCTAACTCTACAAGAAACCTATGTTTACATCCTTTAAGGAGGATGACATTTTCCTGAGAGATAGCACAAAAGACTATGTATATGTGAGTGTATTTGATTGGTTGCGTGAAGTGGAATGCAGACTTCTGGGAGAGTGCTTAGGGTAAGTTTGCCGGGTCATCTCAATTTGCCTGGGGTGATCCCAGGTTAATCCATCACTCATTAGCTCTCACAGATAAGACAAATAGTGGGGTGAGGGGCCGAAAATCCATACTTTCTCTCCGTCATGTTACAGGAGAACACAGAATCTTCTCCCTCTCTGTCTTTCAGAAAAGACAAAAAAAAAGAAATCTGGTAGAATAAAAGCCATGCCCTCTCCTATTTTGCTGAACACTTTCCCCTCCTTATAACCCCTTCCCCTTGCTGGCTCTGCTCCCTCTGGGACAATACAGCCAATTAATTAGGCTCTGTGTCCAGCTGAGAGCAGAGAGAGAGGCTCAGAAAAGCACTGGCCTGAGCTGATTTCCTCTGTAGAAGGCCCATTATAGAGAGAGAGGAGAGAGAAAGAGAGACTATAGGGGTGACTTGGCGAGACAGAGAGATAGCTAGAGACACAGTGAGAGAGTGAGGCAGCGTGAGCAAGAGAAAAGAGAAGTGGGATAAAGATGCTAGAGAGGCGCTTGATTCAGCGTGCTACCAGTACGCTGCTGCTGAGTCTTGGTGTTGCAGGATGAGGGCTGCCTCTATGGTTGTAATGTGGTGTTTGTATGTGTGTGTGTGTGTGTGCAAGTGTGTGTGTTGCAGGGGCTCTTCAGCAGCTGTGGAGACCCCCTCCTCCACTAGAATAAGTCATCAGATTCCCACATGAGTCCCCTCTCAGTTTCTAATAACAAAAGGCCCATATCACTGGAGGATGACAAAGCAAACAAATGGGCCTAATTACGGGGGTCGATAAGGAAATTATAAGGAAATTGAGTCATTAAAGGTAATATTTGTGTTATGAGATGATAGTTTATGGTGAAAATTAATTTCCAAATGGGGCCCCTCTGTGTTTTCTCTGAAGCTAAGACCTGGACCTGTATGACACAGCGAGAAAAACTTGGCCTCGGTCTCGTTCACTTTGTCTGTCTCCTGCTCTGTAACCTCAAGAGACACTTGCAGATATTGAAATGATTATGTACCAGGTCACTGTAGATATCCAGATGTCCATCTGATGATAAAAAAAGAACCTGGAGAATGCATTTGTCCTTCTGTTATTTTTCCCCCTTCGAGTTCCCCCTCCCTTGTTTTGGTTGTATTTTTCTCCTGTAAAGCCAGGACAGGTCGTTGGCTAGAGATGAAAGTTGAGGTGGAGCATGAGGGATAACCGATGGGAGATGATTCTCCTGTCTCCCGGAGTCTCTGAGGAAGACAGGAAGAGTGGGGTGAAGAAAGAGGGAGATGGATAGAAAAATGGAGCCCTGCCAAAGGTAGCAGCGAGGGGGTGGCTTGCTCCCAATGCTCTCCTCCTCTGCCTCATCTTTCCCCTGGTCTGTCAGGGGGCAGTGGGAGTATCAACAGTAGCTGATGCAATCCATGCTCCTGTCAGTAATTTGTGGCTTTGAAGAATTTTTAAATGCAATCTTTTTGTTTTTTTTAGCTCACTCTTATTCTTGTAACTTTGTCTCATAGAAATTGCATTCATATACTAATAATTTGTTTTGCAAATTATGCTTGGAAGTGGAAATGTCATTCCTCTCTGGTTTATGTTCCCTGGCAACATTTTTTTCTTGTGTTAGACGTACTGTCCTTGAGAGGTGATCAAGGTGGATGGTGGTCATACAAAGTGAAGGACCTGCTTGCGGTTAGGGAAAGATTGTGGTTTCAGTTAAATGTTAGTAAAGTAAACACATCCTGTGCTTCAAATCACTTCAACTCACATCAAGGCCGCAACTATTCCCTAACCTTAACCAAATGCTGTGGGTGACTGAACATAATCATAAAAGAATATGAGCTACGAGCATTTACTAGGAAAAAACAATGAAAATATATTTGTTGTTGAAAAATTATTAGGATATAAATGTAATTTCTACTCTTGATATTTCAATGCCAAGCAGAAACACACATGTACAAATATTGAGTCTTATTTCACTTGTCCCCAAGGGGTTGTTTCCAGTACTGTTTCTTTTTCTAAAAGTGCCAGAAACAAGGCTAATAAGACAAATCAATGAAAGGAAATATCATTTTGGTTTGAGAAAATTTCCTAAACAAGCCTCGCATTAGCAGGTGATTTAATTACCATTTTTGGCTCTTTTTTAACTTGCAAGTAAAATTAAATATACAGTTCCTAATAAGGGGTAATATTTGATATCTAATTGTTTAAATCTAATTATTATGCAACCTTTTGCTGTAGTGTTTTAAGCTATTTTATTTCAGTTCTAACAGCAGCCATGTGGTACATTTTATACATTAACTTCTTAAATATTTGGAGTCTTGAATCTAAAGAAGAAATTACTCTCTCAGTTAAGGATTCTTTAGATCACCTTAGTATACATTTTATTTCACTTCTCGCTATTTTCAAACATCAGAATAGTTGAAATATTTGATTCGTCAGACACTTACGAGAAAATAAAGATCAGTACAACAGTAAGTCTTTAAAGGCTGTGGCCTTTGTCCTGCCTCCTGTGACAGCCACCGTTTCATTATCCAGGAACATTGAGCACTACAGTTTCCACTTTTAGAAAGAAAGAAAGACGGTATTGGATGTCTGCGAGCAGTTTTGAGCAGTGGCCTGGAAATTAAATTAACTCACAGCCCCAATAATAAACAAGGTCAGTGAAAAAATAAAGAATTAGGCGATCACAAACAAAGATTGAGAGAAAAAAGAAACAGAACAGTGGGATTTAAGGAAAAGAATAACAGTGGCTAGTGTTTGGTTTGCTGCCTTGGCCAGTGACCTCATCGGAAATGACACCTCTGTTGCCAACGCAGAGGATTTCATATTTTAGACACAACAGTGTAGATTACAGCACAACGGGCAAGTTGTGAATGTGTTGACGGGGGGGTATTTGCACAGATGGGGAAACAGACATTTGAAACAAGTATTTTAAGAAAATTTGAAAAATAAAAACATAAAGTTGATCCATATCAAATGTTGTGGAACAGCTCATAAATCAGCTGCAAGATGTTAAGACAAAAAACCTGCACTAAGAGGTCGAACTATTTTCTGAAGTAATTTTCATTAGATTAAGTTTAAGTGGCCTATTTGATAATTATAGTCAATTTTCCTTCCACTGAGCAGTGCAATCATCCTGTAGCAGAGAATCAACCTCCTGCCAGAGCAAATATAAAGGAATATCTACAGAATCGATAACACATTGGGGGTAAAATGATTCTAGACATAAATTATACAACCACTTGCTTTTCACTGGAAAGCACACACCATTCACCTGCCTGTAAGCTCATAATAGTGAGCCAACACAGGAAATAGTCATAGCTTCTTTTTCCACAAAACCCTTTTTTAAATGCCCCTTCTCCAGGCCAGTATCCCTGCAATTCCACACCTCACAATTTACGTTAACCACCATGCAAGAAGTAGTATGCCCCTTACATTGTGACGTGGAAAGGTGTGGAGGTCGGGGAGGTCCCGTCACAGACGTGTGATTCATGTAAGTTTGATCTTTCCCTTACTTACCAAGTACTTTAGTTACCCAACCTTAAACATAACTTAACTGTAATTTGGTTGCCACAACCACAATCTTTCCTCAACATTAATCACACCGTAGTTGCCATGCGCAGATTTTGCAGAAAGTGAGACTTCATTTGGGTATAAAGTTGTCATTGAATGTTGCCCAGGGGTCCAAATTTTATGTTATTTTATCGTTTCATGGTACATCCACATTCTGTTTTTGATCAATTTGTTAAATCTAGATTTGTGTCAGGCACGTGCCATTTTTTGGTTATCTCGTCTTGAAATCTCTTGACTAGCACTTTTCGTCCTAGATTGTGTGTGTGTCTTCATTCATTTATCCATACAGTGTACTACAATGATCAGCTGGACCAAAAAGCGTCATGCTTCCTCTTTTATCACATCTTATTGTACTTTAGCTCTACAACACATACAGTAGCTGATGCAGCCTTCTCAAAAGTTTGAACTTTTGGCCCAGCCCTGTCTGAATAAATCCTCATTTGTAATGAGTCGTGAGACAAATAGAGGCGTTCCACCTCCTGCCTTTAATCTTCTATGTGAGAGGGGGCATCTATAAATCCTCAGTTAATTTCTCTCCCAGTTAGATGAGCCCCAGAGTCTTTCTCTTCAGAAAATGCTGATAACCTCCTGCTTTCCTTTCCACCAAGATAAAACTTTCTTTGTTCTTTCCTTCTAAGTTTCAACGTGCACCTGCTATTATCCTCAAACTAACATCCACTGTCTGTTGTCACATTATTAGCACAGCATAAATTGGGCTTTCATAGCAAAGCGCAGAGTTTACTCTCAGCAAGTGTCAGCCATTTGCTTGCTCTGGCAAAGACCAGTCCTTCCCTCACTAATTGCCTTCTACCGATGACTAAATTACAATGAGGTTTTGGGTTTCTGGATCAGAGGGGTCTCTTTTCCTGCTTCTCCACTTCCCCAACTGTATCCTTCCTGCCTGAGTCAGAAGTGTCACATTTGGTTATGGAAGATATGAAGTGCTGCGCTTTTTGCAAGAAAACAGTTTCCCCTTGAAAAAAAACCTTGAAGAGCTACTGTTCCAACGTTGCAATTAGAGCAGTGAATGTATGTAAATGTGTGTGTATATGCAGTGTGTACCAGCGTGCATGCTTGCCTGTGTGCACGAGGGTCTAATTTGCACTGAGCAGTAGGCACTATGCCACAGCAGAGGAGTGCAGTAAATGTGGTTCTGGAGCCAGTACAGTAAAAACATCTCCGCTCCATCAGTGTCAGAAACAATCTATGTGGACCAAACCAGCTGCCACACCACCTTAATACACAGAAACCCGTTTGCCGTAGCTGTTGCAGGATGGCAACATGCTCCAGTTTTTATGCTAATAATGAACCCCACCAAAATGTTAAGTTATTCCCAAAGTCTTACTCTTCAGGGAAGTTGCTTACTTAATGATATGTGTTGAAATAATGACAAAAGGACAAAAACATAACAATGTGGACCCCTTTTTACAAATAAATGTGCAGTAGCTTGAATTATATGTCAAAGCAGAACAAATTAAACATATGCATGTAATTCACTACATGCACATAATATTGTTTGTTTTTAAAAACATTTTCTTAAACTTTATTGGCAAAAGATGAAATTACATTATTGAATGAATAGACAGGCAGAATCATGCATTGGTTCAAAATACTAGCTCTTCTGATTCAAATGAACAAACATTTGCTGAATTTAGGTCAGCAAATTGTTTTTAAGCAATACAGTAATTTTGTAATTAAAGTAGCCAATCAGTCAATCACTTAAACAACATCAGAGTTTAACATTATCTTCACATCTCTGATGATGTCTGTATACATAAATATATAAAGAAAATTCAAATTCTAGTAATACCACCTGTTTAATATTTATGCCATGAGAAAGCAGACCTCCACTGTGGAGTTCACCCATCACACTTTGCTTCTTCTCTGCCTAGTTAGCTACCCAGCTGCCCTGAAAAACAACACTAAACGTGTTTGATTTATATGTATAGCATCATATTCCTGATGGTCTTGGATTATGGATCATGATAGCTGAGGTTGGAACACAGCAAAGACTTCTTTTTAGCCCAAAGACAACATGGGCAATAAAAGCAATACATATGCATGCGCACACTGCCTCATTTTGATCCTTTTGATCCTCTCCTTTTCTTTGAAATGTGCTGCACTACTTAGCCTCTTTGCTCCCCTGCACTTACTGTAACTGCGCATGCACTCACTTTCCCCATAGTATTTTAAGGAAACTATATTTTTATTAAGCTCATGATTAGAGTGTACTGTACTAGTGAGTCTAAGAGATCATAAGCCGTTACGATCAAGTCACAAAATTGCTGATTATTTGCCAATGACTCATCATTAATCAATTAATCAATCCTGCAGCTTGGAGGCAACTGTTCATCTTCACCTTAAACTCACTGGTGTTCGCTGTCCATCACGGATTCACAATATGCTGCAAGTTGTTACTCATGCTCAAGCAAAAACGCTCATGAGCTTTACGCGTTTCTTTATGAGCTCATCTCTCCACATGCAGCTCCACTCTCTGCTGCCTCTTCCAAGAAAAAACGCCCGAGCTGTGACAGATGCAATGCCTGCCACTAGCCTCACGCTCCATTTGTGAGCAGAGCATCTAGACTGAGTGGACTAGAACGTAGGTGGAGAAAACAGCGACAAATTATTTCCTCCCTGACTGCACATTCTCACACGTATGCGCCGATGGGTTAACAAAAAAAAGAGTGCAGAACGTTGAGGAATTCAGGTTAAATTTTTTAAAATCGATGAGAGCTGCAGGACAATAGAAGGAGAAGGGGGGAATTAAAAGAGGACAATAAATGTGTCACAGAAGTGAAGGAACTTTGCTGTGGGGTTTCGGAATTATGGCTTTCAGCCACTTCCTGCTCACTCCCTCCTCTGGATAGGAGACTGCGCTTGGCTTGGTGGCAAGAAGTCAAAAATGTACAGTGCGCACACACACACAGACCTCTTCAGCTACACTTCCTTCATCATTCCCCTGTATGCTGCTGTCTGCATAAAGTCTGCCTTTGAGGTCAGATGCAGTAAAGAAGTGCAATGTGTACCAAGATGATTAGTGACCCCAGGTTCTGATTTATCTTGGCTGAGACAGTTAAAATGTCTCTCTGATTGCACACTTTGACATGTTAAAATGTCTGTTTACATTCTCACTTATATAGCTGGGAAATCTTGCACTTCTCCTATGCTCCTATCTATCTTGCATGGTACAGTTTGCCTTCTGTAGCTGCAGTGTTCAATGCCCATGATTTTCTTAGGCAGTGTGTGGATTCAAACCATCCTCTGGTTTTAATTTGTACGAGAGTGGGTCAGTTTCTGATTTCAGCCAGCTTGTGTGTGTTAAGAGCCCTTTGCTTTACGAGAGAAATACTGTCTTTCAACAAGACATCTTGGAGAAGTCTCGCAAAGCGATGCACAAGTAAGCACGTGTAAAACCACCACTGCATACTGACACTAAAACAGCTACTTCCACAACGAACTCCTGTACTCAGTAATGAGTACAAGGCCACGATTTTCATTGCAACATGGTCTTAAGCCAAAACTGCCCCCTGACACAGTTAATAGTAATTGGCAAGTCGTAAAAGAGCTACAAAAGGTCATGCAGCTAAGTAGTGGAACTTCAATTCATTGTGAGTTCCTTGAGAGCAGTATGAAGAGCAGTGCCTTTTGTTTTTTTTTACTTGAAAGTTGAGATTTATTTCTTTGCCGTTCCACCTCGCCACCCCCCCAGATTAACTTGTGTTTCAGATAATTCACCTCTCCACTCCTCTCTGTTTGACTGCCCAACTAAAGCCATTTTGGCTTATAAATTTTATAGAGAAATTTGTCTCAACAGGCAGAGTACTACTCACTAATGACATCTACAGCAGAGAAAAGGCCCAGCTTTCCCTGAAGGAAAAAGGGAAGCAGTAGGAGGAGGAGGAGGAGGAGGATGGTCACGGCCCATTTCGGAGGAGTGGTGACTTAGTAATGGGGACTTGACAAAGGAATGTAGGGGGTGTGTGTGAAGGTCAAAGGTTTCCCACTTGCTTTGCATGGCCATAGTGCTGTGGTTGCTAATGACCCTACAATAAAACGGTGTTGAGCAGAGCTTAAATTAAGCATTTACTGGCTATTGAGGTGAGGCCACAGTGTTTCTGTGAATGCAGTGTTTTTTTCCTCTGATCACGAGCATCCCGAAGTATAGTTCCACTATAGAGTCCAACTATTTGAACAAAATAGATAATGTTTGAAACATGTTGCGTTTCATTCTGGAGGTTAACTTGGAGGAAAAAAATGTGAAGCAGAAAAAACAATCTCCCCACAGTAACTGGTCTAGAAATTTCAAACTCTTCACGTGATCTTCCTCCACAGATGGATAAGCCCAGGAAATGTAAGCAATTGAATTTCATTTTTATTCTGAGAAATTTAAGATTTTGTTTGGTCAATTTTGGTTTGAATGATTAGAATAAACATTAAATCTCAAGTTGTAAGACAACATGGATGCCATGTCCTTAAAGTGGTCAGATAAAATGGAAATTTCAACATCTAGATTTCCTAGCCACCTAGGCAACACTATCTGCAGAGCGAGGTCATGTGAAATCTCCAGACTTGATACTAATTGGTCCTATTAGTGATATTTTGTCACTTGTTGTTTCCAAGGTCAAGAATGAACTATCATCAGTCTTAACAAAAGGTGAACTTTCCAGAAAACCTGTATTTCCTTCAAATTTTAGACACTTCCAAGAAGAATGTGTCCAGGTTGGCTTATGCAAAGTGCATTTTATTAGGGAGTGGAAACCATAAACGTTTACCCAGTAGAAAGAAATCCAAGAGAGCATTCCTATCTTATCCCTAATCCAAGACTCATCTGCAAATCCTTAAGGTTGAGTCAGTTGATTATGGGAAAACTTTCCAAAGCAAGGTAGGGAGCGCCTTCTCCCACATGGCTCTTCTTCACATACTAAAAGTAGAAAAAGTGTTTGTAAAAACAAAAAAGGCAAGCAAGACAGAATGAAAAAGATGATCCATTATGATGGTTGATGAAGATATACACAGTCTTTCCTTTGCTTTCTCAGAATCACAAAGGAGGAAACGCTCTATGCCCTTTCCTGCCTGAAGGGCCAAATTAACTCATCCAATCTTCTAATCATCTAATCTTCAAACACTGTTTATTTTCGCAGCTCACAGCCGCCAATCAGCGTTGGCTGACTGCATTCTGTTATAATACGGCGGGTTTAAAATCTTTAGTTAACATTGTTGGAGCAGAGTGATTGCCTTAATTGCAGAGGCTGTGAGGATTAGTATGAATCACAGCAATGGAGGAGCGTGAGTTAGCCTAGTGTAAGCTCCGTCTCATTGTCTAGCACTGACAGCACCGGCCCATCCCCATCAGCCCCAGGGCCAGCAACGCACAAGGCGACCTGCCAGGAGTTATGTGAACCCAAAACACTATGGATCTGCTAGTCCCATAGAAACCAAACTCTCGGAGTAAACAGACTGGAGGTGATATTTGACATGAGCAAAGAGAGTCCTTGTTTAGGGAAATTTGGAGATCTGTCTCACGTGTTTCCGATGTGCGTCCTCTCCATGAAAGCCCAAGTGGTTTTTGTGGATGTGTGAGGGTCTAGGCAGAGGAGACAGGGTTAGGTAATGGCTGAATGTAAAACAATAGAGAGTAAAGACTGCGGAGACACCTTATTATACTTGGCGTTTACAACCAGGTTGATGGCGGGGAGCTGCGCTGCAGTTGCAAACCGTTGCACAATTGATTTACAGCTAATACTTGAGGAAGAGGAGGAGGAGGAGGAGGAGTTTCAAATAGTTCACACTGTGATTATCAGATCAGACACTTATGGCAGAAAGAAACGTCAGCCACTTGTTTCCGTAATCCGCCTTTACTTTGAAAAGGAAACATTGCTCCATCAGTCAGACATAATACATTTACACACCATTCCAACTCATAGCCTGTTCAATAAAAACCCAACTGCTCTCCCAAGTGAAAGCAGAGATTTTTGGTCTTCCTGCTAAGGAAACTGGAAATCCAGTTTGTTCCAACAATCATCGCGCTTAGGAAGGATCTTTTGCTGCCGTGCCACTGCATCCGTTCACACGTGGGGTTCCTGAGCATTGAGGTGGTACAGCTCTGCCAATGCTGTCAGCTCAGGTTCCTTAAAGACTTATGTGTAAAAGAAATGTACAGGGAGCATTCACTGCCTGAACTATCTGGCAAACAGTATACTATCCTATTAGACTGTATTATGTTGTCACACAGCGGAGCGTTGTTTGGACTCTACCAAAGTTTGCATGGATGCTGCTCTGAGCATTGCTCCTAAAGCTGTCAGTCCCTCACACTATTAAGACAGCTGCTCTTAGTGGGTATTGTTCAGTGGGGAGCTATGGAGACCTGACAGGCCTAAGGAATCTTTTTTCACCCTAAAGGGCCTTTCACTGCTATAGCCCTGAATAGGACCTGCCAATGTCATCCTCTACCCATGGCATTTTTATGGCATAGCTGACATACACACAACGCACTCTCGTCAGCCCCTCTGTGGCTCTAGCCGGGCTCCCTTTATTCCCGCACTGTATGTCAGCTGGTGTTTTCCCATAGACATGAATTGGAGTAGTTCTTTTCCAGGCAGCGCCACTTTATCTTGGAATTACTCACGCAAACGCTCACATAGAGACACACACTCTATGAGCAATAGGCGCACAAATAAAGACAGATGGGCAGAGAGAATTTCTTTCCTTCCCTCTCTCTCTCACTCACGCAGGTGCACACGCTTTCACACACACACACACGCACACACACCTTCTCACACACACACTGCTCTATACACACCACTCAGACAAAAGACCCTTGATCACTCAGCAAATGGATGCACCACTGATCACAGGCCAGCCCTTTAACAAACTGGCTTATTATGCGGTCTCAGTGTGGGGTGGAAGTATTGCAAGGGCCTGAGGCAGTGTGGCTGTGAAGTGCTGAAGGACTTTGTGTGTGTGTGTGTGTGTGTGCGTGTGTGTGCACACGCACTAAGGCTGAGAAGTGATCCCATGCTGGGCTGCCTAACGAGAGGGCAGGTCAGCCATTAAATGGGCACTAATGCGGGAAATTGGAGGCCATTAGGCGTTTCTTTGTTGTTATGCCTCTGTGTGGCTAGTTAGACTCTTGAAAAAGGAAAGGCCTTATTAGCCCCCACATGAAGACATAGAAGGAATATATGGGCCATTTAGCCTGGCCTGCTGCTAGAGGCTGCTGCAGCTTGTAAGGCCATATGCACATGAATGTAATGTACATTTGGAGTAGTGTTAATGTGTCAAGGGTTTTCCAATCATACCCGTGTTTTCAGTTTGTCTCTAAACGTTTTCAGGCTAATAGGACAGTAGGAACAGTTTCTTATTAGGTGTTTTTGTTCCATCTCTTCTACCGGGCACAGATAAGTGACTTAAGCCAGCTTTATGCTACTTTAAACAAATGGCTTTCTGACATATTCGGTGCAAGAAACACCAGTAGGTTTAGAGTTAAAAAATTGCATCCCATGATAATCAGACATCTGAGAACACATGATATTCCTATGTAGGGTTTTCTTCCCCCCGAAAAGCTAAAATTGCCCCCATTCACATCAAAATATGAGGCCATCTATTTATTATGCAGACTGAAAATGCCAGCTTTATGTGTATCCAGTTCCTAAAACAGAAAGAGACATGATGCCTTTACAAATATATTTGCTTTAGTGTATACATACATGGCCTGAGTATCCTGCTTCAGTACTGCCAACACATGTCCTGATATGATAAAAAGGGGACATAATAAAAACAATAAGTAATGAAAACGTTTATTCACTCTAATTGCAGCAAATATTTGTTTTCCTGTTTGTTATAAAAAAGGATGTCCATTTTGGTTATATTTTTATGCAGACATACATTATGTACTCTGTACTATTAATAATTTTTACTTCCTCTGAGAGGTGACTTGTAGAAGGAGCCGTATAGATATTGAGTTGTTTCCTGCTCTGCTGACATTTACTTTGCAGTTTACTGTAAATCCGTTGCTTAACATTAACCTTCGCTCCACTGCTAATAGCTTCATGAGGGATCTCTGCCTGCTCTGAGGCGAGGTGGTTCTCACAGCTCTTTAATTGCGTCAGTCAGATAATCAGACTACATTTTATCACCCACTGACTGCCTGCACTGGGAATTGCATAATTTGACCAAATATGAAAAAACATCTGCGTGTTAAATTATGAAATAAAGAAAGGCAAAATAAATAAACAGCTTGACTGATATGAAAAAGGGTCAGACAAGTGTGTAAAGGCTGCTCCTCGAGTCAGGCCTTGGATTTAACAAGCAGCAGACCAATCTCTTTCCCTTCCTCTGTCCAACTCATCTTTTATTTTCCCATCTTTTTTTCTCTATTCTTTCTGTGCCTCATCTCTCTTTGTATTCTCCTCATTCTTTCTCTCTCTCTCTCATCCTTGGTACAGTGAGGCAAACTGCTTATTAAAAATACAGCTGTGAAACATGGCCTTCTTTGGGAGCAGCTGAGATCCAGAGTTTAGCTGGGGTCATTAGAGAACGAATGAAGAGGGCTATAGGGCTCACAGGGGGCTAAAGTGCTGCGGCTAATTGGCTGCAATAAAGGAATTAAATTAGCCTGATATAATCTCTACAGTGGGCGCCTCATCCTCCTTTCCCTTCCCACTCACACACACAGCCTCGATCCCTCACCCCATAGTTTCATGGCATTCCCAGGGTGCTCCCCCAATACACACCGACCAGGTCCACACACCCAGACATGTTGACCTTAAACTCCACACACACTTCAAACATCCTGCACCACGCCAGCATTATAACTCTCTCCCACTCATTTCTTTGTTTGCTCTCTGGATGTTTCTTGCTTTGTGCAGGCTGCAGTGCTGTGTTTCAGCAAAAATACAATGTTTTGACCTTTGTCACAGAGGAGTTTGGTTTTGTATTTATCCGAACTTCAAAATTTCATGGATGTTGTACGTCATTGAAGATTTTAATATTTACTGTAGTTGCTACTAGTATTTCGAGCACATGTCGCAAATTTTATGTGTGTGATGGATTCCTGCTTTTCTTACAATTGTATGAATTTTATTTTTACTGACAACTAAAAAAAAAATGTGTGGTGAAAACTTGCCACTTAGCAGCATTTTATACAGAGAAGCTGATTGTATATTAAAGGAAGAACACAGACTTCCTGAATCTGTATTAAGATAATTTACAGTTTGATCATGTGTAATTTAATGTGTATTGTTTTTTTTTTCTTTCATACAGCAATTAAACATATTGTGGCAACAGATAATGAAAGACAAATGATTTGCTTTTTTAAAAGGATTAATTGCGCTGGCAATGGTAAAGGACATTTATTTAAACCCATAATTGTATTTAAAGAGAACGTCAAACACAAAACACTGAGTTGAGCGCTTCATCTATCATCTCAATCCCTCAAATGCCCTCAATTAGCTCTCATTTTATTTGGAAATTCCTGCCTTTATCATGCCAGTAACTCAAGACAAGAATAGCCGCAGAATAAAAAGCAGCATTGTTCTAATTTATAAGACACTAAATAAACAGTTGCCATGAAACTGATTTATAAATTGACGTAATATTTGGGTACAAAGTGAACATAAATATTTCTTTAATTTCACATCCTTCAGTATTTTGGTTCAACAGTTATTATGGAGGCTTTTTAAAAAAGAAAAATCAAATTCTTCGGTTGTTTTGGGAGAAGCAGTCATTATCAGAAATAACAGGAGGTTATTTCTTCATAGTAAAATTCCATCGTCTGTGAATTTTCTTCATTCGTGTGGTCCGACATCAGTCGAACAAGAGGCACTACAGTTACTTGTCACCATGATAATGTTTTTAAATCACTCCTCTCTGAGAAAATATCAACACAGAATTAATATTGCCACAAAATGATTGTTTGTGATGTCTGCGCTCAAGAATCCCAGACATTAGAGGATCACACCGGTGTTGTTTTTGTGTCACTTTGTGTAAATTGTCGAAACGGTGTCCCTCTACTTACAGTAACATCGTTCCTGCTTTTGTCTTTTTATTCTCATAGTATTTTCTACAACGCAAATATTTTTTTATTACAGCGAACATTTAAACCTGGATTTTACATTATCATGATTTTCATTTCATTATTTTACTGATGCTGAATTATGTTGCATGCTGCCTTCAGTATCTTCATGGCATTTACACCTGTGTGTGTGTGTGTGTGTGTGTGTGTGTGTGTGTGTCACATGATCACACACTGGCTCTCTGAAATGGATCCATGTGGGGTTTTGTGTTCGATGCACATCTAATCCTGTGTTTGGCCATGTCAAGCAGCAAACCTCCCAAACTTTCCCGGCATGTGTGTGTTACATGTTTCCCCATCGACCCCCAGAGAGAGAGAGAGCAGGCTGTGTGTGTGTGTGTGTGTGTGTGTGTACTCACTGCCATGATTTAATTTAATGCATGCACCATACAGCAGTATAGGGGGTACTGAGTTGTTCCAGATATTGGGGGACAGTTAATGAAAACATTTGCAAAAATAAGTCTTGGTGAATATAATACTCTGAAAGTAATCTCTCTCTCTCTCTCTCTCTCTCTCTCTCTCTCTCTCTCTCTCTCTCTCTCTCTCTCTCTCTCTCTCTCTCTCTCTCAAACCCTTTCCAACCCCAAACACAGCAAAAGCAAAGGGCACCCAATCTTTTTTCATTTTCTCTTGAGGGGGTTTTTGAAGTTAATCTGATTACTGCTGGGAGTGCCCATAGGATTAAAAGTAAACTATTCATGTGCAGACTCCCCTTGGTGTTTGTTTAAAAGCTGGGGACAGAATAGCGGAGCTCCTGCCGGTCCCCTGCTCGCAGGCGGCGGTGTTGGGTTTTGGTTTTCTGTACTGTTTGGGTGAACGGTGGAGGTGATGGCAGTGGGGGAGGCTGACATCTTCTGAAAGCCGTGTAAATAGTTCTGCGAAATCTTTGTCAGAGCCTGCAACCTCCCCAGACCTCACAAAAAGACTGGGCATTTCTATATGATGAAAGTGTTGATGACAGAGAAGACAGTAGTGGATACTAAGATAATATATAATATAGATATATGAGCCATCCCTTCTGAAGTTTTCTGATATTTTATGTAGCTCTTTTTTCTTTACTTGTGCCTTTAAATGCAGGGTGGTGAGCAGCCAGCAGCTACGACAACAAGCCCAATCCAGCATGTGGATTTGGCATTAAAGTGGCAGAGATCAGTTGCTTGAGTGTCTCTTTAGAACAAATCAAGGCTGTGACCGACATTGCTCAATTACCAGGCTTATCGTAAATACGATGAGCTTAACCCTCAACCTCCAGCTCCGTTGCTTGAATTTTCCCTCTAATTAGCAGAGGGAAGGCTGCCTCTGTGCCGCTGCGAGACTGAGGTCAGTTGATAGAGGCTGGGAACCACTCAAAGAAACTAATTAGCCAACTTTCCAGAACACACTCAAACACTTCACCGAGGCCCCTGTGTTTCCGAGGATGTGCAGGAAACAGTAATGCCCGATAAACAAATCAGTTTCCTGCTAAATTCTGCAGTTGGAGGTTTAAACAGCTGCAAGGCTCAAATGCCACTTTTCGTCATTTCAGATAGCTGTGGTCCACATTACAGAAGGAGCTGAAAAGCTTTGGGTAAGCTTAGTTTTATCCAGCTAATTCAATTACGCTTGTTTTAAAGGTATCACTTCACACTTCTTTTTACTGCTCACCTGGGGGCGGTTACAGCCGGCCACTGACTCACTAATCCAGCCTGAAGCAGTTAACTTTATCAAAAACAGGCCAAACCTTTTAGGGTCTGAAAAGGAAAATGTAGTCTTTGTTAACATTAATTATCAAAGACCAATTGCAGCACATTGTCATTTACAAAGCTACTCAAGTTGTGATCAATTTAACGTCTTACCCAACAATAGTTATATTAAGGTAATTCGTTTTTTTCCTCTCATTTCTTCATTTTATTCTGATATTTAAAGTTATTTTAATTCTTATGTGATACCATTTATCGTTCTCATATTTACACACAAATGTTGAACCAACCAAGGATAGGTGCAAACTTGTCTTCAAAGTGCACCTGGTGCACTCGGCGTGTGTGTGTGTGTGCATGTGTGAATGGCAGCAGTGGCTTTTGTTTGCTGTGAAGGTGTGAGTGAGCTGATTGCTTGGATGAAATAAACTACAGCTCAGCTTTTGTGTCTCCTGTGAAGGGCAGAAACCCTGAATCCTGCGGGTTGTAAAGAGCAAGCGTGAGGAATGTTGTGGGTTTGTGTGTGTGTGTGTGTGTGTGTGTGTGTGTGCAGCAATGGTCCTCTTTGCCATTATTTGGCACTGTTATCACTGCTGTCCTCCTGAAAAGAGATGTCAGGTATTTCAGCAGCCACAGAGAGCAGTGTTTCCCGAGTTGTTCATTCTGAATGTGTCTTCATGCCTTTAGGAAAATGACAGAGAAAACCTCAGCTTTTAGTCCTGGAACCAATACAGTCCTTTCTGCTCTGGAATTTTTTGTTGAATGGGATTTGAAAAAACTAAAAAAAAGCCTTGTACATCTATTTTTATCTCAGTTTTAAACTTTTGGACGGTACCAGGAATGATCTCGCTTGTGACATGTTTTATGTCAGCGTGGTCCAGTTTAATTTTCCTTCAGAGAAAAGAGGCTGCGGGTGCTGCTTCAGTATAAATGCATGATGCAGAACTTTTAATAAAACCTCTACCACTGTATAAAGCTTTTCCCAGGTGACAGAGAGGATGTGGTGCTGTTTAAATGAGCAGGTGCTTTTGTTTTGATTTGGAAGTTAAAATTCACATTAATCTGTGTTATGACTCAGATTTCCTGCCAGGAGCGAATATTTATCTAGCTGCTTTTGTTCTCTTTGCTTGATAAAGGTGTTTCCACAACACAACAAACTGAAAATCAGAAACAAACTGACGCTCATGCATAGGAATGCATATGTGGTCGATGACAAACCCAAACAGGTCTGACAAACCCAAACTGTGGAATTCGGTCGACTAGTCAAGTCTATATAAAAAAGAACATACATAAAGTTTAACCAATCACATCATAACACATGTGAGAATTAGTGATCTTTTCAACATGGCACATGATGTGACAAGAATGAATACAGCTCTCACTGATGTTTATTTGCTTTATGATAATCACTGCATGGAGTACTTATCCGCCTACACATACAGCAAAACCAGCACATCACTGTGTACTAAATCTGATGCAAAACTACACTGAGATGAATAAATAGCAGCAGCAAAGACTTGTTGAAAGAAAAGGTTGAGAACATAGTGTCCTGAGTGACTTGGGTATTTCATCCTGAGTGACAGATAATGTTATTGTTAGCGTGATACCGTCCAACACAATGGGGCCTTCTGCCCCAAACCTTCACATCCAGCTTGTATACTGTCTCTACGTCAATATCCAACATCCCTCACAGGACAACTGCATTATTCTCACTGGGGCAGTGTAGTCCGGTAGGCTAGAATTCCACTATCTTTATTTAGGGAGGGTGTGAACCAATCTTTGTACCGTAATAGAGACTTGTTTGCTGGTCTGAGGCCTGCTGTACTCCTCTCTACACTGATCTCTGTTACCTGCAGGCGGTCTCATAGAGAGAGCTTTCACCAACTGTGGCTCAGAGCTGGAAACACAGAGATTGAAACTGCCCTTGGCATTAACAGCCTGGACTGACAGCTAGCTCAGGTTTTTTTACACGCAGTGACACAGATCAGCTGTCTACAGTTGATCTCTGTGACTACAAAATGTGTTAATTTTGTCCCTAAATATCTATGAATGAAAGAAAATTGAATGCACTTTTATCCCTCAAATCTCAACAGTTTTGTGTGGAGAAACACACTATCAGGCTGTGGCCATCAGTGGGCTTTAGGGGTTTTCCAGTCTGCTCTACTGTCTGAAAATATAACAACATGAGTCATGCACAGGTGTAAATCTAGCTTAAGACAACAATGAAAACATCAGATATGTGTCACTTTAAAGAAAGAAAAGATCTAAATCCAGTTAGGTGAATTCACAGGACACAGGGGTAAAGATCGCTTTTAACCTGAATTTATTCAAGGTCTTATTTTCCCAGAAAACTTAATGAAAGTATCATCATCTTGTGGTCTCATGGCATAAAATGGTTTTTATTTTGTATTTTGTTATTTTTTACATACTGGTGCTTTAGACATAGTGGTGAAGCAGAGAAGAACAAGCAGAGACATATCACTAATTAAATCCCTACTGTCGTGAAGGAAAGACAGAAAGCCAAGTCACTACTGATAAGGCACAGAGTTGCTAGTGTGTGTGTGTACACTGTATGTGTATTTTGGAAAATATATTGTAATTAGGTCCTTGGAGTGGTGTGAAGGAGACTCGGGGGTCTCCAACACACCCAGAAACTCACACACTAAACACACAAACTCACACAAATGCGCGCACACACACACACACACACACACACACCAGTGAGAGCCAGGTTAAGGGATGCTGAGGGAAGTGAGAGCCCCCCTCCTTCTTCCTCCATTATGAAGGGCAGATGATGAAAAGAGTCGTGTGTAGAGGTGGTGCAGAAAAACATGGGCAGATGAACCAACCAGGGGACCCCAGTTGGACCCAGATAACCCCCATTTCCATATGTACACACACATACAGTACAGTATGTACCCACACACAGTAGAGCCACAAACTGTATCAGAAGTGTTGCTGTTAATAATGCATGAATGTGTCTGTGGTGGTGGTGGAGGCCCGGTGTCTTAGACGGCCGGCGTTAATGAAGTTGGGCATGTCTGCCTCACTCTGCTGCCAGAGAGTCATGAATAAACATCAGCCGGCTAATTAAACTCAGGGCTGGCAACTGTACTCATCAGTAAACAAGCGGCAGCGAGGGGTCTAGCACATGCTCACAGGGATTTGCAAGGAATGGAGGAATGGTAATACCAGGCCTTCACTTTCTGTTTAGTACAGTTTGGACTCTGGAGAGCATGAGAGGACCTTGAGGAAAAGAGATAGAGAAAAAGGGAGTGAGGAGTGGAGAAGTATTTGAGTAAGAGACAGACAACTGGAGAGAGGTAGAAAAAGGAGGCAGTGCTTGGCCTCATTTTTAGAGATGATTAAACTCTCTCACCTTCCCTCAGTATGGCGGCCCGGCATCGAGTCAGATTTCAGTCTTGTAAATGCAAAAAAAGGTCCTGGAAATGAAATTATGATACACAGCCACAGAAAATACTAATTTCTGATTGGCTGGCAGATTTCTATTAAAATTAGTATCAATAGTTTAACATTATACAATAGTGCACATAAATAAATCAGGTAAGGTATTAGTTAAATGTCACAAGAGAAATGAAACCCATCATGACTTAAAGTGACTGACAATAAACTTAAATAAAGTGTAGATGACAGTGAATAACGGACTTGCGTCGGGCAATTCCTACTGCCGAGGTCATTACTTTTGCATGTCAGAACATTTACCAACTATTAAATTAGTTTCTTGTCGATGACTGGAATAAATTCAGATTTTCACACTAATTGAACCATTCTGCATCTTGTTATGTTTCCTCCACAGCCTGTAACTGTAACCTTCACGCCCGAAGGTGTCGTTTCAACATGGAGCTGTACAAACTGTCGGGAAGGAAGAGCGGAGGGGTCTGCCTCAACTGTCGCCACAACACAGCCGGACGCCACTGCCACTACTGCAAGGAGGGCTACTACAGAGACCTGTCCAAACCTATCTCACACAGGAAAGCCTGCAAAGGTACAGTGCTCTCGTTCTGTTTGTCCTTTCTGGACATGACATTCACCTCTCTCCCTTTCTCTGAGCAGTCATTTGGCTTACAGAAATCCTTTAATCTGCCTTGGCAGTGACATGATTGGAATTCTTTAAAATTTCAATTGCATACCAAGCTTAAGATAGTAGAAGAAGTCAGTCCACCAAGGGAAAGATTTTAACATACATATTGTAAAACAAACCAACTGAAATATTGCTCTTCAAACTTTCATCAAAATATTTATCAAGATATGCATAGCAACACTTACATACTCAATACCAGCCACTACTGAGATTATTTAAATCTGATATGAAACAGTTTTAGATGAATTACAGGAAGTGGAGGAAGCCAGCTGCCTTTTCATTCCTGAGCCTGTTTCGCCCTTGTCTCCTTCTGTCAGCGGAGATGAGTTGGGGGGTCTCTTGGGATTGTGGAGGTCTTGGTGGTATGGGTGTGTCTCATCGACAGTTGAGTTATTTGGCCTCACTCGAGGGGGAGGTAGGGGGATGACAGGACAAGCAAAACAAACAGAGCTGAGGTGTGAAGTGATCCCCGGTGCAGGTCAGAGACAAATTAGAACCAAGGACGATCGGTGGAAGGGCTGCAGGACGGTGAGAAAAGGGAAGGAGGAGACAAAGCGAAACTCAGGTTCAGAGGAATGGCAAGACAGTGAAAGATGGGAGGGAGGGGATGAAGAAGAGGAAGAGAGGGAGGACAAGAAGAACACGCCACCCTTCCAGGTGTGCTCACTACTAAGTGCTGGATGAATCGCCTGCCATCAGCCCTCACCGTAGCTAATAAGGGTCAAAGAAAGAGAGGAGGAGGAAGAGGATGGGGGTTATTGAAAAGAGAGAGGGTATGTTTTCTCACCTCTTCTATAGCTGCAGGGAAAGATAACAAGAGCTGAATCCCTGTACAAACAAGCCCAGAAACACCTCAGAGTCGCTCGGTATACATACAGCTTTTGCACACATACGCAGACACAGGCATACCTGTTGGAGCAGTTCAGAGCGCTCACCTCCAAAGGCAGTCCATGAGGAAATATTAGCTGCCTGCTGACAGTTTGAGCCTGAGTTTTCTCACATCATTCACCAGGGAGTAAATAAATAAACCGGCCAATCAGTCAGTTTGACAAAAGGCAAGTCTGAAGAGTGAAACATCTGCAAAGGAATCTGATTATTGAGTCAAGACAGTGATTTGCAAAGTTGTGTTTTGTTTTCAGCTACACTCACGACTAATACAGCTGATACTGCTCATTAAAAACAAGATCTGTCCTCAGTGGTATAATTCTGATCCTTCATTTCCTAATTTTCACCTTTTTCCCTTTGCAGAAAGTGCATATGCCACTATGACATGCTTCATGCTGCTGTAACAAAAACATTTGTCAAACGAACGCAAAAGAACGTCAAACATGTTGCATTTAGTCTCATTAAATTCCTGACACCCTGCGACCATACCAAGCTCGTTTCATTCTCTCCATGAAGACAACTTCATAACAAAGCTCTCTGACAAATGCACCCATTTATTCAGCCCTCCAACCGCTCATGAGCGATATTCCTAAACTGACATTAACACCTTTTCCGTGGCTTTGGGCACATTCTCCTGTCGAGCAGGAATGCAAACACACATTCATCACGACGGAACGTTGTGTATCTTTAACCCCTATCCTCCGCTGCGTCTGCCAGGCTAGCTAATTGTGAAGGTTTAACCTCTTTTTTGTTGTTGTTGTTTTTACATCCCTTCTCATGTGTCCGAGACTTGATTCTTTCAGCATTCCATAACTCACTTTTAGGGGGGGGTTGCTTACCTTAACAGAAAAACGTTAGATGCTTCAGGGTCCTGCTGTGCATTTGACCACAGAATTAAGACTTATTAAATATGTTTACTTGCACTTGCTGGCAAAAGATACAGTTTATGATATACAGTAGATAAAATATTAATACAGAGCATGAAAACATAACAGCTTTTGCTAATTAGGAAGATCTGTGCCAACACACAGTGAATATTTTTATCCTGATTTTATATTCATGTCTGGTAAATAATTTAATCACATTTGAATTAGTCATTCTTTTATTAGATATTGACTCTATTATTTTTCATTATATCACAATTTTCTCTAATGCCCTACACATTTGATCTTTGCATTTTTAATCAGCAAACAAATGATTAATCCTGCATATGTCTGATGATTACAGACTTCTGCTTTTCATTACATTTTTATTGCCTACACTTGTGAGCCTCTCATTTTGCTAGCCACTGAAATGAGAGGCCATGGAAGCAAGCAGGCAAATTTTGGGTCTCCAGCAGAGAACAAATCCATGATTGGTTTTGTTGTAGAACCTCAATTAAAGCAAAAGAACATGAGTGAAAACCTCAGTTCATGTGACATTAAAATGTTTTTTGCCATAACTAGAAAACAGCCTACAGCCCACAGTAAGAAAAATCAGCTTCCACTGATGTGGAAATCTGCTGTCATTCGACGATGATGTTAGGAAACTTTGGATAAATAAATCATGAAGTGAAAGTCAAAATAGCAAGTCAAAAGCTGTGAAAAATGCACCTGGTATGGACCTCTGTGCGTCTGGATATGTGGGGCTGGCTCTGTATTTTATGTCTGTGAAGTTAAACTTGTGCTACTGATTTGGAGTCTGACAGGAACTCTGTCTCCTTCATCTTCATATGTACTCTATGCATGGATTCTGTCTCTGTGCAGGCTGATTTCCTCATCTTTTCTGACTCTCCCTGGTGCTCTAACATTCTGCTAATGTGACATGTACATGCAACCCTTCTTTTTTGTAACCATAATTACACTGCAGTGTGTATTTAATTTTTGAAGAGAATGTCAGAAATATCTATATCAAACTTGAATTAACTGTTTCTTTAGAGTCACTGGATTTCTTGTCTTTCTCAACACAATAATGTTTAAAAAACTTAAAGTGAAATGAATTAATCGATTAGTCATTTGATAGTCAATTGATTATTCATTTAGTCTGTAATTTTCATGCCAATTTTCATGCCAAACATGCTCTGTTCTCAGCTTCTCAAATGTGCTGTTTTATATATCTTGGTGTTTTGGACAAAACAAATAATCTAAGACTCCCACTTGAGCTTGGAGAGCTTTGCAGTAACAATTTATCATTATTTTCTGACATTTTAAAGACCAAAATATGAATTAATTTATTTGAAAAAAAATAGTAATTAGTTGCAACTGTAATTATTATTCTGATCGCCGTTGATGTCATTCTCATTACTCAAAATCAGCACCGCCATGCGCAATTTCGCCATCATTAACCTGTGGCCCATAAATACAGCATCAATGTGCTTTGTTAGCTCCATGCACCTTTATTTCACAACAATTAAGTAGGATTTATGTTCGTATTATTGTTATGAGATAACGAGAGCCCCATATCATTGCAGGAGTGCAATCACGTCATCTCCTCATTACATCAGAGTCTCCAAACTAGTGTATACTAAATCATCTCACTCACACTAGAAACTGACTTTGGACTACTTCACATGTTCTGCTGCCTCTCACCAAACTGAAATATAAACACATTTCATCATCATTTATAAAATTGTCAGCTTACACAAACGGTTTTGTTCAATTTAATCCATGAAATTTGCCAGAGTTTATGCACCTCCCACCTCTCCCAGCCCTGTGTAATTATAAGCAAACACTGTCCAAATTCTACTGAGGTATCCAGTTACATCAAAACAGACTTACAAAAAAAGGATCTGAGGTAATTACCGCAAGCTGACAAACGATATGAAGCATGAACTGTTTCTTTTGCCAATAAAAACATTCTTGCCAACTAAATTTGTAAAGTTACAAATGAAGATTTTAAAGATGTGTCATTGTATTACATGGTCTCTCTCTCTTTCTCTGTCCTCACTTTCTCACTCTCTGTCTCTCTCTCCCTCTCTGTCCCTCTCTCTCTCTCTGTTAATAAACTTACCACACACAGCTGCTTTTTCCCTACGTCAAACACCTATATGTGCTGTCAAAGTCTCGCTCTGCCAAATTCTCTCAGGTTTACCACATCATAACTCAAGATAATTCAATGAAACTCAAACCACAGAACTAATTTCTGTCCGCTCCTCAAGCAGCACGAGTGCTGCACCGAAGAGACAGCAATTAAGAGGTTTGGTTATTTATTGAACTCAAAGAGGGAGAGAGAGCCTTTTGCTGTGAGGCTTTTGGAAGTGAATGAGCACCGTAGCAGTGCGGGGCAGGTCGAGGAGCACAAGAGTTTGCTTTTATATGCGTAATACAATCCTCCCTGAAAAGCAGCTCATTTCCATAGGAGGCCATTACGAGTAAAAGAGAGCAGCGGCTTATCCACTGCAGAGTGAGCTGTGCCTGGTGGCTGCATTTACACGGCGAAAATGTATAACTTCACCCCTCATTGAGTGGGAGTGTAAACACAGAGTTTCAAGCTGCTCTTGTTTGTATCTTTAACCGTTTGAAACCTCTGAATAAAACACACTGAGCGTATTTGACAAAGAAACGCATGTGTTTAACTAAAAAGGTGAGATTTGAAAAGATTATAAGATGCAGCACTATGGGTGGTCTTTGAATGCTTCTGACATATATAGCTGAGATAACAAATGTCACTTCACAGTGATAACTTAAACATAGAGTTTAATCAGCTGTCTGTTATCCCTGTTTGTCACCTTTGTACTGATTAGAAACTCCTGTCTTAACTTTATTTTGACAGTTAAACATTGATTTCCTTAAGAAACCATGTTCATAACTACACAAATGGTCTTCGCCAAATAATGAGCCCTGCTTTTGATTGGTCGTCCTCAGAGGATAATCTAAACTCAGAGGATAATCTAAACTTAATAAAACCAAGCTTGAGCAGGTTGGCACTGGTTATGAATGATGGATGGAATTCAGGACTTCACTTTCGAAACCGAACATCAACCGTCATATAATTACATCGGTCAGTGGGATGATGAGGAACATATTTTGCATACAGAGGGAAATTAGGCTTTGATTGAGGGATGGTCTCTTTCAATCAGAATAACATGCTAAAAAACCTACTCCCCTCTCCTCAGCATATGTCTTCCATTGACACAGTAGTTTTTTTATTTTTAATGACCACATAAAAAATGTTTTCTGCTTGGGATTTGAAAAATATTGTTTTTATGACTTCACTTTTAGCTTTGGATTTCCATCGGGTGTGCTGATATCGGCATGTTTTCAATTAGAACAACACGCATGTGCACCAAACATCATACAACAAAATAAGCTCATGTCCAACGTTTTAGATTCACTCTGTGTCCAAAAGCATGACTGTTCGGGGCCGTTGCAGGAAATTATTCTGATCAGTAAAACACTAAACAACATAACAAGACAAGACACACCCTCAACTAGATAAACACGTCATTTAGAGAGCTGTTTATGTATAGTGCAACAACCCAATGGCACTATCTCCTTCTGCTTTCCAAAGATACTTGTGGAGAAACAGAAACCTAATTATAATAGAACACAGACTCGGGTAGCTTGGCTTCGCTCCAGGGCCAACAAATTATTCTTATTGGCACAGAACAAACCAAATAGGGGGAGTGGAGTTCAGACTTCAAACACCAGACTTATGGTAAACGATTGGCAGAGTTCAAAATTCTCCCATTGTGCAATCTCAGACTTGACTGCCTGCCTTTGAAAAAGTCTTCCACTCTCACCATTAACCAAGAACATTTTTCATTCTTTTATTTGCAACTCCCGGCGCCATGAGCTTCTCTTAGCGTTAGGAATTTTGTCTTCATCTAGAAACATGACAGTTACACAGGCCTAATCCCTTAGACTCAGCTCCATGTTGTTTGGAAAAGACTATGTGTTCTCTTATATACACACACTTCTTATCATAAACTTCTGTCACTTTTTCTCGCTGGAAGTGTTGAGACAAAAAGGACGTCTTGCTCTCTTGTACCCATATCTCCCTGAGTCATCTGTAGTAGCCATGAAGCTGAGCACAAAGCCACTTAACCGTTAAGTGGACACCCACTTAAAGCAGAGAGTCTCACTCACACCTCCATAGTAAGCCAGTCCTTTTGCCAACAGGTGGGTCGTCCAGCCAGGGAGTCAGACAATTTGTCATCCAAAGCGGACAGCGGGTCAGGCAGTCAGTCAGCCTTCAAGTCGACGGGGAGCACCAAATGTGGAGGAGGAGAGGGAGGCTGGAGTGTTTCCCACCTGCACACCATGTGCTGTGCACCTTGATTTACTGGCAGGCTTGAGGCTCTGAGCTGTGGTTACCAGGCAGATGCTCTTAAAAATATAAACTGAGCACTCTGAAGCTCCAACCAGAAGCACACTTTGCCCTCCTAAGCCTCAAACTCCTCTGACATATTCTTAAATTTACAGGCCTTAAGACGTGCTGCACTGGCCTCCACGCTGTTTATTGGGCTTTGGCTTTGTATGTGTGTGTGTGTGTGTGTGTGCGTACACCCCACTAAGCTAGACACAACTAAGCAATGAAAGCGGTGACAGATTGGTCTGATAAAGGTACCAATAGATACACACACTAAGGAGGTTTCTTTGAGTCTGATAAGAAGGACAAACAGCACAAGTACTCTCTCTCACACACACAGAGAAGAGATAAGAGCAGCAACAGAAGCTGAATCACAGGAAACAGGCAATAGAGATAAAAGCAAGAGAGTGTGTGATAGAGACGCGAGAGGAGGTGGCATACTGAAACAAACATTATGGACTTCACCTTAGGATAGAGTTGTCTTTTAGTACTTCACACGTTCACATCTCACAAAGCAACAACTGTGTTGTTTCCAAGAGTCCAAGGTCAATCATAAAGAGAGCAGATTCAGTATTACATTACCACTTTACAGCAGTCTTTTCCCTGAGGCTAGCTGTAATGTGGATCTCCCAGAGAGTGTGTCTCTCATACAGCCTGGTTGAATAACAACAGTATCAACGCTCTAACCCTAACCCAAAGTAAAGATGAAGAACATATTACATTATAGCTCGTAACAGTCAAAAAGACACAATCAAATAATATCTGTTCCTGTACTCACATTACGTTATTT
Source organism: Micropterus salmoides (assembly GCF_014851395.1). Taxonomy (NCBI): domain Eukaryota; kingdom Metazoa; phylum Chordata; class Actinopteri; order Centrarchiformes; family Centrarchidae; genus Micropterus; species Micropterus salmoides. Next base: position 17,548,912 of record NW_024040263.1, on the reverse strand, counting down.
AATCTATTAAAGTAATACCCAGTAGACTGTATGCATAAGATACACTATTAATTAACTAAGTTGTTTTGACATTTATACATATTAAACACTCACTTCAATGCAATGGGCCAAAGTGAACAGATTGTTTTGAAGCTGTAATTTTGGACTGTGGGCTATACAGTCTGTGTGGTTAAAAGCAAAACAGGCCAAACCACTAAATACCCCCACAAACCTCAAAGTACATAATTCAGCTTCGCCCTTTGAAGGCTTTCAGAGTGACAAGTAACACAACGTAGGAAAAAAAAATCTTTGGGAAAGGGGTTTGCCGGCCCAACCCTGAGGTTGAAAGTTAGCATTGCTGGTTTTCCATAGGAAAGATATATAACACATGGGGTGAGGAACATGGTGGTGAGAGTTTGGTGAAAAACACTGTTTTCGACTTTGTAGGTTTTTCGAGTAAAGAAGTGGAAATGGTGATAATCAAGACTGTTCTGGTCTGGATGAGACTGTCAGGGTTTACTGTGCAGACTGTGTTTAAGAATATTAATTCAACCACCTGTCCTCACCAGAGCACTACTATTTGTGTCCAAAAATAGATGAAAAGAAACAACTCTGAGATAACTATTATTCAACACCGATTTCAAACCTGACAGGGGGGTTTGGCTGTGAAATAAATTAAGGGCTTGGATTTGGGGAGAGCATTTGGAAAATGATTACTTTCCTGAAGCATATGTGTTTGATAGACCCCCCAGTTTTTGGAGGAAGTGTGACAGACGTTTTGGGCTGGCGTTCAAAGCCCGGCAGAAATCAGAACCAGGCAATTAGGATTATCCTCCATTATTTTATCATTCGGTAAACATACACAACCCTTTTCTCTTTGCCTCACACATACAGCTGCGGTCCCACAGAGCTCTCACACACTGGCATACAGACACCAGAGTCACATGCTGAACACACACACACAGACACATGCAGATGTGAAAAGTTTCATGCTAATTGGCAAATCAGAAAACAACTAAAATGTCTATAGAGGATGTGTTGCTTTTTTTTTACTCAAGATGCCACACTTGCTTCAAAATGAGCGTGGTGAGGTGTTGGACCTGAGTAAGTTCTGTCTCGCTGTGCACGCCTCCACCTGTCTCTCACCACTCTTTTATTGTAGCCACCACTGCTGTCGTTGCTGCTGTGTGTCCACCTGCACTCTCTATAGATAGTACATGTTTGTATCTCCCCACATGTGTGTGTGTGTGACCACTCACTGTGCCTCTCTTTCTTCCTCTGTTTCCTCACAGCATGTGATTGCCATCCCGTGGGTGCTGCTGGCAAAACCTGTAACCAAACCACAGGACAATGTCCCTGTAAAGACGGCGTGACTGGTATCACGTGCAACCGCTGTGCTAAAGGCTACCAGCAGAGCCGCTCGCCCATTGCCCCCTGCATAAGTACGTGGAACCAGTCTTTACCATTATCTGCCTCACTGTAGGACACTGTTGTCCTCAGGTCTATTGCACACATTTGAAAGGGAGGGACACACCAGACACTACAATTTGTGCTGATACACACAGGTGCATTTTCAACACAGCACATAATATGGTACGCTGCACACACAAACACACTGTAAGAGCAGACACTCCTACACTGCTTAAATCCTCTCATCCTTTTCTTCAGACAAGTGCTTAGTGTCCAACTGTCGGTTTTCTGACCAGTAAATCTGTAATCTTAAATAAACACACCATTAAACTGAACCTCAAGGTTATGGCGGCGGCGCAGCCTTCTCTGCTTGTTGGTCGCCATAAATCTGAGTAAAGACCCAGAGCTGTTAACACCAGCATCTCCAAGCCCCAAAGTGTATTAGATAAAAGTACAGAACGCTTTCGGTTGAATTACAAAATCAATCTTGTTCTCAGCATCCAATGCCCATTTATTAGCCAAAATATGCCCTTGTGTTAAAGTCAAAATGATGAAATCATATAGTATCACCTAAGGGAAGGCCTGTCTGACTTAAAGCTGCATAGCAAATAACAATTTGTGGATATTTGTCGGCTCTTTTGTTTCATTCAGAAAACACATTTTAATTGGTGCTCTTGCCATCATAATTAGATACTAGGAATAAAATGCTTCTGATAAATAAATCTTGACATGGATATGTATGACTGAGGTCCAGTAAAGGAATACATTAAATAAACTTCCTTTGATTCATAGAAATGTCAAGTAAGAGTTGACATGTCAAACATGCAGTGATCCCTGTGGGATGGAGGAAAAGTCTCTCTGATGATCACTATGTAGTTTAATCTTTAACAGCCCTATGTTAGATTCAGCCATAGTGCTTGCCAACTTTCACTTTAATAGATATTATATCTTTGACTTTGCTTACATCTTCCAGCACTGTCAGCCATACATCCGCACAAGTCAATCACGAGAAACAGGCTTATTATTTAAACTCAGGGCTTAAAGTTCTCCGGCGCTGTGCCGGAATTCCAGCGCAAGGCGTTTTTGTATTTGGCAATATATAAATATGTCTGTGGAACTGTCGCGTGTTATGTGTGTGTGTGAAGCGCCAGTCTTTCTCTACACAATAGAGAGCCTAAGTCCCTCCCCTTCCGGTGGACCATCATGGGACCTTATTTTGGAAGAATATTGTATGGTAGTCAATGGCGAGGGACAACAAATATTTTTATCTATCTAATATTTTATTTGAATTGTGCCCTGAATTACACATATGATGTTTGTCAATTTAAAAGATACATTTTAAAGTCAAGAAAGTCGCAGTGTGATGTAAAACTGTTCAGATATAAGACTTTGAAAATACATAATTACAAAGGCCACAAACCCAAAAGTCGCGTATGTGACGTCATAACTTTCTCTCTCAATGTTTCTGAAGCTAACGTCAAAAAACTTACATGAGAGAATGATGTGATAAAAGGACTGAGAGTTGTTGGATTAAACACATCAGGTGAGATATATTTCTGCGTGGAACACAAGTAATCCAGCTAGTAGCAACCAAGCAATGGACGTTAGTTAGCATTACTGTGCTAACATGTTGATGATGTATATTGTGCGAGACAGTTTTCACACAAAACGACATGTAACTTCACTGTTTTACGACAAACTGCGACTTTCTTGACTTGCAAAATTTCATTTTAAATTGACCAACATCATATGTGTAATTCAAGGTTCAATTCTAACGGGATAAAAAGATAAGTTGTCTCTCGCCATTGACTACCGTACATATTTTTTCCGAAATAAGGTCCCATGAGCCAGAAGCGGAAGTAAGTGACTTAGGCTTTCTGTTTGTGGCTCGGTGTCTGTGTATACACGAAAGCAAGGGGACTGGCACTTCCTGGCTACGTGGACACTCACTGGCTATTGTAGGCTGTGGACAGGGCATGGAAGTTTCTATTGGGTCAGTTAAGGTGTCACTCAAAAGGTCAACGTGTTGACGCATTTTTTGTTTACATGCTAGCGGTAGTTAGGCTAATATAAAGCGACGCAATAGCAGTCCGTGTTTATTTATTGATATAATAATGCATTTTGGACTAAATATTTTACTGGATTGGATTGTCTGGACCCTTGCCAACGTAACAAGGCCATTTTTGTCGGAATGTAATCCACTGGTGGACTACGGCTTCACAGATAAGTGGTGTCAATTTTGATTATAGGCAGTGCTTGAAGTGGGCCACTCTTTGGCTTTAATTCATTTGAATCATGAACAAATCAGCACTTTAACATGTTGAAGAATTGAAATTTACTTCATAATTCTTTTGAATGTTTTACCTCAGATTTGTTAAGTGATCCCAGTGTTTCCCACAGAATGACAGTGTAACTGTGGCACCACCTATTAACAGCATGCTAACCTCGACAACCCAGCTGTATTCTAACGTTAACTTAGCTCTTCTTATTAGCTAGGCTCCTTACGTGCTTGCTAATAACTTTTTTTAAGCTGGGCGTTCAACAACGTTGTGTTGGACAGATTTGTGCAGCGGTGTTCATGAGGGAGAGAGAGAAATGGACGAGCGAGAAGATGTGCTGCGTGAATGCGCTACGGCGCTCTGCAATCTAATTCAATTTTAAATAGGCCTAGTAAAAAAAAATCTAAAATCAATATGTGTGGTGATATTGTGGTGGGCCACCACAAATAAATGAATGTATGGGAAACACTGGATCCACTGTTCCATTAAGTGTTTGTTCTGATTATAAAAATAGTTTTAAACCAAAATTAACCATCTGGTTTCTTCAACTTTCACTCAGGAGCACAAATCTGCCTTATACTGATTTGACATCATAAGAATGATTGATATTGAATGATGTAAAATGTTCATTTTCATCCATATTGCCCAGCACCTATATTTTCCACTTCAAGCACTGATTATAGGTGGTGGCAGAAAATGTTACCAGAATGCAGGAAACTGTTTAATGCTCAAAATCTCCTGGGGGAGGACCCCCTGATCCCCTATCATATATTTCCACATTGAACGTTTTATCAAACTAGAGTACAATTGTGTTTCTTCATGTTTCGTGAGCTAAGTGTATGTCAGACCTCTAATCTGAGTCCCTATGTCCCCGTCAGTTTTCAACATAAAGTTACGCTCTTGCCACCTACCCGCCATTTTTGTCGTAAACCCGAACACATTTCAGGCACAGAAAAATTTCTGGCTTTAAGCCCTGTAAACTGGCACACATGGCAGCTGAATACTGATGAAACATTGCTGATCAACAGCAACATCAGCGAAGGGACCTGTGGGCTTCAGGCGCCATTGTTTGGCCACAATTGTTTTTCTTATATAGACCAATTCATCATGGGAGAAGGCCTCATTATGTCCAGAAGTCAACAACAGGCATGCACATCATTCCACAGATTCTGATTTATGGTGCACAAAAGAAATAAATGTTGTTCATATGAAAATCTGATTTTACAACATCAAAAAGACTTGATTCTTTCTTTCTTCCCCCAAACACACAAAGTCTTCACCTTTGCACAGCAAAACCCACCACTGTTGCACCTCTTTCTTTGCACGTGTCTTTGATACATCTCTGCGGTTTTACCTTTTGTCCCTGTATTCCCCCCTCCCTGATCTGTACAGACTTTTTGATGAGCCCCTTCTCTCCCTCCTGCCCTCAACAACAAAAAGGCATTATGTATGTTTCATATCTTCTGTTGCCATCCTGCTCCTTTGGAGATAAGAGGGCCGTTCTTCGTGCATGGTTTCTCTGAGTGTCAGCTTCCGTACCCACTTGTGAATACAAGTATGAAGGAGGGCTGACAGAATCAAGTCTTTGGACAATCACACAGCTCTGTTGTAGTTTCTCCACAGCAGCAGGATACAATGGAGAAGGATGAAACAGAACAGAGAAAAAACTCAATAATGAAAGATTCATTAAAGAAGGTTGACAATATTTATTTTTAATTAAAGTAACAATTTTGGAGAGTAGACTTCATTAAGACATTTAACAGGATCCAACTGGGAGTCTAGACAATGGTGGTGATTAATAGTCAGCAGGTAGATAGGCAATGTATGCCTTTATTAGACAGACAACAGTAGAGACAGATCAAAATTTAGGGGCAGACACACAACAAAGATCCCCGAACGCAAACCAAGGGTGTTGTAGGTCATGGTCTGTACCATAACCCCTAAGCCACCAGGGCGTCCCTATCAATTGAAAAATCCAACATCTGATGGTTTACAGAATGTAGGAAGAAAGTTTATTGGTCAGATATGGCTATGTATGAGACCTTGTGGATGAGCAGCTTTGATAGCACCTGAGGGAAAGGCTTTGAAATATATTAAGGAAAATTAAATAAATATCACTTAGGGAAATAAAAGAGAGTTCAAGGAAAACAACTGGTCTTATGTTATGTTATTAAAGAGCAGACAGAAGAGAGCTTGTAAAATTAGGGGACAGACCCAGAGAACGCAACATAAGTCTATGACTGGAATTAAAGATGTTGCAATGTCATAGTTAGCATCTTCAATCCCCGATCCACCAGGACACCACATTACTTTTTGATCAAATCTAAGGTGTTTAGTACATTTGCTGCCTACCATCAACCATAACAGCTGCCCATTTTCACAAAAAAGCTTGTCTGGTGAAAAATAAATCACAGTTTTAGAAACTATTGGCCTTAACACTGATATATTTTAAATTCTTTTAATTGTTTTTCCTTAGTGCTTTCTTATCAAATATGCACATTTACACACTGCACCAACATATATGCTCGCAAAAATGTATGGCTGCACGTAACAATGAAACTGATCTTTCTTTGTGTTTATGTCATCTTTTCTCTGGGAGTAGAGATCCCAGTTGCACCTCCTACAACCCCATCCACCAGCACAGAGGAGCCATCAGGTGAGTACAGTTGAGAATTAAATATTTATTTTATTTTTTCATAAATTTATCTATATGCTGCTATGCATGTATAGAAACACATCTGGCCTTGAGGAAAAGATGACAAGAATATTGTGGAAGTATGTTTAAATAGATATGGGACTTGTCAATAGTTTCACGCCTCACCACAATATTCACCACAATATTTTTTCCACAAGTGTAAAAACAGACTGCCGGATAAATTGGATCCCTCATGCCTTTCCCCTCCTTATGAGGGGTTCATGAATATTAAATCCATTAGCAGCAACCCTGGGATGTGCCTTCTTTAATCTCTCGCACTTTCACAATTAATCAGTCTAACTGCGGCACAGTGGGGTGTTGGTCTAGCTTACAGCACAGGGGCTTGGCAGTTTGTTTGATTTGATGATTCCTCATCTCTCCAAACTCCCTTTTTCCCAGTCTGATGCAGTGAAGTGAGGGAAGGACTGATCGAGGGAACTGGATGTTGTAATTTAGTGCAGGATTCAGTAGTACTTTTCTCATTCCTTTACCAGATGATTCGTGTTTGAAATTGTACAGTAACATCATGGATTTTCCTGTCTAATGTTTAAGGACGGCATATGACATCCAGATTAGATGTGGTTACACAGATTCTAGAGCTGGATGATATGACCTAAAATCTTACAACAATAAACAATAACAGAATGGGTTAAGTAATGGTAAATCTAAGTATGGAGATTCTAGACTGTGAGCTTATTTATTGATTGAAGTTCTGGTTTTGTTTTTTTTGATATGAGTAAACTTGGTACAGTAAAAGATTCATACTTGGTTGGTAATCAATATGTGATTTGCTGTTATGCCTGATACTTATAAATACAACATATGTGACAAACAGATAAACCTGTGCATACACTGTCAGAAGACGTTTCGCATTTTGTCTTTTGAACTCATGCGGGGAAAAAATTAGTCATCTGACATTGCATGTTTGCTCCGTCTCACCCAAGAAGTTGCCGGAGGCCCATGGTATATATGTGTATGTGAGAGGCTCCTGCAGCTGTTGTTGGGCCCCCCGAGGTCCCGAACGTTCCACTGGACAGCTTCGATTGACAGCACGGCCAAGATACTGCCGGTCCCCAACCCACCTCCACCGCTTTTCTTTTCTCTCTCGTCCACGTCCTTCGTCTCCCTCTGTTTCACGCTTTGTCTTCACATAACAATGTGGGTGGTGCGGAGCTGGAATATCTGGAGTTTCTCTGGGCCCCCTTGTCAGGAATCTGCCCGCTTTTGGGGTGTAGGAAATTTTCCTCACGTCACTGAGGGATTACTGGATAAGTGAGAGAAGGGCCTGTATTGCTTTATCAACTTGAAGAAATGCAAAGTTGATCAGCATATTTATTGCTTTTCTGTTTTAGTATTTTGACATTGAAAAGTTTTGGATGTTTGTTTTTTTGTGTGAAAACTATACCCTTATCTTTCCCTCCAATTCACTGGTGTTATGTGAAATCTTTGCCTATAGCTACATCCTGGTTTAAGCCTCATAATCCCATTGATTAAACCGTGTCATTGAACTAATGTAAGCACAACCTGAAGGAGATTCTGGCCATGTAGCTATACATATAATCCAATCACGATAGAGAGTTCTGGGAATTCTCTCTCATATATATAACGGGCATGGGCTGTTCAGCCCACAGAGGCTGAAATCAAGCAGATTGCAAGGTGGAGCACCTCGATGGACGTCCAGCATCTGTCATGTCAGAATCATGAGTAGCCGAGGGTCCTGCTGGACCACCCGGGCTTGAAGCCCAGAGGATGCATACATTACCCCCTGAGCCTCCTCAGAAGGTTGCAGAGCAAACACGCCTCTTGCTCAGCCTGGTATTTGAACAGCTATGATATCACCTAATATGTGATTGCAAACAGATGTAGTAATTATATCAGAGCATCAGACAATATGTTCCACCCCAGTAATACTACCTGCACCAGAGTAAATATTCATATTATACATTATTAAAATACTAAATTATTTTTATATAGTAGTAGTATCCGTAATAGTAAAGTATAATAGGGGGGTTTCAAACATTTACTCAAGTTAAAGGAACAGAAGAGAAGTTAAAAACAAGAAGTAAAATAAGTATGAGTAGATGGAGGGGTAGAAGAATACAGTAGGAATGGGGGGGGGGGGGGGGGGGGTGCTGAATAAATTAGGACAAATTTGAGGAAGTCATGTAGAAAGTTGATTTAGAAACAAATGTAAGGGAAAACAGACTCATAAACAAATGAGTGTGTGTGATACCAGGGGGTTTTGGGCTGACAGCTGTGAGGCAGGTGCCTCGTTGCGCCTCAGTTGAACGAAGAGGGGTCGTATTTTGCGGGGGGTGAATGGAGGGCGTGGGGGGAAAATGTAGTGGATATTAATTTGTCTCCTGCAACTGGGCTCTCCCCCTCTCGACCACACGGAGGGCTGGAATGCATGGAGAATACCTCCAATGGTGTGGCCCAGACAAAACACACATTGTGCTGGTAGGTCATGGATGGTGTGAGTCGCCACTCCCAAGGGTCGTGACAGAGACGTCTGCACAGCAACAAAATGTGGAGGAGATTAACCGCTGATGACCTGTGATGGCTGCCCTGGCCCGTCAGGATACACAGGATGTGAAAGCAACTAATGATGATGAGGAGAAGGAGAATTGGAGTGACGATGATGAGGCTCATAAGGGTAACAAAGTTCAGTCTTACATGTGTGTGTGCCGAGGCTGGAAGTGATCAGAATTTGTGGCGGACCCCTCCTTGGATTTTTTGGACATGAGTCTTGCTTCACTGGTTCACACTGCTTCACACACCCTGTTTAGTACTCGCCGACTCAACCGCGCTTTACAGCCATATCACTGTTGAATCTTATTACACCACCTGATTGCACGAGAGAAGAAATAATGGTAAAATATATAGAAGAGTACAGCATAAAATTCTCATTATCAATATAAAATGTTTACATGCAATATCCTTTTTGGTGCCCAAAAGCTTTACGACATGAATACCTTGGCAGTGCTATTTCTTCTCTGTCTTTGGGTGACAACCAACAGGAGTCCCCGCTGACTCATCTGAAACTCAGTAACAGTAATAGAAGACGACCCAACTCATCAGAACTGATTGCACGCCACCAGAATAGTAAAATCAGGTCAAGACCTCTAACAGCCTCTTCACTGGCTGAAAACAAACCATCTTTTACTCTCCGACAACACAATGAGGAAAGAAGTGGGGCTTTCTTTCCTCCTTTCTCTCTCTGTCTTTGTTGGACAGGATCCAAGCTCACGGCTCGCACCAGAGTAGTGGAGAAAAAAGCAGGGCAGCACACTGGGCTCCATAATCTAATTATTTGCTTTATTTGCCGCAATTTGTTTCTCAATCAGTCTGGTTGAGGGAGAAAGCCCTCCCCCTGGGCCATCATTTACACCTCCTTGTGTCACTGCTCTGGTACCTCTGATATTGCCCTGCCTCTGTGGACAAGTATCTTGTATCTAGGTACAATAAATCCAGAGTGCGTCTAGATCTAGTTGATAGATACTGATGTTCACACTTTTGACAACTTGTCTGGGTACATATGATTTTAGCTGTGTGGAAACTGTGAGAGCTGCTGAACAGAAACAACACAAAACATGTTTTGTTTTCATTAATGGTAATCATAATCTTCCCCTAACCTTAACCATACTGTACTTGCGATGCACAGGTACTGTTGAAAGAATTTCATTAATTTGCGGGAAAAACATTGTCACTGAATGTAGTCAGAGGGTTGTTAAGAATCATCCAATATCGACGTTGGCGATAGTGTGGCTTTAAACATTTTTTTCTGCTAACTTCGGATCAGATTTCCCAAGATGATTCAGGGAACAGGTTAAACCTTTTCGCCGGACGACCCTGCGTTTTTATGCTGGCACCCTCACCACAGGCAACCCTGCTGCATTGCTGGACTGGCTTCATTCAAATGAATGAGGGAACTGCGTTTTTTCATGCAGATATTATTATTATTAGTCATGCAGGGACCCTTAAATCTATTCATGTAAAAATGATTATTGTGTAGGAAGAATTGAACATGAGTTCTTCTTGACTAACAGACAAAACACAGCCTGGCAATGGCAATAGACTTGTGTGTACAAATTTCTGGGCTAAATTGATTGCAAACTATTCCTGTTGTCCCAGATGTAGTTGTCTTTAATTATGTAAATAAATAAAAAAAGTTTGGATTTGCCTCGCAGGAATGTGTCTTTTTTTTCCTCTCCTTGTTCATTGCTTTTGTTTAAATCTTATGATAAAGTCTCCATTATTTCTTCTGGTATGATGGTCTAGAGAGATGCGGCTCAAGAGATTGAGTGGATTATTTACTAATCAGAACGCTAGTGGTTCGATCCCCGGCTCTTGCAGTCTGCATGTCCTTGAGCAAGATACTGAACCCTAAATTGCTCTCGATGGCTGTGCCATCAGTGCATGAATGTGCGAATGTGACATGTAATTGTAATGCACTGAGTGGTCAGAAGATTAGAAAGGTGCTATAGAAGTACAGTCCATTTACATTTTGGGGAATTTGATTTAGTAGTTGTCGCTCATCATTTTACATAATTGTTTGCAGCTTGTTTAGGCTACAGTACATGTTACCTCTGCCCCAAATGATGTTGAGGGTCAGTAAACCAACCTGCAGTGTATATACATAAGTTTCAACACGGCATGTATTACTGTACTACCTATCTAACACTGGCTAACAAACCTAACCCAGGCCCGGTTTTGCTTCAGTCTGTGGGCACTGTAAAGCTTCAGCTCATATACATAGAACTGTACAGTATTGTATTCTGTCTTGGAGCAACTTCAGTAAGAAGCATCCCAAATGAAAACGATTAGCTTAAAGGGTTGTAGAGCACTTTGATTGAAGGGGCAAAGGTCCACCTCTCAGTTACACACTGAAAGGCAGGAAACAAAGAACTGTAGTAACTACATCTACTCAGAACACCCAAAGCACATTTTAACTCAGTGCTTCAGGACTGCTCCCACTTCCCCTGCTTGTAACGCACGCACAAAGGGAACATTTGTCCTCACGGTAGGGGACTGCCTGGCCCTAAATAGGGATCTCGGGGTGCTCTCAGCGGGATCCAGAGCTGTGTCTCAGGGGTACACTAATGGGGAACGAAAGGCTATCAAAGGGAAGTATCATGATGGCATCAAGGGGGGTTATGAGAAAACAAAGCTTCCTTTCCACAGCTCCCCCTTCGATCATTTACATGGTAATCAGGTGCAGCTCATATAGACTCCTGTGTTTCATTTACTTTTCCTGTTTTTGTTACTCTCTCTATTTACTACCACCAGCTCCAGCTTTGTGGCCTTGCTAACCAGCGTGTGGGGCTACCAGCTTTGGGTTTCTTGCTGATTTGGGGGTTTTACTTAAAATCCTGGTCCTCCTCTTCTTCTTCCCACCCCCCTGATAAACTTCACTCCTGGCCTATTCTTTTTTTTGTCAACCTCTCCACCCCTTCACTCTCTACCAGTATCCATTCTCCCGCCCCTTCCCTGCATTTTTTCTTGTCATGGTGTTCCCCAGGCAACCTCATTCAAACAGAGTATAAAGAAGAGTAAAGGCATGAAGCAAAGATCTGGTCACAACAATGAAGTTTGTTCATATTCAGGCTGCCTTAAAGCTCCAATCCTTCTTCCATCACCCCATCACTCTCCTCTACTACTACTCGCTGTCCATCCATCTCTTGCTCCCTCCGTCCTTCCCTCTCTTCCTTTCCTATACTAATTAAAACTTGCAGCACTGAAGTGTTAACCAAATCAGTACTATGGAACCTATTTATGCCAGTTGAGAGAGCGTAAAAGGAGCAGGGGGAAAGAGAGAAAACGTTGTTGTTTTTTTCATGATATGGCCTCACGTCACGTCATTGTGGCCTCACACTCTAAGTGTCTGGCATCGTGACAGCATAGCATGGGGCAATAACTGAGGCTACGTGCTCTTTTGATTGCTGGGGCCAGCAAAGTGGAGGGAGGGATATATTGTTGCCTCCTTCACCTCCTGGTAATCTATCATGAAACTGATGGCATATGCATATCCTCGTGGATGTATTTGGACAAGGAGCAGGGTTAGTTACAATCTGCAATGAACGTATGGTCGTGCCCTCGTCAAAAATAACAGATTGCTTCCAATAATCAAAAACAGTCGACATACAGTTCAGTATGATGGCGTGGAAGGGAGATGTGTTTCCTTGAATATGAACACACTTGGAGAGCTGTCTTTGTAAGACTTGTCTTCTCTATGTTTCTCCATTCAGTAGCTTTTTCAAATGTTCCCTTACCTCCACCATCCAAAGATTAATTAAGGCTCTAAGGATTATGTGCACAGAAAACATCTTCAACATTGTCTAGAAAATTTAAAATGTTCTGTTTTGAAGATGTTATCCAGATGATAAAGGTGAAATCAACTGAGTTACTGCAAAGAGTATATACGTGCAAGAGGCAATTTGGCTGACCCTTCTGCCTGTGTGAGGTATTTATTTGTTCACGGCTCCAGAATGCCCCCCCAAAATAAAGGGTCCTCTCCTCTGCCCAACACTTCATGGATGGCTAATTTTCCCTTCCTGACCTCCCTTTGTGTGGCATTGACCCCCTTCACATCCCCCACCTTCCACTCCCTCAAAAAGCTGCCAGCCCTCAGCGCTCTTTCCACCCTGTCCACACTGAAATAAATGCAAAGGCTTGACATGGTCCACGGTGGGGTCTTGAAGTGATCCCAGGGTTATTTTTTTCAGGGGGCTGAGGTGACAAGCGAGGTGAGAATCGGAGGGAGGTGGGGGTTGAAGTGGGTGAAGGGTGGTCTGCACAGCCCTGACTAATTCCCACAGTCTGAGATGGGTAGATGGCAGTGGTAATTTGTATTTCTTCTAATCTACTGCCGATACCATCAGCTCCATTAAGAGGTTAACATTGTAGACATGGTTGGAGGGTAAAACGCCTCCACCACAACCATACCCCCACACAGCCTTAATAATTACAGCAGTGGCCCCACAGCAGTCCTATTAGGAAAAAAAAATCAAACCAGACAGATTTGTGTCAATCACTCTGCCAAAATGACAATTGCCACAGGTGCTGTCATGATTATTGTTCTTTGAAATTGTTTTAAGTTTCTTTTTTCCTTTATCAAAACTGCATTTCATCAAACAAAAATGCACAAAACACAAGTCTGGTCCAGTTCCAAAAAAACACAATAGGACAGAAATAGAACATGAGGATATTTCTCCAAAAGGTGGTGCTAAAGCAGCTGTCTGCAGTTTCAAATGTGGAAAATTTGCCAAATCTCCGCCACACGTGTAAATGTAGGCCCAGCAGAGGAAAAGGTTTCATACACTTCAATCTAGTGGAAATTATAAAGTTCATCATGGTTTTGTTGTTTAACAGCTACGCTAATTAAACTCCTCGATAGTTTTAATTTGATCATCTATAATAATAATAATAATGATTATTATTAATTACTTGAGCAATTGAGTATGCTATAGAAATCAAATAATTAAATCAAATGTTATGTTATGTGTGTGATTTAAAAAAAAATCTTAGTTTCTTAGTTAATAATACAGTTAATTATTTTATTTTTTATTCAGTTGTATTTTCTTTTTTTTAACCAAAATTATGAATTTATAGATTGTTATGAAAATTAATAAAAAAAACAGGTATGTGTGCTATTACTTTTGCAATGCAGAATGTTTTTAGCCCCCCAACAATTAATTCTTAGCAGATTCACAAAACCCTTTTCTCCGTTACTAAAAAGCTCCTTCCTACCTGTATTTTCTCCCTTCTTATTCTTGTAGACTGTGACTCTTATTGCAAAGCATCGAAAGGAAAACTGAAGATCAACATGAAGAAGTACTGCAAGAAAGATTACGGTGAGTCAACAGACAACACACAGTCCATTTTAATGACTTGGATTAACATTCATTTCTACAGGAAAGCTTAAAAACATGTGGTCTGATGGAAGAAACACACAGTGGACTTTTTCACTGACTTGGCTCTGGACAAAAAGTTTCTTATACTGTAGGCACAAATAGCGTGTGTCCAACTTTTTGAAAACAGAAGAATCAATATCCAACACACCACACATTTTAGTTTGGGATATATATAGAATATAGAATACTTCCAATTCCATACGTCCCAGTCCAGGACGTTGCTGAGGAGCTGCTATAGTTTACAGGGGATGCATTTTACTGATGGCTTACTCCAGCTTTCTGAAGACAGAGACAAAGGATCAAACAGAAGACAGCAGATCTTCAAGGAGGAAGACAGCAGACAAACAAAAAGAGAGAAAGGGTGCTTGAGAGAAAGGGCAGGATAAAGAATTATGCAAAGGTGTGTGTGGGGAGGAAGGGTTGCCTCCGAGCAGCAATTTAAGACCCTGGCGGATAAAGCAAAGACAGTGTGACGGACAGTTGGTGCTCTCTAAGAGATCCTCATGAAGGCGGCCAACTTCCCCCACAACTGAAGCGTTTTCTCGCTGCATTCCTGTGACCGTCCGTCCGCCACGCCATTCAAGGTGTGGATAAGACGTATGACCTCTCCCCTCTTCCCCTCCCTCAGTCCCCTCCCCTGATTGAAGTCAGGCTGCTGAACCGGTCAACCAAGAAGCGCCCTCCTGCAGCATACCTAAGCAGCTTGACGGACAGGCCCAGGCTTTGTTCTGCAGGGATTTGGAGGAGTTAGGGGGTCAACTTATAGACACCTCCTCTTCCACCAATGCCTACCTTGCTGCTGATGTCGTGAGAAGAGCCTTGCCTCTATAATATGTATCAGCTCATGCATGAATGTGTCAGCAACATGGCTGTGTTCATTTCTTTGGTTTGGCCAAATAGCAGACAACGTTGTTAACCTTTCAATATCAGGTTCAATTTGTACTTTAAATAGATAAAAAAAAAATTATTTTATTTATGTAACACCTGAATGATAAACAGTGGGCAGCATCCATTCAACGGTGGAGAGGTGTAGAGGTGTAGAGGTAAAAAGAGACATCAGGATGTCCTCATGGTGTCACTCAACACGTTACTGAGTACCCTCATGTATGTACATCGCTCAAGAGTGAAGCCAGGAGGGCCTCCCAACTGGCTTGGCATGTGTTGTGTGCTTGTGTGTGAAGTGTAGGGGATCTGCTGGTACTGGTGGTTGAGATAATAACAAGCAAAAGACAAATGGCAGTTCCTCTCTTCCACCAATGTTTACTGTGTGTAGGAGCAGAAGATTTTTTTTGTCCATTCAAAACGTTAAAGGTTTAAAAACAAACATTATAATCACATTATTGTTAAAACATTTCATTTAATCCATCTGTCCACCATTAGTTTTATGTGCTACATTATCCTCTGTGTAATCCACTTTCTTCTCGTCTTGCCGTCACAGGGGGGCTTTGTGCTGGCAACGTAGATGAGAACCATTAAGCTCCTTGTCATAGCCATCCTTAGTTTGCAACAGCATTTTCAAGATTTGTACCAGACCAGAACAAGATCCCTGTACAGTATTCACCACACATGAGCTCAGCGAAGCTGATTGAAAAGTCAAATACAATGTAAATCTAAAGCACAAGTTGAGTAAGCCATAGCTTTGGACTGTTTTGAAAAGATCAGCAGGGGAGCTGGGCTCCATGCTGCGTAGGGAAACGATGCTACAAGCTTCTGTGGTCGATATACAGACGCAACTTAAAGAATCACAGGAGGGACTGAAGTGCAGGGAGAGGGGGTGGAAATGGTATAACAACTCTAGGCATTTCAGTGTACAGTTATTGTTGACTAAACTCAAACAGAGAGAACAGCACCTGGTGGCAGCTGGTTGGTACAAGTTGGTGACAGGTCACCATCAGGTCACACCAGGTCAGCCACTGAGTCACTGAGCCTCAGGGGACACACATACTGGGTGAAAATTATCTAGAAACACTATCAGAAGTAGAATGCTTAAATACATAAAAAACGACAGCCCAAAATAATGTTCAAAGTGAGAGGAGGTATTTTGGGTCCAGAAGTAAAAGTCCCATTCATTTTCTACATTGAGATGTGGAGACTTCCACGGCTTGGATGAAATTTTCCTGGTTACAAAAGATGATCAACTGGCTTAAAAATTTCAAAGTCAAAGGCACAAACCTGTGTTCAAAAAAAAAACTGACAGACAAAACAAAGCAAACAAAGTTAAAATTATTCAAACTGGTCGCCACTGTTTTATGATCGAGGAGACTCCCACAACAATAAAAAACATTTTAAATACAAATTCACTGTGGGGGAAAATACATCCAGAACCAGCAGTTCCTCACACTTTGCAACTCTACAGTATACTCAAAATTTACAGTGTAATTGTAAAAGCAATGAAAAAAAATATTAAAAAGGAAAGAAAAATGGAAAAGGGCTGCATTCAAAACCGCTGTCACAACAAGCACACAAACTATTCAATGATTCAAGCAACAGTACTCAATTTTAAAAGACAACATTTTGAGACTGCTTTTAGAAGAAGTGAATCTCAAGGCCTCAGGAAGTTACAACAGATTTTGATCTGACCCTGGGTGCAGCAAAAATACCAAAAGAGTATTGGAAACTTAAAGTATAATCTAGAAACAGATGAATTTTCTATTCCCAAAGTCAGGAAGTTTTAGAGTCAGTTATAGATCGCCACCATTCATAACGTGTAACTCCCAAGGCGTGGATCCGGCATGTGTGGCTAAAACTGAATACAGGATATACTAATACTGCCATGATGTTCAGCTCCATTAGCTCTACAGTGAAAGTGAAACCAGTAACCCTGTAACACAGTGGTTGATTTCAGAAGTTGTCCCATTAAATATAGTAGAGGTATAATGGAATTATATAGAGATCAGGTCAATATAACACATATTGATACATGCTGGGTTAGAATCCAGCAACCCTCTCTCTTCTCTCTCCCTCTCTCTGAGGACCATACCAGTTGATTCATCATGTGCCATCACTGAGTGCCTTTCCAGCTAACGTCTCTAATAGCCCTACCCTGCCTCCTAATCACATTACAAATCACATTGCTTTGTCAGTAGTAATGGACATGGAAAAATGCATGTGAAGCTGTATATCATAGCTGGACCATAGGCCAGCCTTTTCCACTGAGGATAAAAACAGTATTTAAACCCCATGAGTGTAGTTTAGTGGGATTTACAGTACATGGGTGCCCGTCTACCAAGGTCTTTACATTCACTATAGCATTTCTGCTCTGTTTTTCTGTTCAATATATTTAATGTCTTGTCAGAAATGGTACAAAATTATCTAATTTCATTTTTTTGTGTGTTTCATAATGTAAGCACTGTAAAATACCCTTGGCTACAGGAACAACTAGTCCAGACTGCACAGTGGTGTTCCAAAGTGGAGCGTCTTCGCTCACAAATAGATTCCGGCAGAGTACTCCAGCTTGCAGGAGGGCACTTTAACCAGACAAGTTTCACATTTGATGTGATCTGCCAAAGGCATTCCTTGTCATTCATTTTAACAACTTAAATGAGAATCTAGTACCTGAACGTTTCATACACTGCTCATAGATAATGATAAATCACATTGTAGTTTAGAGAATCTGTGCATTTTGTTAACCTCAGTGCCTGAATTCAGAGTCCTTCTTTTTCACAGTACACACTAATCATCACTCATATATGCAACAAAATGCTCACAAAACAGAGCCCAGCTGTGGTAAAGAAGGGCACACTGCAACACTAGCAGGCTTAGGTGGACAAAACACACTACAGTTTAGCAAAAAAAGGGTCAGATCATGATTTATTTTAGCTGATACCGATCCATGTCTGGATCAGCCCAGATGCCAGTCCCTAGAATCGGCTCAGAGCACCTCTACCAACTTTGAAACTGCTGAAAGTGACGCAGCTTAAGGCTGGGATATGCTTGCCTGTGTCTTTATGTCAATAGGAAAGCCGAAGAGAGACAGGAAATGAGAGAGGAGAGAGGATGACATGCAACAAAAAAGCCGCGGGTTGTATTCGAAAGCCAAAGAAATCCAATATATGGTGCTTTTGAGGCCAAATTAGCCGGTCCTCTCTGAAGGTGTGAGAGCCCTGGACACTGTGACGTGATCCGTCTTTGCTGCAGCATGGGTCAGCACTCACTGCAAGCCTCTCTCGACACTATGCCCTATGTGATTTTAGCTGCCAACTCTGCACTCGTAGTTGCTGATGTTTGAATAATGGCCACAGTTGGAAAAAGAGCCAGTGTCCTTGGAAGAAAAACAAAAGACCCTTTCCTTCCATTGTGACAGAGATCTTTGAATGAGGCGGTTACTCTTCAAGGAGTAGCTGATGCAGCAAAGTGAAGCAAAGAACAAGTTCTAATTAAAATAATAAAACTAGCTGCATATCTTCATGCTGGAGAGCGATGCTTAGTTGACCTACTGTATCTTATTTAATTGCCTTAATAAATATCCAGTGACAGACAAAATACAATGGCAAATAAACTGTTGGAGGGGCAAACTTTGGCCCCAAAAGAGTATTTGTGCCCAGATTACCATGTTAAGCCATGGAGACACTGTCCAAGTAAAACAGTAAATGCACAGCATGAAGCACTAGACCAAATAATAAGTTGTGGACAAACTCTATATGGTTAGCTTTTTTATGCCGCTAGCATGGCTCTCAGGATGGCAATGTTTTTCAGTCGGTCTGTTTGTCCACCACTCCAGACTGAAATATGTCAACAACTATTGGATGGATTGACACAAATATGTGTACATACATTCAAATTCCCCATAGGATGAATCCTACTGGCTTTAGCGATTCACTGACTTTTCCTCTAGTGCCACCAGCAGGTTGAGATTTTTTGTTTCGTTAGCATTCATCTCTCTAATTACAGCCTCACAAAGTTGGTCTTGTTGAGGAATTAACCTTTATCCCTGAGATGCTATGTCAGTTGAACGTAAGAAATCTCCAATTAAGTGATAATCCTTGTACTCCTGGACCTTAGCGCTGCTTTTGACACCATTGATCACAACATCATGTTAGACAGACTGAGGCACTGGGTGGGGATCTCGGGTACTGCCCTAGAATGGTTTTCGTCCTACCTGTCAAATAGGAAGTTTAGTGTGTCTGTAAACAACTATGTCTCCTCATTCTGTCCAGTTAAATATGGTATGCCTCAGGGGTCGGTCTTAGGACCCATTTTGTTTTCCTTGTATCTGCTTTCCCTTGGACATATTATCCATAAACATGGCACTTCTTTTCATATTTATGCTGATGACACACAAATATACTTGCCCGTCAGATCCACAGACCCTGGAATGCTGAGTTCACTTAACAACTGCCTTTGTGAAGTTAAAAAATGGATGTGAAATAATTTCCTCCAGCTGAACTCAGACAAAACAGAAATCCTGGTCATCGGGTCCCAGCAGATGGCAAATCAAATACTGCCATCTGCTGGTTCCCTAGTAAATCACATTAAGCCTGTGGCAGAGAACCTTGGTGTTTGGTTTGATAGTAATTAATATTTCGAGCAGCTCACCACAAAGCTTGTTCAATCATGTTTTTAGCAACTTAGAAATATAGCAAAAATTCGATCTATGTTAACTTTTAAGGACACCGAGACCATTTTACACGCCTTCATCTCATCACGCCTGGATTATTGCAACAGCCTTTTCACCTGTTTAACCCAAAAATCTATTGATCGACTCCAGACTGCCCAGAACTCAGCTGCCAGGCTTTTAACCAGAACAAAGAAATATGACCACATTACTCCTATTTTAGCTTCATTACACTGGCTCCCAGTATGTTTTAGAATTGACTTTAAAATTCTATTGATCACTTTTAAAGCTCTTCATGGCCTCTCGCCTTGTTATATTTCTGACCTTTTAGTTCCATACGCACCAGCACGTACCTTGAGATCCTCGGGCAGAGGTCTGTTGTCTGTTCCAGAGTCTCGACTGAAAACTAAAGGGGACAGAGCGTTTGCTGTCAGGGCCCCGAGGCTCTGGAACAGCCTGCCCGAGGAAATCAGGTCGGCTGAGTCGTGAACTCTTTTAAGTCCCTTCTTAAAAACATACTTTTATAGGAGAGCCTTTCCCGATCTTATTTGACTTTATTTTATCCCTTTTATTTTATTCTATTTTACTAATTTTATATTAATCTGTATTTTAGTCTTTTCAATGTTTTCATGCTCTTATCTTGTTTTTTTGTATTATTCTTTACACTTGTTAAAGCACTTTGTAACTTGTTTTTGAAAAGTGCTCTACAAATAAGGATTATTATTATATTATTATTATAATCTGTAATCTCTTTTGTTCCCTGACTTCCCTCTGCAGCTGTACAGGTGCACATCCTGAAGGCAGACAAAGCCGGCGAGTGGTGGAAGTTCACCGTCAACATCATTTCCGTCTACAAGCAGGGCGAGAGCCGCATCCGCCGCGGGGACCAGTTCCTGTGGGTCCGTGCCAAAGACGTGGCCTGCAAGTGTCCCAAGATCAAGCCTGGGAAGAAGTACCTGCTGCTGGGGAATGACGAGGACTCCCCGGGGCAGAGTGGAGTGGTGGCAGACAAAGGCAGCCTGGTTATCCAGTGGAGGGACACGTGGGCGCGCAGGCTCAGGAAGTTCCAGCAGCGCGAGAAGAAAGGCAAGTGCAAGAAGCCATAGGCGGAAAAAGATGGAGTGGATGCTGGAGTGGGAGAGGAATTCAAGAGAAAAGCTGAGCGGGTCATTTAAAAAAAAAAAAAAAAAAAAAAAAAAAAAAAGAAAAGTGAAAGAGAGGCAGACAGAGGACCACGGACAGACAAGAGACTGTTTATGTCGCTGCTTTTTTGTGTAGAAGCATGAAGAGAATTATTTAGGATCATTTGTTTTTCTAGTGAACTTTTGTTGAAGGAGCTCACCCTGCAGATTTGGTTTTATGGTTTATTTTACTTTGAGATTCGTCTCTCTTGTGGATTTGCACCTATTACCAGCATATAAAGTTATTTGTGTTTGTTTTCTTTATCTCAGTATGAAATCATTATATTTGATGTTTAAATTCTGTGGACATTTTCTTCTGGTGCAAAAATAACAGAGAAAAAGCCACTTAATTACCACTGCAATTATGCCTCTGCATGGTTTTCTTATTGAACTCTTAACTAAGAAGCGAGCTTGTTTCATCAAAAGTCTTCACTGATCTGAATGAGGCACAATATTTTCTCCATTAAGAATTGTGCCATAGAAACGATAGTTTGTAAGCCACAGAATGGCAAAGTACCTTTAGCTGTCAATTAGCAGTCATTCCTTCCCCCTGTTTAAATTCTGGTATATCTGCAAGTCAAGAAACAAGAAATCTGTTGTCCTACATTGTTAGCTGCCAGGACTCAAGACTTAGTCCTGACAACTAACAATTTTAGAATATGCAAGTAACAGAAGAGAACCAAGGATAAAATCCAGTATTAACTAAAACATTTTTGACCTGATTAATCTTTAGCATATTTTTTCTTCCCTATTTTCCCCTTCAGACTTGGCTACATTTTGCTGATTCAGTAGTTGTATAAACCTGCATGTTGAACGCTTTTCATTTCAGAGTGCAAAGTTCAATTCATTAACACATCCCGCTCGTGGTACTAATGTTAAAACTATGCTTTTTGCGGGAGGACAAACTACTCTTAAAATCACCGATTTCACTTTCAGTACTTAACTGTGATTTTATTTTTCATTTCACAACTCCGGCAGGAGTTTAACAACTGACTTATAAAAGGACAAGAGGCCAGCCAACTTGATTGTTATAAAAATAGTTATTTCTGGGTAGAGCTAATAGAAAAAATGACAATAAATATGGGTTCTTAAGTGTCTATCAAACAAAATGTCAAATGTTTTAATTCATTTCCTTTACATAGGGACAATAATTACTTGTTCTACCAAAAAATGATTAGAGCGTGAAAGTTACCCAAATTAGGTTATTGTCCTCAGTGGATGCAGCATTATTGTTGTGTAGCTGCAAGTAGTGCGTGTTCTCAAAGGATACTGACAAAGACCCGCACGTAGTATGTCACAAGTGCATCACTGCAAATTATTGTATGATTTATCTCTGTAGAAATGTATTCTTTCATACCAGCTTGTGAAAAAAATTAGCATGAATAACACAAAGGAAGAAAAATATCCTTTTAACTGACTGCTGCCTCTCACTTAGGTAATGTAATATGAGTGGCTACCAACCACTGAATCTGAGAAGGTGCACCATGTTTTGGTGAGATGTTCAATTAAACCCAATCAATGCAGACTGTAGGAAGCAACGAAAATGGGCATAATGAAAAGAAAATAATTTCCTTACCTCTTGTGGTGCAGAAATGAATCCTAATGCAGAAAAAGGAAAATGTTCCCACAAACTGCACCTTGAAAAAGTGCTCGACAATTAAATATATTTTTGAAATCCACCTCACACTGGCTTGTATTTATCTAGAATAATTCCTACAGTGCTATGAGATTGCAGATAAATACCAGTACAGTCCACACACTCTTTTGCAAACACAATGCATGACTGTACATTCACTAAAAGGACACTGTGTGCGACCAGTCAGAGGCTGCAGTCTCCCATTGAGCTGTCACGTTAATTCTCTTCACTTCAACACTTGCACAGGGAGAAATAGGGTGAATTGCAATCACTTGACGCTGCTCGATTCGATACCACATTGCTCATTTATTTGTATGCAGTTCAGTTTGGATTTCTCCAAGGAATGCGTGGTGAAACCACTCGGCTCAGGTTTGTGAAAGCCCACAGTGTATCTGATGTATCATAAACTGGGGTTCCTTTCAGTCCCGCCCCAAAACACTTTGAGCAACATGTTTGATGTTGCTGGCATTTGTTTTTTCACAAGATCAAGTTCAGCATCTTTTAAATTGCCCAACAGCACAAGTAATAATAAAAAAAGAGTTTTAAGATCTTTACAAGACACATGGTTTTAATCTAATAGACTCTACTTCCTTTGTTTTAAATGGTAATCATTTCTGATTCCACTATATCACATCTCCTCATTCGTCCAAGAATTTTCTGAATGGACTGAAATGCCTCCTCAATGATATCAAATTAGAATGGCTTTTTAAACCACCCAAAATCAAAATCACCTGAGTTCAACTGTAAGATAGAAATAACAGATGAACTTGTTGCTGAAGTACTTATCAGTATTTACATTTAGGGTTTGATGGGAGTGTTTTTTATTGTACAATCAATCAAATGATTGTGATATCAGTCCATTATGATGGTGGCTACTGATAACAACATATATACAGTATATTTACATGTTCCTGCCTTTCATTGTTAATCCTACATCATAACATTAGATGTCAATGTTTTTCTGTTTGGCACCATGTAATCTGTATTTGCACCGCTGTAGTCTCTGTAGCCTCATGCTGTAAATTTTACATCTGTCCCCTGAGCTATGGTTTGACAAGCTTTCTGATGAAATGCTATACACATACTTGTCAAAGCATTGCTTTGTGTTCATACTATGAATTGTAAATGTTGTTTAGTTGTCACCATTGCCAAGACTTTTTTGCAATGTTGTTTTACAATGCGTACTAATATATTATGGTTATTATATATGAATATATTTAATGACACAAGACATTGTGGATTTTATTGTCTTTTTCAACTTTTTTTTTTTTTTTTTTTTTTTCTTGTTTCTGGTTGTTTAGATTGTTGCCATTAAAGAAGGAAATAATAACTACTGAACACACCAACCTGGTAGAACTAAATTCAGATTTTCAGTTGAAATAAACTCTTGTTACATTGACAAACTATTTGCGTCTGTTGATGTGAATAAATATTTTTTATTTACGTAGTTAAATTAATAATAAAGCATGTAGTCCATTTTTCTCCATCTACTGGTTGCTATATATACATATACACATAATATTATGAATTATAAGTACAGTTGACTGTCAAAACAATATACAGATTTTGCAATAGAAATATGGATGTGGTACTAGTGTGTTCAAGTTTTGTCCAAGGCCTACCCTAGTTAACGATCATGTTACAAAACACTGCAATCTTGCAGAGTAAGCCGTGAGTATTAACACAGACAGACGGGAGTCCAAGGACTATATACTGAATGTCATTTATTAGAAATTACAAGCTGAATTGATTTACAAGGAAGGAAAACGGCCATGTTAGTAACACAGCCGAGATGTTTGTTTTGGCTGAGTGCTATTCTATAAACGTTATAAAATCCCAAGACAAATGATAACATTACAGCTGCTACAGTAATGCATGGGTAAATACAAGTGAGTGTGAATATTGCAAAGCTTGCGGAATTACTGTACCCAGTGTGAGCCCCCAGCCTAGACCACAGACAGACTTATGAAAGGAAACCCCCTGCTACCTGCGGGAGGTCCTACAGTTGGGTCAACATTCGTCACAGTCCAGGCTAAAAATATTTTACAAACCTCCAAATAATTTAGCTATATTATACACTGTCAATTAAAATAGCCACTTGAGCAATTATTAAAATGGACAGTTTTCATGTATCTTATACATTCAATAAAAATAAAAAAAAGTCTTTGGGAGGGTTACCAATGCCCTTTACCCAACCATCAACTTGATGTATAGAAAACAGCACTGCTAAAGGACTTCAGTCTTTATTTCATATTGCCTTGGCTGGGCAGTCATCATTGACCTTCGTCTCAATGTGAACAGAAAGAAAAGGAAAATCTGATGAGAGACAGTGTTTAAATGAATGAATGTATGCACTTTGGATGGAAGTGTTTTAAACTGGTACTTTGCAAACCAAACTGTCACTGCAGTAGTCATTCAGTCCTTCTGTCCTCGTCCGCTACACAGGCCACACAGCGATCACTACAATGGCTATAAGAAGCAGTATGATCACGACCAGCATCCCTGAAGGAGGAAACATGAGGAAAAAAGGAAATCAGATGGCAAAAGCCAAACCAGTTGTGTTAACTTTTTTCAACAAATACATGAAAGGACCAACACCAACAATGAACTGATCCTAATAACAAGTTCTGCATATCTAAAGCCAGATACAGCTTTCCTCCTAGTCCAAAAACTATTAAAAAAACATATTAATGTCTTACACTTTTGCACAGGGTGAGCATGGCCACTGTAGTTTATTTTTAATTTGATGAAATATTCAAATATTCACAATTATAACCTACAGCTGAAAATAGTTTCCAAACAAATACAAGTACAATGTACAGTACAAGTACCTGTTTGAGTAACATTTGCTAAAAACTACAGTGCCCAGCTGTTTTAGACGTTTAACTAGGCTAGGCATTTACAACAAAAATCAAACTAATACATTTGTAACCCGTTTTTAAAATCTTCTGTAGGAAAAGTTGGCTATATATCCTTCTGCATAGAGATCATTGTGCAGAATATTTATGCAGGAAAAAAAGAAAAAGCTTCACTATGCTCTGAATAAATAGATTTAATGGTCCCGAGCATTGTTTTCAAACCTTTACCTCCAATGTGTCTGACATCAGAAATGACATTTGGCATTTGTATGGACAAGACATTAACTTGTGCGTACCAGATTTATCAACAAAAAAAAATAAAGAGGAAATTTCAGGCTTTGTAGAAAAGACATTCCATTTGCAACTTCAGCAGAAGACTGCTGGTACTAAGTGTTTAGACAGTAGTCTATCATAAAATATTTTATCTTAAATGAACTTTGATATACCCCTTTGTCGTAAAACCTTGGCAATTCAACAAATTCTCTTTAATGTTCAAATGTCAAGTAGCCACAGAACTCCAAACCTGATTAGACTCTGAGAAGGAGGGTCATGCAGCAGACACAAGGGAATACACTTGGAAGAGGTAAGAAGCCTACATACCTCACTACAAATTTTCAAAGTCTTTGATCTAACGCAAGTCCCAAGTGCATATACCCTCACAGCATATCACCATTTTCCTCTTGATGACTTAATGCAATTTACATGCGTTCAACAGCCACAAAGGCTTTATTGCCACAGATTGCACACTGTGATAGGCATATGTTTCTGATTCTGCCTTGAGAGGATAATCATTGTTTTTCACTGATACTATGGAAGCAGAGAAAAATGCAAAAGCTCACTCACACTTCATCAAAGTACTTTACCCCCAGGACCTGAAAATATTACAATTTTTATTATAGTCACCACCCAGTCAAAAAAATCCCTCTCTGCTGTAAAATCCACTACAGGTGGAATTTTCATCCTTCGCAAAAAGATGAACGTCTTTAGGGAATTTACAATCTACTTTTATTGACAATTTTATTGATTTTGAACACCCTACTGAATCTAGTTAAGTGAAATATAAAGCCACACATAACTTCATTCTGAGGGTATTTCTTCTCAAGATTAACATTCAAGTACAAAAACTCAAGATTTCACTGTCATGACCTACTGGGAACCATTATGTTTTTATTACTTTAAACAAAATAAAAAAAAAAAAGTAAAATTCCCCCTCTCACCCCTTGCGGGGTGGTATGTGTCATCCTAAAGCTCGGGTCCTTTTTCCAGAGGCCTGAGAGGATACAGCTCTCAGCTGGTCCAAATTCTGTATGTCTTTTAGGTGATATAAGAGAGAAGGGATGGTGGGTGGCGCATCATAAACATCACAAAACACTCCCTCAGTAGTACTGTATATTCTATGACCTATACCACCAACTATGCCACACACACATAAGATATGGAAAATTTTCTCCAAGGGCGCGTTCACCTACTTTTTCCCCCATTCCATTCCTTCTGGAATGGCACAGGAGTGAAGATTTCAAACAACTGCATCTCTAGCTGGTCTGAGGCGTGTCGACACTCCCCTCACTGACTCAACTTGTCCATTGTTATTTAGCATGCGGCTGGTATTTTCCCTAGCCTTTCACTTTGGGTTTACATTTCTCTCATTCTTTGGCTCTCTCCGCCTGTGTTCCCCTCCGCGGCTTAATTGGTTGTCTTTCCCACAGGGAAAGAGACAGGGCGAGATATAAGCTATGCTGAACTAATTGCTCGCGGTGGTAGTGGTGGTGTGGTGGTCTGATGAAATGTAGGGCTGATGCTGGTTTCTTTGCCAGGATATGGGGTAAGGGGTCCAGATGTCTTTGCACCATTTTTGACTCTTGTCATCCATCTCTTTTTTTTTCTTCTTTTTTTGGGTATTTATGACTGCTTGTCTCTTTCTGTGCATATAGTTAATGCTTTGAACACAGTGTGTTTCTATTTGAGGGGAAGGTGGTCATACATTTGGAAGGTCTGCAGGGCATGCATGTTAGAAGCTATCACTGGTCTAGACAGGACCTCACCTCCTGATAACTTACACATGTGAGCACAATATAAATGTCAAAGTTGGCTCAAATAGTTTTAGTGATAGCTCTGTAAAAGCCTCGTGCTTAAAGCAAATACACCACGCACAAATTTCCAGCAATTATCTTTGTTTGATTGTAAATGATACCAAAGCAACACCCAGTCCACATTAGATTCAGACATCAGAAAGTTCATTCAGCCTGGTCCAACATCTGTCTGCAACTCCACTTGACAACACCATAGCAACAATAGAAATAAAGACTGGGCTGTATAACATATGCATATGTTAGTGTGGAGCAAGGCTTTCACACCTTCTAATGTCATATAACAGTCATGAAGCCACATTAGACAACGCACTGACCCTCACCCTCCTATTCATCTTGGACCAACCCTGCCTGCCTCGGTAACTAAACAAGCCACTCCTGACCTTCAGGAGGCCTCCAGAGACCAATGACAATAATGCTGTTTGCTTGCCAAATAGATTAGGACTTTGGTGTGATACTGAGGGAGGTAGTTGGTGTCTGCTAATAGACTGACCACCCAGGATCTTTGGGGGCCTGGGTCTGGGTCCATCCCATCTTAGCAATTTTCATCTAAGTCAGTAAGACAAATCACAGAGAAAACGAATAATTGGTGAGAGCCCTGGACAGACCGAGACAACCCCTGAACCTCCCCTCACTACTCCCTCCGTGGCCCCTGTTTATGGTTCAAAGATTCTTTTGAACCACAAAAGGCAAGGATGACCTTTAAATAGAAGGGACATATTTTAGGTTAGCGTGATGCTCATCATTTTTCACACAGCACAATTGAAGAGGACAAAAACGTTCAATGTTTTTTGGTTGCAATTACTAGATACACATCTAAACATATTTATTTCTTAATAATTTCTAATACAACAGACAACAGAAATAGTGTGAGCATTAAGTCTGAACCCAACAAGACTAAGAGTATGTAGACAGTGATACAACTTATGAGACACGCCGTGCCATACCATACCATGCAGTGGATATAAGGCAAAAGTTATAACACTTTATCCTGAGGGGCACATGAATGCCTCTACTAAATCTCATAGCAATGCATTCAATAGTAGCCGAACCTCACGGTGGCGCTAGAGAAAGAGCAAGGGGATCAAAAGAGTCAGTAGGATTCATCCTTTGAGAACCATGAATTTCTTACCAATTTTGCGCTATTCTATCTCATAGACTTAAAGATATTTCAAAAGTGCTGCTGGTGGGGCAAGAGAGAGTCAGAAGATCACCAAAGTCAGTAGGATTCATTCACTAGGCACCATGAATGTCTATATCAAATTTCATGGGAATCATCCAATAGTTTTTGAGATATTTTAGTCTGGAGTGGTGGACAGACCAACCAACCAACCAACCAACCTTGCAATCCAGAGAGCAGTTGCTAGCATGCCGAAAAATTATTCTTTGATAATTATATATTTTCGTATATTCTCTTGTAGCCATGCAAATTGCCTCACTAGTTTAACAGTAAATTAATGAAGAAATATAATTGAGATTAAAAAGATATTGAGCTGGTAGATGAAACCACATGGTATATATTTTTGGTGGGAGCAAAATAACTAGCAATAAAATGCTCTCACTGAAACCCAGGCAAAAATGAGATGTGAAAAGGGTTTTAAATATTTATAGATTTCTCAAGGCAAGATTGATTCAACTTGCCAATCACCGAGAGGAATCTCAGATGTGGAAACGTCATTAGAAGGATTCAGAAGGATTACTTTAAACAGTCCTCAGTCCCAATGCTTACACACAAAACCGAGTGCAAATGTCTGATGATTAATGTTGATAATCCAACAGTGAAGAACATTTTTCAAATTCTGGAAATGTTTCCAGCTTTTAGCCCAACTCAGGTCTGTAAAAACTAAGATGTCACTGAGATACCTACTGACAGTTATGTTCAGCATGCTCTCGCCTGTCAAAGCCAGGGGCTTCAAGCTTTACAAGGACTCGGGTGAGACATAACACCAAATGCCGGCTTTGGATGAGAGGTGGTTTAAAAAATAAATAAAGCCTTAAAGCTCAGGAATTATAAACATGCTGCCATGGAGAAAGAGGGAAAGACCTCCAAACAATTTGTGGCATGTAGTATTTTCAATTCTTTCTCTGCTTGACACAAAGACGAGTGTCAAACAACTAGAGATGAACAAGGGGATGACAGAGAGGAATGGGAAAAAAGAGAGCATTGAGGTGAGAGTGAGAAGGACCATGGGGAATTTTCCATTTACAGAAAAGGTCTGACACACACACACACACACACACACACACACACACACACACACACGCATAAGAACAAACAATGTTTAAATACAGTTGCACATATTTGCATGGACACTTCTGCACTACAAAAAAAGCACCATACACACATAGATACATGTGATGCATATGCAGGTGCACACAGGCAAACACACGCACACACATGCCCCATGAATATTTTTCAGCCTAGAACTGAGGAGTGGGGGTAGGAAGTTGGGGAGGGGGAAGTCAAACAAAGAAAAAAAAAAAAAAAGACAGAAAGAATGAAAGAGTCCTGATTCAAACACAATTTGAGCTCTGGGATCTTCAAACAAACTCACGCTCGGGCACCATGGGGACATGACCAACAGAACGAAGCATTCTGAGGGCTGACCTTCCTACTCCCTGCTCTGCTTCTGTAAGACTGCCTGTTAGCCAGGTCTCCTAGCACAATAATGCAGCTTTTGCAATAGCAAAGCTGTCTGGCGTTTCACTGGGCAAACTGAGCCTGGCTCAAGCTCCCACATTCCAAAGATTGGCTTTAGGCAGCTAACACACCTCTCATGGCAGCCTTTTTCCTCTGAAAAGCATTACCCAGTGAGAAAAAAAAAGAAGTCTTTTTGGAACTGACAAAACAAAAGTTAAACAAACTGAAGCATGTCTGTGGCAACAGCGAGGGAGGATCATGCATTCACAAAGCTTCTCTCAGTGAACAACTTAACTCACCAAAATCTGGAGCTGAAACAACAGAGGCTGATGACTCATGCTGTGTCTACACAGGAGGCGTAGCGTGAGCAGCACATTTGCAGAGCAGCAGCCTCAGTGCCCCGCGTGCGTCTACACAGGATGCGTTCAGGCACAATAATGAGTTATAGGTTGCGTTCTGGCAGCCCGCATTGCCCAACAGACAATCACTGTAGTTAGGCACGTAAAACGGAAGAAAATACAAAACTTGAAGTGTAAAAATAGGTCTTCAGGTTTACATGCATAAAGTGCAAGTGAAACACAAGCAGTTATACAGTATGTATAGAGAGCTAAAACAGGAGTGTTCATCAGAAGCTCGTGAGACAAATGACAGGAAAAGCGCTGGAGAAACGCCTCCTGTATAGACTGCCACTGGGGTCCTAATTTGCAATCTTGAGTAAATATTTGAAGATTCCTCAAATGACTAGTATGTGAGACCTTGTATTAATGCCAAGGACACTATGTTAGCAGGCATGACAGACAGAGCCAGTCCACCCACCATTCACCACCCACAATCTCTGTGCCAAGAGGGCTTGTCCCCATAAGGATAATATTTTCTGCTCCATTAATCACCATTCTTTCTGGAGATGAAAGCCAAGTCAAGAACAGCATCAACATTGCTCAATTTCTGAATAGTAAAAATGTTTCTGTTTTTTTTGTTGTACTCAACATAATGGGCCCTGTATGTCAAATGACATATTGTCTCACACCAGACAGAGTTATTTACTCTATAAAAGCTATAATCTGTTAGACAAGTGCTCTGTGATCTGCAGAAAGAAAAAAAACCTGATGCTTGGTAATTATTCATAGAAATAAATAGGTTAGTTGTGATTTCTTTTCAAGGACACAGATCAGGCCTGCTTTGGTTACTAGACCAAGATGCTTCATAGTAAAGTAAAACAAAGAAGGCTCACCACAAGAGGCTGACTTTGTCTCCACCAGCTTCACCCTTCGCGTCTCATTACGAATCCTGTCGTCTGTCTTGTCCACAAGATGTGAAAGGTCGTCTATGATTTCTGAGAGACAAAGAAAGAGAAAGAAAAGAGGAGAGAGAGGAGAGAAGGTCAATAAAATTAATTTCTGCTCTGCATTATGCTGCAATCTGCCCTTATTAAGACTCCTTAGTGGTTTTTTTCCCCATTTTATTACACGAAAGACCTCCCAATATGTTTTGTGTAATAAAAGAAATCACATGAAATGAAAAAGTGACAGGTCCCGCTGGACTTGACATCAGAGCAGTCAAGAACTTCAAAAGGCAGAGGCTGCCAACACACAGACAGCGTGCAAGTGGTGGTAATGGAGGGAGTGGGCTGTGTGAAAGCACCCCTTGCGCTTTCAAATGGTTTCACTACTTCCTGAATCCATTCTGGATTTAATCAGGCCCTTATTGTTCTTGTGTTTTAAAGACGTAAGCTTAGGCTTCAAGGACTATGCCTGGGCATCCAAAGAAAGAGAATGTGTGTTTTGTGAATGTATGTGTGTGTGTGTGTGTGTGTGTGTGTGTGTGTGTGTTTGGCTCTGTGGCTAGGGTCCTTCAGTAGAGGTTCCTGACTTGAAGGTCATCCAGATGAAAGCTTGTGTGATTTGTTAGAGCTGGCCACTGTGTTGACATGGTATCTCCAGATGTCTGGCACTAACAACCAAAACAGATAACTGCTTTTAAGGTTATGTGTTAAAATGTAGTTTTGGTTAGAGATAATATTAAAGTAGAGTTGTGGTTTTGAGTCAGAAATGGCAACTGCACTGACTTATAAGTTGGCGGAAACAAATATAAACTAATTTAAGCATTACTTCATCAAATCTGCATATTAAAGAGGGGTGTAACACAACAAATTTAAAATGTAAACATCTTCCTGTTAGGGAAATCTATCAGTCTCCAGTGTACTATATATACGAACATTAAGAAATATGAGCAAAACATTCACAACAACATGGCTCATTACTCTTTTAAATCAGATTTATTGTGATGCAGAACTCAAATTGGCCGGTTCATCTTGAATGTGTGAGTTTCGAGATTTAGAATTTTTTTTTTCTACTAAAATGACGATCATTGGTCCTGTCCAGTAGCCTTCTAAATTGCAAAAGACAAAAAAACAAAGAAAAAAGATGTGGATGAACAATAAAGAGGCCAGTTATAAAGAAACCGAGAAACCAGAAAAGGAAGCACAGACAGGTATCAGACAGCCTCTGATGAATGCTTGTTGTACAGGAGTGGGAAGCTAGACTCATCCACAAACCACAGCCCAGTGCCAAGTTAAACAGACTGTCCTGTCTATGAAGCCAGCAACCCTGTGTTGCTGCCGCTATATGGCAAAATACTAGTCGGTCATTATGATCTAAGCTTTTATGTAGTTCTCAAAAAACCCACAGGCAAGTGCTCAGGGTCATCGGCAGCATTTGTCTTTGTGAGCACAACTGTCTTTAGCTACAGTTGCCTTTAAAGTGGATTGGTGAGAAAACATGTTTCCTCAACAAGGAGCCATCACCGTTTGCCAAGACAGTCTGTGTTTTGGCTAACATCAGATTATTAAGTTGTGCAAAAAATTAGAGGAAGGAAAGTAAAACACGCCAGTTTGGAGGGTCAGAGTGTGAAGGGGCAAGGACAAGGAGATGAGAGACGTGAGAGCACCGTATGTACAGTGTCCCTCAAGACTCCCACATCAAAATCGAAGCATCAGGCAACAATTTAGAAGGAAGAACCCCTTCCTTTATTGGCAGGGAAGGGGTGTATACACTAAACCATTTGTGCCGCGTGCCACTCCAACTAGTCATAAAGGATGTTTTTGATTTTCTGGTGCCAAGTTTCTTGATTCAGTTCTGGTCGTGCAATAACATCTCAATCCACTGATGAATTCTCAACCTTTTCAATATGCAGTAGTGCTAGGACATGACTACAGCTGCAATGAAATGCTGAATACACTACAAGGCATTGGCTTTTCTCGTGCATAGTCCTCCAGTTCACCCTGTTATCAAGTCATGTTTCTGACAAAATAATTCTCAATTTCCTATTGGAACTGTAGCTTACATGTATGACAGCTGCTGGCCCTGGCTTGGATCTGCCAGACCACAAAGGACGCCCTATTTCAAGCAAGGATTGTCTGTTACACTGGATAATCCTCCAAAGCCACAGTGTGGGAGAGAAATTTGCTTTAAGTTGTATTGATGTATGCTTATTTGGCCTCTAAATCATCTTTTTTTAATTAAAGTACTGTACTTTAGATTATTTGAAAGATGGATGGGAATATGAATTCTGATTATTTTTATAGTCTTATTTTTTCAAATCATTGCCGGTTACTGACAGCATTCATCTTTGGAGCTACATGTTCCTAAAAGTTTGCAGTATAGTGACATACAGTATCTCACAAGAGTGAGTATACCCCTCACATTTTTGTAAATATTTGATCAAATCTTTTCATGTGACAAGACTGAAGAAATGACACTTTGCTACAATGTAAAGTAAGTAAGTGTAAAGTGAGTGTACAGCTTGGAAAGCAGTGTAAATTTGCTGTCCCCTCAAAATAACACATCACACAGCCATTAATGTCTAAACTGCTGGCAACAAAAGTGAGTGCACCCCTAAGTGAAAATGTCCAAATTGGGCCCAATTAGTCATTTTCCCTTCCCGTTGTCATGTCAATTGTTAGTGTTACAAGGTCTGTGTGAATGGGGAGCAGGTGTGTTAAATTTGGTGTCATTGCTCTCACACTCCCTCATACTGGTCACTGGAAGTTCAACATCTGAAAAAAAAGAATTGTCGCTCTACATAAAGATGGCCTAGGCTATAAGAAGATTGCCAAGACCCTGAAACTGAGCTGCAGCACGGTGAGTGGGCCTCCCCATGGTCATAGGGCTGGGCAATGTGGCCAAAAATGTTATCACGATAAAAACATTTCATATCATTTGATATCGATAATTATCACGATATGTCAAATCATTATTTCTTTAAAGTTTAAAGGCTGATTTTTGCTCCTGAGAGAAAACTGAAGAAATTTTCTTTATGGTCAGAATGTGACCGAATGTGACAAACACTTGATGCCAAACAGTGGATCACTTCACAAATCTCAGGTAGAACATTCAAAACTATTATGATAAAATATTTTTCAACAAATATGATTAGTGAATCTTTTTTCAGTCCCTTTTCCTCAACAAAATAAATATTTTTATAGAAAAAATCAAAGGCTAATTTGTATGTGATTCAAATAAATTAAAAAAATATTTATTGACGATATATTGAACATTTATTATATTGACATTGAGGAAAATTATATATTGCGATAATTATCATTATTGTTCTATTGCCCAGCCCTATATGGTCCACCAAAAAAGTTGAGTGCACGTGCTCAGCATCATATCCAGAGGTTGTCTGGGAAATAGACGTATGAGTGCTGCTTTGCTGCAGAGCCTGTCAGTGCTCAGACCATACGCCGCCCACTGCATCAAATTGGTCTGCATGGCTGTTGTCCCAGAAGGAAGCCTCTTATAAAGATGATGCACAAGAAAGCCTGCAAACAGTTTGCTGAAGACAAGCAGACGAAGGACATGGATTACCAGAACCATGTCCTGTGGTCTGATGAGACCAAGATAAACTTATTTTGTTCAGATGGTGTCGAGCGTGTGTGGCAGCAACCAGGTGAGGAGTACAAAGACAAGTGTGTCTTGCCAACAGTCATGCATGGTGGTGGGAGTGTCATGGTCTGGGGCTGCATGAGTGCTGCCGGCACTGGTGAGTTACAGTTCATTGAGGGAACCATGAATGCCAACATGTACAGTGACATACTGAAGCAGAGCATGATCCCCTCCCTTCAGACACTGGGCCGCAGGGCAGTATTCCAACATGATGACGACCCCAAACACACCTCCAAGATGACCACCGCCTTGCTAAAGAAGCTGAGGGTAAAGGTGATGGACTGGCCAAGCATGTCTCCAGGCCTAAACCCTATTGAGCATCTGTTGGGCATCCTCAAACAGAAGGTGGAGGAGCGCAAGGTCTCTAACATCCACCAGCTCCGTGATGTCGTCATTGAGGAGTGGAAGAGGACTCTAGTGGCAACCTGTGAAGCTCTGGTGAACTCCATGCCCAAGAGGGTTAAAGTGGAAAATAATGTTGGCCACGCAAAATATTGTCACTTTGGGCTCAATTTGGACATTTTCACTTACGGTGTACTTACTTTTGTTGCCCGCAGTTTAGACATTAATAGCTGTATGATGTCTTATTTTGAGGGAACAGCAAATTTACAGTTATGCAAGCTGTAAACTCACTACTTTTTATTGTAGCAAAGTGTCATTTCTCTAGTTTTGTCACATGAAAAGATATAATAAAATATTTCCAAAAATGTGAGGGGAGTACTCACTTTTGTGAGATACTTATTATTCATAATAGTGACTCACCTTAATAACTATGCAGCTTATTAAGCATGTCCCTTTCAGAATGCTTTTAACAAAACACACAGAGGAATGTAACAGAATTTCCTTTTTTATTTGACACGCATCAGAAATAAAGAAATCAAAATAAAATGCTAAACGGTAGTGAAGATATATCCAAGATTTTAAGAGAAAAACTTTGACCAAAAAAGTCTCCTCAGAGCTCTGTCTGTCTCCACTGTGGACAGTGAATGAATATATATCAGCATTCTAATCAGATGATTTTCTTTGCTATAGAAGAGCTCGAATATGCCCTATTCTAATTATATCTACTGCATGTACAACACAAGGCTATTAGCAAGCTTTCTTTGGGCCCAGGGACTCATTGCCATAGTCTCTGTTGTTTTCTTTTCATAACAAACAAAAACAACAAATGAAAATAAGCAAATGGTTTTGTGAACGGTCATTGTAAAAAATGGGAACAATTATTTGGCAGCCAAGAGGCAGAGTTATCAATATAGTGACTGGCAACAATCTTGTAGCTCCAATGGATAATAGGCAATCCAAGTTCAGTTGAACCACAGGTAGCACAATCAAAAGAAACCTTTGACTTTCTGTCCATAAATGGTACTGGTATATCTTTTCATGTAGGTTTCAAAAGAGATTTTCTGCCTTTTGAAATCATTGAGACAGCAACATTTTAGAGAGCTGGGCCAAACCCTCTGCAGGTGCTGTTGCATTAAATTAGGCTGAGAATATAGATTCCGCATACAGTAGACTGTTTGACTGTAAAACCGATTCCATATGACCGGAAGTTTTGAAATGGGAGGTAAATTCCTTTGAATAAGGTAAAGCTATTTTATACTGACTCTGTTCTACCCTGTGAGTCAATTTTCACTGGGCAATTGGCAAGAAAACAAAGAAGAGTAAAGTAATCGTGAAAATAAAGTTGTAAATGTAAGAGATAGATACATATTGGAGTATATGCAACAATTTTCATGAAAAGACGTATTTCACTTTTCTAGAATACTAAAGTAGCAGATGCTACCAGATCATGTGAGGCTGTGGTAACTGCTAAATAGCTGAAAGAGACAGGAATGCCAGCTCTTTGTTCTGTGTCTCTACTGCCAACAGTGCCTTTTTTCACACAAAAAACAATGTACATAAAACTAGGGCCCTTCTGTGTAGAGGCACGAGGGCCCTGGAGCACAAATAGCAATAGCAGACAGATGTTGCTCTCATATGACGTCACCTACTACCTCACGCTGCTGACTCTCTGCGCAATCTCAACGCCATTTCATCTCTTTTCCAGTACTTTTCAGCTTTTATATAAACAGTCTCTTTCAATGGTCATCCTGCCCTCTGTGGGCTAACTAGTTAACAGGTCTGTTTCCATCCCTGATGTCCGCATCATCTGGAACCATAGACAGACACCTACTAAACTAGAGATTGGCTACTGCTGGTCTGGGCTAAATGATTATTATGTGGCCAAAGCACGAAATGGAAGACAATACTTAAGGGCCACTGAATGGGTTTTTTTGACTTAAGTCACTTACAGTTTAAGTATAGTACAGGGTGTGCAGATGTAGCATTTCCACTTCATTTCTGGGTGTTTACAGTATACCCACCCATCAGCCTCATAGCTGGGCTAAGGGTGTCACACAGACACAATAACCCCTCCAGCTGCTGGCTCCTCTTAGCTCAGCTCTTGCAATGCACTGTAATATACCGATCTGCCCAACCATTTTGACCACCTGCCTAATATTGAGAAGGTCCTCCTTTTGCCGCCAAAACAGCACTGGTCATTGAGGCATGGACTCCACTAGACATCTAAAGGTGTGCTGTGGTATCTGGAACCAAGACTTTAGCAGAAGATCCTTTAAGTCCTGTAAGATGCAAAGTGGGGCCTCCATGGATCGAACTTGTTTGTCCGGCACATCCCAAAGATGCTCGACTCGATTGAGATCTGGGAAATGTGTAGGGCAAGTCAACACCTGTTCTTTGCACGTTCTGTTCTCTACACGTCCATCACTGTCTGGGTTGGATCTTCCACCAAACAGGACAGGAACAGACTACTGTGGTGGTCTGGTAGGCGTAAAGCGTGATTTATACTCTGCGTAGGGTCCACTGTGTTGAATTTTGACAGCCGAGCAGGCTAACTTCCGGTTTAGCCCTCCGCTAACGTGAATGGGGGTAAAATTGTATACGTGCGGCTGGTGTAGCCTTTTCAAATGTTATCGAACGAATGGATCACATTCTGATAGTGAAACGAGTCATTTCACTCGGGTTGTGGCGGTCAAATATATTGATCCACAGTGTGAGCCGCCTTTTTGGCCGCTAGTAAAAGTTACTTCAAAGCACCGGCACTTCCTGTCGGCTCGGAGGCGTTGCGAGGATAGCCAGCCGACCAATCACAATGCTTATGGTCCGCGTCGACGTTACATTTTTGAGGATGTGCACGTCAGGCTACGCCGTAGGGGAGGGGGCTACGCAGAGGCTACGCTGTCAATTTGACGCAGAAGTATAAATTGTGCTTTACAGAGCACAGTACGTCAACCCAACCAGACACAGGAACAGTTTCTACCCACAGATAATCACTCTGACAGTTACTCAGGACACACTGTGTCAGGAGCAATCTCTGTACAATAACCTATTGACTTGGACTTGAACATTTACCTATACACTGTTTACTGTTTATTATTATTTAGTCCTCAATTTTGTAATTCAGTAGATGTCCAGTAACATCGTCGTGCTAACAAGAGTCACTTCCAGGTAGACAATTGACAAGTGATTTTAATTGTGGCGATAAGTAAAATCAGCAAATTTGTTTATTGCTGTTGTCATTTTTGACATTATTTTTAACTGCAACGTTATATAGTAAACACAGTGGTCCGACCTATCTGACAATTCGGCTGTGCTTATTTTATGTAATGTGTCACTTTGCTACAGTCTTTAATAAGCCACATCTACATCTCACCGCCGGTTAGACTAGCTTTGTATAAGCTCAAGCTTTCATTTTCTGTGGCCCAACAGGAAAACTGCCCAAATGTTAGTGAAAGTGTAGTTATTAATGAGATCAGTATTGGGAAAGTTACTTCCAAAATGTAATACATTATAGATTATTAGATTGTTATCATTAGAGCTACCGTCATGTTAAGAGGAACAACAGGAAATAATGTTACTCTTTTACTCATGGATTTGATTTTCTGGTGCTGAAATGTTTCTCGGTGTTGGTGAATTATTAAAAAACAAAACAGTTTAATTTAGGATTAAAATGCGCTGTAACACAATTTTTTTAGTAATGGGTTACAGCAAAAAACAATACATTACTGTAATTGCGTAACTTTTGTGATGCATTAATTATTAAATCATAAAACATGCACTTTAGATGAATGAGGTGTATAAATTTGAAATAACACAATGAAAAAAGTACAATGTCCACATTCCCGCTGACATGGTGCCAATTTGCCTGTTGATCTCATGCTCCATCTTACCTTAATTTGTGAACAAGACTTCAAGATACTTGAACCCCTTCATGTAGGGCAGTGTCTCACATCCACCCTAAAGGGAGTTCTACACCAGAGTACCATGAACTGACTTGGAGGTGCTAACCATCTGAATGCCCTTGCAGGATAACACCCTTGTTCCGTAAGCCATGTTCCTTCATAGGAACTCCTAATGTCGACACCTCACTGAGCAATTAGTGGACTGTTTGATTCAAATTCAAGCAATAACAATATAATCCTGATCTTAGGTCTTTAACTGCAGAGCTGTGATACATTATCCAGATCTACAAAGACAAGTGGGGGACATGTCTAAGGAAAAAATTGGGACGCGGTTCTGTCAGAACTCGCGCAATATAGCACTGCAATGCCTGTGAGTATGCAATCTAGTTAGCTTAGAGTCCTCACCCATTCGTTTACAGATATTCATTGGATACCACATTGGATAATGCAACTCAAGCATGAGGCCTAAACATCCATTTCAAAGCAAATAATTGCCATATTATAAAGCCTAATTCAAGTCAGCCAGCAAATACGACACTCACACACAGGAGCATGGTGAGAAGTTTGGGAGACAGTCTCTATTTTAATGATTAAATTTCCACATCCCAGAGCTATATCAGCCCCAAGCCTTGGAATAGCGGACTCATTTTGACAGTGGCTATATCAACGGCGGTTTTGGTGTGTGTGTGCGCGCATGTGGTGGAGGCACTGCCATAAACAGTGACACCCCAGTGTGGCTCCAGGATGTGCTATATTAACTCTGTGTTATTGTAGGACTCATTCCCAGAGCAGGCATAGTGTACAGAGAAAATGCTTGTTTTCTCGCACCGATTTAAACGCAATCTGACTCAGTGGGGCTAATTCTGTTGTGCTTATTCAGGAGATGATTTCTCCTGAGAATATGGAGAAAGAGGGAAGTAAAGAGAGACTGTTTTCCCCTCAACCTTCCTCTTGTATCCCTTGTCATAGTGCAGGGGGGTCTGACCACAACTGTTACCAATTGGCCCTGGTGTGACTGTGTATAGAGGGTAGTGCTTTGTTGCCAACCAAAACACACATCTCTGGATGTAACTGGAACTAAACTTGGCACACGCAGAGGCACTCAGCGTGATGATACAACTCAAGGCAATTAAGGTATTTACAAGAAGTTGCACAGTCTTGGAAGGGTTTCTTTCAACTTCTCTCTTTTTTTCTGCTCTCTCGTCTGCTTATTGTAAACAAACTCACCCTGAGGGTCTGTGGAGAGCGAGGATTAGAGGGGGGTTTTGCTCAAAACCTCAGAGTTTTACCAGTTTTTAAACTGAGTGCAAAATGCAACAAATCACTTGAATGCCTGCCAAAAAAAGAAAACTGAAATAAAGACAAAAACAGAAATGTGCAATGTCTGTCTATGGAAGATAAGCCTCTGTGTAGAGATAATCCTAAAAAATGTGTTTGGCCAATCTGACATGTTAGGAGTGAGGACACATAAACACAGCCACTTTCTTTTCCTAACAATCCTCTAGCATGACAATAAAAATGTCAGTTTATTTATTCTTAATGGGCTTTCTATTATTGTTTGAATATTCACATCAGTGATGGATAGTTAATGACTTGATTTCTGCTGTGGTGTCCAACTCCAACAGTTTAGAAAAAGCCACTATATTTTTCACCCAGTCTTAATGTGAAAGAAATCCATGATTATTAGGTAACATTTCTCTGAAATGCAATAGAAATATAATGCACAGAACTGGCCCCTTTAGCAAACAAGATGGGAAATGAGCCTGAGGGACAATATTGCTGTGGAAAACAATGTAGTCTAAGAGGAACATATTGTAGATGTAAGAAAAATGTTGTTATTAAAAGCTTTCACCACAATTTCTTGCCTGCCTATATCAAATCCCCATAAGAGGTAATGTCCCAAGATCAGAACAGATCTATGGCACTGCAAATGTAAACATGGACTCCAATGACACAGTTTATTGATCAGTACTTTATGTGAATAACGATCTACACCTCAAGTAAATTCAAACCTGTTTTCGTGCCTTACTAACCAAATGTGGGTTTTTTGAGGGCATCATCGTGCATAAAATTCACCCTCCCAACATCTGGTCTTCTGAAGTGCCGGCCACATGTGTACAGATTAGTCTCACTGCTGGACATTATCGCCCCCCCCCCAATGAATCTCTCAGTCCCTCCAAATGGGGCTGACAGGCTCCCCTGGTAAACACGCTGGGGGTAAGATACCTATTATTGCATCATTATACATTTTCTCCCTCTGGGGTAGTGGCTTGCTGAGTGATGATAAATGTCTTGCTTTGTGCTGCTTATGCCATGGCCACGCTTGCCAATGATCAAAACATAGTATTGTTTATTCATATTGTGGGGCAACACGGTCTTTCAGTGAAAACTTTGTGTTGGCACTGTCTTGTCAGCCTTGGAATAAATGTAACTTTACTACTCCAGCAGGAGAACACATAGCCTACTGACAACTGAAAGAAGTAAACTCCCACCTCTGAATATTAATTTTGAACAGTATTGACACGGTTACATCAGATCCTACACACTTCACAATGAATTGGAATGAAATCTTCTCAAAGAAAATGGTAAAATTGCTATATGATGAACTTTTACTTCACTGTTGAGAGAAGTCTTGTCAAACAATGTAAAGAAAGAAAAAATTGACATTTACAAAAAAAACAATCAAAATTGAATCTAAAGAGGACTTTACTGGGTATGAGTATACTGATAAGGTGGAACAGCAGCAACCCACCAACTCTGACTACCATTACATATGTGGCCTCCACATTTACAGCCTTAATCCTAACCATTTGTGTGCCAATTTGAAACTGAAACCGGCTGTGTGTCCATGGACAGTTTCACCTCCCTAACCTTGCTACGTTTACCCTGAGATCCATCATCACACATGGCACCAAAAAAGAATGGCAGGCTGATGAATTAATTTCTCAAAGTCAAACCTCCATTTGAAGAACACTCTTCAAAGAAAAGCACATAAATTGAGAAAAACCTCCACACTAGTTCAGTTTTTGCACATACAGCCATTGGGTTTATAGAAGACTCCAAAGACATGTTCCATGTGAATTATGTGAATGCAGTCCACCAAAGTTCTGTGGGAGGAGTACATTGAGTTTCTCCAATACACTCCTAAATGTATGCATGCAGATACATTGCATGACATGGCAGGGAAAAAATAGACAGGGATTCAAAAATGGCCCTGGAGCAGTCAAGAGACAGAAGCTCAGCAGAGTCATTTCCTACACATTTTCCTTATACAGCCCAATTTCACAAATCTTAAGCATATTACCAAAGTAAGCATGTTGATAAAGCGTGTTATAGGGTTTGTTGTGTTTTCTTCTAGCTCAGTCACTTCACTAGCTAGCTATGTTGCATAGCACCAATGGGAACATTTGCTATTTTTTCTTCATTCATTTAGCTATTTATTTCTATAATTCTTCTACAGTTGCCCATCCAATAATGCTCCAATGCAGCGCTCGGCTCAGACA
Organism: Micropterus salmoides; assembly: GCF_014851395.1. Classification (NCBI taxonomy): domain Eukaryota; kingdom Metazoa; phylum Chordata; class Actinopteri; order Centrarchiformes; family Centrarchidae; genus Micropterus; species Micropterus salmoides. Next base: position 17,505,992 of record NW_024040263.1, on the reverse strand, counting down.
GAGTAATTGAATCTATCCTTGAGGAGTGGAAATCTGGGCCTTTTCAGAAGCATTGCATGACTAGAATACCACTCAAGCTTTTTAAAACAACCTGGGTAGTTGGAGTCTCCAAAGAATGGAAATGATCACCACTGTGCACATAAACAAAAACAAGTGAGTCATGCAGTCATCTTATGATACCGGCTGAATAAAAACAGAACCTCATTAGCAGAATAAGTGATGTCGTCAAGACTGTTGGGCATGTCGACTATAACGTTTTAGCAATTCTGTTCAAGACAACTGGAAACCATCAATATAATGGGAACAATTAATTAAGATCAAACCCATAATGTCACCAGCAGATAAATAAAAACAAAGCCTTGAAAAAGGGAAGGAGTAAGAGCAATGAGGAGAACTACTGCCACTTCTTCTACTTTCCAGATGGAATGCAACTATTTCTGTGTAGAGCTGCCAGATCCACCAGAATCACTCATCCTATGTGGCCAGACATCACCGAACAGTGAATGCAATAATAATAATAATAATAATAATAATAATAATATCTTTATTTGTAGAGCACTTTTCAAAAACAAGTTACAAAGTGCTTTAACAAGTATAAGACAATAATACCCAAAAGACAATAATACAAAACAATACAAGCATGAAAACATTGAAAAGACTAAAATACACGTTTAAGACAAATATAAAATTAGTAAAATAGAATAAAATAAAAGGGATAAAATAAAGTCAAATAAGATTGGGAAAGGCTCTCCTATAAAAGTATGTTTTAAGAAGGAACTTAAAAGAGTTCACTGACTCAGCCGACCTGATTTCCTCGGGCAGGCTGTTCCAGAGCCTCGGGGCCCTGACAGCAAACGCTCTGTCCCCTTTAGTTTTCAGTCGAGACTCTGCCCGAGGATCTCAAGGTGCGTGCTGGTGTGTATGGGACTAAAAGGTCAGAAATATAACAAGGCGAGAGGCCATGAAGAGCTTTAAAAGTGATCAATAGAATTTTAAAGTCAATTCTAAAACATACTGGGAGCCAGTGTAATGAAGCTAAAATAGGAGTAATGTGGTCATATTTCTTTGTTCTGGTTAAAAGCCTGGCAGCTGAGTTCTGGACAGTCTGGAGTCGATCAACAGATTTTTGGGTTAAACAGGTGAAAAGGCTGTTGCTGTGAAAAGGCTGTGCAATAATCCAGGCGTGATGAGATGAAGGCGTGTAAAATGGTCTCGGTGTCCTTAAAAGTTAACATAGATCGAATTTTTGCTATATTTCTAAGTTGATAAAAACATGATTGAACAAGCTTTGTGGTGTGCTGCTCGAAATATTAATTACTATCAAACCAAACACCAAGGTTCTCTGCCACAGGCTTAATGTGATTTACTAGGGAACCAGTAGATGGCAGTATTTGTTTTGCCATCTGCTGGGACCCAATGACCAGGATTTCTGTTTTGTCTGAGTTCAGCTGGAGGAAATTATTTCACATCCATTTTTTAACTTCACAAAGGCAGTTGTTAAGTGAACTCAGCATTCCAGGGTCTGTGAATCTGACGGGCAAGTACATTTGTGTATCATCAGCATAAATATGAAAAGAAATGCCATGTTTATGGATAATATGTCCAAGGGGAAGTAGATACAAGGAAAACAAAATGGGTCCTAAGACTGACCCCTGAGGCATACCATATTTAACTGGACAGAACGAAGAGACATAGTTGTTTACAGACACGCAAAACTTCCTATTTGACAGGTAGGATGAAAACCACTCTAGGGCGGGTACCAGAGATCCCCACCCAGTGCGCCCTCAGTCTGTCTAACATGATGTTGTGATCAATGGTGTCAAAAGCAGCGCTAAGGTCCAGGAGTACCAGGACTGAGCACATACCTTCATCAGCAGACATTAAAAGGTCATTGGTGACTTTAAGCAGGGCAGTCTCAGTGCTGTGGTACTTCCTGAAACCAGATTGAAACTTTTCAAATATTTTGTTATTTTCCAGTACAGTGAGCAGCTGTTTGGACACAATTCTTTCTAGAATCTTTGCAATAAAAGGCAGTTTTGAAATTGGTCTACAATTATGTGGGAAGGAGGGATCTAAACCAGGTTTCTTTAAAAGTGGGTTCACGCAAGCCGTTTTAAAATAATCAGGGACACAACCAGTAGATAGGGAGCTGTTGAAAACAGAGATCAAATGGGGCCCAACAGAATCTATTACTTTCAGTAAAAACTTTGTACGTATTACATCAAGTGAGCTGGAGGACACTCTCATTTGTGATACTGTTTTTAAAAGCTCAGACAAGTCGATGGGATAAAACTGGTTAAAACTCTCTTGTTGCTGGTGAGGAATCTCTGAGTAAGAGGCCGCGGGGGTAATAGAGGCTCTGATTGACACCACCTTATTGGTAAAATAAGATAAAAACAATTCACAGTCATCATTACTTCCAGCTGAGGCACAAGGAGGGGTTGGGTTTACCAGCTGATCCACAGTCTTAAACAGAAACCTGGGATTGTGTTTATGTGTAGTAATGAGTTCAGAAAAATAGTGTGTTCTCGCATCCTTAACCATGTTATTGTAGTTAATTAATAAATCCTTCAGACTGAGGTAATGGACTTGGAGACTGGATTTTTTCCATCTGCGCTCTGCTTTCCTGCATTCCCTTTTTAGGCTGCGAATGCTGTCATTTATCCAGGGTTGCTTACTAGCTTTAGACGTAGGCATAACCTTTAGAGGAGCAGTAATATTTAGTGACAAGCAGATATGATTGAAGTGATCGACCAGATTGTTGGTTTTGGAATCAGACAGGTTTTGGCTTTGGCTCTGAAAGAATGCGCAAAACTTTGAAACACTTTGTTCATTAAAGATGCGAGAACACACAGAGCTTGGTGAGGCGGCATGAGTAACAGGTGAATCGCAGCTAAAAACAATACATCTGTGGTCAGATTTGGTCATGTCCACTAATTCCACAGAGGAAATGCTGACACCCAGGGTAAAAACCAAGTCCAGTGTATGACCACGGTTATGTGTTTGCCCTTTGACATGTTGTTTGAAGTTAAAAGAAGTGGCCATATTTAAAAAGTCAGTTGCATTAACATTGGTGGGGTCATCAACATGAATATTAAAATCGCCACAAAGAACAATTCTGTCATAATTTAAAACCAGAGTAGATAAAAATTCAGGAAGTTCTGATAAAAATCCTCCAGGCGGTTTTGGGGGGCGATAAATTATAACAAATATGATAGGTTGCAGCCCTCCAACTTTAAGAGTGAGAACTTCAATGGAGTTAAATTCATCACAGCGTACTTGATGACATTTTAAATTTTTCCTATACACGCTCACTAGCCCACCACCACGACTACTGACCCTCGGTTGACTAAAACAATCATATTGAGGCGGACACAGTTCAGCTAGCTGGCTATAGTCATTCATTTGCAACCAGGATTCAGTTAAAAACATAAAATCTAGATTTGCAGACAAGATAAAATCATTTAAGATAAAAGTCTTACTTGAAAGTGATCTCACATTGAAGAGAGCCATTTTAAATGAGTTTGTTCTGTGTGCTGGAGTTGGTGCAGTTGTCCTAATCCTTAAGAGATTACTATTATTTCTGTGTGGGATGTGCACATTTCGGTTTACTGGTCTATGCGTGATGATGACAGGAATAGAAGTCTTTGGAACAGCGCTGGGAGCAGACGGCTTTACATGCCAGCAGGTGGAGACAGTTATTTGTGGCAGTGAGGCAGAGATCTGTTCAGTGAGCGGTGGTGCGTCCAGGTGTGCTGCATGAATGATTAGTCATTCACGTAAGTCATGTGTGGACCGCAACACATGCTGTATGTGAGCAGCTAACATTTCTGAGCCTCGTTTGTTTGGGTGAAGTCCGTCTGTCTTAAAAAGAGACATTCTTTGCCAGAAAATATTGAAATTATCCACATAACACACACGGTGAGCCCTGCAGGCGGACTGGAGCCAGTCGTGGAGGCCAAGGAGTCTACTGAAGCGGCCAGCACTGCGACCAACTGTGGGAATGGGACCAGAGATAAAAACAGACTTCCCACACTGCTTTAAAAAGTTAAAAAGACGGTTAAAATCTGATTTTGTCAGCTCAGACTGCTGAAGAGCTGTGTCATTTGTTCCGACATGGACTATCACTCTTGTGATGGAGGACGGGAGCGATGGCATTAGGTCCTGGAGTTTTTTTAAAATGTGCAATGAACATGACTTGAAGTTACCCGTGTATTACATATATTTAATGCACAAGTGATCGGCTACGTCATTATAGGATGAATGAGAAAACAAGGATTTAAAAATATTAATACACAGTGCAAAGACCAACAGCAATGAGGAGAAGTCTGATCACTACCAGGCTTTCCACCATCACCCCTCTTATGGCCAGGTGCCACTGAACAATGTGTGCATGATGAGCATGAGGGTGCCAGCAGCAGCAGCAGCAGCACCAGCACCAGCAGAAGTGTGAGGCAGGGACCACCCTGTCACTGGCACGGCACCTCCAAACCAGCCGCTGTTACACTTCATCACTACCATCACACTTCATTAGCATGGACACCCAGGAGGGGGTGACATATTGAAAAACTAGGAACTAATATAAAAAATGAAATGGAATAGATTTGATTGGATGAGATTCATATTGTAGGACATGAGAGTTGTCACGTGCCTACTGGGTTCTGGCACAGCTACCGGTTTATCTACTGTGCTGCCCATTATATGATAACACTGTACATTATTAGCTATAGGAAGTCTATAGAATGTAATTTTATCCATTGGTGTGATAGGAAAAGAAAAGTTATTTTCTGTTTGCAAACACAAATTCTAGTAGTAATTACAATGTATTTGACCTTCCACAGGGATACCCTAAAACAAACCAGTAGATTTCCAAAGCTTTTGTAAGCTTAATGGTTAAACATTAACACAATGACAGTTGTGGGTTATTTGGGCATGCGTTTGATTAACCACATGATAACTTAAGGCCCCATCCACACTACTCCGTTTTAGTTTACAAACAGAGAATTAAAACAATACAATCTCTGTCCACACCAGCGTTTTAGAGTTGATCTCCGTCTACATTAAAACGATTGAAAACCATAGCTGAAAACGCACATCTATTGGCCATTCAGGCACACTGGGCATGCGCGTGCCGGTGTAAACATGAAGCAGATGGTCTCTTCCTGGTTACAGAAGATTTGGCGAAAGAAGAATTAAATACAGAAGTTTTTTTTTTTTTGCATGCAACAATAAGGAGCTGGGACTGTTACTGTGGCGGCGGAAAACAGACTGGGAGTCGTTGCAAAGTAAATACGGCGACATGCACAGTACAAGTGTAGGCAGATAAGTGTTATTTGCACGGTACATAATATTTTAATAAAAATACCGTGTCAAAAACCCGGTCAGTAGCATCGTGTTTCTGCTTTGCATGACTTCTAAGACCCAATCAGAGAGCCGAGCGTGAGCGGCTGCGTCATCGTTTCTAAAGTCCTACGTTTTGGCCTGTCTTCACTAAAACGCCCTCCGGTATTTTGAAACGCAAAACGGGGTCGGCAGCGTTTCTAAACATCTCCGTTTCAGGTCTTCGTTTTCACCGTTGTGACGGGAAGTGAAAACGTAGCAAAAGGTCTCAGTTTTAATTTGAAAATGCAGTAGTGTGGACGGGGCCTAAATTTGTTGTCAATGACACCATACGGGTGTTTTTCAATCACATTACATATTAGTGTTCTCGATTATGACCCAGTTGTAAACAAAGTAAGAAAACAACAGAGCGAGAATGAAAGACTGTGAATTTATCACTAACTGAACAACTGTGTTCTAATTGAAATGATCTGACTCTAATAACTCAACATCCCCTGTGGTGAGTAGAGCTTCCTGGCAATACGCTGGCTGGCCGACTGACTGACTGACTGACTGAGTAGTTATGGAGGATCTTTGATCTTCGTGCCAGACCATGTTTCAATCATCATGCACTCACACGCACAGAGACGCATATGCTCCCATGCACAGACGCTGACACAAACACACGTGTGTACGCACACCTCACGGATGTGACACGCTTCCGACAAACAGTTGCGTCCCAGACTGGAGAGTCACCTCAACAGTGTTAACCCACAGTGCTGCTCAGGGGGAGCATGGGAGCATTAAGAAATACAGAGCTATATCACCACTGATAGAGATGTATGTGGAAAAGTGAGTTCAGGGCCAGCTGGTATTTATCTGCAGAAGATCACTGGGGATTGCGGAACATGAAACATTGTTGTTGAGCCTGGAAAATTCTCAGATAAGGTTGGATCAAATCCGGGTTTGTGGCTGTCAGTGGACTTTACTTTAGATCATGCACTGTGCATGAGGGTCATTTTGAGAACTCTTTCAATATGGATCTTCAGTTCAAAGTCCTATTAAGAGGCACTTCTGATAGAGAAGTCTATGAGAAGTGCAAAAACAATAAGAAGCAGTTTATAGAAGGATAAAAACAAACAGGTCAAATAAGCCTCCTGAAGCATACTTTAAATAAAAATTCACTGTTATGGTGTCTTTGAATATCTTTACATTCAGTTATGGCAATATAGTTTTATAGAGGTATAGAATTGTTGTCTCACAAGACAAGATTTGCAGCTGACTGAAACATGTGATAAATTTGAGTATGCAAATTACAAATGTCTTTTCCTTTTGAGGCAAAGAAGGCTTTCAGTGACAATCATTTTTATATTACAAGTATGTGAGAGAGAAATACAGAGCAGTGGGAAACAGAAGGAAGCGCATAATTTAGTGACAAGGGAAACAGGGTGCAAAGCACCATGCACAGAGGGAGGTTTTCTGGTATCAGTCATCTCCAAGTTTCTGTGCCTAGTGCCGATTATATTTTCTCCTTGACTATTACTTAAATCCACTGATGTCAATTACACAAGACAGGGGTGGGCACACTTGGCATGCCAGGGTGGCACATAAGCTGCAACTAATGGCTATAAAAACCTTAGTGAGGATTAAGGGTAATTGTGCTCTACACATGTAGGCCAGAAAAAAATGTTTGGCCAACAGTATGGCTGAAAAAACTTCCCATCCTGAGAGTTAACAGCCTCCCACATTGCTTGTGGACAGCTACGAGTTGTACAGGGCACTAAGCAAACAGCAATAATATGACACAAGAAGACCACATGCTCCATTGTGGGTTACATGCACTGAAGAACATGGCTTGATGAACAGACAGTTAGACACATGCTAAACCACATGCATACTCACAGTTGCACACACATATTAGTGTGTGCATGTGAGTGGAGACCTAGTAGCTGCACTCTCTCTCTCTCATACACTGACACACAAGCACCGTGAATGAATTACACACACCAACACTAGAGTCCAAGTCTCATCATCATACTGTAAATATGAAGTCTGACAGTGCACTACACACTACAGCCATTCAAACAGCTGCACCGACAGCTGTCGTGGAATTACCCAGCTCGTCCAGCTGATGAGCGAATAGGAGGAGGCACTGATTACTGGAGGAGAAGAAGGAACCTCCTCAGAGGAATTAAATGAACGAATCCTGTGTGAGATCCAGTGACTCCCTCTTCATCCACAATAAACTTGGATCATTCCACCACCATAACACATCTATCCCACGGAAGAGAAAGCACACAGCCATTAATCATTCCAGTTTGTTAGGTGTAAACACCAGCAGCTTTACAGAGGACCATAACTGGTATGCTGCGCTGCCTCTACTGCCCACTTGTGGGTTCATGTGTGGGCTGCATGCGGGAGCAGAGACAGATGGCTCTTGAGCTTAACTTATGAGTCTTCCCATTTTAATTACATTTAAAAGTCATTTCTCTAAATTGACTATAGTAGGTACAATAATAGATGTCTTGCAGAACCTTATGTATGGTATATTAAAAAACAAAAACTCACCTTTTTGCTATTAATGTAATTTTTTAATAAACTAGTGTCTATTCTAGTATCCTGGTGTGCGCTGAATATTTATTTTTTGGTTAGGCCTACTGTGTTTTGCTCTGCATCAGCTGGCACGAGACAAGAAGCACTGTAGTGCACTGCGTATCGTCAGCTCTGTATGTGTACTGTATTTTTCAGAATTACGGCTAAAAATGTGTAGTGGGGTCTCAGGCTACTACCAGTGCCAGTAGTCCGAGAAGACAGCACACATAATTTATTCAGAAATTACATGCTCCTGTATGAAAAGCTAACATCATGCAGAATAGAGTTTTACAACCATTTGAAACACTTCTTTTAAGTGGTAATAAAATCCCTTTTTTGGGCTAACAAAGGAAATTTTGATAGTATATAATATGATACAAATCAAAAAAAATGAACACACTAAAAAGCTTTATAGTATGAATGGATATACTGTATACCTGTATACTTTGAGTAGATTACCTTGGAACACAAACAAAAATGACACTACATTGATAAACCTAAACTTAACATAAAAAAAATATGTTAAAGTCTCATCTCTATATAATTCCTACAAAAGTTTAATATTTTCTTTTGTCTGTTTGGACAGTGCAGGTCTATGTCCACATTATAACAAGTCTCGAACATGCAACAAAACGGGAGGCTGGTATTAAACCAGAGTGAAACAGATGAAAATGATTCAATAGCAGATCAAAAGCCTCTTTTAGGGGCACGTGCCCCTATGTTCAAGTGGCACAGACCTGTGCAGTGCTATTTTACACAAAAATAGGAAGCCAATAAAGGGCATCTTATTTAAACAACCTAGGTTTTAAAACAGACCTTTTATCTATGGGGATACTCATCCTTAGTTTGGCCTGTAGATTGTGTCTGATTGCACACATGCAGAGTCATCAGATAACACATGAAATAGATGGGGCATAAAGCGTTTTCCACTTGAAAGGTTTTGATCTAGAAAGGTGACATATTAGTGACACATTTTTGCAGCATGATTAAAGACTTGTAACAGTTTCTGATGGGGCAGATATAGTATCCTTTGAAGGTTAGGGGATAGCTATTGCTAAAATCTCCTCCTGTCAAATACCCCTCCAATGCAGTAACAACATACTACGTGTTATGTCTACAGTTACCTGGTACAAATACTTACAAAAAGGCAGTAAAAACACTAAATACATAAAAGTTGAGTGAGGTATTTTCACAAAAGATGTCCAGCAATAAATGCTCTTGAACACTGTAATGTGAGCTTAGCTTGTCTTTTGAAACTCTGTGACAAATAAACACAAATGCATGTTTGTAGGTAAATCCAGAATGCAGAAGCTGTTGAAAGGAGTCTATCTCCTCACACTTTCTAAACAGGGTGCCCTCAGTTTTAATCTCCGGCCTTGTGTGAAGCCCTTTGTTACCTGGGCTTGGGAAAGGGCCCTATGAATATACTTTATCATAAATGGTATCATAATACCCATTTTTTTTTTTTTTTTTTTTTAAATCGTAGTATCCTTCCTTACTCCACTCCTTTTTTTTTTTACATTAGCTTTGATAAAAATTTTAATTGACTTCCTTTTGAGTGAGTTTAATTGGCTAAGTTCTTCATTGAGAGAACAAACTCACTTATCTCACTTTCTTTTTCACTCTCATCATTTCTTACTTTCTTGTTTTTCTCCCACGCCCTCCTTCCATTTCGCCCTCTCACTCACTGCAAAAAATCTCACACTCCCTTGCCTCACTGTCTTTGCACAGTGCATCTGTAAGATTAGCCCACCCTGCTCTCTACCACACTCCGTGTGTGTGTGTATGTGTGTAAGTGTGTTTGTGTCTGCATGTGTGTGAGGTCCTGCACTGATGTCTACGTCAAACTGAGGCTGGCCAGTGGCCTCTGAGCTCCTCATGCAGATATAAATATGGCCTGTGTGCCAGTCACAACCTGACAACATATGCTGCACATGTGGCGCAGACTTTCAGTACAAACACAATGATCTCACACTCAGACGAGGCACTTACACTCTCAAACATACGCACTCACACGCACACACACGCACGCTGAGTGCAGGCTGGTAAAGAACAGATGTATAGTCCACTTGCACATACACATAAACACATAAAAATGGCCAGCAGATGAAGGTGCAATCTTCCCCCTGTGCTTAAATGGGAACCATGTGCTAGCTTTTGGTTGAGGCAGACTTGGTAAAGTAAGTCCTTCCACTCATTATGTGGGATGACCCATGTTACCCTAAGGCTGAAGGGAATGCGAGCCTTTGAACGTGGCCTCCAAACCGGAGCGGTTAGCAATTAAATAAACAGAGGAGGAGATTTGTTCCCGCTGTCACTTGCGTTAGCCAAAAGGAACCTGCTGGGCCAAGCCAGAGTCAGTCTAAGGTACCATAAAATGGCAGGGAATCCTTTGCCCATAGCCAAAGGAACTGGCAACTAAAATTGCAGAGGTTCCCAACCACCAATACCACCAACACATACAGCTGCTTCCCCTGGACAATCTGCCCGCAAGAGCTCTCCAGGGAAAAATTACAACACAGTATCAACATTACTTTGCCGTTAAATTGTACACATACCACAAAAACTAGGTAATTCTCCACCCAAAAAAAGACATTGCAGTGGCTTGGCTGTGCAAACAAAGTGCAGTCAAATCATAACATCCTCATTCTGAGCAGGTAATCCAGTGAAGTAATACTGTCTAGTGGACTGTGTAACATCTGTGTAATGGCTGATGCATGGCTGATGTATATCCGCACATCCAGTGTTACATAATAATAATCTTTATTAGTAGAGCACTTTTCAAAAACAAGTTACAAAGTGCTTTAACAAGTGTAAAGACAATAATACCCAAAAAGACAATAATACAAAAACAATACAAGATAAAAGCAAGAAAACATTGAAAAGACTAAAATACACTTTTAAAATAAGTAAAATAGAATAAAATAAAAGGGATAAAGTTAAGTCAAATAATAGAAGGGACTTAAAAGACCTGATTTCCTCTGGCAGGCTGTTCCAAAGCCTTGGGGGGCCCTGACAGCAAACGCTCTGTCCCCTTTAGTTTTCAGCCGAGACTCTAGAACAGACAACAGACCTCTGCCCGAGGATCTCAAGGTACGTGCTGGTGTGTATGGGACTAAAAGGTCAGAAATAGTGACGGCCAAAGATATGGTTACTCTCCCATATCTCCTTTACAGAAATACTGTAGGATTTTGCAAATGATTCCAATGACGACAGTAGTAAACTATGCAGCAGTAATACAGCAACTGACTACATTTGTATGGTACATTGCAACTGATACACTGGTGCACACTACCTTAATGAGGTTTGCAGTCCCCACTTGTGCCCCACTGTGACACATCCACCAATGTGTCCCTGACCAAGACACTTAAGCCCTAGTTGCTCCAGAGGCGTGCAACCTCTGACATTTACAGCAACTGGAAGCCGCTTTGGATAAAAGCGTCAGCTAAACGTAATGTAATAAATGATGCAAGCAATTCTGTGTTTGACCTAGGCTGATTCTAGGGGCAAATATATATATAAAACTAAGTAATCAAACCATTTGATGATAAGCAATATCTTGATATTTATATGCTTCTTCTTAACTGGATTTAAAAAAGGATACTTTTCTAATCAAAACATTGATATGGGCAGGCAAACTTTTGATAAATGTGAATATAATTCATAAGGCCGTACAAAGTTTTTCACATTATTAAGCTAATATAGTACTGTAAGTGAAATGAAGTGCAGTTACAAATGGCCAGAACACGAAGCACATGAACAAGTGTCGTATTTCTTTTTATGTTTCGTATCTCCAAAACCAATTTATTGTAATGCCGGTTTCTTTGATCTATGCTTTAAAGCAATATAATATATATCACTGATATTAACAATATTACCTTCTTTTCCATTTTCAGTAACAATATGATGTATATATTGTAAATATTCACAACTTCATTCAATCCAACTGTTGTATCCATTTCTGTTTACCATTTTTATTATTGCTATTATGTTAATGTATATTATCTGCTACATAGCAGAAGGGAGTTGCAAACTCAATTTCAGTCTAAAACCTTGTTGTATTGTGACAAATAAATCTACCTTGTACGGTACAGATCGTCACAAAATAACAAAGGAGTAGCTGAATAATGTGATATTCTAGTTCTTAGCATGGTCCAAATATTGAGGTTGACAGTAGCCAAGTAAAAAAAGAAAAACCCAATATTGGCAGTTAAAAGTCCTCTCCATTTGGTTAAGCACAGTGAGATGAGGCTGCACCCCTACTCAGCATCCCTAAATTAGTGAGTGAATAAGTGTATGACCACAGTGGCATGCCATACATCCACCATGGCGAAAAAAGCAGTCACCCGCCATTAATTTACTCAAAAAATGTAAATATGTAAATGCCACAGCTGAATGCATTGCAGAATAAGTAAGTAAGTAAAAATGGTCAGATAACTAGTAGATGGTTCATAGATTAATGTAATAGATAACAACAGATTGCTGAATCTGTGGCCACAGTATTAGTGTCACATTAAAACCCAACTCGAATGTCCACGAAGACAGTATTAAAAAGACGGATTACTCAGAGAACGGGTAATTTGGTAATAAGACCAAACCCTTCAAAGAACACACACAGTGTTGTGTCATCTACTGCTTTAAAGATGGTAGTGGGAAAGAACCAGTGAAATCATACCTCCCTAGATTTTTTTCTTCCCTTCCTTATTAGCGTATGCGTTTTCAGGGATAATGCACAATTAATAGTTTGTGAAAAAGCTTGCAACTGCCAGCAAGGTGGCTGTGCGTGTTGCGGAGGATGAATGGTGTAGGGAGTGGAAGGGAAATGGCCTTGCCCAGTCTCTACACAGGCCACCGGACATCTGGATGTGATCCGGGTTTGCAGATGAGCTGAGCAGGACTGACCGCAGGACTGACCGCACCTCACTCCTGCATCACTCTGTATACTGGGCTTCTCTAGGTACCTGTCTCCATTATATACAGATAAGAACAGCCTTCTCCGAATGTCTCCTACCACCTGCCATTAGTGAAGCAAGTTCTCTTTAAAAGTAACATTTTCTTTTTGATGGCATTAAAGAAAGCTTATTTAGTAAAGGAAAGGAAATTTCTTTTAGCAGCATTAGTTTAATGTAGTGGATGTGGCGCAGTATCCAGTGGTTGGGGTCTTCGTAGAATCATATATTTTTCTAATTTCTGCCAGATTGGTTATAGTTTACCATGCAGTTTGAGAGGGGTCCCAACGCTGGAGTAATCACCTGAATGATCAACAATGTGACTCATGAACGATTGGATGGATTTCTGGCATGTCAGACATTTCGGTCGGCTATCTTGCAGTTTGAGCAGCCAGACTGATTTCCTTCACGACAGCTGTAGTCCTGGCACTGCCATGCCTCATGACTTTGACTGACTAGCCATGAAGTCAGTAACTCTTCACATCTCCTTCAAAATCCAACTCAACGGTATTCTTGAAAATCTGATGCCAAAAGTATTTTTAAAACTGCACACAACAAACCTGTCTACTGCTATCATTTGTCCGATTTATTTGCTGGGGAAAAAATGTCAGCAAAATAAAATGCATTCTAAATTATTTGTTAGAGGGGTTGTGTTGGCACCAATGTTGTGCTACACAGGTAATACTTGAGCTGAATAGACTCGAATTAGAGATGTCTCCATAGCCATTTGAAGCTAAAAACACCCCAAAGAAACATCAGCTCCCACAAAGACGCAGAGTCAGGATTATTTGATCCATAAAGCTGTGGGCTCGATAGGTCTTAATGTACTATAATATCCCTTACACAACAGTACAGAGAAACAGAAATCTGTCACTGTGATCAACTTTAGTGCATTATTCTCGAACGTAATGAAGCGACTCACATTCCAATGTCCGATATCATAGTTCAACACAGCTGGATTATTTTATTGAGCAACAAAAACTAGGACAAAACACTGTTTTAATAGACAGCTGGATGAATCGTTACTTTTGCTTTGCTTTTCAATACAAAGAAGTATTGTACAGTATTGTAGAAGTATCTACATCAATAGTATGACAAAGAAGTTGCTTGGGCACAAAACTGGTACCAAAGCTGTTGATTCTTTTTCGTCACTTTCATTGAAAATTTCTATTGTGATTTCAGTCTTTAATGAGAGAGTCCACAGTTCACATGAGCATGGAATAAGTAAACATGGTAACATCAAATATTTGTTTAATTGTAACATTGATGATTAGATTTGAACCCTCCACTCACACATAACAATAGTAGTTGTTGCAACTGCAACTCTGCCCCATTCTCAGACTGATGCCAAATCAGGCCTGAAGTCATACCAGTGTCTCCACCATCACTCCCCTCTACTACTGCCACTCATCAGTTGTCTCATCCTGTAGTCTGATCATTTCTGCCACTAGCTTTGGAATGTGGTGGCTTCCCTGCTAATGACCAGAGATGGATCTACTACTCCAAAAAAATTAAAGGAACATATTTTTAGAAAGGCACACCAGATCTACCATAAAAGTTAGATTGTTCTCTCATCAACTTGTCTCACTGAAATCACAAGAGAACAGCTCGATCCTTGGAAACTGACTTGACGGGAATTCACTTATTCAACCAGACTGTTAGGAATCGACCCCCGTGATGATGGTATGAGACAGACTACCAGTCACAGGTCATATTCTCACTGCAGAACACCGTACAGCATGACTCAACTTCGTCACTGGAGGCCGGTACTCTTCAGACGAGAGCATGTTAACTGTTTCAACTAATGATAGGAGTGTTAGAGTTTGGAGAAGGCAGGGAGAGGTATATACTGACTGCAGCATTGTTGAAGTTGGTGGGTATGGTGGAGGTTCCATCATGGTTTGGGTGGTCGAACAGACCTGTATGTGTCCGGCAGAGATGGTATAACAGCTGTAAGATACCGCAATGAAATCCTGGAGGCTATTGTCAGACCAGTTACAGGTGCTGTTGGTGATGACCTCATCTAAATGCAAGATGATGCCCGTCACAACACAGCTCAGGTCCCCATGACCTTCCTTGAGAATGAAGGTTATTCCCTGTGATGGATTGGCCGGCTAGGTCTCCTGACTGAAACCCAGTCGAGCATGTAATAATAATCAAAACTAATGCCTTTGTTGAAGAGTGGCAGGACATAACCCAAAATGACATTGTATGCGTTGCCGGGATTGTGTGAACACTTGAGGGTTTTTTGTATTTTTTGGTGGATAAAAATAATTTTGCTTACAAATAATTTGGTGCTTAGCATTTGTTTTCAATCTGTTGTTGGTGAATGTTTTGTGAGTGCTCCTTAAGGGTTCTAGGATACTGACTCAAAATATACGCTACAACCATGCAATGTTTTTTTGGCCATACCATTTTGGTTTTAAGAAATATTATTTAAACTGTATCTATTCCTTTAATTTTTAAATAAATCAAACCATGATTGGGCAACAAAGTTCGCAGCTTGTAGAGCAGAAAGCATGACGGAGAAGAAACTCCTAAGGCAAAAGCCACCAAAATGTTTGCATCCATTACAAATAAATGACACAAGAATAAGGAAATTAATTATTCTTATTTTTTGTTAGGAGACATAATTAACTGAAAAATACATTTAAAGCAGAACAGCCACAGAACAACAACCTGCAAATATAAATCTATAGATTAAACCCCTATATTAATTAATTGTGATAAAGATAGGGGTGCTGTAAATTCCTCCTTTTTCCAGGGCAAACATGGCATACAGACTATACCTAAGATATAGGCAACAGAGAATTTAAGCATATTTTGTGCCACTCTTTTGGCTTTGAAATGCTTTCCACAAGCAACAACTATATCAAAATGAGTCCTAACACATGAGGTTATCTTAACAATCATTGCCAGGTACAAAAACTTTATCTCCATTGTCACTAAATAGAATTTATTTTAAATAATAATCACAATGGAATATGGATAAGATTGTGTGATGGAAAATAACATACTGGCATTCAGACAAATTTCTCATGTATTTTCATTCAATCCCCTACAGACTCCCAGAGACGGTCGCATTCACATCAGTCACTGATTAAGGTGCCATTAGATGTCCTAAAAGAAATTCTACACAATGAAAGCCAGTGAAATCGCTTAAGAATCTTTTTTGACATCAATCTGAAACTCCAAAGAAACGGGACATAAACCAACAGGTTGCATTTCAGTGCAGTGCAGAAAAGCAAAGTCTAAACCCACACTTTCTGATTGATAAAGGGGGCATCTATCCACTAAGGGAAACAAAAGAAGGAGTGATTGATGAAATGTCTTCAGATGTTTTTCTTTAGCGTCCAAAAATGTTAATTTCCTTGCGCCGCCTAAACTGGATTATTCATCACTCGGCCGTGGTTGATGTGACCCGAGTCCCTCGTCTCATCCTTAGCCCCCACTTCTCCACAACTCTATCAGTGTGACAGGAACAGACCTTAGACAGAGATGGATGCCCAGATGGAAGGACAGAGAAAGACACAAGGAGTCATGATTGATTGTACCCTGGTTAGGATGCGTAGCAAAGGAGTTTGGCCTGGTGACTTGCGGTGCATCTTCATTAATCCATCTTGTGTTATTCCATCACATGTCCACTGCCATTAATTTTTTTTATGAATCTTTATGTAAACCCTCGATAACAGCTTGACTCTTCAATGAGTATTAATGTAAAACTGTTCACTTTTTTACTGTTGGTAGTTGCTAGTTTGTAGGGAATCTGGAGGAGAGTTGATTAAATACAGAAAAATCTGATTAACACTCTGCTTTGTACATCACTCTATATATTACTGTCTGAAATCCACAAGCTGTTCTGGCAGCATCCCAGAAGTATATAAAATACAATTTCTGTATCAGTGACAAGTTGGAAACCTGCCCAGAAAATCAATGAGAACCAAATTGATGGTTTTATAATATTGATGTCAGTAAACAGGTCACAGAAAGTGGTAAACATGGGCTCAGCAATAAGACTGTCTGAGGGTAATTAAAAATAAAACAATATAAAAATATGCCCTCCACAACAGGATTCTACAGAATAGGATCAAGGGATACGAGTCTGAAAATTCACTAAGCTAAGGCATGATAGATGAAAAAGAAGATGGCATCAGGTAAATGTTCATATCATCGTTTTTCTGGTAACACTATGTGTATATTTTGGCACATTGTATGTTTTTAGACTATAAACATAAAGCCATATACAGATAAAATGAAAAAATAAATGCAACTAATCCTCAGTTGCAGCCCTTCTTGCCATAATAACGCACATATCAGAGGCACTTTGAAAAAGTTGGCATTTTCTTATGAAAAATGGGACCAAAGAATATTGTAGTGTGGGTGGGTTATCTCTCCATCATTCACAGTGCTCAATAATTCACAAAGTCAAACACCAGTCAGCCAATCTGGTGGTCACACAAAATGATGCTCTCTTTTGTGGCTCATTGCAAACTTGACATTCCTCCGATGACAACACTCTTTTGGACATCACATCATGACTCTTTGCATTTCCATGCCGTCTGGAAAACACTACTCACTACTAACAGCCTCATTTTCAAACGGAGCGAATCAAACAAACAATAAATCAATCTACAACTCTAACCACACTGACTTTCTGCTGAGTGCCATCGTTAGTATGGTTTATTTGCTCACCAAGTTGTTTCTAAGAGCAGAAGCGAGCACGGGGCTGTGTTCTCTGGGGCAGTTGCTGATGTCACTGTGCTACAGCAGTAATCACCTCTCTCCTCTCATTCTGTTTATTTGGAAGTCATTTGTGCTGTCCAACTTGGGCCGTACACATGCTCTGCTGCTGCAAAATCAAATCAGTGATCTAATTATTAGCCAGAAGTCCATCATAGCAGCAAAGCCTCTTCTGATCTTTTAGCAGCTGGCTCACTAACAGAAGGGACACTTGGAAAGTAACACACTTATACCTTAAGAATATTCAGGCTGGGTGACAAAGAGCTTTAAAAAGACTCCCATTACCAAAACGTCACAGCAACAGCCATGTGTTCTGTTTAAGGGATCCATGACTGACACATTACATTCCTAAATGGGAAGCGCGAAATAATGGAAACAACACATAACACTAAAATCCCCATTACAAAAGTAGCCATAAAAATTTCCCTTATTGAAGTAACAGCTTCCGCTCTGTACTTATTTTTTGTGCAACAGAGACTGGAATTGGCAGTGGTAAACATTTTGAATTCAATATAAAAGGAAGCAGCCAATTGTTTCCTTTGCTTATGTTGGTTACATAGAGGCATTACAATTACAACAAGACTGGTAAAACAATGAGAAAGTCTTAATATACGTTTTAATCTGACACTACTTTGCAATATGTATCATCCTCCGACAATCACGATTGTCTACAACATACTAACATCAAAAAGTAGGAGGATGCAACTGACAAATGCAAAACAGCTTGCATACGGATATTAATCCATTTTGAAGGTGTAACTAGTAAAGCGTACATCTCAACAGAGGGATTGTTACAGTCTAACAAGTTAAAATGAATTTTGTAGTTACAGGTGTAACTACCGTTGCAGAACTGCATTACATTCCCCTATAAATAAACATTATAATAAATCTATACACCCACATTTTTACAATTTTCTGGAATCATTTTCTAACTTGTCTTAATTAAGTAGTGAGCGCATTTACTGTGAATAAAGAATTCAGGATCTATATGACACTATACCAAAGATGAGAATAGATTTTAGGGTTTTTTTGCATTTCCACTTACGGTAAGAGATCACTCCCTGCTAAATTACTCTGGATGATAGTGAAAGGTAAGTGAGTGAGTGAAAGGCAAAGTCTGTCAAATAAGCAAAGGCTTGTATCTGGACAACACAAGATTCAACCTCGACCAAGCCAAGCCGCTACTGTGTCATGCAAAAAAGACATCCACTTTATTTTATCTCAAGTTGCAGGCAAAACAAAAGTGCACATGTGGTCAGACTGGTTGCAGCGCCTAAAAGATATCTTGCATCTATCTAAAATTTGTTCCAGAAGGTCTCAATCCAACTGAGGGTCTGTTTATCTCCAGTCCTGGATATACTGTACACGATGTGGTTATTGCTGTGTTCTCGGTAAAGTTATGAATTGCCTTGCACTATGAAGCAGCCCGGAGAATTATTATCAAAGAGAGGGGAAAAAAGGGACAGGACATGGAGAGGCCATGGTTGCGATAGTTAATGTGAGAACACATCTGCTAGAGCTGTCAGAGGTCTGAGGTCTATTTAAATTTAGGTCTAGGGGTGGAGACAAATATATGGAACAAATGGCAGTGACTTGATTCATTTGAATGGTTTATGTGTGGTGAACTCTGAAGAGCAGATTTAGTTTAGCTGGAAACTCCTGTTGAACTTCAAACCTGCTGAGAGGCGGCGGAAAATAAATTAACTCATGATTCTTTATTAGACTGGTCAAGAGTTAAGTATATAATGGCTGTTCATGATGATGCTGTAGGCGCAGAAATTAATCTGAAAACTGATCTGCCCTTTTTTGTGTGTTATTGTGTCCCTATGTCTGTCTATATCACACAGTTGTCAGTTGTTACACCAAACTTTTGCAGTACAGGGCATATGTCATAGCTGCAGTATCTTACCACCAGTCAAATTCAGTTCCCCTAAAAATCTGACTCAACTTTTGCTGCCCCTTTCAAAGGGAGCAATATTATTTTTAATGAGCCACTGTCTGTCACTCACAAGCACAAGACATTGACTGATGTCACTGTTCCAGGCCACAATCTGAGAAACATCAACACTAATAAAGTGAAATTAATGTTGATCTTTCTTGGCGGGAAATAACACTACTGCTGATGCAATCAATTTCAGTCAGTATGTGCCGGACTATTTTCTGCAACATTTAATTTGGAAATGAAAATATACTAATCTTTGGAAACAGGTTAGAAATATGAAAGAAAAACTTGATGACAGCACATCATTTAACTAATTTTAACACACTAGCAATAATGACTGAATTTCTCTTTTTGTTATGACTGGCAAGTAAGATGGGAAAATCTTCAGCAGGCAATGG
Organism: Micropterus salmoides; assembly: GCF_014851395.1. NCBI lineage: Eukaryota > Metazoa > Chordata > Actinopteri > Centrarchiformes > Centrarchidae > Micropterus > Micropterus salmoides. The sequence goes on along the minus strand of NW_024040263.1, from coordinate 17,486,052 downwards.
ATTAATGCTATGAGCCATAAAGCAGAGACTAAAACTGAGGTAATCTGTCTGCTTACTCACTTCTACATTTCTGTCCATTTTGATCCAGTTAAGACAGCGAGGGGAGTAACTGAGGGCTTTGGGTTCATCTCTAAAACTCTGAAAAGGGGTCATCTTCTTTACTGACCTCAGCCGGATTTGTTTCCCGAAAAGGAAATGATTGCAACCTCCACTGCACTTGGGTCATGAGCTAGACTTGAGCAGCCAAACTACAAAGAGCTTAATCTATTTATAAGAAAACACTGCTACAGTACAGTGAACAGAGGGAAAAGGAACCCTACAAGACAGAAAGACAGTCGGACGCCAAGGTTACGCACCAACTGTCAAGATCAACAAGGAGCCCTGCCATTCCCCTGCTTTATGACTTAAATCCATTTTCCCTGCCTGTCTCCGAAAACATTAAACTATCCCCTTACTTTTTACATTGTCGATTTTGACATTTAATACAAGTAAGAAACGCAGCACCTACACAAAGCTGTCTCGCGCAATAAGCCAAGTAATTTAAGTACAGGTCTAGAAGAAAAACATTCCAGCAATTTTTATTTTTCAAATGTAGAAAACATTAAGTGATTGAGACTCAATGTCTCATATTAAGAAAAACAGAATTATAATAACAAAGATATAAAACTTTAGAATACACAAGTTACATTCCTCGCATACTGGATTAACAACCAAAGAGAGGTGGTCTGAGGGCTGGGTCTTTAGGATGGCACAGCACAACACCGTCATAAACATACTTGAATTATATCACGTTTTTATTGTTATAAATACAACTGCTATAGCAACAGTACTACCACACTGTATCTCTGTATGCCCAGCAGGAATGGGGAAATGGTAGGTTGTACATCGCCATGGTGACTCCAGAATCAATACTTATGATCAGCATTTGAGGTGTGAAACAACACATACATGCACAAACAAAAGATTGAAAGCGAAAACAAACAAGGAGGATGATCATACCGTTTGACTAACACTATGCAGTGAGTGGTGCATTGTTTGTTGCCTGCCCAACAGACTCTCAAAACATGACTGTAGGTATTATTACATCATTTTCCAGGTGTGCTTGAAGCATCTTGAGCTCCAATTCTACATATATTTTTGAGACACAGAAATAAAAACTAAGCTAGTCTCTCTCCTTTCCCCTTTGCTTCTAAGAACTCTCAATCTTAGGGAACGTGGGGACTAAACCGCCAATTCTTCTTGAAGTATTTCTGCAGTTTGAGAATCTACATGTGCATGTTATGATATATACCTATTCCCCACCCTCACAAACACTAAGAAACCAAGATATCCCCCATAACTCAGCATGAGAGGATACAGACGAGACACAGAAAGATGGAACAAATGGGACAGAGGTTATAAAATACAGGACTGTTAAAAAGAGGCAATGGAGAACGGGGTGAGCGATGACAGATGGAGGGGCAGCAAAGGTCCCACAAAGGAAAGAAACACAGGTAGGTAAAGAAAAGCTGTTGAAGGTCAGAGCCCTGTAGGCCCTGTGAATCATTGCCTGGTGTCAGCGGGCCTTATGAACCTGAAGCTCGGCCGTAAATTGTGGAGAGATCCAGGAGAGACCCTCATTGTGAAGAGCTCGGACTGGCCCATGAGGAGATTCTATTTCTACACTTTATCAAAGGTCTGCATGAACACGGGGACCTGTTACACTTGCATCATGAATCCTTCATAACAAACAATAGGCAGTATAAATATCTATTATCAATATTGTAATACCATGATTTCCTTTAAAAAAAAAAAAAATCCTGTGTGTGGAGTTTTAAAAATGTGTACAGTTTAGATTTCAACACATGGAGCCGATTACAGCACCCACAGCTGGCATAGATATCTTTGGCCATTACAGAAATAAAGAGTTGAGTTCCCATCAAATGTATATTTAAGAGTCATGTGGGGTCGAAATACGGGAGAAGTGACAAGCTATTGCTTCCAGGGCCAAAATCATTTGCCTTCTCGCTTACTTGCAGTGGAACTGGTGTAATTCTCAGTTACAGCTCTCCCATCAGCCATTCAGGTTCAGGTTCATATTATTGGAAACAATGACATCAAGCTGAAACGACGAGAAGAAAAGTACGCCAGTCAGAGCATTAGAGCAATGATCTATCTCTAGTTCAATACGGTAATAGGAGAGCGGGCTAAAACAATTCCTTTCTTTCTCTTCCCCTCTCCCATCGGTGTCAACCAAACATCTGCCATTCCTTCCCAGCAGAAGGGAAGGTCGTTTGTTTCCAAACCGAGATCACTCATCTATACAACCTCCGGACTTGTTTTGGTACGACTGCTCAGACAGGATATTACAGGATAGTACAACGCCTTATTTTCCCAACTGGAAGACGGTCATCAGGGTGGAAACGGACAATAACTGCCTGTACTGTAGGTGTGTGAGACAGCTCCAAATACACCACATAAATTAAGAATACTGAAACCTATTCATTTTAACTTGGTGTTAGACTGTAACAATCCCTCTGTTGAGATGTACGCTTTATCAAATTGTTTCTTTCTAACTGTACAATTCACAGTTGCCGCAGGCTACATACGTAGCCATGCATTTATACTTGTGTGTAGGTGTGTCCGTCATTCTGCAATTACACCCCCAAACACTAGTCTACAGCGTCCACTGTGTTGACTTTTGCCGGCCAAGCAGGCTAACATAAATGGGGGTAAAATTGTATACATGTGGCTGGTGTAGCCTTTTCAAATGCCCCCCCCCCCCCCCCCCCCATTTATTTATTTATTTATTTATTTATTTTGCATAATACAAAACCAACAATTGTTGTATAAAAAATCCAGTTTGCTGTCCTCCATTATAAGTCCTCCCAAAATAATTCATTAGAGTCAATGTTAAATCTTTGTCGTAAAAATTCTTTGCAGGGATATATGTCATTCATTATTTTAAAATGTACTTCTTTAGCTTTAGGTGGTATAGGGAAACTGAGGTATTCACATCTAATTCTCTTAGGAGGTCACAGAGGTGTATTTCTGCAATATATATTTTCTTTTAAGAGGCGATGGAAAACATTTCTTGGTTAGAGATGATCTTAAAAACTTGTTATTACATTTCTCATCCAAAAAAGAGCATGTTTCAATAGACAATGTGGGAAGGTTAAGTACCATCGGTGTGTATACTAAGGCCCCTCTAACCATTTGAATAAGAGCTTTTGGAATTGCTCCGATCACAGCCCAGTATTCTCTACTAGTACATATTACTCTGTATTTATTTAAATCATTTAACTCATCATAGTCCAGTAGGTTACCTCTGTGATCCATTAGATGTTGAATAGACCATATTCCCTGTTCCATCCAGTTTTTAAAAAAGAAAGACTTTATTATTCTTTATCAGAATACATCGATCGTTCCAGCCTTTTCAAATGTTACCAACCGAATAGATCACATTCTGATAGCGAAACGAGTCATTTCGCTCAGGTTGCGAGAGTCAAATATATTGATTCACTGTGTTACAGCCGCCGTTTTGGCCACTAGTAAGCACGGGGTACTTCCGGTTGGCTCGGAGGCATTGCGAGGCTACCCAGCCGACCAATCACAGAGCTTACGGTCCGCGTCGACATTTTTGAGGAGGTGCACGTCAGGCGACGGCATAGCCTCTGCGTAGCCCCGTAGCCTACGCCGTCGATTTGACGCAGAAGTATAAATTGCACTTAAGTTCGTTAGCCTTGGGGAGAGATATATCAAGTCTACCAACGTCACTAAGTGTCTGTGACAAAGACACCAGTGCCTTATCCACAGTGTCACTCACCCTCACAACTCCTTTATTATTGCCGCGGGCTGAATTATCCACTTTCGTCTTTTATCGACCGGCAGTTTCTCAACTTTAAACTTTGCTTGTCAGAAGAGGAGCTGACAGGCTAATGCATGTTCTGGGCTCATTGTCAGTGTAAACATTAGAGATCTAACGATTAAATAAAAAAAAATGATAGGAATACATGTGTACGTCCACTTTGTAAGGTAACACTCTTGGGCCTTGGCCTATTAACTGCTGTAGTCTTCTGACCGAGATGCATTAAAGGATCTAATTGTTCACTGGTTGACAGATGATCGTCCCAAAGTCTTGTGTCTCAAGTACCGCCTGTCTTGAGCTTAAAAACAGTCTGGAGCAACGCACTCCCTTCTGTATGACACGTTCTACCTGCGATGGAAGCTGTTTATGCACTGATGAGAGGCATTTAGCCAGAAATAACTCAAAAGCGCCATTATCTCGGAGCAGATCTGATTCCACAACACAAAACACTTACAGTTTTTTCGTATTTAAGTAGCATGAACAGAGAGATCACTTTGCTCTGCGGGATGTATGACAAAAAGTACACATGGTCGTGACCTGAATGTGAGGTCAAGTGCTCAAACAATGGTAGTTTGAGGGCTTGTGTGCTTGTTACTATGTCAGTGCTGTGGTGGTGTGAGGGAGTATCACTGTCCAGCAAGTTACATGAGGCAAGTCGTTCCATTGCAGAACAAGTATGTCTGATTGCTTTCACATGTGTAATGTGTCTGGAATGTTTTTTTGACGAATATGTACAGACGCACATGCAAATTAAACCTTACCATTTTGTTCATCCAGCTCATTGCCAATCTCCTGGCCCATTATCTTCTGTCGGCCGATGACAGCTGCTAGAGCATCCAAGCCAGCGTCCTGGGCTGTGAAGAAAGAGGAAAGAAAATATATGACTAGAACAAGAGAAAAAGAAAGAGGCAAACAGTTAGAGCAGAGAGAGGGTTATACAATGACAGACAGCAACATGGACAGAAAGAAAAATAGATTAAATTGTAAAAATAAAATAGATGTGACATATGAGTACACAATAATCTATGTCAAATTTAGCAGTGGGATAGGCTGAGCAATAAATAGTTCTCCAATGAAAAAGCTGCTTGAAAGAGCAGTTACAGTATACTGTATTTTGTGATATAATGAGGCAACTATTTGGGAACTAGGACTGACAGGCTGTTGGGGTCCAGCTCAGCTCACACTGCCACATGTGAGTCATTCAGTACTTTACCCCACTCAGCCTTACTCCTGTTATTATAACTGGGGCAGGCCAAGGTGGAGAGGAGAAACAGTGAAGCTAAAAAAGAAGAGTAGAAAAGAGAAAAAAAAAAAAAAAAAAAAGACTTTCCCTCTGTTGGTTTCCAAGTTTGACACACTCTGTACCACTGGAATTTTTTTTATGACCACAGGTTCAGACACTCACCATTACCCAACTCCACCAGAAATCCCACATGGGACTAGAAACCTCTGTGTGGTTTGGTTTCACTGTCTTAACAGGAATCTCTGATCCCAAATTGACAACAACCAGAGCCGTAATGGAGACATGGCAATGAAGTGTCACATGGAGTCAGGTGAACTAACGTCTGGGTGTTCAAGTCATGCCAGAGCCATTCAGGAAACAGAAAAAAAGCAAGTGTGGGCTTACAATATGTTTTCTAGATGAGAATTATAATGATCACCTTTTATGTGTTAGTATACATCAGCATGGCCAATACTAGTTCAATACAAATCATGATGTGTGTAGAATACTTACCACAGTTTATGATGGGACTACCATACTGTATTTGTAGGAGAGGTACGTATAAGGAAAAATATGAGTCACAAATATTATCCAAGTGATGCAGGATATTACTAATGCTATGCGTGGTTGCTATACCCATATTTAATCTTGCCAATTTGATACTACAAAGACAATGGACAAGGAGCCAGCACCTTGGCTCCGCCATCATCGGTGTGTATGTGTGAATAAGAGGCAAGTTGTAAAGAGCTTTGTCTTTTAAGGTAGAAAAGCAGGTAGAAAGTGCAGTCCATTTACCATTTATTCAGTCATGTGTAATTACCTTCAATGATTCGTTGTTGCTGCTGTTTGATCTCTCCGAAAGATAGCCCTTTGGTCTCCTCAGGCTCGTTGATCAGCCAAGGGTTGGCCACAACACCTCGACTCGCTCCTGCCCCTTCAGCCATCAGTGTCGACCTGCGAAACATTATCAGAACAATACTTAATTTCCAAAATGCTTCACAGCAGCTCTTCAATTATTTCTTTAAAATAAAAAGATAATCTTTTAAAATTTTTTAGAGACCTTGAAATTGAAAGCAGATGACAAAAGTGCCCTTTTTGTCAGTCATCGTGCATCAGTGACTTTTAGCTTTATACGTAAACTTAGTTTGTCTGGTTGGGGTAGGAGCACGATGCATATCTGTACAACTCTCACAGCAAACACATCTGTACATGGCATGTTGCCTTTTGGATACTGTTCTCTTTTGAACACTTTGTAACAAAAAAACCTTTACATCACACAGGGGGGGGGGGGGGGAAGGTATTTATTTACTAATTTTGTCTTTTATGTTTTTTAAATGAAAAACACCAGGTTAGCTTGCGCAGTGTGTAAACAGTGCATTTAATCTGTCACAGGACTGTGGACTGCTGGGGAGGTTTGGCTCTGACAAAGTGACAGGCCAGAGAGCTCTGTGCTGTACTGTGCTGTGCTAAACAACCGTTGTGTGGTTTAAAAACTATTCTTCTGCTAATAGCTTAAAGCTGTGTTTCAGACCCCCCCGTGGCCGTCTTACGGTGACGGGTTCAGAATCTCTGTGTGAGGCTAGATTTATCCATGTCTGCTGTGAGCAAGTTGTCTGCTGGTCAAGCCCAGGAAAAGTGACCTGAGCCACATGTAAGTTTATCAGTGACTAAGGAAATAATAAAACTACTATACTAAACTGGTTTTTCTGTGGTTTTAATGTCCAGCTAACATAATTCTGTTTTTCATTGGTACCAATCTTTCAAATTCAAAAGTGAATGCTTTTTTTTGGTTAATCTCTTTTTGCATGACCAATGCTTGAAACTACTTTTGTCTCACCCAAACACATGCTTCTCAGTGTGAAGACTAATTCAAGTTAGTTTTTGAAGTGGTAAGTAAAGCATTGTGAGCCCACAATGCGGGCTAGCTGAGGCTGATACCATCAGAGGAGTAGGTGAGACAAGGCCTTCGGCCTAATCGGTCTGACATGTTTGATTACTATGAGACTGTGTGCCAGCCCTACTCTTCCTCCATGCAAGTGCCCAGTGTGTGAAGATCCAATTAACCAGTCAGTGGGGAGCGCCAAATCAGTCAGGCACATCCCTTGCACTAGACTGCCGCCATTGGGGCCTGAACACACAGGTCTGACTGATTGAATGACTTGGACAGGCGAGATTTAACTAATTACAACTATTTCCAGTGCAATCAAATACAAAGGAAAGGTTAGTGAATAATGGAGTAAAGGTGGTCTGAGGGGTGATGGGGTGAACTGAGCCTTTAAATGTAGGCGCCACGTTCTTCTTTTGCTTAGTCTGAAATGGAGATGCTCGGACTGCAGTGTTTCAGGGATAGATTAAAGTCCCCTCTGTAACCTCTATCCATTTTCTCCTACCCAAAGTTCTCACAAAAAAAAAGAAAAGAAAAAGATCGGCTTAGATTATCCAAGCATGGCCAATCCACCCCCCACCCACACATTCTGTCCTTACAGACCACACAGTGGGAATGGGCTCGACCCACAAATCCAAATTACCCACCACATATCACTATTAAAGTTAGGTCTCACTGAGAAAACTAAAAATCATACAACCACATGATTACAGTTTGCCACGCTAACTTATCAGCAAATGTCATTTAAGATTTTTTTTTTTTAATAGAGTCTTTTATGTAATTGGGTGTGTGGTCTGTAAAAGGATGAAAGCCTGTGCAAAGCACCACTAAGCAGATCAATCCCAAAACCAAAGCTTGTGAAAGCTATCAGAGAAAGGCATACCATATCAAGGCATCAATAAAAGTGGTTCTCTACGGATCTGATGAAACAGCGATACTTGGTTTCATTCTACTGTCATTTCAGATATTGATCAAAAAACAACTATGGCCGTAAAGTAAACATTATACTATACAGGAACTGCAGTTTTTCTATGAATGCTGAGCATCAACAATGTAAAAACAACATGGAGGTGCCATCTCGCAAATACAGATTTATAACAGACATGAGAAACCAGAGGAAGTTAACAACATGACACTTGTTTCCTCTTCCTGTCTAAACAAACATCACCTCTGACTAGGCCAAATATTACACAAAGTAATGGCTGCCTGCTTCCTACGGTAACATTGACATGACATTAGATGATGAAGAGGATATAAGTTGTGGCATCCAGCTCTTTGATAAGCTCCACAAGTGATAGAATAAATGCTCAGTGGAGAGTTATGATGAACTGTAAACACACTACTTCCATCCCTGTTCATCAAGGAACACACGCACACATTCATATGAATCTGTCTGTGTGTGTGTGTGTGTGTGTGTGTGTGTGTGTGTGTGTGTGTGTGTGTGTCCATTTCACGAGGCGCCAAATGTGTGATCAACAGTGCAAAGCGAGCAGATCTCCTAATGAAAAAGAATTAGCTACGAAGTTAAGCGTCCTGTCAAAGTGGCAGACAGACAGACTTCCTACGGATTGCTAGCACAGGAGAGGTCACGGCACATGGGTCATACCGGATGTACAAAGACTTTCACAGAAAGTTAGTGACCGGTGACATATCATCAAAGCAGAGAACAGATCCAGTGACCTTTGTGGTCAAGGACATAGACAAGAGAATGAGGATTCATTATTTTTAATTGGGCAACATGTACTAGATATTAAAAAAAAGGATCTCAGTGAGGAAAAGTACGAAATTAAAGGTGGCATGTTCTGAGCAGGATGCCCCCCTGAAGCATCATGGGGTGATGTTTGGTTTGGCTGTTTTGACAATTATTGACAGTGACAGACAGAGACTCAGGGTTCGAGAAATATTCCACAATTTTCCTGAACTACTTAATCAACAAGCTGGCTGTCCCAGATTTTTTTTTTTTAATGAAAGAGCTCTGAGAAAACAACCAGCCAAGACTAGTTGAGAATAGAGTAACTGAGGCAGCAGCGTGGCTTAGTAGTTTAAGAAATCATCCTTCATACATATGAGGAAGGTTCATGCTCAGCGGTGATGGGCATTTGCTGGTGGTTTCTGTGGTTAAGTCATCACATCCCTAGGGATTGTACATTTCATGGGGTACAAATGAACTACTGATTCATTGAAGTGAAGTAGCACATTGATCATAAATATGTTACAATTCCCCCAAAGCTTTTAAATTAATTGTCAAAAAGTAGTCATTGTGGGATTCCACTCATATCAGAAGAGAATGCTTGATAAGATTTGCAAATACTGACTTTCTTACCTCTTTCTCTCATTTGGGGTTAAATAATTTGCCTAGATTTTAATACCTGGAAGGTTCAGCTTCAGTGATGTCTCCCTTGAAGGTGGCATTGAGCTGCTTCTCTCTGGTTAGCAGGTCATCAATAAGGTTCTGCCTCCTATCAGCTTCTGGCTGCATTCTGATGAAGCCAAGTTAAGGTCATGAAAAGGTCAACATAACTTTAACCACCTTCAGTGATAGTGGACAGAGGATGCTCCTGACACTTATCATTGGACCGTTTGTAATTAACCCATGAGCATAGAAACCTTTCTAACAATAATGACATAAACAGAAGGGCAGTTCTTTTCAAAACACTCTAACGCCCTCTATAGGAAGACAACTGCTACCACAAATAACCCAAACCGTCCAGTCCAAAATGTAATCTCCATCTCATGACTTCCACTGCCTAGAGCACTCTCTGAAGAAAGGATACATACGCCGAGTCGACGATGCTCGCAACAAACCCTCTTTAAGCTGGGTAATACTCTGTTTGAGCTTCTGCAGTGATGCCCGTAGTGTCATGTTGATCTGAAAAGACAGAGGATATTAACACATCACCTATCAACTAGGGAAATCTGACTGTTTCAAGAGAAATTTTGTAAGCAATGCCACTTTGTAACACCTTACCTTTGCAGGGTTGCCCCCTGTTCTCTGCTGTCTGTTCCGTTCATGTATATTTTCTGCTATTTCCTGTGCCAAGCGACAAGTGGCATCATAATTCTGTAACCTATAGATCAATGAATGGGATAGGGAAGTCATGTAAAAAGTGACCTGTCATTACTGACTCATGACAAACAGCCGCCACAGACATATTATGGAGCAATATGGAGAGATATTGCTCAATGCATTGATCAATGTGGTAATGAGGAAACCAAATGAATGAATCACTGGTCTGTGGATTTGTACAGGATGAAGACATCTGACTTATCTGTTTTCTCAAGATGTGCAAACCACAAAATACAAGAATTGTATTTTAAGAATATTTTACAATACAATGCACTAAGTACCAATTAGTTTGGCTAGTAACTTGAGCTCATAATGTTCAGTGTTTAGACGACCAGAGGGCTTTATGTAACTCGGTCTGTTTTGATGCTGGAGTTTAATGTTAAGCAAATCTAACATCATGGTGTCTGAGATGAAAAACACCTGATAGCCTCTAAAGCTTGAGTTGCACCATTATAATGGAATACAGCGCTAAAATATTGTATTGAAGGGTTACTGTGATATCATAGATGAGTGCAGTAAAATGTCGGAGAATGAGCACAAGCTTTGACGTTACATTGATCATGTGACATTTTTAGCATTGCCTTTTTCCTCTTTCGATTGTTATGCTAACGTTTCAATGTTTCAATCTGAATAGTAGACAGAAGAATAATGACTTACTACTACTACTACTACTACTACTACTACTACTACTCAGATCCAGAACTGCCATACTACATTATTCAACACATAAAGAGAGGATTTTGTAATAGCGTATTGAAAATGCACGTTACTATATTGGATTAACGTTGATCTGTATAGGTATGAGCTAGCTACCAGTCCCACTTTAGCTAGGAGGATACAGAAAGAGTAGCTTACTTTCAGGGTACTGTCATTTATTGTAGTTACTAACACAGTTGAGTCGATTTATTGTAGCCGTCCAACACATTACTTACCACGGATCCTGAGACATCACGATAAAAGCTAGCTATGAAGACAATATCCACTGAGTTAGTAATAAATCCGGCAGTAATCACCAGCAAACTGTTTCTTGTTTGGGTGTGACGTCACTACGGCATACTGCGAGGAACAGTTGACTCGAGGGCCGCGGCACTTTTCACTATAAGTAAGGAGGAGCTTTACAACAATCTATGTAAAACATAAACAAGTCGAATAAAAATTGTTATCACGTGACAGTTTACAACAACCAATAGATAAAACCTAAACAAGTCAATATACAAATAAAGGAAAAATCAATTAGGCATCACAAGGTAAAAGCTTTTTTGTAAAAGTGTGTTAAGAAGTGAGATAGGCTAAATGCAGACTATGTGAGCCTCATCTCCTCTGGTAGATTGTTCTAGAGTGTAAGGGCCCTGACAACAAAGGCACTGTTTCCTTTGGTTTTTAGCCTAGACGTTGGAATAGTTAGCAATGCCCTACCAGAGGATCACAGTCTGCGTCGTGGCTCATAGGGGAAAAAGCTCTGAAATATGGAAAGGAGCCAGCCTATGCCTGACCTTATAAGTTATTACACGGATTTTAAAATCAGTCCTAAAATCAGAAACAGTCAGCCAGTGCAAGGATGCTAAAACCCGGTTCATATGGTCAATTTTTTTGCAAAAAAAAAAGTCGAGCTACTGCATTTTGGACTAATTGTAGATGGTTAATTGATGAGAGTGAGTAACAATAGGCAACTTGAGGCAGGATAAAAGCATGGATGAGTTTCTTCAGGTCTCATCCATGATTCCTGGCCAAGGGCTTAGCATAAATTGCTAGTTCACTTGGTTTGGAGGATTGTTCTTACTGTATGATAGTCAAACACTTACCAGTAGTATGTTTGCTTTGAGTATTTACAACCTGCATGCAGCAAAATAAAAATGTACTATAAGGAATGAAATGCAAGGATATAGGGAATAGCAGGAAACGTGGTTTAAGTAGCTAAACAGACCTAAAGTGATGTTTGTAAACAGTACATTTTTCAGATAGTCCTCACAGACGTTGTCCCAATACGGGCCTCCATATGTTTTAACTGCTTTTGACTTGACTTCACCTGTGAATTTGTATTGTTCCACAGCCTTCATGGAAACTGACACATAAAAACAACAGCATGCTTTCTCCACTCATGGGGCTAAAGAGTTTGTTTTTCAAATCCATTAGCCTACACGCTGAGCCCACATGTGAGATAAGTAGGCTACTTGCAGAGGATTTATGTTTCATAACCAAACAGTGGTGTTTGGATCAAAACATAAATCTGTTGTGTAGAATAACACGCTTTAGAAGACTTCTTGGAATAGACTCATTTGGAATTCTGATGATACGCAAAAAGCAGTTTCAGAGAAAGGCTAACATCTACATGATTACCCTCCTTGTTTCTGGTGACCTTATTCTGAAAAAAAAAGAATGTTTAGATAGGTGTCCCTGTAAATTTCATTTCAAGCCATTTTGACAATTCTGCTGTGGAAAGGGATGTAATATATAAATAACAGTTAGGTACATTGCAGTGAGCAGGGTTATTGAAAGGATACTTGGTCAAATCATGTGTTTTAAAAGAAGTGCCATTGTTATATCATGTGATCTAGAAATTTTTAATTACTTGTTTGTGATAACATACTTCTCAGAATGAGACACTGTCTGTTGACAAAGTTAAAACAGGAATATCAGCAGAACTTTTCACTTTCAATGGAAAGTCACCACAAATCACCACAAACAAACCATACCACTATAGCTTACCTCACATGGCCACTGCCCACAAGCTTATATAAAGCCCTGATCCTCAGAGCATGCTGCTCGTAGCAGGAGACGCATTACCTTCCATTCTTGTTCTTCTTTGAAGAATAAGACTTGAGATGATTCATGTTTCAAGAGCGCCAGAGTTCTCCAGTTGTGGAAACATGAATTCAGTTTCGATGCGCACACCCTCTCACAGCAGGCAAAGGTCTCACTCTTATTACATTCTGGAGGACAACAAGGACTATGGTGTGCAGACACAGATGGTGGAAGCCTATCTAAGACCTCGCTCCAGGTATGTTTTCACTTTCAACTTAAAGACCTGTGCTGTTTTTATAATCTAATAATTATTACAAAATACACGAGTAATACTGAATCAACTCCTCCTCAGGTCCTTTTATGAGATGTCAGAGCCTAAACCAGACTGTGATGTGGGAAACTCAACAAGGTGTAGTCCACTGAGTAAGAAGGAAAGCTCCCTACTTCAGGATAAAGTGAACAAAAAGGAAAAGAAAGAAGGGCATGGAGCTGGTTATAGGGGCACCCCTAAGAAGGCCAAGCCTAAACCAAACATGCACTCGCAATCAAGAGAACTTAATGGTACTTAAATTATGTTTTTATAATGGTGTTTATTATAATTTTTGAAAATCTGAGTCTATTCACACTGCTTTGGGGAGAAAAACGAAATGTATGTTTGCATATTTTGTTCAGGCAAAGGCAATCTCAAGTCTGTGTCCATGATCACCATCTCTGAATTGGACAACTGGGAAATTATCTCCAGCTCAGGCATGAAGTATGGACAGTTTGTTGACTGGGAGAAAATTGATCCTGAAGCAGCACAAAGATACCAGCAGATCCTGAAGAGTGATCAGCAGCAGCTGAAAACTATGGCCCGAGAAGGATTCTGGGCCATGCCCCACACGCTAAGAGCCAAAGCTTACTATCACATCATCCACAGCATCATTACCAGGTTAAGATTGCCACGATGAATTTCATACATTTCAAAGTTTTAAAAATGTAAAATATTTTCTGCCATGAAGACAAACATATATGTATTTGGGGGAACAGATTTACAATGTGCAGCGTGTGCATTTGAATTTTATCTGATGTGGACTGATGTATCTGCAGTGGGTCTGTCACTCCAGATAGAGATATCTACTATGAACTAGTCAAGAAGCTCTTTGGAGAGCAGAAAGTCAGCACCCATCCAGTCCCAGAGTACATGGAGGCAGAAGAAATACCAAGGTACGTTTATGGGATAATACTGGTTAATGTAACACAAACATATTGCTATAAAAAAATTTCAGTGGTTTTGATAATGTGTTCCTTTGAAATTGTTCTAATAGACCTACAATATGAACCTTAAACTAGCAAAAGAACAAACCTGAAGTGCTGTCTTTATATATAAGCATGGCAGATGATATTTATTCGGTTTACTATTATTATTATTATTTTATTTGTTTTACTTTAGTGGCCCCTTTAGTGGGATATGCTTCCTAGCCCAATTGGTGACAGTGATCAGAAATGTAAAGACTAATACTTTTACAGTGTTAAAAAAGTGTTATTACTGTGCATTCAAGCTGCACTGGATTGAATATGACCAAGTGAGTTGTTGCTTGTTCTTCCCCTATCCAGATATTGTCTCAATAAAGCAGGCCTGAACTCTGTTAAAAAGATCCTTCTTTGCCTTGGCATATACTTCCCCGACATGAACTTCTGCCCCATCCTTCCTGAACTGGTCTCCCTCATCCTCCACTTCAGCCAGGACGAAGCAGAGTGTTTCCACAGTGTATGCCGACTTATCTGCTACAAGGACCCCAACAAGCGTTACATCGACCAGACCTTCCTCACCTACCGCGCCTCCTGTATGACTTTTGGAGACCTTGCCAACAGGTGTTGCAGAGGCATCCGTAAACTGATTGCCAGCTCTCACCAAAACCTCTTTGAGTTCTACTCTGACTGGATCATGTGGATATTCGCTGACCTTCCGTTCACATACGCCATCAGAGTGCTGGATGTCTACCTATTGGAGGGCTACAAGGTCCTCTACAGGTTTGTTGCTGCTGCATTGTCACGTGTATATGAAACCCCTGATTTCTCACGACGTAACCATGAAAGTTTGCACATAGGAAAAACAAAAGAGTAAAAGTATTTTACAATCATTCTTCGCAGGGTGGCACTGGCTTTGCTCAGCCTCTACAAAGTATCTGTGTCGTCTCGAGTGGCAGACGTGGAGGACTTCCGGACAGATATGAAAAGTTTTGTGCAGAACATAGCTCGCCACTGCACAGCAGAGAAGCTTCTGGAAAGATCCTTCTTGATTCCGATGGCCACACGGAGACAACTCAACCTCCTGTTCAACGCCAATAAGGAATCCCTCATGCAAAAAGGTGTCAGCATACACCAGAAGAGGTGGGTCACTACATATTATGTTTTGTAAAGGGTTTTTCATGAGGTGTGTGAGATAAAGAAAAAAAACTGCTCACATTTATCTTATTTCAGTTTCATATTCTCATCATAGCTATTTCTATGTTCCTAAAGGCAGTCGGTTGCCACGGAGGACTTTAACAACTTCACCTCCAGCGTTGTGACAAGGACTGAGATGAGAGTGGTCTGGGCCTGGATACCTGAGCGCTTTGCCCTTTTCAGTCCCATTAGGCTGTTTAATACAGCTGAACACGGAAGGAGCCTTTCTTCGTAAGTAACCTTTGTTGTGACTTCAGTCCTTTTGAAAAAATTCATATTTGCATTATTAAACAAGGCCTGGTCACTACGGCTCAATGGCTGCTCAACACCATGTCCCAGCAGTGAAAAACATTCTCAGATCTAGTTGTATAACAGAAGCAGAAGCAGCGTGTTTTCACTATCAACATGTTGTGTGAGGGTCAAGTGACTTACAGTTCAGTGGTGGAAACTGTTGTTGATGTGGGAAAATACTGAAACTACTAATCCCTAACTGAGTGTTTAACTGTCTTTTGTTTTGTAACACGTGGTTTCAAAAAAAACAACAATGCTCCATATAGAAAGTTATTATTTCTAAAATAAAAATGAGGATGCTAAGAATTCTGATTAAAGTTTTCGTTTCTTAATTGTATATCCACCTCAAAGTAAACGAGTGATTCTAGTGTCTATTTTTCCCCTGACATCACACCTAGTGTTGTAGTCAAGACCGCCCAAACCAAGACCAAGTCAAGCCAAGACCAGAGTTTATCGAGACCAAGACTTTTAAGGGCTGAGCCCAAGTCGAGACCAAGACCGAGTCAGGACCAAGACCAGTTCCCCACATTACACGACACACAATAAAATGTGGAACGAGACGAGGGAGGGGTGACGGTCTTTAATGGTAACAACACATTTTTAATTAGGGTTATTGGTTGCATTTGAAGCAATAGGTTTTACATCCAATCAAATTCAAATACAAATTAACTTTATTGGCATGAATGTATAGCAACAATATTGCCAAAGTAAAAAGTACATAAGGACAATTAATTACAATCACTGTTAGGATGTTAACAACATAAATCAGACAATGCAAAAGCAATTTATTGATATTCCCAAAGTTATGGTTACTGGTCCTCAATGTCCGAGACCGAGACAAGACCGAGTACAAATGCGGTCCAGTCCAAGACAAGACCAAGACCATCAAAAAGTGGTCTCGAGTACTACAACACTAGTCACACCATCTTGAATTATACAAACAACAGCTCTTGAGTGAGTTTCGGCTATACACTAATTTGACACTGAAATATATTGTTGTAATTGTTAAAGTTGCAATCTTGTCTTGCAAAGATACAAATGTTCTCTTCCAATATCGTATAGTGCAGATAGGCTGTAGTATTTTCATGTACATGCTTTTAGTCATCAGTGACACTGCCTGGTTGTATATAGAGCAGTTTATGGGTTTATGGGATATTAAAAGCAACAAATGGTTGTGTTTTTTTCTCTCTCATATAGATTCTATTCACATGTGGAGGGATACGAACCAGCTGTCTTAATTATCAAAACTGTGGATGAAGAGGTAACATCAGATAAAATAATGAATATTGGGGTACATCTGATTTTGCTATATATGCTTTCCTGTTGATTTAACCTTAGAGTTAAACCTAATATGTATTATTGATAATAAGTAGTTTGTGGAATACAGTTTGTATGGTACTGAAATATTAGTTTATCTCATTTCTCAGGTATTTGGTGCCTTCCTGTCAACAGATATGATAGAAAGAAGAAAGCATGACTCTGAGGGACTTGCATATTTTGGAACTGGGGAGTGTTTTGTATTTACGGTGAGACATATTCCTGCTTTCTTCTTCTTGAATTCAACTGCTGCGACATGCATCAAGTTAGCGGATTTGTGTTAACTTATTTGAAAGTATCTTTATTTTCATTAGTTTTAACTGTTTTTGTGTCAAACAAGAAATTTGCTTACTCGCTCAGCTTCGTCCCAGCATGGAGCGCTACCAGCAGGCCATGGTCAACATTATGACCCCAGTCACCTCCACCACAACTCTGATCTGTCCTGCTGGAACCCCACAGGACCCCAGCTACCTGACAGTCCCCTTCACTGCTCCATCAGAGGAACCCATGACTGCCAAAGAGCCAATGAGACCCCAGGAACAAGAAGCCTCCATGTTCATAGCAGGCAGTGACAGGGAGCTCATTATCGGTATGTCATTTGAACATATAGTTAGAAGAATAGAATGGGTCTTAAAAATGTTTAGTCAGCGCTGATGTAAATGTCCTCTCTTAGGTGGCGATGGGGGCCACGCGCTCTGTCTACAGGAAGATCTAGTGAAAGGATACTCAGAGCCTTGTGACACATTCAAGAGCATCCCACTCTGCAAGGGACATTTCAAGATCCAGGCCCTGGAAGTGTGGGGCATCCAGAACTCTATTTCCTTTTCTCACAGTATTCCCTCTCAGTAAAATAACGGAAGACGCCCCTTTGTAACTACTGTATGTATCTTTTGGTAAACACTGAACCAGTTTTTCTTGATGCTGTCAAGTTTATTTTGATGTAAATAATTATTTTGTGAAATGTACGTGTATGCACATTGTGAAGAGCAATCGAGTGTGACTTTATTTGACTTGTTGTCTACATGTCTAGTCAACTTTATTTGTACAGACTTATATGACCTACATAGTCTTACTGGACTTTACAAGCCCACATGAACAATGGTTCCCAGGTGAGGAAAGCTCTCTTGCAGTAATGAACCAAGAATTAGCGGGAGAGTGCTATGTGCACCGAATAGGTTCATCATAATTAAAATCAATCACAGAAGGTTTATTAATCTCAATCAAAGGGTCATCTTAACTGAAAAATTACAATTCTGGTTTTACCTCCTCTGAAGTCTACTGATTTTACCTTTCCAGGAGGTATGTAATCGTACGTCTACAGGGTTTTATTATTACTATTATTATAATTATTTTGCAGTTTATCAGCATTTGTTGATACACAATTAAATTTCATCTATTTTTTGTAATGTTATTATCAGTTGTTTGTCTTCTCAATGTCTCAATTAACATTATGTTAGACTTGGGCGATGGGGTTCTGGTCCTAACTGCCAATCATCACTTACAGTAGGCTACAGTACCGACCGATTTTGCATCCAAGGTTTATGAAACTTTTGCTGCGTTCAAAGGCTATTCGGAACTAAGTTAAGGATGTTTAGGATATGGCATATACAGACAAACCAGGCATCTTATCACATCTTTATATCATTACATCTTTACATCAGGCAAAGAACACAGCGGACATCAAATGACAGAAGGTATTACACACCTAAAAAGAGCCAACAAGGCAAATAATAAAATAAATAAATAAATAATAAAAATACTAAAAAAGTAAATAAGGGTAGAGCAACCTCAAATCTGCTTAATAATGAAATCAATTTAAGAGCTTTCTTGTTTTTTACAAGTTTCAGTGACTTATTCATACATTTTATCTCATTCTTCCAGTGGTACAAGCAGGGTTTAGTCTTAAAGAACCTACATTTATGTATAAAGGACTTCCCCAATAGCATCACAACGTTAAGAACAAAATCCAATTCCTTGTTTCCAACAACCAAACCAAACTTTACTAACTCTACTGTCAATGGTGACGACACCATCTCCATGGACTGTAGCCAGCTCCACATACCATCAACTCAATATTGCCGTATGCTTGTTCAGCAAGCTGCAGCGGCTAACGTTAGCTATCTTTAAATGGGAAGTAACGTTAGGTTACCTTTAAAACGTTGCGGACACACGATGTGACAACCTTCGGTTTTAAGGATTATTTGAGAGGTGGGACTCAATTTTATATGCCCTATTTAGTCTCATACGGCTTTGTTAGCTAACGCGACAACAACGTTAGCTTTAGCTAAGTTAGCTAACGTTACCTAGCTCTTTCTGCCTGCATCGCATGCGTTCCCCAGATAAACAGTCATATACCCTCAATTTTTAATGCCACTTCAGCGACAAAATAGCTTGGTTTAACCATACAACGGTCGGGGTTTCTCTGTCACGAGAAAGCCTGTTGAAACTCAACTAAAAAACATTTCATCTTAGTCGCCCTGCCCATTTGCAGATGTTCCATGCATCATGTAACTGTCTTAACATGCAACTTTTTCTGAATTACCTCAGTATTCTTTCCAGTTAGAGAGGCTTTCTGTAACGCTAGCTCAATAACAACCTATTACATTTTTACAGTTTAGAATTGATTCGTCTCTAATTCCCTCCACCCTCATCTAATAAATCACAGTGCTGATGTGCAGTTTGATCCCTTACAAGTCACCATTATAAATAGCCAAGATGAATTGCTCTTTGGATCATATTAATCGCATCTCAACAAGCGATTGTGCTATAAAAATACCCCACAATAGGGCTTTGTCGCTGCATAACTCTGTTTCAGTGATGCTGCGTATCTGTCAAAGAAGGCCACCTGGTGGCCAGAGGAATATTTGTGCATCTCCTCAACTGGGTTAATCTCCGAGTAGGCTTATTTATCATTCATATCATTTACAGGCCAAGCTGTAGCTAAACAAAAATAATCAAACAGAAAAATTCCAAGTAGGACTGGCTGAACAACAGTTTCAAAAATGCTCACCTGTGGTGTCTTCATTTGCCAACACACCACATTGCTGGTTGTCAACAAGCTGTAAGATTAGGGTAAAGTCTAATATTCTGGATAGCAAAGCTACATGTGAAAGGTAAAAATAACCGTCTGACTCAAATTGCTGAACCCAGCCACTGAAAATATGATGTAGTGTAACAGAATCTTGTTGAAATCACATCAAAGTTACGTATTTACACATAGATCTACATCATGACAACAGCTCTTTGGGTTTTTGGGCAGAAATATGCTAAACTGTAAGTTATGAGCTTTCAAGTGTTAGATAAAATTTTGCAAGGCTACTAAACAGATACAATAAGAGTTCACAGTAAGGAAATATCTGTAATCCGGTGTGTACATTTCAACTTGTAAATGTTGTACTTAGCTATTTCTATACTTTTCAATTCATCATACATTAAAGCTAGACTGATAAATCAGCTGATATTAGCTTACTGCAGATACAGTATATAGGTATCGGTGTATATGTTAGCCAATAAGTTACAAGACATTGCAGAACAGAAATGCCAAACTAGGCCTGTAGGTATTTAGAAACAAAGTATCACTATAGTCACCAGAGAGGACTGACAGATTGATGGGTCAACCTATGGGTCAAGATTGATTGTTTATGTTATGTCTTTATGTAAAAAAAACTAAACAATGCAATCAGCTGATATATCATTATCAGATATTTTCAAAAAACTCCCAAATATTGATATCAGTTTTAGCCTCATAAATCCAGTGTTGGCCGGGCAATATTGTACACATCTTAAAAAGACCAACACTGAGTCACTGCTCTCCCATTTCTCTGTAATGTAATCTTCTGTTTGTGCCTGTTCATGTTTTTATTTTGTGTGTAAATAGGCTGCAGTCATGGGCCCAGACACTGCATCGGCCCCTAAAACAGAATCTTCAGAGGAAAGTAAGTGTGGATGCTCAAGTAACAAATCACTTATCTGATGCCCAGCACTAGGTGTACATATCCAAAGAAGGTTAAAATCAAGGGCAACTGGACTTGGTTGAAGCTATTCAAAGACGCTTCACCTCTCATCCAAGATGCTTTTTCAGTCCTAGGATTTAATATGTTGTAAACGTGTTACATTGCAGAAGATTGAATGCCCATTCAGTAAAGTAAAATAACCCTGCAACCCTTAACATGGACTACGGGTCTTTGTCACACTGGACTCAGTAGTTGAATTCATCCCTTCTAAAATCCATCCCAGGAATCACCTCACCTGTGTTTCCTCTGTGTATTCAGTTTATTTCAATCATTATGTTAAATTAGTCACTGATTTCCTGCTGAGATTTATTTCTAGTAAGTTTGCTCAGTAAAGTATTCAGAGGATATTCTTTGATGTGATTGTTCCTCAGGTCCAGGAGAAGTCGTCATGAAGGTGATCTCAGAATCAAATTCCAATGATGCTTCAACCGCTACTGAGCCCGAGAACTCCAAACAGCCAGAGAGCAACATATCAGACAAGTGTTACACTTGCTCCATCTGTGGAAAGGTATTTGACAGACCATCAAAGCTAGAGAGGCACAAACCTGTACACGCGAAGAAACCTAAAACTCTTCATCAGTGTCAGCACTGTGATAAGAGTTTCACACAAGAAGAGAAGCTGATCCGACACCAGAATTGCCACAGTAGGACTAACAAGCACCCCTGTCCAGACTGCGGAAAGGTTTTCAACAGGCCTTCAAAGTTAGAGAGACACAAGCACACGCACTCAAAGAAACCGAAGGTGCCTCACCAGTGTTCATACTGCATGAAGACTTTCAGTAAGCTTAACAAACTTGTCCGTCACAAGCGAATTCACACTGGGGAGAAGCCTTTTACCTGCTCGGTCTGCGGAAAGGGATTCTCCGAGTCGGGTCACTGCAAAGCGCATGAAAAGACGCACGAAGAGCAGCCGGAAAAACCCCACTGCTGTGCCGACTGTGGGATGTGCTTCTTCAAGGCCTCAGAGCTCCGTCGCCATTTCCGCTCCCACACAGGAGAGAAACCTTTTAGATGCACCCTGTGTGAGAGCTGCTTCTCCCGCTCTGAGGGACTTAAAAGACACATGAGGAGCCACACCGGGGAAAGACCATACAAATGCATTATCTGCGGAAAGGGCTTTTATTCTCGTCAGGATTTGAATATTCATGGTTTGATCCACTCAGGAGAGAAACCACATCTTTGCCCCGTGTGTGGCAAAGGCTTCTCACAGCTGGGCAACATGAAAGAACATGAACAAAATGTTCATATTAAGTCCGAGACATATATTTGCAATGAATGTGGGGCAACCTTTACGCGGTACAAGTCACTGACAAAACATCAGCGGACGCACACAGGAGAAAGACCCTATCTGTGCCTCACCTGTGGTCGCAGGTTTTCATGGAGCCATTCTCTTAGCCGACACCGGAGGACACATGCGCACAGACAGATGTCTGTGGATGCATCCAAAGACATATCAAGTTTTGAAGGACCCTCTGAGAATCCTAGCAGTTGAGAATTGAAATCCTTATAGAAAGGACATTTCATGTTCAAATAATTTTCAAACAATTCCTCAAGCTAAAATGTACTCATTTCTAGTCGTTTGTGGTACATTGAGAAAAATGTTTTAAGCTTTGTGACAGTTCACCTTGCTGCTTGCTTTGTTATTTTTCCACAAAAGATCAGTTAGAAATTCATTGTACATGGCTCCAGTTTGCCCATTTGTTCTCACAAATTTTATATTGATCAAAGCCAAAAGGTACATTCAAAGGCATCGGTGTTTATTGAATTATGTTGGCTATTTGTACTCTTGTGTGTTCCCTTTATGACAAATTTGGACTTAACTTTAGATAGTGTGGAATAATATCTCATATCATGGCATTAATTCCCATTTTTTATTAACCAAAAGATATGTCACAACCAAAGAAGAATTAACCCTGCCAGAAGGCAGGCAACTCTTAATTTGACATGCAACCAAACTGATACTAGATCAAATATTGACCAAATCTCTGCCACCGTAAATGGAGATGCCACGTCTTTACTAAATCTGAGTAAATGTCTGCCTACCAAAAGTGATTCACTTAATCTGATGTATTCTGCTACCTCACTGTAACAGTACCACAGAAGCAACACAAACATTAACCAGCACAGGATTTGTGCATGATTCGGTCCAAACCAGTAGCTCAGAGGTTTTCTTACTGCAGCCAATAGAAGGAAATTATTTTGAATTTTGTTAGCCAGTTGCCCACCATAAACACATTTGTTTTAGTTATTTTATACCAAATCCTTTTTTATAATGAAACCCATAACAGAATGGTTAATGGTGTTCTGACTCAGAGCAGAAAAGTGCTGTTACATTATTCTCTATGCAGGTATATTCTTTCTCACCACCACTGATTGCAGTGTGGCCACAGAAATGCAAGCTTAATGTGGATTGAAGGCAGTGTGCAGCAGCAGTTTCCCTTTGTTATGAGCTGTGTAAATTGAAATGAATGTAAGTATAATATATTTGTTTTTTTCAGTTTTAGTTTTATATTGATGCTTAGCATATACTGTATATTGTGTAGTTACATAATCCATTGATTTTTCTTAGTGATACTATTTACATACATGGTAGCTTACTGTCAATAAACAGCTGCATTACATAGTGCTGTAGTTCACCACATAGTAACAACCCAATGGGCCCCTTACATTCATAAATACATATTCAAGTAATGTGCTCAAATATTTATAAGTTGTGCCAATAATGATGTGAACTGAACCTTGAACTACATAAGTTATTTTATAGAAAATACAGCTGCCAATAAAGTGTCTTAATAATATGGCTATTGCAATTAAAGCATTTTTTAAATTATGTGTGATGTCTTTTTCCAAAGTACTTGCTACTCCCTCCCCCTGCGTTCATGGGGAGGGTCTGCCACCCGAAACCAAGTAGCGCGGTGAAGTTAGTTTTGAGTTGGATATTCGACAGACATTTACCCAGGATCCGGTGACGGCTTCTTACTCAGTTCACCCAGTGTCGGCAGTATAAATGCGGTTAGCTCACCTCCGATAGCTCGCTTTTAACCACAGGGGTTCAGCTTAGGGACCATCAATAAATTACAATTGTGTTATGGTAAAATTATCATTTATTTCAATAGCTTCCATGTCATGTGACCTACCGACTCCAAACCAATGCCGAATTGTAGTACTAGACTAGTCAAATCAGACACACCTCTTCATGTTAGATTTGAGTACTTGTCTTTATTTTATATGAATATTAATATTTTATGGAAGAAAATGCCCTTTTTTTCAATAGCTTCCATATCATGTGATTCATGGACTCCAAACCAATGCCGAATTGTAGTACTAGACTAGGCAAATCAGACACACCTCTTCATTTTAGATTTGAGTACTTGTTTTATTTTATATTAATATTTATTAATATTTTATTGGAGAAAATTGGTTTGGAGTCCATGAATCACATGGAAGCTATTGAAAAAAACCTCAAATCTAACATGAAGAGGTGTGTCTGATTTTCCTAGTGTAATACTACAATTTGGCATTGATTTGGAGTCGGTAGGTCACATGACATGGAAGCTATTGAAAAAAGGGGGCATTTTCTTCCATAAAATATTAATAAATATTAATATAAAATAAAAACAAGTACTCAAATCTAATATAACGAGGTGTGTCTGATTTGCCTAGTGTAGTACTACAATTTGGCATTGATATGGAGTCAGTAGGTCACATGACATGGAAGCTATTGGGAAAAAAAGAGGGCATTTTCTTCCATAAAATATTAATAAATATTCTTATAAAATAAAATATGAATTCAAATCTAAAATGAAGAGGTGTGTCTGATTTGCACAGTGTAGACAATTCGGCATTGATTTGGAGTTGGTAGGTCACATGACATGGAAGCCATTGAAATAAATGATGATTTTACCATAACACGGTTTTAACAATTGTAATTTATTGATGGTCCCTAAACTGAACCCCTGTGGTTAAAAGCGAGCTATCGGAGGTGAGCAAACCGCATTTATACTGCCGACACTGGGTGAACTGAGTAAGAAGCCGTCACCGGATCCTGGGTGAATGTCTGTCGAATATCCAACTTAAAACTAACTTCACCGCGATCGGATAGCAGTGTAAAACCCTCCAATGCTGAGTCAGCATCGATGCTGGCTTGTTGAAGACGTTTAACACCTTGGCTGCAGGATGGAGGACCCAATTCTTTAAAATGAGTTCCTTTAAACATGTAGGAATTTTAAATTACGAAACTACGCTGACATTTCTACATCACCATCGGTTTCATAGATAATACAACCGTTTTTTTATTGAACGTTATTCATCTTATACGACAACCTTCAGCCAAAACAAAAGCACATAAAACGACTGAATAATAAAACATTATACGACTAGAAACATCAAGTAACAAGCAACGAAGGCATTAAAAAATTAAATCTTTACAGATTTAAGCTGTTTTAACAACTTCACTATTCTTCAAACCATATAATGCTTCAGTATAATGTTTGATTTCTATTTGGAAAGGTTGTATTTGTGGTTTCTTTTTAGACCATTTGTATTTGTGAATGTAATATTTCCCATATAGGATAAAGAGGTTCAAAATATATAACCTAGTCTTTTACAAATCAATGTCAATCTAACCAAAATAATTTGGTACATAGACTAGAGTACAGGAGGGGAAGTGGCGAGGGTGTAGTTGTGTCTATTAACGTCACGTTTTTTACGTGCACCCCTTTTTATATACAATGTAGATGCTTTTAAGGTAAAAAAAATAAATAAATAAATAAAAAAATCCGACAACACGCGAAGGCAGCAATGACGTTCCACCGACTTTACCGGTTGCTAGGATACCGTTTGTTTGGTGTTACTAGTTGGAGAGCTATCAGACCAGATTGAGAAAATAGCCGTAGCTTTACCGTTAGTTTTTAAAGCAACATTTTAGGTCCTGTTGAAAGTAGGCATAGCTTAACACTTCACAAGAGAAAGAGATTATACATTTAGTTTTTCAGCCATGGCTCAACTTGAACTGGAAGCTGTAATTGGCTTCAACGGTGAGTTTTCCTGCAAACGTTAACTAATTTAGGCTAATTTGTGACAACAAATCAAACATCAAGGTAGGTAGCATGCCAATTTGTGCACAAAAAAGTGGGACTTTCTTTTCAGTTATTGTGTTTAATGCTTATAGGTTTGTGATATTTAAATGTCAAAGCTGCGTTTTTAAATGATCATAGCAGCACGATGAAGTGTTGTGTTGTTGTTCTTGGTTGGATTAACTAGCTAACGTTACCTGCCAAACTGGGAACTGTTGCAATGTCTGCTCATCCACTTTTCTTAAAACATGTTAGACCCCTCTTTTATACAGTTTTTGGGTTAGATATTATGTTAACACTTTTTTTTTCATCAGGTCATGTGATTTCTGGCCTGAGAGTCCATCCAGACAGAGAGCATCTGATTTATCCTCTGGGATCCACAGTCATTCTGAAGAGAATCAAAGATGGCAAGCAGGAGTTCCTGCATGGACACACAAACAATGTGTCCTGCATTTCTGTGTCCAGAAGTGGATTATATATTGCTTCTGGACAAATCAACTTCATGGGCTTTAAGGTAGCTGTAGTTCTGATTCATTATTCCTTATGTAACGTTAAGTTGCTGGTATGGCTGACTCAACTAAATCTCCAATTGCCTGTTTAAAACATATGATGTTACATATCACACATGTACACACAACATTTTGAAAAATACATATTTTTCTAGGCTACGATAATTATCTGGGACTATGCACAGCGAACAATCTATGCCCAGCTACTGCTCCACAAGGCAAAGGTAGAGGCACTGGCCTTCTCTCCCAACGACAAGTACCTGGTGTCCCTTGGGGGTCAGGATGATGGCAGGTAAACTGTGAATAACCCAAATGTGTCACAAAGGAATGAGTAATAGAGAAACACAATCAGTTGAAAAGCAGGATAGTAGTTTCGGAAAGTCATGATATACTCTGTACTATTTAAAAAATGTAAATATTACTTACCTGATATTAAAAACAAGATTTCAATGACAAGGTGTTAGAGTAAACACAGTACCTTTGCCATATTCAAACATATAATTTAATGAACCTGATATCCTCACAGTAAAGCATACACCGTTTTGCTGTGTGACTGAATGCTAATTGAGATGGGGCACATTATAACAGTATGTAACACTTGATAAATACAGTAATTTACTACAAATCAGTTCTTCAGTTAAGAAGAGAGAAAATGTCTCAGTAACTTAGTTGCCCATGCTCACACTTAACGATCCCTTCTTGGATTCAGAATGAAACAGTATCATGTAAATTCACTCAACTGTACATATTCTCTATTTGTTGACTATATTGGGTGTTTTCTATGTGTTTTCAGCATAGTGGTATGGAATATTGAGACCAAGCAGGCCATCTGTGGGAGCCCAGCTTCAGCTCACAGTGCCGGCCACTGCCTCGTGGTGCAGTACTCGAACACAAACGACAACATCTTTGTTTCTGCTGGGAGGTGAGTGAACGGTATCTTCTGGGATTCTGTGAACCAAGTGTCAGCCTTGTGCAACTCATAAACACAGATTTTACATAATTCAGAGGGTTTATCAACAAATTATATCTTTATCTTTATTATGGGGAACATCATTATGGGGTGTTGATGGTGCAGTGGATAAGACGCATGCCTTTGGTATGAGAGACCGGGTTAAATTCCCTACTGTGACATGTCCACCAATGTGTCCCTGAGCAAGACACTTAACCCCTAGTTGCCCCAGAGGTGTGTGACCTCTGGCATAAATAGCAATTGTAAGTCGATTTCGATAAAAGCGTCAGCTAAATGTAATGTAATGTATCATTGTTTCTCCCAAGCATACCTACATTCAAAATGTGTCTCTATCATCTCTTGTCAATGTGCAAAGTGTTTTAATATCGTTGGTCTTTTTTGGGCAGTGGAACATTGCGTGTCTGGGAGCTGGACCTCCCCAACAGAAAGATCAGGCCCACAGAGTGTCAGACAGGCAAGCTGAAGAGGATTGTGAAATCTATAGAGGTGCGAGGTCATGAACATCTTTTATTTACAACAGTTTGTTTACACTGCATATTTAACTAGTTTGCCATTTTGAGGTTCATCTGAGTTTTGCAATGGATGGATATTACCAAAAGTCAATAAATGATTAGTGTTGCAGTGGGAGATTTACAGCTGGTAATCTATTAACCTGACTAGAATTTGGGATATTAGACAGTTTTGCTCATGTTTTGCTCATGTTGGCTTGTTTAAATTATGACACAGATCCCAGAGGATGATCAGTTCTTTTTCTGTGGCACAACCAGTGGTGACATAATGAAAATCAACCTGAAGACAGGGCTTCTGAGTGACTGTGGTCCAGCTAAAGCAAAGTACAGCCTGGTAGGTCAGCACAGTGGAGTCATTACATTCCTAATATGGCTCTGTGAATGCTCACTCACATTCTACCTGATAGTCAGGTCTCTTGCTTCATATATTGAGCTGATTGAAATGCATCCTTCCTGAAATCAGTCTTCTTTGTGGGTATGTTCCTTTACTACTTGTATCCAGAGTCTTTTATTTATAATGTGTGGGAGTTCAGACAGCTCAGCAATTTTTGACAAAACTCACCAGGTGTTTCTAAATATATGGTTCAGCTAGTATCAAATAACTAGGAATGTGAAAAGTGATATGTTCTTGTGTACATAATAACTTTTTAGGACTATATCTAAAAACTCAGTGCTCATGCCTTTTTTTGTGCAGGGTGTCAATGTCTTAAGGATGCTTAAGTCTGGGAACCTGCTTGTAGGCTCTGGTTCTGGCACCTTCACTCTGTGTTCAAAGACTAACTTCAAAACTCTTAAGTAAGTTCTGCAACTGTATCATTTGAATCATCCCCATTACAAATACTTACATTTGCCTACTATTGTATGATGTGCAAGGCTCACAGCTTTTTTTCTCGATATGTTGTACATTATGATAAATATATAATAGTGTACAAATACAACGTTACTGGTTTTATTGTATGTTTATTAGAGTGCTCATTGTCAAATCCCCTTTTCCTCTTCTCCCACATTAGGGAGGTACAGCTTGAAAAGGGGGTGACCTCCATCGCTATAAGAGGAGAGGGTCAGCAGTTCTTTGTTGGGACAGAGGCTGCTCAAATGTACCGCTTCAGTTATGACAACTTCAAAGCTGAACTCATTTCCACCAGCCACAACAGTGCTGTCAAGGACGTAGCCATATGTTTGTAAGTGGACGACAGACAATTCAGGAAGAAAGAGTCAAAGTCATCAGTCACCCATGACAACATTTGCCATCATTTTTTTTTTATGGTTTGGATATGTGACCCACCAGAGGTAATAAAATGGCAAATGGCTTTTTTTTTTTTAAGTTTTTGAATTTGGCAATAAATATATTTCCTAAATTGACTGAAATGAAGAGAAATTAAACTCTGTCATGCTGTAAAATAATAATTTCTATCTGGGAGCTTGACAAGATGAAAGTATTTATGATGCACTGTCATGTTTATGACTAGTTAGTTGAGGTCATAAGAGCACCTTGCACAATGCCTATACAATTTCCAATTAGCAGCAAGGAAAACAAACATCAAACAGTGGTGGGCCAGCTGCCTGTTCAGATCTCAATGAAGATGTTGTCTGAGTCAACATTTTTACATCTGTCTCACAAAAACAACAGTGCATGCCCGATGTTTTCCCAAGCTTGATATGAGACTCACAAGCATGCAAAGGCACACCAGAAAGTGGTGCTTACCTTCACTTGGTGTTTTGGCCTACCTTACATATAGATAGGCTGAGCTGGTTCTGTATTTTTCTGACAACAGTAAGCCAGCAAGTTGCAAGTAGCTTAAACCCCATCTATCTTTTGTTATTGCATGACTTCAGTACCCTGTTGTGCTCACTAGAGGGTGACAAATGCTTGCCTCATCCATGTTGGTCCATTATGTTTAGAAAAACAGTATTGATTTTAGGTATATTGTACAAGCACCTGGGTAATATATTGAATCCAACTTCATCATATAAGTAATTATATGCATACTTGGTTAACATAAGGTTGTTATGCCTTTAACGTAATCAGCATTATTTTACAACAGATGGTTATATCCACATTCACTTCAGCTGTACATCTCTCTTTTTTGTTTTTCTACTAGTGGAACATCTGAATTATTTGCAACCTGCTCTGTGGAGGACATCAGGTTGTGGCACATAGACAAGCCCAAAGAGCTGCTGCGCATCACTGTACCCAATATGACCTGCAATTCCCTGGACTTCATGGTTGACGGACACAGCATCATCAGTGGTGGGAATCAGTGAGAGATATCTGCAGACAAGACGCTGGAGCTTATTGCTACAAAGAATATTCAGTTTTTGTTTCGTAGCGTGAGCCGTAGCTCACTTGTAACTTTAATTGTTCCTCAGTTACTTTAGCGCAGAAACATGTAACACTTTTTCCTAAATTACCAAACACATCTTTCACATACTGAATCAAAGTATTCTTCTTGATAACTGACTGTTAACATTTGATTTCACTGTCTTCTAGCATGGAATGATGGTAAGATTCGTGTGTTTGCGCCGGAGAGTGGCCGGCTCATGGTCGTCATTCACAACGCGCACAGAATGGGTGTGACAGCCATCGCTGGCACCAGGGACTGCAAGAGGATTGTTAGTGGTGGGGGAGAGGGGCAGGTCAGTGCAAATAACCTCAAAGTATGGTGTAATCTGATCAAATGAAAACACGAAGCAACACATTGAAATTCTCCACAAGCACTGAATTTGCAGTGCCCGCTAATTCCTCCAAGATGTCAGCAGTCATCTGCTAGCAGACACCATGTGTAGTGATTTGAATGAACAGTTGTTGCACAATTTTCTTGGATACTTTTTTTTCTTAATTAAGGAGCCATATGCTTAAAATGGAAAGATTATTCTCCATGGTTAATTTGTGAGTAAGCTAATCTTGTTAACATGGCTACCTATTTCATAACAAAACTTATGAAAGGAAAAGATTTCCTGCTCGAGAATTTTATGTGAGTGGCAGAGCAGCATGTCTAGACTTCTCTAAAGGAGCTGTTCATGCATTTCTGTTATTTATTGTGAAATTCCTCCTCAATGTGATGAACTGAAGGATGAACATGTTTATTTAAGTGAAGTCATTTTTTTATTAGAAAATCTGTGGGGAAATTTGCAAATGGTCACAGGATTTAATCCATTATACATTTATGATACATATCCAGACTGTATCACCCTTCAAATACATATTCACCATTTTATGTTTTTGAGCCCTGTGGCATACAGTATGATTGCAGTTTGACACATTTAGAAAGGTAAAAGGCATGCGGTTGAAGATCTTAGTATTGATTGACGCTAAATATTAATATTTGTATTCATAGTTGTGCAATTTGCATTACAAAATATTTAAATTCACTGTCATATCCTATGGAAAAGATATCTTGTGTGATGTTAAATGACCTTGGGTGCACCTGTCATAGGTGCGTGTTTGGGAGCTGCAGCCACGTGGCCATCGGCTGCTGGAGACCATGAAGGAGCACAAAGCCACTGTCAACTGTATCAAAATCAAGAGTGACGACAAAGAGTGTGTCACTGCCAGCTCTGACGGTGCCTGCATCATCTGGGACATAGTGTGAGTATCCCATCTGCATACACAAGCGTGTGTGTCTGAGCACAAGGCAAGAACAGCAACACACACATCTCACACATACAGTATGTACTTGTACTTGTATATTTAGTGCATAAAATACTCTTTTGACATTTGTTTTTAGTAGTAGTTTGTCATAGCCACCAGAGAGTTTTAGTGAGAGAGAAATGCAGAAGCAGTTCATCTGTGTCTGTCTGCTACAGTAGGAATAAAAAGAAATCCAGTGCATTCTTTATGAAGAAAGCTTAAAATCCTTTAATCTGTGGGCAGCTTCTGTGAGGAGAATAAAAACCTTTTAAAAACTCTGACGGTGGTCATGCTTTTTCACTGTTTATCCTCTTCAGTGAACAAGTCTGTGGATTAAAGGCTTCCAGGCTGTATTCATCAAGAGTAGTATGGACTGACTTTTGTTGCATGAATACTAACAAGCTGATGTTAAAAAGAATATCAGTCAGACAAGAGCTTTAATGATTCTAGATTGGCACACTGTCCAGCCAGACACACATTTCCACAGAGGAAGCTGTGCCGGTGTGTGTGTGTGCATGTTTAATTGGCATGTGAGTGCACAGTACATTTAAGCAGTTTTTTCCCCTAACTATCCAGATTGGCTTGTGTTTATTGTGTTTTCCTTTTTTAGCACATTAACCCACTCTGGGCAGTTCATGATGTGACAGCACTTTCATCACATGTGATTTTTCCACAACTCACCATTCTCTCTCCTCCTTTTTATTTTCAACTTCTGCATTTCCTCCTGCAGGCGGTTTGTGAGTCTTCAAATGGTGATTGCCAACACACTGTTCCGGACGGTGTGCTACCACCCAGAGGAATACCAGATCATTACCAGTGGCACTGACAGAAAGGTGAGTTTTGGGACTGTTAACAGAGCTGTGCAGCAGAATTGTAAGGCAATTCCAGTTTTTTTATTTGTATTTACTTTATTTATATCCCAACCAATATATCCCATCACTATGGTCTCAGAAATCTGCCCATGTATCTTTATCCTTAAGATTTGTTATGGTTGGTTTTATGCAATGGCATGTAAGAGTTGGTTAGCAAAGCGTTCCAGTCATGCCTCACAGGAAAAAACATGTAATGATTGTAATGATTGAAAATCCCTCAGGGTGCAAAGAGACAGCCACTCAACAGTCATAATCTAGATGTCTCATTATGCTGTTATTGTTATTATAATCTCCACTCAGTGTGCATGAGAGAAAACCCTGCCGCTCTGGTTAAGATCAGCCTAGAGGAGCACAGTGAAGACTTGCGCAATCACACACACTTGCATGCCCGTAGATTAGTTTGAAAAGCTTGTAATTTGTTTCTCAGCTCAGCATAATTAAGCCATTGTGTTGGCTGCTACTGTCACTGTGGCAAAAACACAGTTATTTTGATTAACTCACTCGCGCAACTTATTTACATAAGGTCAGAAGTTCACAGTGGCAGAATGAAATGCTTGTTTCCTTGATTGTGCACTTCATCCACGGCCCTTGATCCCGGCCACAAACCAGAACCCATATTGTCGCCTCCCCTGCATGCTGAGAGGTGAGGACAAGTTGTGCTGATTAACACAGGGCTGCGTGGATGTGCTGAGTGAGCGGGGAGAAAGAGAGAGAGAGAGAGAGAGAGTTAGCAAGAAGGAGGGATTCAGGGAAGGGGAGAGACAGGGGAGATAGAGGGGAGTGCTGTGGTGTTCGTGCCTTCCTGCGGATGTGCCTATGCCACCCAAGTGCCAGCCAGATCTACCATCTGCTCGTCCCAGGACACAGGCGCTCTGTCTAGGAGAACAAATACCAACGCTCCGCTCTCTCTCCTCTCCTTAATCCAACCGTTCATCACATCCCAGCACGCCTCTATGAGTAAATTCACAGAAAGTCAACCAAAAGAAGTGGGAGAAGGAGTGAAGAGAAAGAGACTGGCCAAGAGAAAAAAATAGAGGAGTGGGGGGTCAGGGAGAGGTTGTTTTAATGAGGTACTTTTAAAGGATGAAAAGCATTTTTTTGATGGTGCTTTTAGTAGAGACGATATGTTGCTGAATTTCTCCCCATTTTTGTGTTATTTTAGGAGGGCATGAATGAAAGTTGAAAGCAAGTTTATTGTACTGTTTCCAGTTAATGTTGTCATGTTTTTTGTTTATTTGTTTATTTGTTTGCTGTTGTGTTTGTGCTAAAGGGGGAATGTAGCCTTGATTGCTAACATAATTAAAATGTTAGATAGTACACTGGCAAGCACAAAATGAGCAACATATCCAGAGTTGAATATGTTAAACATTTTTGCGTCATTTTTGCTTTTTGTTGAGAGTATCTCAGTATATAGAGAGACAAGAAACACAGGGGGAGAGAGGGGAAGATGACTTGTGACAAGGGTTCATGCCTGGGAATGTTGAGATTACATGGTACAAGATCACAATCATTTTTCTTGACCCAATAACGTCCTTGAAAGACTCAAGGACAAGACAAGATGGCAAGAGTTTAATAAATTGGATAAGTTCTCTACAGTAAAAGGAGTGTGTGAGTGGTGGGCACATAGTATATGTACTGTACAATGAGTAATGTTAACAAAGAAAGCTGTCCTATAATACATTTTAATTTTGTATGGCTCATTTGGAATGCATATTTTTAAAGGATCCATTAACACAAGGACTTAATGTTGCTAATGTTTTCTGTAATATTGCCTGTAGCTGAGGCGACTATACTCTGGTTGTGAACTCAGGCCTTTCCTGGTAATAAGGTGAACAGTGCCGTTGGTAGGCCCGGTGTTTCAGACTCTCCCTTGCTCACCGCATGTAATTAATTTACTTGTGGCCTGTGTTGTGGCGGTAGGCCAGTTTCCCAGGCTGAGGTGGAGAGAACACAGATGGGCCAAGAAAACCCACACAGGTGGGAGTCTCTAATAAGCTGCTGAAATGAGACAAGGAAGGGGGGGAGAGGTCGTGACTGTGGCAGGGAGAAGAAGACGAAAGATGTCATGGGGAGAAGAAGGAGGAGTGTTACAATAACTTTGATCACACTGGGATATACAGAATATTGTACTGTACTGTATAAATATTATCTCTCATTAGTGGTATCTTTAGAGGTACTACTTTATTTGCTTTTTGTTGAAAAGGTGGTACTTTCATGTTGGTAAACACATTAGAAACCTCCACTGAATGGATTAGCATAATCTGTACATCTGAGAGCCTCAGGTCCTGATTTGATACTGAGTTTAATAAGGAAGGATTTCAGAAGTTTGTATTTAGTGTTTATAATGAACCCTTTTATCCTCTGGTTGTGGCTGTGTTTTTCTAAATTTCCTAAATTGTGGAAATATTAATGTCACCAAGCCTCTCCATCTGTCCTCTATGACTACTCTAAGCTGCTGCCATCAGGAATATGTTTATGTCGCCTGTATGTAAAACAAATGGAAGGAAGTTTGGTTTTATTCCAGAAGCCATTAGACTTGTGAACAGTCACAGTACAAAAAATTGTCAGTTTTCTTTGTGCATAGACCGATAAATGCTTTGGCACTTTGACCTAATCCTTGTATGTGTTCTAACATATGTCATATTTTATTTTTAGATTACTTTTTGATGTGTGTATAATAATTGTCTATGTGTACTTCTGTTCGCCCATTCGCTTGCCTTGAATCGCCCGTGCCAATCTACCAATACCCCCCCCCCCGGAATGTTCCGCTGGCTTGTAAGGACAGCTTATTGCTTTGAGAATCTGAAACTATAAATACGTTTTCTTTTGTTTTTTACTGAGCCTGTTGTTCCTCTTTCATTCCATAATAACCAACAGTATTTGATATGTCTGCATGAGATTGCGTTTCCCCTCCTGTAATGCATTATAGGCACGGCCTTGTGCAGACAAATGAAATCCTGTCTCAGAGGCTTTTCTTATAAATGTTGGGCTGTGCAGCTCCGTGTAACATATGAACTTTTCCTTTTACAAATAGCTGACCAGTGTGTATAATACTGTGTATGATTTTAATTTAGTTTAGTCCAATAGGACACTTCTGTTTTTCATTAGTGGCATTACAGTGAAGTTTTTCAGTAATTTGATATTTAGTTAGTTAAGTGCTTTAAACACTTGATTGACTTAGAAGTGCAATGTGTTTTACCAACTTTGAAATGGCCTCTGGACTTTTAAACTAGGGCCGAACAATTAATCATTCATCAATTAATCAACAATTAATCAAGAAAACATCTTTGTATGGTATAGATCCTTGCAAAAATCACACATTCATTTTGATATGTTTTTCAATGAAAATGAGAATAATGATGTAAAAATGATCATTTAAAAAATCATTCAGCCCTGAGGTCAATGCTAAGGTCTGCCACTAACTCTCCTATCAGAAACTCATTCACACAGGATGCCTCAGAAGACTGATTTGGTCATATAAATAACAAGAAAGGACCCTTGTTGGTGTCTAGTACTGTGATGATCTGCTGCCTGTGCTATAAATAACTTCAGCTAACAATTGCCTTTTGTGAGGCTTGATACTTTGACAGCTGTAAAGCTCCAGGGATGACTATATCTCATTTAGATCAGCAAACAAGGTTTCAATAGGTGTGTATATGAGAGGAAGTGGTAGGATGTAACTAAGTACACTACTTACTCAAGCACTGCAAATGTACTTTTTACTCCACTACATTTGTCTGACAGCTTTAATTAGTTACTTCTTCTCAGATTATTTCACACCCTTCCTGTCCAGTGAAAACTAATCTTCAAATGTGGTGATTTTGAATTAGATGTTTTTCTAATCAAGTGTTCTTGTTAGGGTTGAGAAAATTCTCCTACTTCTTAAGCTAAATAAAGGCTTAAAAAAAAAACTCGGACTAGCTGGTAAATGCATCGTCACAAAGCTGAAAACAGGGCTGAGCTACGTGGTTCTCATGGGTCAGTGAAGCTACAAACATATGATGATCTTACAGAATATAAATCATTGCTGTAGATTAAACTACCCAGTATATAAAGTATGTAAAATCAGCGCAACCTTAAACATATACAGCAGGAAAGTGCAACATACACATTAATATAGCAGGAATATTAATCCAGAAACATCAGATAAAATAGTAAAACACTACTTATCATTTCTGCATGATGAATAGTTTTACTTTGTACATTTTGCTTATAACACTGATTGATTTTTTTCCTCCTTGTTATCAAGGATAAAGAGACTGCACAATATTTGTGTACTGTAGAGGCACACATAACATATGTTTGCATCTCCTTCCCTCTTGGACACTGAGTCCTCCGTGAACTATGCTAGTGACGAACAAATATGTGTTACGTACGACACATGCAACTGCAATTTCAGGGTTTCTGTGTGTTAATGTCCTACTCAGGTCTCCTACTGGGATGTGTTTGATGGTTCTACCATCAGAGAACTGGAGGGCTCGCTGTCTGGGGCCATCAATGGCATGCACATCTCCCAGGATGGCAAACACTTTGTCACAGGTACGGCCCTTTACTCATCTGCTGCTCGTTATATTGTTGATGTACACCTTTTAGAGATCATTACTGTTGATATAATTCAACCAAAAACAAATTACAAATCAAAATTTACAAAAATCTCTTGGGTACATGAGCACTCAGTATATGGATAGTTATTGTAGCACATCCCTCCAAAAGATGGTCTGACACTTGAACTGTTATCATTTTACACTTTCCCCAATCACTGCTGATTATGCTCATTTTCGGATCAAAGGATGCTTGGTTTCTTTGTGAATAATGTTTCAGTTAGTGCCCATTATTTGTATTTTTTTGTTCAGAACCTGTGTTTTCACCTCTGTGGACACTACATCGCATGCTCTTACTCAAACTGCTCGCATGTTATTGATATATATCTGACCTTTTCACGACAGGTGGAGATGACAAGCTGGTGAAGGTGTGGGACTACATGGAAGGGGCAGTAACCCACATAGGGATAGCTCATGGTGGCAGTATTACCAGCATCAAGATCTGCTCCAACAACAAGACCCTAGTCAGCACCAGCGCAGATGGAGCCATTCTCCGATGGAGGTTCCCCCACCCTCCTTCCTCTTAATGTGACATGTGGAGTCCTGGACACTAGAACCAACAGACAAGTTTAACTCAGTAACGCCACACACGTGCTCAATTACATCCAACATTATCCCGTAATCTTTCCACTTAGCAAATGTTCTTGTGAGAATTAAACAATCTTAACATTGGTATTGCAGAATGGATTTACACTCTGACCAAAGGATATACTGTAAATGTGTTTTGATTAAGCATCAATGGCTATATGAGGTCGTTTCCTTTTAGCAGTGCAGTCTCTTAAGTGGTAGTTCCCCACAGGAGCTGATTATAGGTGGGAATTCACAGGGCGACACTTTACTTGAATTTAAAATTACACTTCAAGGCACAAGAATGTATTCTTCACATCAAAGTGTCTGTGTTATGCTTCTTTAGACATTTTTAGAACAACAGAATTAATGCTGTACTTTCTCAGTGCAGATGAAACCAGAATATATAAAAACAAGGCTACATTATACAGCAGATTAAATGTACTATGATTCTTCTGTGTGCTACTGTAGAGAGGAGGAGGCCCAGTTTCTTAGCCGCTTAAGCACATGGCTGCTGTCAGCTAATCTATCAACAGCGAGTCCCTAAAGGATTCTTGTTAAAGAGGGAGGCAACATACAACACAAAGCCTCTCTGACTCTGTCTCTGATCTGAACCCTTTTCTCCTCACTATTGTTCAAAATGGCTCATCTAAATAATTAATAACTCACCCCTGCTTCCCTTCCCAAAAAATAAAATAAAATGGCAAACCTGCAGTATGAACCACATCAGCAAAAACATCCCATGATCAATAAAAAAGATTGTTCTTTGCCCTTCTCTACTCTGTTATGAACAAAGGACAAATTGTGGGTCATTTTCATAATGAAGAAACACAAGAAGTCCCATTTTGACAGACTTTGTCTGTGTGGATGTTTCCTAACAATGCAGGAGTAAGAGCATTTGGGAGATTATGGAAATATTGGATGGGACTATCTATTTCAATAAATCAGCACATCTGGCCCACTAAATCCAATCTTTAGTACTGATGAGCTGTGAAATTAAGCTTCACGATGATTAGAATCTGAATATAGCACTAAAGATGCTGGATCTGGAAAACCAGAACTGCACATAGCTCGTCTGGCCGAATAGTTCACTAACATCAATTTTACTTACATTGTGGGGCTTCCAGGGGGTAGTAGCAGCAGCAGCATTCATGTGTGTGAAGAGGGTAGCCAGGCTATTTATAGGATACTGGACATGTGTCTGTAAACGTTGCCATGTTATAGACAAGGTATTTCAATAGCAGGTGATGTGACGGTACATCTCAAGTACAGCAGCGCTATTCTGTATTTAAGAAGTCCATACTCTTACTATGGAGTGATGATATGCACCACTAAAAGGCACCTAGTAGCTGATTTGTCTTCATTTTTACATTTTTAGGATTGGGGTTGGAAATAGATTAAGTGTGAAGTTTTACATGTATGCTCCTAGTGGGATCATCCAACAAATGCCGGTGATGTTTTCTTTGACACCCTATGAAGACGTTAAATCAGGTGAGGTTGTAATTGATCCTACAGGGGGCAGTTCAAGGCTACAGTGCGTGACACCTGTTAAAGACAACTTCCTTGTTCCTTGCCTAATAAACAAGCCCTTTTAAGTATGTTAATTGTGTGAAACTTCATGAAATGAGTGTCCCTGTTCATTGTGTCAACCTTTCTATTGTGATAAAGTACAAGCAATCTAATCCAGGTTAATTAAATTCATGTCTAAGGGGCGGGCGTTAGACGGAATCCTCCAAATAGAAAAGTTGTTCATTATAATGTGGCCCCATAGACAGGAGAGGAGATGAGAGGAGAGGGAGGGTGGAATAGCGGTGAGAGAGTGAAAGACCGCCAGCGCAAGATCCAGCGCCGTCCAGAGCCGTCGACGAGGAAGTGTAATTGACCTGCGATGTGGAGGAAGGAAAGCAGCTCATCTCTGTAGGTCCAGGAGACAGCGTTACCCATCAGAGTGCGCGGACTGGTGACCACAGCGTACTGGGAACTGTCGGGATGTCAAGGGAATAATATAAGTAATCATGTGCCTTATTGGTACCAAGTCGGTGCCACCTCAGTGGTAAGGTTTGTAGAGAAAAGGGAAGCGAAGGAGGAGGGGTATACAGCCTGGCAGACAGGTGCGATTCTGCAGCCTGTTTCATTTTCTCTCCGTCCTATTAAGTAATAGAGCCATGGATACCCGCAAGGAAAACAAGGTAAGGAAACCCATGAAACCGAAAACGACGAAGCGAAAAGAGAATAAATACAAAACCGGGAGGTTTGCCAGGAGGAAGTCGGTGCGATCTTTTGGGAATTTCATGGGAAGGATCCTTAAAACTTTGGGCACTTTGGCGCACTTTGGCGACGTTGAACCGCCGGACGCTGAGGACGACGACGGCGGCTTCGGGCGAAGCGCTTCTGGGGGTTTCAAAGACGACTCGTCGCAGATCTCCAGGGAGGGCACCGTGAAGAAGAGCAACACGGTTTCCTCCACTCACGGCTCGGTGAAAGACAGGCTGTCGTGGTGCTACGGCGACAAAACCCCCGGGGTGCTGGGACTGAAGAACCACGGCAACACCTGTTTCATGAACGCCGTGGTTCAGTGCCTCAGCAACACGGACCTGCTGGCCGAATACCTCGGGCTGGAGCAGTACAAGTCGGATATAAGCCACCGGAGGGTGAACGGGGAGGTGAGAGGCGAAGAGAGGCAGACCGCCAGGGGAGAAGTGACCGAGCAACTGGCGTCGCTGGTTAGAGCGCTGTGGACGCTGGAATACACGCCGCAGCTGTCTGTGGACTTCAAGGTGAGGACAGAGAGGGCATCTGGATGTTTGTCTATCAGGCTGCTGCTTATGTCACTGGTTTGTTGTGTTGTTTAGTTGTGTGTCCTCATTTACCTCAGTGGAAAGTACTGTTTTGGACACAGCATACTTTCCTGCCAGGCCTGGTGATTAGAAATTAGGCTAGGCTACTATAAAGAGAGAGAGAGATGTCAATGAACAAATATCGTTTTCTTGTGTGTTTTGTTAAATATTACATGGATATTTTTTGCAATTTATTCAGCAAGCTGGATAATAGCATGGCTATATTTCCATTAACAAGGCAAGCATGGGCCCCAGACCCCCAGGGGCCCTAAAGTCCCCAGGTTAAACCATGTGTCAGTAGGTTTGTGATTATGTGATTAACTGCACATTTGTCTGGGAACATACTTAAGCACAATGCAACACAAAACATGGGCCTTAGGGCATTTTAAATTAAATTACCACGAAACTAACACACTACAAACATGTGAACAGGTAGCAATCCAGCACAGGAGCACTGGTGGGTTTCTGGGTCTCAAGGCAAAATATAATTACGTTGCCTTGAGTTGTCTGCTGTGTGTGCTGCACTCAGCGTGTACTTGGAGAGGACAGTGTACATACTCGTTGGACAGAAAAAGGGAGAAAGAGGGGGGTCGATAGGGGCTCAACAGGAAATCTGTGCCCCGGGACCCCCTGTGAGCTACTCCAGAAATGGATAAGGGACGTCATTATCTTCAGGCTAGATTACTTGTTCATATTCTTCCCATGGAATCTCTTCAGTTACTAGCCACACAGTTTATTTACCTCAGCACACAGTCATAATAGCTTTAGTGTAACTTGTGTGTCCTGTGCCTCTACTCAAGAGCAAGGCTACCAGCACAGCGTGAAGCAGAGTGTGTCATGAGGATTTTGTGGGATTTGTAAGTGGTAGTTCCCAACTATCTCAGTCTTGGCAAAACAAATATTTGAATGAACACGTCAGGTGAGCACTTGATTGAATTAGGTTCAAGGGTCAACCTGCACGTCCCATTTCCGCAAATAAAGGCGCACAGGATACGTTCTAATGTTTCATGGGGAGGAGGCAAACATTAGCTATGTGAAGCAGTAAGAACAATAAAAAAAACCCTCACCACTTCGCCTCACAGTTCTATTGTTTGTTGAACTAGTGGTAGTTTCAGGTATGTGTGTAGTGTTACTGATTACATGCAGGCTGCAGTGTCTTCACTTGACTCACCTGCTCTACAAGCACTTCAGGTGGTTTGTCTGCATTCCCCAACTGTCAAGTGGAGTGTGTGGGAATTGAGCATTCCTGTCTTATTAACACTGTTAAATGCATGTAATAGAAGTGCATGGACTACATTACAGTTGCAACATTATCTGTCAAAATGTAAGTATATCAAATCAACAAGTGGCAGCACACTTAAACACAGAAGTCTTCTTTCTCTCTTGCAGTCACTCATGGCTGTTGTGAGAGCCAGGGGTGCAGGGCCCCCAGCCTTCCCTCTGGGCTTTTTGGATGACAGTCAACTAGTAGGCTCACTGAGTAGTAACTGCTCTGTTGCATCAACAGCCTGGGGGATGTTGTAGGGCAGTGGGTATGCAGTATGTACACAAAAAAAACACACACACACAATCGCACATTGCACGGTACACACAGTGGGATATTCATGACAGTGACTTTGGACAAAGCTTTCTTCAACCACAACCATGAGTTAGTAATAAATGAATAGAGAGTGCAATCTAGTCCAAAGCTGTAAGGAAAAGTTACTGATTAATACAGAATAAGAGCTTTCATCTGGGGAAAAACCCCCCAACAAGGAGTCATGGTGTTATGGATCATTAATGCTGAGCACCTGCATAAATGAAAAATTTAAAGAGCAGATTTTAAACTCTTGTCACATGCAGCTTCACTATCTTGACTCTGTGCAGACAAATAAAAGGACTGCGTGCCTCACCTGTGGTGTAAGTTGTATACTTTTATTTATAAACACTGAGAACCAAACCTGCTCAGCCTGGGTGTCCTGCGTTTGGTTCCTAAGCTCTTGTTTTTCTGTGTCTGTGCTTGGCTAACGTAACAGAACAATCTGACCAGCAGACACCAACTCGGATAAACTTTATGATGTAGTCACAGATCTTATCACTTTAAGGTTATGTGGAGGACAGTCAGAGACTTTCATAGAGAAGCACATAAAGTTGTGTTCTCAAAGCCTTGGCTGAAGGATTCAGTACCTTAGTGGGCTACAGACTTTCTTTCAGACTTTGCACCCCTGCATTTCAGCTGGCATTCCAGTCTGCTAGCAGTAAGTCTCCAGTCCAGCCTGCTAGCATCTGGTCCGCTAGCTTTCAGTCTGCACCTCAGTCTGCTCTTCAGCCTGATGACCTATCAGCAAGCTTCATGCATGCTA
This sequence comes from Micropterus salmoides, assembly GCF_014851395.1. Taxonomy (NCBI): domain Eukaryota; kingdom Metazoa; phylum Chordata; class Actinopteri; order Centrarchiformes; family Centrarchidae; genus Micropterus; species Micropterus salmoides. The sequence goes on along the minus strand of NW_024040263.1, from coordinate 17,443,328 downwards.
GCCACCAGCCTTCATCCTGCCCTGCTAGCCACAAGAGTCCCCTGGCTCCCGTGGAGGCCACAAGAGTAGACGAGGACGTCATGGCTCCCAACACCATTGGCAATCTAAGTCTCTCATCACCCCCAGAGCCTCTACTGCCCTGCTCCTCATCTACGCCACTGCCTAGTTTCTTCTCCATGCCGCTGTCCTGTCTCCTGGTCACCCTCCGGACTTGCTCTGTCCTTCAGTCTTGCCTCCTGGTTGCCCACTGGACCTGCTCAGCCCTTCGGTCTTGCTTCCTGGTCGCCCTTCAGATCTACTCAGCCCATCAGTCCTGCTTTCTGGTTGCCCTCCGGACCTGCTCCGCCTATCTGTTCTGCCCCCAAGCCATCCGCCTGAGGACTCCTGCTGTGCCCCTGTCCAGCCCTCTGGCTGTCTGCCAGAGAGCACAAGCTCCTCTCTTCAGCTCCTGCGGACACTATCAGATATCAGTGACTGGAATGGCCACCTGCTGGAAGGAAATACTGAGTTTTAGCTCTTGAACGTAATGTGTGAATGTGCCGTCCTATGTTTAAATAGAGGCATTCGCTCTTTCCTCTTTTTTTCCTTTATTACCTCTCATCATACTTGGCTGCAATAAAAACAAAGCGTGTCCTTCACTCCCTTTTTCTTTCTCGCCTCGCCCCATCGCATCGACACAGTGATTTGTGTCTGTCTGCTCATCCCAGGGGGAGGCAGGAGAGAGGATGTTTACTGTAGCAAGTGCATTCAGCCTGGAAAGGGAGGATGCCCCCCTGCTGAGACGCCTCCAATGGCGTGCACTCAGAAAGAGAGAGAAAGTGAAAGTGGGAGGGAGAGACATTGCTGGTAAACAAAACTATTGGCCTTCTGTGATCCTCACAAGACCCCCCTTAATCTACAATTGGAAAAAAAGGGACAGACAACTTTGACAACTGATTATTACCACATCTCTCCACATTTAAAGAAAGGCACTGGCCTGCAAAGAAGTGGAACAAAGAAACTTTGCTGTGAGATAAGGGTTCTTGCAGTACTTTTTCTACCTTCTTTTGCTTTGGGATTGGTATTAGGAATGAGTAGGAGTAATGACTTGTCAGTAGAAGTCACAATGTTTCAACTCAAGATTCCGGAATGACCTCAGTGTTGTAGCAGGGAATTCAGTCAGCATTTAAATGTTGGATGCGTTTTCTCAAAAATGTTTGACTGAAAACAAGTTTTGTTTTGCTTTCTTGGCCTTTTGAAAAAACAAAATGCAGAATATGTCTGTTATATTCTGCTGCATCCAAACATTCAAAATAAAATAAAAGACAATGTCCGTATTTGACCCAATATCACAGTAAAGTTTTAATTATGTGAATCACTAGACTGGTTTTAATAAGTCATGCTTATGGTTGTGGTTTGATTAAAAAGTGAGGTACTTATTCCTCACTGGAAAGTGAAAGGATGAGAAAGGAGAAGGTTCTCCTGCGGATCATTGTTAGATTAAGACAGGGGAATATTCACCGTGTCTTCTGTGGGCACTTATACACAGTGTAGAGGGTAGCTGAGGGTTAGGGGTTAGGGTTAACTCAGCACTTACCTCATTTGTAAAATGGCTCACCTGCACGCCCTCATTAGATCCTTATGTGTCCTACACAATGAGTTTGACTGATATGAAATGTGTTACCAAATGCAGCTATGCTTCTAAATGACAGTGATCAGCCGAATGGAGGTGCTGTATTTAAAGGTCATGTCCAACTTTGACATAACTGCTTTGCTACACATTTGATGTTGATGAAATCTGGAAGGATGAAGTGTCCTTTGATTTGCTGGCCTAAAAAGTTGTCTACATCAATTTAACTTGATGACCACTTTTACCACTTTACACTCCTAACCTAAAGGATTTAACAACACAGTAACTACTTTTAGCAGTTGGAGCGAGGAGCCCGGATCCATCTTCTTACGCTTGACAGGATGCAGCTCCGTGAGGCCAGTGGAACTCAGCCGGGAAGATGAAGTCCCGTGTTTTAAGTAGTCTTGTTTGTTCCGGGAGTGCAGGCAGTGTGTGACAGTGAGGCAGGCCAACGAGACTGATGGTTTGTTTGTCTTTTCTTGTCTCTGCTCTCCTTCAAGGACCACTCTCATCCTCACTCTCAGTGCTGAAGACGTATACACTGTTTATAGAAAGACACCCACACATTGCTGTGGGGACACGCACCACCTGGACTCTGCCTCTCATTCTAGTTTGATTGCGGCAGTTTGTCAGTGAAGCAGATGGGGGACTATTTTGTGGAGATTTTTAGCAGTGTAAACAGGCTAGAAGATTTTGTTTTTTGTTTTCAAGCTCTACAATAGATATTATAACAGCGTATTTTACAGTATATTTGGCCACAGACATGCAGTAGGGTCTATGTCTCAGCTGTTGAAGTGAGCGGCGAAGTAGTCATGCTTCAAACGCTTCATCTCACACTTATAAAACACAAGCTAGACCACTTAAAAGTACTGTTACAGAGCCACCATATGCTGTTTGGAAGCAGCATGCATTCCCATGACTCAGTGAGCCACACTCCATTATGTCTACACCGCTGTGACAAAAGGGTGATAAAGAAACACAAGAAGTATGTCTGCGCTGTGTCTGTGAAAGCACAACAATATGAGACCATTTTCCACAAGTTTATTATGCCTCCCATGATTTATGTACCAAGCCTGAATGACACAATGTAAGAAGCCATGGGAATAAATCAATCGAATTCTGGGATTTGACACTGAATCATCGAAGAGAGCCTGGGATGACTTACATTTACATTTATTCATTTAGCTGACGCTTTTATCCAAAGCGACTTACAATTGCTATACATGTCAGAGGTTGCACGCCTCTGGAGCAACTAGGGGTTAAGTGTCTTGCTCAGGGTCACAGTATTGAACCCGGGTCTCTCACATCAAAGGCATGTGTCTTATCCATTGCCCCATCACCACCCGACTTTCCTACTTTTATTTCAGTGATAGGAAGCACATGGAAATGGTATGCAAGCTCTCGGCAGCGTGACAGACACAGCTTCCTAGACTCTCAGTCGTGCACACAGTAGCGTATTAACAGCCTCAACTGTGAGTATCAATTTCTCAGTTTCAGCAGAGCCCAGGGAGCCTTCTCTGGACTGTGAACCATTCAGAGGCGATTATTTCCATCGCATCTCATCCCTTCTTATTTCTTACTGATCGCCTGTAAATCCCACGCCGGCGACATCTGCAGACACGCAGGCTTTGTTCAATTTTGACTCGCTGGAACCTTTTTATTGAAGAGTTTCCAAGCCTCTCAGCGTTGCAGAGAAAATAAAGGTCTGATTCCAAGACATAGCACTTAGATATGTCATCAAAAATACCTGCCTAGTTCTCCATTGTTCTGGAGGTGAATCCACTGTGGCCCAGGGTAAAACATGAAGTAGCAGATTTGGAAGGAGGACAGCAGGAGGAGGAGGCAGGGAAGGACTGGTTCTAACACTACTAAGAGAGGCTCGTCTGTGTGTGTATGTGTGTGTTTTCTAGGGGTAAGCTGGGCTGGCTGGAGCTCAGCTGGGACTGATTAGTGGAGGGAATGGTTCTTGCATGATAGAGGGGAAAGAAAAAGACAAAATAGAGAGGAAAAGAAAGAGGACCGTGAGGGTGTGTGTGTGTGATACTGGAAAAGGATAGATGAAACACAGCGTGAGGGGAGGGAGAGAGGAATAAGTGGAGGTTGTAAGTGATGACTGCTCTGCGTCCGGTCTGTTCTGACAGCAAAGGTGAGCCGGCAACACCAGGCTGTTGAAAAATGAAATGGCAAATGGAGCTGCTAGTAATGACAGATTCTATCCAGCCTCATTCCAGCCACACCTGGGGGGGGGGGTGGGTAGAGTGTGGAAAAGAGTGTGCAGTTCCTCTTAAGGTCATCATACCCTGTCATAATTTGTCAGTATCATTTTCTGTCACGGAGATATCCATCCCGGCCTGTTTGGCAGGCTGGACAACGATGAGGTGAGGTGGTGTAAATGTTTTTTTTAGGGAAAGAGAGAGGGAGAGAGGAGGGACATTTGCTTGATGTATGGTTGTAGTAAATTCCTGGTCTGTCAGCACTCGGATCAGTCATTGTTTACAGAGTAGGAGGATGGATGTGGCGAGGGCGTGAGGGGGTAACGGTGTGAGGTGAAGCAAAGGTAGCAAGACAGGACTCTAAAATAGACATCTGGGTGTCGAAGCAGGGGATGTTGCAAGATTGCAGTAAATAGCCCTATATTATGGAAAAATAGAGACTATGCAGTTTTGTTCTACATGCTCTGATATACTGAGAAAAACTGAACAAAATCAATAAATGAAATGAAGCTTACATCAAGCTACAACACATTAAGAGAAATGCTGCCAGAATCCACCACATCGGGTCAGGCCTAGTCAGGTGTGGGTTGAGAATCTGATCCTTGTCTCTTGGCTAATCAATAGTTCTTTCAAAAAGTTGACTCTTACACCCACCTTTGTCCTCTCCTTGACTGGCTCTGACGCGTTTGCTCAACAAACACTTAAGATCCCACCAGAGCTGAGCCCAGGTCAGCTTCCAACACTGCAAGTGTTTGCAGAGGAACTCGACATTTCAACTAATCTGCAATTGTTTTCTTTGTCTTTGTCCTCGCCATCTTATTCGTTTTGTTCTTCCTTTCATTTCTCCCCTTACAAGAATTCAATTAAACAAGACTTAAAGCTTGGGAATACAACTTTGCCAAATCTTTTAAAGTGCTTTTGAGGCTGTGTGGCACATTTAACCAGAGACACTCTGAGAGACACCACTGTGAACAGATACCAAATAGATGAACAAAATTCCCATCACCAGCTTTGGCGCACACACACACACACACACACAGAGAGTAGGCAGCAGAGATGAGGCCAGTGGAGAAGTCATCCCCTCATCTTAATGAAGTCGTAACCTCTTGATGCCATCAGGTTTCTGTGCCCAGACTCACTGTAACCTTGGAAACTGCCCGTCTTTCTCTTTGCCTTAGTGTTTTTGTCCCCTCGTATTTTGTTGGTAACTTTGAAAAACTGTGCTGCCTCCGTTTTCTCACTTTTCATCTCTGGGCCAGCTGCAACTGTGCCGTCCTTTTGATAGGGAGACAACAAAACATTCGCAGGTCTGTTGAAGCTCTGCCAGCATCCTTCCCTCACTCCTCTCCTCCCTTGCATCACTGCTCCCTCTCTCCATCTGTCCCTCATCCCTCCATCCCCTGTCAGGGCTTCCTCATAGTGATGAAGCTCATTAGCGGGCTATCTCCGTCAGGTAGGGGGGGGGGCTCCCTCTTGTGTTTATATTTAGATGATGGCATACCGTAGGTATGGTGTGGTGGTTTTTAATGAGGTGTGGAGCTGAGCCTGGATCCTGTCAGTCACACGCAGAGAGGGAGAGAGACGGAAAGGTAGCCATCCAGTGTTGTGTTAATGCTGTCGATAGTTTGTTGTGTGTCATTTTCTCTGTCTGACTCATAAACTCACAACTCCTTCCTTATAGTTGAATTAGACCGTGTGCCTGTTCTTTTTTCTAGAATGACCCGTCAGGTTTGGGATAACTTCTGTGTGAGTTGTCATTTGGTATGCAGTGTATAAATGTGTTTGGAGAACAGTTTTTTTTGTTGTTTGTTTTTCTTTAAATGTTATTGGGCACCACAAATGGCTCATGAGTGACTGATGTGGCTGTACATTATTGTAAAACAACCACAGTCCTAAAATCCAGTCCTAAAAAAGTATGAACAGCAGTTTGAACTTGGTGTTCCTGTCTGACAATATAATTTACATTGCTGAAAATGTTTTGGGCCAGATAACGTGATTTGCAATGTGTATCTTCTGTGCGGTCTATTGTGATTAGTGCGCTCTGCCTCTTCATCTTTTGCACTTGACTTTTTTACTGATAAAACAGTTCCTATTTTTATAGAGTGCAGTGTCCAAAGATAAGTGTGAATGACTTTATTACATGATCTTATCATAGCCAAATAATGTCTGACAGATGTTTTCAAATGAGTCTGCATTAATTGATGATAAGAGAGACATGTTCCTGATTTTTTTCCCACCTCTTTCCTGAGTGTGTCAAGCCGAACCAACTCTTAACAAAAACAATGTTTTCCCAGTGTTCCATGTGATCATGGCCTCGTTTTGTTAGGATGGATGTCACTATTTAATGACTTTTCAAATCACCCAAAGTGACAGACTAATTATGATGTCTCTTCTCTCCTTAGAGCACTGTGGCCAAGTACAGCTCTCAGTTTCGGGGAAACTCTCAGCATGATGCCCTCGAATTCCTCCTCTGGCTTTTGGACAGAGTTCATGAAGATGCTAATTCCAGCCCCAACAACAACAGTAGCAGCAGCAGCAGCAAGACCAAAGCCAACGCAAAGGTAAAATGATAAATGTGATCACGGCTTATTTACAATGCAGATACTGCTGTTGCTACTGCTATTTCATACCATTTAGTAATGAAACTTGACTTGGTCGTCAGGTGTAAAAGTTGTAGCTGCTTGAGTTCCGTCACATGTATCCTTTCCTCTATCTCTCCCTGTCTCACACCCACACACAAATACACACAAAGCTCCTGTGTCACTGTATCACCTACCTCACTGCTAAAAACAAATTGGTACACAGTTTTGTTGAGCTAGTTTTCTTGATGACAAATGTGAGCAGGTCACATTTTACTGAATCCCCGAGCCATCCCAGACATCCCAGTCACTTCAAATGTGTGATTTTCTTTGCAAGATGTATAAAGATGACTTGTAAGAGATGTGATTTGCTCCACTCAATAAGAATGCGAGAAGAAACCTAGAGGAATATGTTTGAAATTGTTCTAGGTTGAATCTTCCCATCCAGTCTCTTCTCCAAATTCAGTTTTGTTCACAGGCAGTAGAAGCAGAAATCTGCTGCTCCACGTTAAGCTCCGTCTGGCACATTCACGCTGCATCAAAACCCGTCAAATTTCACATTTGTTTTTGTACACAGCTGCGTCCCATTATGATCCATCTTCAGGTGCAGAAACATGCTGAGGCCATTGTATAATCAGAGCAGGGCATCAGTTTGGGATACAGTTATATGATGCAGGCCAAGCTTTCTATGGCAGACGTCATAATTGGTCCACTCTATGGCCATCCTCCTGTGAAAAGATCAAAAAAGAACAAGTTTTTTTAACTCTAGTCAAAGAAATTGCTTCACACATGTTCACCAAGAGATTTTTCAGAAGGAGTCTGTCTTTTCAAAGCCAGTAACCTCACAGGTCCCAGAATGGAGCTGGTTCTGTGAAGAGTCAATGATGCAGCGATGCAGGTATGAGTGCCATTGTGGTTCTTCCACCTGCAGTTTAGTTGAAATCCACTAATCCTTAGTTTGAAATGAACCTTTGTGTGCAGTGGTCCTTTTCCTGTGAGATGTAAAAGGAGAAGCTGTTGAAGAGGCAGGCATCCGTTCCCTGTCTCTCGCTATCTTTCTGTGTATTTCTCTCTGTCTCTGTCTCTGTGGGATGTTCACCATGCAACCTTGCACTTGGAGAGGAGCCAGGACTGGATGTGATGCGGTCAGAGGTAATGAAGGACAGACAAGTCATGACTGAGTTGATTACTTTTTATCATGACTAGTGTCTGACTTCAGTGCTTGCCAAGTCCAAAAAGCCAGTATAAATTTATGCACTTGAAATGTGCCTTGTGTCACTAGCAATATTGTTTCACATAAACAGAAACAAATTGTATTCAATTTTATCAATTTTATTAAAATGTTATTTAGGTTTGGACTATACTCTTTGTAATATTGTTTACAGAGACCAAATAGTTCCCACCATGACCAAGCACTTGGTGAAAATGGTAAGGAAAAGGTTCAGGTAGGTACAGGTAACAGGTAGAAACCTTGAGCAGAACCTACAATCAGGGTGAGTGACATCTGCCTCAACCAGTTTTTGTGGGTGGGGTGGGGTGGGGGGTAATGATGATAAAAATAGGAATAATAATAATAATTGTAGCAGTGGGTGTCGAGCAGGAACAGTAGGTAGCTGCAACCACAGATCCAGACTCTTTAGCTCAGGAGGCAGAAATACCTGCTTAAAGTGTCAGGAACGAGGAGAGAGACGAGAACCCACAAACCTACGAAAGAGGGAAGAAGTTGAATTACTAACATGCCATGATGGGATAAAAATGCATACAGATAGAGAGGGACAGGAGCTCATTGTCTCATGGGAAGACTCCCAGCAGTCTAGGCCTATAGCAGCATAACTAAGGGATGCCTCAGGGCTCACATGAACCAGCACTAACTATAAGCTTTTTGAAAGAGGCAAGTCTTAAGCCTGCTCTGAAATGTGGAGATGATGTCTGCATCCCAAACCCAAACTGGGTTCTTGTAGCATAATAAGGTAAAATGAGCTCTTTAAGATAAGATGGTGCCTAACCATTAAGAGCTTTGTAGATGAGCATAAGGATTTTAAATTCTCTTCTGGATTTTACAGGGTCCCAGGCAAGAGAAGCTAATACAGGAGAGATGTGATCTCTTTTCCTGGTTCTTGTCAGTACACGTGCTGCAGCATTCTGGAGAGTCTTATGGGACTTATTTGGGCAGTGTGATTACACGGAATTGCAGTAATCCAGCCCAGAAGTAACAAATACGTGGAATATTTCATCCGTAAACCTTCCGTTTTATGTGGAAGTTGAAGGACATATCCTCACGGTGGTGCTGCAGGCCAGGGCAATGCCATCTCGAGTAACTCTGGTGTAGCTCTAGCTGCTCTGAGGTGTTTGGGGGCAGGTTCAATAACTTTAGTTTTGTCTGAGTTTAACATCAGAAAATTGCAGGTCATCCAGGTTTTTGTCTTTTGAATTTTATCTAACTGGTTTTATCTGGCTTGATTAATAGATATAATTGGGAATCATCTGCATAACAATGGAAGTTTATGGGGTGTTTCCTAATAATATTGGCTAAAGGAAGCATAATGTAAACAGGATTGGTCCAAGCACAGATCCTTGTGGAGCACCATGACTAACTTTGCCGTGCATGGATGATTCATCTTTAACATGTACAAACTGAGATTGATCTGATGAAATATAACGTTAATCAGCGTAGTGCAGTTCCTTTACTGCCAATTAAAAATTTGAGTCTCTGTAATAGGATGTGATGTCAAAGGTGTCGAATGCAGCACTAAGATCTTACAAGACAAGTACCGAGACAAGTTCTTTGTTATGGAAAATTTTATTGGACTTTAATATTTGTAACCCACAGAAAACAATCCACAAATGTGTACTATGATGCGCAAATATTTCATTATCTACAAATATGTATTTTTACATTTGTGATGTGTAAAATCATATCCACAAAAATACAGAGTGACTTCTACTCACAAAACAGTTTTTGCACATTTGCAGATTGCTTTCTGTCAATTTGTGACTCATGTTACATTTGTAACTTCATTTTTACACATTTGTGGAATTTTGTCCAATGTGTACTGCGGAGATCTGTAAAAAAAATATACACAAATATCTCACTACCCAAAACATGTATTTTTACATTTGTGTTGTGTAAAATCATATCAAATTAAAATATTAAAATATGTGTGTACAGAGTAAATTGTACATATTTACAAGTTGCACTGTATTTTTGTGGATATGATTTTACACAGCACATGGTTAAACGCAGTCTTTTTCATCCTATTCTTGTACTCTGTTTCCTTTGTTGCAAAGTAATACAGTTAACCTGCACTTTTTTCTTTATTTACTTGTTCTCCATACAGCTTTGACTGCAGTAGGGAAGTGTTCCAGTACTTTCACTATTTGATTTCTTGGACCTTTCAATCAGTCTATTTCTGTTCAACTTACATACAGTATAATACAGTATGTAATTGAATGCGTAACTATAACAGTGTTTGTATTTGTGTGCACATTACGGCATTAAATACTGGATAAGAAGACCTGCTCTGATCAGCACACTCTGTGACAAACCCCTTGTGTTTAATTACATTTGCTAAGTATCATCCTGTTTCCGTTTCTGCCTCCACTCTGGGCCTCACTGAGCTGCCAGCTGACGACGTCCAGTCCTGTTAGTAAATGAATATTGTTAGGAGCTGAACTGTCGCTGCGCTGCCGCCCAATGCCCAGCTCCCACACTCTAACTGCAGCACTAATAGAGGCAGCCTTTATGCCACATAAACAGCTTAGAGCTGTGGCTCTCATTAGGCTGCCAGTGAATCATGGTATCATAAAGCCGGCTTTCCTCCGCTGCTGCTGTGAGGCAGAGAAGAACAAAATCTCTGGCCTTTTCACACCAGGAGGAAATGTCATCTGATTTTCTAAAATGAAATGCTCGTCCCACTTCCTGTAACATTTTCATGAATACATTGGGCTGAAATCAGGTAGCATTCTTCTTTGTTGACACTGATTATTGAACTTTCTACAGAACCTTTGAGTCAGATGATAATTGAACTCCTGTGGCCGGTCAGGTGGGAATACAGAAAGATGGAGTGGTGGCTGAGTGGAGCAGTTAAGGCAGAGGGAGGAAGTGAAGTGACTTTGATTGCTTTGTCTGTCACTGGAGTCTGGGAAACATGCATCTAGGATTATACAGGTCATGCTGAGCTGACAGACATTTAACAGTATCAACATTGTCCCTGTCAGTTTCAAAGACATTTAGTGACTAGCACCTTGGCCTGGAGTTCATCTTCATTCTTCTCCTGACGCACCCATACACTTCAGATTTTTCTTAAGCAATGTCCTGTATTTTGGTATCGACTTAACCAAGCTGAAATTTTGTATGTCATTTTTTCCACAGCTACAAAAGACTAGAACCAGCACATTTTGACATTCATGGACATCTTTACGCCATTGAGGATTGGGTCATTAAACTGCACTATGATGTTTTATTTATTCCTAGGCTGCCCTTTTACATGCGAAAGAATCTTTATTATTGTACATATCACTTCTTCAGTTTGTTCACTGTATCAGTGGCCTATTTGTTTACATATGCTGTTCTGGTGAAGACAGATGTGCATGTTTATGGTGCATGGTATTTAAGGGTTGTGAACATAGTTGGATTTTTATTTATTGATTTAGGACTTGTGTGTCTGTGTAGGTGCTGCAGTTTTCTCGTACAAAGACATGTTAGGTGAACAGCCTGAACTGGCTAGGGGTTTAGAGACTGGATTGATGGATTTATTGATTTATTTGGATTCCCATTAGCTAGACTCAGCTATTCTTTCACGGTCCCTTGACGCATACTAACGTCTGAATTAGGTGGATAAAACATTAGCAACAATATAATACACCCAAGTAAAACCCAAGATTTATTAGAGCCTACCAACTGAACATAGAGTTTAACATTTCTGACACAGTGTTAACCAAAACCCAACAAGTATCAAAAAGCTAAGCTAACTGCTAAGCTGTGAACCTTATAAACTGGTAAATAAATTTATAAGCTAATGTGTGATGCAGTACATTACACAATGTATACCATTGCAAAGAAGCATATTTGTGTTATTGTGTGGCATGTTGAAGGATCCAGCAATGTTACAAACTTTTTTTTGTGCAGCACACCTGCTGTACGAGCAGCATGACCAGTCCAGCAGCTCCACCCAAGTATCATTAGGTAATACAAGACTGTGAACACACACAAAGACAGCTCAGTAATGTTAATGTTCCTTCCAGTGGGAACTCGCTAAACTTGCTTGGTTTCCCTCTCGTCTCACTGGCATCACAGCAGCAGCATTCCTTACCGGCTAACAGAAGACCACAGTGAATTTAAAACTTTGTGCACAGTAACATATCAAATCATCATTCTTTTCCCACTGTCAGCAAAAGACAAAGATGACAGTGGTTATAAAAAAAAATATAAATGAAAAACATTGTGGTTTTGTTTAGCAAACGCTGATCAGATGAGATCAATGTCATCTCCTTTGGCTTGCATGTTGCCAAACTGGCAGCCTTTGTCTTCCAGCAAGTGTTAGAGAAGATGGAAGAATGGCTGTAAGAGAGAGAGAGGTGTTTTTTCTTGACCCAATGTTGCAGTGTTCAACATAGCTGCCACTGCCTATGAGCCATGGCAGATTACATGATATTAAAGGTCAAGATCATACTCAGAACTGGTGTATTACATTCTCCCCTTAGGCCTCAGCAGTTCTCACAACATGAGGATGATTGGCTTATCCTGATATGTCTGGTGAGAAAAATCACTCAAACCAACAAACTCAAGCTTCATATTATGAGAGTGGCATAAATTTCCCAGTGTTCATTGAGTGAGCACATGGAGCACAGTTCCATTTTGAGTGCATTTAAAAACTCGTCCATCTTACCCTATGGACAGTAGTGGGACATGAGGTTTGCCAGTGCATCACCAGTGCCAAAGCATTATGCATGCATTATTCCAGTTTAAATGTCGATAGTGGTCGGCCTCTCCGCCCCAGGAGGGTTGACTGTGGAGGGAGGGAGAGAAAAATCCCCTGGCCTCGGAGCCAACTGCAAAGACTTTGAAATCGGGTCAGTGGATGTGGTGAAGCAAGCAAGCCCTCTTATCGACAGGGAAAGAAATAGTGAGTTTGATAGCTCTCCGTGCGATTTCGGCTCATATTTTTCAGGGGGGGGCAGAGAGCAAATGTCAATGGATAAGATGAATCAGTTGACAGGTTGGGGGACAGGGAGAGGTTGATGGGTCCTTGATCTGGTGTCTCCTTTTTCTGTGTCAGTCGTCAGGGCATTAATGCTCTGATATCACATCCACCTCCCTGGTTCCAGTCAAAAACATCATTGTGTTTTGTGTGAAAACTATGTAGCCCTGCTTCTTCTAAAAAAACTATAAAAGAATTTAGACAAGATTGTTGACAGGTTGTCCTTTACAGTATAGAACTATGAAGAGCTGTTATGGCACAACATAAAGCAGAAGATATCTAAAATAACTGGAAAAAAAATCTTCAAGTAACCCATTGCTGTTGCAGAATGACAGTAATTATTAGTATTATGTTATTATAATATTATAAGTTCAATAAGTAATTAAATAACTTACTTTTTCCCCAGAGAGTTGCTGAGAGAGATTCAAAAAGCAGTTGTTAATATTTTACACACAAATCATTTATAGTATTTATCAGATTTTAAAAACAACTTTGAACTCATTCAGAACTTAGAGCTTGCAAATCAACTTTATACCACAGATAATTAATATTAGTATTTGACTGATTACCAACAGACCACCAGGCCATTATTGGATTGATATCAAGCAGTCTGATCCTGGCATAGCCTTTTATTTAAGTTATATAACATTTTCTCTGGCTGCATCAGAACATGACTGATTGGTGGGGGTTCCAGTAACCATTATTTCCTGCCCTCCCCCTGGTGTTTGTGTCACATCCAGGTGAAGTTGGTGTGTTCTGAAGCCTTTGGTCGCTGTCTGGTCACCCACAATCCTTCACCGGCTCAGCTCCCTTCTCACCTCTTGCTCTCAATCTCACACGGGTTACATCAAAGCCGCGTAACAAAGCCACCACCCAACACTTGGCCGGCAACCCGATTTTTAACTGCAAGTGACATTTCTGAGATGCCGCAAATTCCTCCTGAGAGAGGGAGAGTGAGGTTACTTGAAAGAGACATCCTGGATTTTTTCTAAAAGGTTAATGTTGCAGAAATTTGGGAAAAACAATCTTAAAACATATTGTTGCTGTGATGGCTTCTGCTGACTACCGCTCCTTTCAACAATGACTTAGGCTATACAATGAGAATTTTAGGAGTCATTACTTAATACTTTATCAGTGTGAACCGTCTGGACAGAGTGGACGGGGTCAGCTAATCCCCCTTTGCTATCCTACCCATCTAATAGGATTTACACAGGAGGAGGGGAAGAACCTTTTGATGGAAACCTCTGCTTTTTGAAATATTTCTCAACAAATATTTCTCTTCTCTTCCATTCCACCGCCTCATCCATAATTCACTTAGCCTGTTCAAGTGTCTTTTTTAAGCCTCTTTCCTAACGTAATGTCTCGATCTATCAGCTAGCGAGGGTTGAATGAGTGAGTAGGCCTTCTCATCCCCTATCACTCCACCTTTCCTGCAACTCTGTTAGACTTCCGCAGAGATGGAATTTGGATTCTTCTGTGGGGGTTTGTGCTGTTGTGTGTATTGAGATGAAAGTTGTCGACTTTGCAGTTTTCTTTGCCCTGTGAATGAAGTTGCTCAGCTCCAGCAGCTCTTTTGCATTCCTTTGTGTCACCTCTGAATTGATACCATCCACACACTGCTTATATGTTGTTGTGCACACAGTGCCCAGAGAGAAAGCAAGCAAGGAAGGAAGAAAGGCCAGAGGACATTAGTACTGTGGATTCATTTTTGAGAGTAGTCATGGGGTTGGGATTTTCAAACATGAAATCAAATATGCCATAGTAGCCTACTCTCCAACACCTATAACACCTCATAGATTAAAAGTAAGCATGATTATGCAACTGCCTTAAATATATCAGAAACTGGTCTTGGTGGACACTTTTTCCACATTGAAAATTAGAAGTGCAGTTGGTATGTTCAACCAGTCAGTGGAGAACTGTCAATCATTTATTTTGTACCCCTCTTGAAATCTAAAGCAAATATATCGATAGTCTTGCCAGACTACATTAAGTCACACAAAAATGGCGATATGTTGATGACTATCCTGCCAGAGGAATCCAAGCCCCTTATCCATAAAACCGATTCTGTTCTCTACAGGTCTCCTCATCAGGTTCAGCATCAGCTCAAAATACTATAACCCTGCTTTAACGCTAAACAAAACCACCACACAGCTGAACAAAACATCTCTAGGGACAAGGTTGGCTGTCATGGGGATGACTGCTAAAAATCTACATAGGCCTGTTTAGCACGAAGCGGAATTAACAGAAATCACGGATGACATTTCCGTGCAGAAGTAACGTAGAGGATAGTAGAAACCAGATTAGCCAGGTTTCTTTTGTAGACTGATTTGAAGTAGAAACCCCACCCACCCAGCCGTGGAGCAGCCGTACAGTGGAACGCTGTGACTGAAATGCCATGCTGTGGGAGGTTATGAAAAATTAAATATGTCCTCTCAGGGGGCAAAACAGTTGCACACACACAGATTGACAATGGAGATCCATATGTGGCAGCAACATTAGCCCAGTGATTGATTTATGCTCAGGAGATAGCGGCAGGTACATCCTACTGACCACCTCCTGTCCTCTGCACTTCCTTCCTACTGGTGTCCTTTCTGTGTGTGTGCGTGTGTGTGTTCATGTGTGACAGCGGGTGGAAGAGTTTTTCAAGATGAGCTTTTAAAACCCTCTCTTGCATGTTTGACAAGAGCAGACAGATATGCCCTTGCTTGCTCTCTCCTTTGCTCTTTTCTTTTTCTTAGCTTCCCATCATACCAAGCAGTGATCCTCTTTTATTTATTTATTTTTTTTAGGTGAGTGTGTTTTTTCTCCATGCTTTTTCCAGCTCCCCTGCCAGTAAACACACACATGTACACAGAGACACACACAGATGCGGTACAGTAATCCAAGGTGAGCATCACAGACACTTACACCAGCATGCAGGTGGACATTGACTGTAAAAGGCTTTTAATGGATCCTAATACGTGAATGAAATATTCACAACTTTTCTTCAGAAACATTTAATTAAGTGCATTAATGTTTCAAAGGATGTCCTTTAAATAGTTCAAGAACATCTGAAAGATAAACTTCTGTCCATAACAAGTGAGGGAGAACCAGAATGAAAGCAAAAGTCAGAATAAGAGGAAAGTAGAGAAAGAGTGGAGTTGGAGAGGGACCTTTTAATGAAGATGAGGGTGAATTGAGGACTATGGGAAGTGAATGGAAGTTAGACTTGTACAATAAATGCTGCTGAATTCAGCTCTTACATTTTGAGCATAAAAGATGAACCTTGTCATAAAAAGCTCTGCAGAAATGTTGAATTTAATGGCCTTCACGTTCCATAATTTTATATCCTTTTTATTAGGACTCTATATAAAGAGCTGAAAGTAAATTTTAGGTCTCCCAGCGGATTAAAAAGGTGTGTCTTACATAGTATATCAAGAGTTTACGGGCCCCTGGGAGAAAAGGAATTAATTACTATCGTACAAACACACATGCTCATATTACATGACCTGAATTTAAACATTTTTGATGTGTGCTCTAAAAACTGAGAATAAAGTGCAACAGTGTATTAGTCCGTCTCTCAGTACTTCCCAACTTCCCAACCCTGTCTGTGGCTTTGAGCCCCAAGCCCATGGTTTGTACTAGAGGCGTAAATCTTTAAAAACGAGTCATGAATATATGCTTTCACTTTTTAAAAAAGGCAAAGTAATTTACTAACCATAGTGAATGGTATTTAAAGAGGAATAAATATTGTATTTGATGGGGATTACTTTCAGCCATAGATTTGGTGAGAATTTACGGCAATAGTGTGTATTTGGGACTCAAAATAAACTACAGGTGTTAAGTCTGACATGGTGATGAGTAGAATTTAACCTGTCCCTGTTTTTGGCACCTTATTTAGTTATTTCCTGAACTGCATCTGCTTTGTTATAATCCCTGTTGAATTTACACAGCAGGTTTTATGATAAGGTACTGTAGAATAGATTGGATGAAAGGTGTAAAATTAGCTCTGTGGATTCAGGTATGAATCTCACGTGTGGGTTTTGCAGTAATTAATGTGGAGATAAAGATACGTGGTGGCTATTAGTCACTCACGTTGTCACCCTGAAGTAATTCTGACATGGAGTGAAAAAAAACAACCAATCTGCCTTAATTCCTCAGATGCATTTCTTTAACATTTTTCACACTCATTATCGTCTGTCTTTTGTGTGATCAGCATTTGGCGTTGGGAACAGTCCTGTTGGTGCTGGTGGAAACAAAAAAAAAAGATGTTGACATGCTTTTTGTTGGTTTTATTCAAGTGAACAGAGCCTGTCCTGCACATTCATTGTTCAGTGTAACTTCTACCACACCTACCTTTACAAGCCTTTCTTCCTTATGTTGTTGTGTCTTCCTGGCGCTTGCAGGCCTGTGAAACATGACTGGTGGCTGCGATGCAGTCTGACCTGTTTCTGTCACTTGTTCTGCATTGTTCATAATTGTCCTCTTTGGCCGGAACTGCGAGGAAAATATGTATACCTCATTCAAATCCAAGTTTCATATTAAGTCATACAATTCAGTTAACAGTGATGTTTTAAAAAAGTGAAAAATATTAGTAAGAACGAAAGACAGGTTCTTCTGTGTTTGCATTTTTCCCCCTTTACCTTCTCAGTGTTACATACAGTTTTTACCTCTCACGTTTTTATAGAGTTTATTTCACTTTTTTTTTTTTAACTCTTCAACAGTTAACCTCACATCCAAAATGTACTAATGGAAACTAAACACTTCATGCACAACTCAGCATCAACTCTTGTGCCAGAACACTCACTCATTTGTCTTCCAACAGCAACACGGTGACCTACACTACCAAAGACTAAAGTCTTTGAAGTATCTTTTTCTGTATTTGTATACGTAGCAAACGAAAAACCACTTGTCCATCTTCCTCACAAGTCGTTCATAGAGGCAATCAAGAAATGGATTGAGGTGCTCAGTGTTGTATGTCCCAGTCAGGAGTTTATGCTTTTTCGTTTCGTTTTAGATGTAGCTGTCTGCAGAATGTAGCCAGTCTAATTTACAGTAATTTTGAGTTATGTTGGGTTGTGAACAAAATGTTTTACACATGGAAATGTGTTAAATGGAGTATAATTATACACAGAAGTTTGCTGGTGGTTGAGTTTGGTGAGATAACAATTCATGAATTTTGAAAGATGTGGTCATTAATGCATTTTGTGTCAAAACAATGGAAAGGCATCAACAGTTTATTCCACATTGACTTCTGCTGTGCTCACTGTCAGAAGAGTTTTGAGAAAGTAAACTCTGTATTGAGAAATGCGTGTTACCAATTGTATAAAAAAAAAAAAATAAAAAAAAATGTTCAGATTTGCAGTGTGACACATTAGATTGTGGTTGGCTCTGCATGGGTGTATGTGTGTTTTCCCATGGTTTTAGTGAGGCTTAAGTGTTATTTTGCCAGTGTGGCAGATTATGTAGAAGCATAAAGGGTTTAAAAAAACAGACATGGACCTTGTGGGACTTAAACCACAGACCTTTTAAACAGAAGCAGCATTGTTACTTAATCAAATATCTCATTCAAGGTAAAGGTACAAAATAACTTCTATGTACAATTCAGATTACTTTAAAGTGGTCATTTTTTGTTTATTGACTTTCGGTGTCATGATAATATGATGATACTTGTCATTAACTTTATTTTTTTTTATGTCTGAAGTGGATTTTCATTTAATGAGTTCTAGTGGAAATCAGTTTATTGCATTCAATGACATTTTAATCATCAATTAATTACAGTCATTCATCATCAGGACAACAGTATATAAGAAAAATATTCTTATAAAAGTGTTTTTTTTTCAATCGTATCATTCAGCTGTGGTATTGCGATCACCAGGCAGCGATAGTCATGGACTAGGGCTACAATACAAACTCCTCACTATAGGTTTAAGTAGCCTTTGTTGAAATGCGTCTGTAAAATCAACAACTCTCTCAGTTTGTCCTATGAGGTATGAGATCTCTATCTTTCCAGAACAGTGCTGCTTTTTTCTGTTAGGACCAGAGGCTCTGTCACTGGCCATTTCAAAGCTCAACTCCTATAAAAAATGAAACACCCTTACAGGACTCTTTAGAGGCTAATGAATTCTCTCCCCCTCATCTCGATTAGTCACGTCAAGTCGTTTATTTCTCTAAGTCAATATTTGCTTCAGTGTGCATAGGAGAGACACAGAGAGAAGCAGAGAGAGAGAGAGAGGTGGCTGCAGCCTCTGCTGCCAAGCCAGATTTGGCTGTCAGAGCTCTGCCAGGCACTCTCGTCTGAGGCTGCTTAGTTTTTGTTCTGCCTTTGTTTTTGCCCGGCTTGCATCTCCATAGTAACAGCCAGATACGGTGGGTCTGGCTGCACTCGGCACTGCATGAAATGGAGTGGGAACATGCAGTGCTCTTCAGATAGGATAAGATCAGAGAAAGGTACAGTGAAGCTGTTTGCTTTTGGTCATCACAGCTAGAGTAATAAATAAATATCAGTGGATAAACAGTGATCATTTTGTCATAGAAAAGCACACGCGCAGTGAGAGGGATAGTGGAGAAGGAGTTCTGAAGGCAGGAAGAGAACACGGGATGGGGGGTGGGGAGGGGGATGGTGATGCCATAAATGCCTGTGGTTTCCACTGTTATCTCTCAGACTGCCTTGTTACCGTAAGCCAGCTTTGAATAGGCCGAATTAGTGGTACCCGTCCGGAGCTGAAAGAATAGGGGTGAGTCAGCTGCTTTATTGCACGGACAGCGTTTCTTTCATTCCTCCCCTTCTCTGGACCACTGCGTTCCCCTCTGAGTCAGTCTCTCTCTCTCTCTCTCTCTCTCTCTCTCTCTCTCTCTCTCTCTCTCTCTCTCTCTCTCTCTCTCTCTCTCTCTGTCCCTCTCTCCCACTCTCTCTGCACACCCTCTGCTGTAAGGTCGGAACCAAAACATAGAGAGCCTCAGTCCTGCAGTGCATTTGTTTCTGTTTGCATGGCTCTTTCTGAAAATTAAAACATGATTGGCTACTAGAGTTTTCTTTTCACGCTGTAAGCTAAATATGATTAATCCAACAGTAGCCCATCGACAGACAATTAATTAGGATTTTTAAAGCACAAATGTCAAACATTGGATTTTTCCAGCTTCACTACTGTGAGAACTTACTGCTTTTCTCTGTTTCTATATCATTGTCAAATAGAATATCATTGATTTTGATGAAGTGTTAATATGATTAAACTTTTAAGATTTTACCTTGGGCTCTGACATTTTAACCACATAAAGTAACAAAATAGTGACTGTGACTAATAATTTACCAGCGTTTCTTTACAGTGGTCATTTTAGGACATGTTACACTCAGTTTGTCAGGCTTAGCTCTGTCAGACTTTGCTCAGGCTTCATCAGTCTAAACTCTACCTAGCACATCCTTTAAGCCATAATGAAGTTACTATATTCGCTACTTTCCAAGTTATAAATACGCCATTATCCCAGTGGTAATTTCAATTTGCCGTTCTGAACTTAATGAGTCCAAATGTGCTGCACAAAGGATAAACTGATGCAGCTAGAATAACAACCTTTCCTCTGGTGCCATCATCAGGCCAAACTTACTATATTTTCCCCCATTAGTATTACAGAGTAAGGCAGCCTCAAGGGGTGACTAACATAGCTTTATACTTAATACTTGCAAATATTCTGTGGCCTTTGAATTATCTTTGTAACTCTGTACTTTATTTACTCCTCTACATTTCATTTGCCTTTGTTGATCTGTCATTTGTGTATTTCTTCTGTCTCTCTCTTATTCTCTATCTATCTCTTCTGGATGACCTTATTCAACCTCTGCCGTGCTGCCTCTCCACGCTGTTAATGGGAGAAAAGATTAAAGAATTTTAGTGCTGCTTGATTTGTTAATAGAAGCTGTTTTAATGAGAAAGTGAGCTGAAATGAACACATTTCCAGTCCTCAGACAGTGTTGACAAACTCTCAGGTGTATGACACACGCAAGCACACTTTTATTAAAACCTGGCCTGTGCTGATATGACTGCCGTTCAAATGCTCTGGTGGCAGGCGCTCTCCTGATGCAGCCAACAGCTATGTCAACATTGGCTTGTCTAATTCGCACGCTCAGTGGAAGATGTCTTCCTGCAGGAGACCGACATCACGCTGATACCAGCAGCTTAACGTGTGGGCTTCTCCAGCGCAGAACACACACACACACACACACACACACACACACACACACACACACACACACACACACAAATGGACCAAGAAGACTAATAAGACAGTAACTGCACACACACAACTCAGCAGCACGCACTACATTCATAAAGGGTAAAATGAAGGTGAGCAGAGTACAGTTTGCACAGTCCAGTCACTTAATTATACAATTACTAAAATGTGGTTGTGAGTGAACTTTGATGTGTTTGTGTTAGAAGCAATTCATATAGATGCTGTTGGGGGATTATTTTAGCTTTAGCTGAATTAAGCACTAAATACAACAAGCATCGTAGCTAATAAAGGCATGATGTTAATTGCCTTTGATCCCAAAATGTCATTAAAAATGTGTGAAAGCTGCCTTTGGGTGTTTTGCCAACTTGAAAACCAAGTTGGTTTGGAACAGGCGTAGAAATGTATCCAAGCACCTGGACTAGTGTTTTAGTCTAAAAACATCATCACGTCATTCCTCAGACTCAGTTTCCCAGGTTTTATCATGAAGATTTCTGCAGACCTTCATCATTTGAGCTAGGGGTATGGCTGCTTAAGATTACATGTCTGGGAGCTCTGGCTTAATTTGGCACTGAAGGATCACAATGCTTTGCCTCGCTGTGGTGAAAACACATTTGGGAGAAGAACCATGGCACAATCTCAAAATTCATTCCCACCCATTCAAGTTTCTGTCAAGCTCTACTTTCCAGTTTTGCTTTGTCACCTCAGTGAATGTCGTCATTCTTGCCTTGTGACCATGAGTTGAAGGCCATTTAATCTTAGTCTCATTTGCAAGAAATAGGCACTATTATGAGCCTGCGTGAATACAGCTGCATGTTTGTGTGAGAGAGAGAGTGAAAGAGAAAGGGAACGATAGTGAGATGTGAGTTAATATGGGAATGTCTGCATGTGCATGTCTGTGTGAATGCTTGTGTATGTGTGAGAAAGCATTTTTCTCTGAGTGTGTGTAGGGATGACTCAGAGCAGTTGCTGGCAGCTAAGGTGAATGTGTTAAGCCCCCTGAGCCAGCCAGTTGATTAGAAATGTGGTTTGAGACGATAACTGAATCACCGTCTTTCCTCAGTCAGCCACCATTTATTTTTTTAAGATATGATTATTTGTCTCAATAAAAGATTTGTTTTCTCCCCAGCTACAGCTAAGGTCATTCAGCATTATTAAAAATTACATTTCTTTATTGTCATTTTACAGAAGTGCCTTTGGTCACTTTAGCTCCAGTGTAGAACTGCTACAGCAATTTTTCAGTGTGTTTTAAATATTAATTCACACACTCCAAGAGTGAAAACAAGACTCTAGCTGAGTAACAGCACCTACAGCACTGAAAAAGTAAATGAGTGAAAGAATACATAATGTTAAAGTGATATTGCAGTATCTGGAAGATTATGTCTCACACACCTGCTGTAGACTTTAAAAGTGAATGTAAAAAGTTTGTAGATTCCTTCATCACAGAGAAAGGCGACTGTGGTCTGCTTGGATTCACAGTGGGTTGTAGTGGATTCCAGAAGTGATCATTCCAATATCATAACCTCTCCACTGTCCATCCGTATGCTTAGTATGTTCTAATCAAAATAGGGCTGAATACACAACGTGTGTCTCAATCTTATAAAGCTGGCGAGCAGGTGTGTATATTGATCACATTTCACTTTGGTCCCACAAATATCGATGTGATGTGTCACATTCATTTCATCTAAAGGCGGCATGTCAAACAAATTCCAGCATGCATTTGCTGTTTCAGTGCTATCTCCTCGCCAGCCCCAGCGGACTTGCAGGTCAGAATTCACCTTTCTTCAGCTTTCACTGTAGAGATGTGCATTGTTGGCCTATAGAAACACTGATGCAATGCCTTTGAAAATGGAGAGGTAATTATTTTTAGCAGGTGCCATCACTCTGTTACCCTGGTACAGGGGTTCTTAACCTTTCTGGCAGTCCAACCCCTTTGTGAGGTTGAAAGTATTTTTTCAATTTTTGTGTCTAAAGTAGCATTCTCGCGAATGCCAGGGGGGTCCCGAACCCCATGTTAAGAACTAGTAAAATATCCCATAACAAGAATACAAACTGCATCATCACTGTCACAGACCTTTTACAGTTACAGATCACTGCTCAATATTTATACATTACTTACATTGGAGCTGTAACATCATCCTTTTCTGGGGACTTGGTACGCAGCAGTTTATTTGAAAGGAAGACTAATGTGACTCTACCTTTAAAGAAACTCTTGCTCTTCTATTGGTCAGAACCAATCTGTACTTGTATTTTAATTGGCTAGCCCGAAGTAGATTGGTTAGACCAGTTGCTGCCATGACAGAGTAGTTCTATTGACCAGTGGTAGAGCATGAGTCTTGCATGTGAGCAAAACAGCACACACCTGCTTTCTAAGCTTGATTTGGAAAAGGTATTTTTATACTTTGTAACCGTTGTTAGTTCAGACTGTTCCCAGCTGCTCTGCTCCATTAAAGATGATGCTACAAACATTTAAGAGACACCTTTCAACCCCTCAATGGTTGCTGTTTCACACCGAATCAAACTGCAATAAGATACTTTCGTTTTCTGATTGTGATTAAAAATAATGATCACAGTGATTTTATTTTGAAGCAGAAATAAATCAGCACCACGTGTGTCAGCATCTGCAGCTTTTTAGGTTATTAGTCAGTCTCTTTACCTCTAGGCCGACCTGCCTCTCCTGGTTTGATGTTCCCATGCTTTGCAGCTATAACAACTCACCCATCCACACCCACACACCAAACACCCACTATTCCCCATTGTTCTAGTGATTTCAGTTGAAACTACCCCCAACCAACACACACACACACACACACACACACACACACAATCATACACGCATCTTCAAATATACAACCCCACACAGCAAGCCAAACTCCCACTCATTCCCCAGCACGCTGTAGAGGAGCGCCTCAGCAGCGTCTCACATGAATGCGTGCCACGGGGAATCAGCAGCGCTTTGATAACATATGTTTTCATGTAGCGATTGGAGTGTGAAGATCTCTGGAGGGAAACTGTGCCTCTGCCAGAGGCACCGGGCCAAAGACATTTACAGTGGCTGCACTGGAGAAATGTTTCACTGATCACACAGAATTAAGTCCCAAACCAAGGTGAGGGCTCTGAGGAGAAAGGTCAGGGAGCACAGCAAACGATATCAGGCCACAGAGAAGACCTTGTTATTATACCAACCAAATATGCTCTTCCTTACTGATGAAGGCGGATTTCTGTTACGACCACACTGGAGGGAAATGTGTCCACTGCCATACTGGGTGCCAGCATTGCACCATTGGGATTGTTTTTTTTTTATTTGACCCCATCAAAGATTCCATACTCCAGTGACTGTGTGCCTTCAGCTCTTAAAATAGCACACTGTCAGAAGTGGAATACAATTCATTTATCATTTTTCTACAACTCTGTGGCCTTTTTTTTTGTAGTCACAGTATGTCTTGGGCATTGTAATCTCGTATCACACTGTGCTGTAGGACAGAGGTTTTCAAAGTGAGAGGCGGGCCTCCCCCCTCACTCCAAACAGTTACAATTACAATGACTAGCCTAAATCTGTGTGATTTGGTAAAAAAGAGTGTTTAGAGACAGTAGTTTATAGGAATTTTCTGTTATTCCTACTTTTCCAAAGTCAGAAACAAATACATGCCTTTGGCTAAATTGGGTAAATTTTTGAGTGTCTGTGCAATCAAATAACAGTCATGATCCTACAGGCATCCAGGAACTGAGTGAAACTAAGCAAGTAAACTAAGTGTGGGTGAGGGGCTGCCTTTTTCCAAGCTTTGTCTGAGGGGAGGCCCACAGTCTCAGACTTTGAAAACCCCTGCTGTAGGGGAACCCTGGTGGGATAAATATAGCACGCTTAGTGTGTATCCAAAATGTTGTATCTTCACCTTGGATCAGCTTTTCGAAACAATTTCTGATAGGCTTGTATTTGCTTGAGGAGAGTATTGCTTATATTATGTGACAGTTGCTATTACATGTCTTGGTGGTTTTACCAATCCTGCATGTTGTGGTGCAGTAGGTAGAGACAGGCAGGAAGGCTGAGAAGACAGCAGGTTAAGAAAGCTGTAGGTGGGGAGATGGGTATGATGCAGCTATGCAGGATCCCAAGACAACCAGAGGAGCAATCTGCTCTTGTTTTTAGCTTAGCTGTGTGCATATAGTGCTGACTACTACTAACACACACACACACACACACACACACACACACACACACACACACACACACACACACACACACACACACACACACACACACACACACACACACACAAAACCAGGTGAGTTTCCTGAGATCCAGCAGTGAAGTGAGGTTGACTGATTGCCAGTACCAAGGACACTTTTGTAAATGGTTACTTTTTATCGCTGATTTGTTGAATATGAGAAAAACATCTTATACTATGTTTCATTGATATTAGTATAAACTGTGTCTCTTGTGGCCTTGTTGTTTTCTATGACATCACCAGTACAATAAGTACATAGAAGAGCTGACTGAGGCACCAGCGTGCAACCAGTGCAGTGGTTGTGCGTGTTTGTGTGCACAGGCCCTGGTGAGCCTTTGTGTTCAACTTTGTGTGCAGAAAGTGCAATGTTCTCGCTGGTACACAATACCCACGAGTCCCCGTGGGTTCACTGCTCCCGTGATGCAATGATGCCGAGCTCTGCTGATGGCAGTGATATGTATCCGTATGACCTCTCAACGCTCAGAAGAGTAAACAGAAAAGGAGAACAAAAGAGTTGAAGGGTGCATTGTTCTTTTCAAAGTGACCTTAGCTCTTTTTTCACCCCAGAAGCACTTGCTCAATATGCCAGGAATGGCTTCGCTGCCAAAGCTGAAAAGCAGTTCATTTTAGAGCACCGGTGTATTAAAAGAAACAGGCTCAGTGTACCAAAGTTACCATCAACCCTCATCACAAATAATTCAGTTATTATTCTCAATGGTATGGGTGTCCAAATCCCAGAACCCATTGCTACAAGTCCTCAAGGCTTTTGGCTCGTACGATATATTAGATCAGCAACCAACACCTGGCTGTTTGGTCAAAAAATAAATAAAACTGTCTCTAAACACAAAAGCATGAGAAAAATGGACTGCAAAGAAAGCTGAAAGAGCTTTTCATTTGAGTCTTTCCCTTCGTTGCCAGCTGTAATTGTCACTTTTTGTAACCTCCCTGTACCTGCTTATAGCTCCACTACTTTTTCTGAAAGCAGCTCCTTTACAGTTTCACACTACAGTCATTTAGAGAACAAGGCAACCACGGCTAGTTGAGCTGAACTATGCTGAGCCTTAAGCCTTAGAATCAATCACAATACCAGGGTCATGTAGATGCCGTCTGTATTTTGTCCCCAAGCAACAGGAGGCAGTTGAATATGGCCTAGATCTGTTAGCATTCAGAGTTTTTTGAATTGCACCCAGTGTGACAATTGAACAGCTTAGTGCGTCTGATTATTAGTATTCACTTGTTATTGCCGCGGCCGGCCCCTGCATCTATTTTTGGCAGATGATAGCAGAGCTGGAACAACGATTCGGTGGTATTCATTATTCCCTGGGTGCTAAATAAAGAGGCACAGTGCTCTTTCTCCTTGTGTTTTAACTGTTTGTGTCTGCTCTATACGCTGTATGTTTCCTTAACATACACAGTATGTGTCTTTGTTAGATATGCACACATGCAGTTTTTGTCTTTCTATCACTATCTGTTATATCTTACTCTCATTCTTGCTCAATGGAGTCACCTGTTCATCTGTTCTCAGGTCGTTGACCTGCTTATGGCGGAAGGTGTCCTTTCAAGTGCTCAGTGAAGAGCCCTGGTTTTGATTTATTATGCATAGAGAATGAAGAATCAAAGCCAGCCTTTGTCTCCTACTCTTATTCCTCTCTTCACCATATTGTACTTTCTGTTGCAAGGCTACCGTTAGTCTTGACACCACTAAACAACATCACAAACAACTTTCTTTCTTTCCTGCCATTTTGTGTCCTCAGCTAAGTTAAATGTATATGAGTGAGAATGCAAAATAGTTACCATATTATGACTGAATTACAAGGTAAACATGGTTCGTGTGATTAGCCTTTTTCTTTATTTTCAGGCCACGCTGTGAGCGATGAAAGAGTTCCCTATTCCCACATGTTGATTGGTGGAACAAGGCCAGGGTTTCCACAGTGTTGCTTGTAACCTAGTCTGTCTCTGAGGGTCTGAGGAGTGTCCTCCATTGTCCTCCAGAGAAGAGATGGAGAAAAGAGGGCAAAATTGAGACAAAGAGAGACAGTCACAGGTCAGCTTGTGATACACAAATGAGATGATATACATTCATGAAATACAGACAAGTGCTATTTAAATAACACCTTTGTATCTGTTCTTTTGTCTGTGTCATGTTCACAAACATCATGCTGAGAAAAACTAAAGGAATCTCTCTCATATGGTTCTGTGTTGTATGAAAATATGGCTTAACAGAGCTAAGAGTATGATTGCTAGAGATTTTTCAAAATATCCAACCCAAAACACTATGCAGTCCATCCAAGATTGACATCTCACGTATTCAGAATAACGTTTGGGTAATTCTCTACAGCACAAAATGGAAATGGAAGTAAACTTCAAACAGCACTTTCTGCATCGCATGGTCCTCAGGTACCGATGACTCCTTTTTCCAATCTCTGTAATCTTTGTAGCTCACCCAGGCCTGATATACTGTCCATTACAAGTGATAAGTTGCTCGAGCTTTCCTCTGCGGCAGAGGCATCCCCTTCTACTTTGTTTACACATCACTCTGTTATTGCTTATCTTAATTATGCTTTTATTTTACATATAGCTGTTCTGCCTTTTGTGCTCTCCGCTGTGTTGACTCTTGGTGTCTCTTAGCAAACACAGCCGCACAGATTGGAAATCTTGTCATGTGGTTTCACTTTGTAACACGGTATTCAAAAGATAGAAATATCACTATTGCATTTTGCAGTGATTTAAAAAATAATGAGCTTTTATATTGTGTTTTTATCCACTTAGAGACAAGCATTAAAGTGAAGACAAGGCCACGTCTGGAAACAGGCTGAGGTATAGTTTGAAAACAAACTGTCACACATGCTTTTTTGCATGGCTTTGTGCTTTTGCCTCATTATATATTTTGTAAAGAGCCATCCTTGGAGAAGTTTCAAAGATGTCCAAAAGTAGCTCATTGTTCAAAGCAAATGCAGCAGTGATTGGATTTTGTTTGAACAATAGCGAAGCTTCATCAAAGTAGGATTGTCATTATTTCCGAAGACACGATGCAAGACCAGAAAGTCTCATTTCCCCTGAGAAGGTGGAAAGACCAGACCTTGGTGTCTCAGTGGATGATGACTTTGCTTGCTGCTAAATGTTTGAGTCCCACACAAGGGTTTTGAGCCTGAATATTATGTTTTCTAATTAGTATGTGTGTACCACTTACAGGGGCCATGCATAGTTTTCAGTGGCCTCTAGCAGTGAGGTTTCAGATTGCAACCACTACCTTCCCAAGGGTGTTTTCGTGCACATGCTCGAACTCATGAGCGAGCTGTAACTCCCACTGCAACGTTACAGCAATATTTTTATCATCTTGACGCTGAACTAATCCATGCTCACTGCATGACGTTACATTGACTTTGTTTAGCTGACAAGACATGTCGGTGTTTGCTGCTTTTCAATAACTTTTGTATCTCTTTGTGTCTTTTACCAGAGAGGTTCAGTAATGTCAGCCAGATCCATGCTAATCTAGCTGGCTGCTTCTGCCTTGCATCACTGTTAGTTTTAGAAACGGAGGTCTCTCCATCTCTCCAACGCCTTTCCAATATTGACCGTGTTTTCTCCCTGATTAGGATGAGCACATAAAAGTTGTTCTTTGCTTTTTATCCTTCTGTGGAGTTTGTGTTTGAGTATGTTGTGCTGGGAGTTGTTTTTTTTTATCCTAGCATACTCCATTTCATTAGCTGAGGTGGTATTGTGTGTAAGAGTTCAGAGTTCAGAATCAGTAGACAGGGGGATCTTCGAGGACACTGGGACTGAAATTAGAAGCATTTGAGAAGAGTGGAACCCTTAGAGGTCTGTCTCTGAGGTCAGATTTTTACTGTTAATTAGCCTAATAAGGTTGAGTTGTTTCGATTTAGCTAATGCTAGCCATTTGAATTTAACGTTAGGTGATAAAGTTTTGTCGATGGAATCTGACATTACCTAGCAAGTCAAAAACATCTGCTTTGAATAGGCTTGGAATTGAAGTTTATGTTAACCCTAGCCCCCCCACTCCACACAGTTGTTTTTACTT
This sequence comes from Micropterus salmoides, assembly GCF_014851395.1. NCBI lineage: Eukaryota > Metazoa > Chordata > Actinopteri > Centrarchiformes > Centrarchidae > Micropterus > Micropterus salmoides. Next base: position 17,414,263 of record NW_024040263.1, on the reverse strand, counting down.
ATGTCACCACAGGATTATGTGGGTGTGTACAGACGTGCTTGATTTACATTGCCTTCATGCACCTGCTAGCCTTGCCGCAACTGTTCCACCCAATTTCAGCCTGGCTAGAGGAGTAATTAGACTGAGTAATTGAAAACACCTGTGTGGGTGTGCGGCACCTTTGAACAATTCCGCAGTGCAGGATTTACGGCCAATGCCAACGTTTAGTGCCAAAGAAGTAGTGTGACTTGAAGCATAAAATAGTAGAAATTGTAGTAGTGGTACAGAGTGTCAGACGTAAATGGAAAAAAACAAACCCCAGGGGTGTCTCATTTTCACCAAGGGCCACATAAGCATTACGGTTACCCTCAAAGGGCCAGTTGCAACTGTACTAAGACTGTATAAACGTAACTACTCCTTAACATATTGTTAAATAACTCTCTTTATTTGATTATGTATTCAAGGACATTCATCAGATGTAAAAATATAGCCATAGTAAGAAAATGTCTCTGTGTTATTATAACATAAATAAATGAATTTATCAGATTTAAAAATCCTCATTACGCTATCAATCAAAGATCAAAGATTTCAAGTAAATAACAAGACAAATATCATCAAACATAAGCTTTTACAGTAACTTTTCACTTTTTCACAGTCCAGAGGTGCAGAACCATGGTAAAACAAATAATTGTGAGCTGCTAATAACATGAGGGACAGATGTGGCATTTGATAAAACAAATAGTCCAGCTGCACACAGCCTTGTAGAGGGCATACATCCAACTAATGAGAGATAGTTTGATTACCTGGAAAAATGCAGACGTATAGGCTACTGTAGCCTAAGACTAGGTCACACTACATGATTTTTAGCCTGATTTGCCGCTCGGAGAGCTCGGCGACCATCAGGCTGTGATCGGGAGTAAATCAGCAGTTGATCTGCGGTCGCCAGTCCTTATGTGTGAACTACTGAACAACACATCAAAACGGCTCCCCGACACATTTCTGACACATCATTGAAGCCAGCCAGATATCTAGCATGCCAAATATCTGCAGAAGTCAACCGACTTAACATCCACATCCAGCCAATGAGAGCAGGCAGCTGGCAGAGCAGGCAGCTACTTTTTCACCGCAAAAGTATTGTGTATTGTCTGCGCATGCGTTGGCATCTGTAGCCACCTGTCGGAAGCTCCGTATTAAACCGGACTGTTATCCAGTTTTAATCCACTCTTTTTCGTTACATTTCTTATATCCTTTTTATTTAACTTAAGTGTTTAACTTAAGTTTTACGTGGGTTAAGGATTTTAGTCATCCGACATGGATTTTAAGCTAGATCAACGCTACTGATCGCAACAAAGCTCTGGTGACTATGATAGCCGAAATAACTCTGCCCCATGAGGACTGCACACTCCTTAAGAAAGCGAACAAGAAGATTGCTGACCTTATGGAAGACATCCGACGACTTTCAGTGGAACTCAAAGAGAAAGATTCCCTGCTGACTGGCTTTATGGATGTGGCTTCAGTACAAGCCAAACAGATTGTTTCTCTTAGCGCAACCGCTAACATCCAGGACACCGTGTTATGGGACCCCTCTAGCCTTCCGAGGCTTTCATCCTGCTCAACTCCGAAGCATCAGTCAACCTGGGCTGAAGTGGTGGTCCGTGGCTGCAAGAGAGGCTCGGATGGGGCAGCCTCTCCTCCGTCCATCGGCCTCTCCAACCGCTATGCAGCCTTGTCTAACGACACTCCGGTCCATCCAGCGGATGCACCTGCGGCTTCGAGTCTCCCTGATACGGATCTCTTTCGGCGCACAGTGCCTGCTGACACTGTTGCATCTCCTCCACCGGCTACATCTCCTGCACTGGGCCACCGGTCTGAACAAATTGTTTCAAAGTTTTGCGCATTCTTTCAGAGCCAAAGCCAACACCTGTCTGATTTGAACACCAACAATCTGGTCGATCTCCAGCTCTACAGGAGAGAACAGCTCCAGCTTCTATCTCTTCAGCTCCTGCTTTTCTTTTTACTCAACACCTGAACACTACAGACGTGAAATTATGACACTGGGTTCTTATCAACAGATTCTATCATTATAATAACTCCCAACACATTTCAAGGCATACAAAACTACTTTTACATTTGTAGCCTTTTAATATTGATGTTTTCATGAATGCAAGACAAGAGTTTAATTTATTAAACTATTGCTTTTTTATTAGGAAGATTTTGTTATTAAGTGTATCAAACTAATTACACATAAAATCATTCTTTATTCATCATCAGTTTCATATTTTAATTTTAAATAGTGTGATCTTAACAATATATTATAGTTAAAAGCTGTAAATGAAAATATTAAGATGTTATTTATAGGCTAACATTTTACATGTTAATAGAAAGTAAAAAATGAAAGGTTGATGTTATATACTGTTTTATTTTGATATTTCTTTAAGAGACAAATGTGACATTGACTGAGAAGTTACTCTGTACACTGAATAGTTTTGAAGCCCTGTACCAGATGTCATTTATTGCGACCTGAGAAGGTCTTGTGTGGTTTACATTGTATAGACTCACTTATTTATTACATGTGCATTCAGTCAGCTCTGAGACCTCAGAGGTTGCAAGGTCACAATAAAAAACACCTAGTGGGATTCATAATTACTCTGTGCAGATCATTCTTTGTTTCAGCACTTAACCCACAGGATGGTTTAGAGGTGTTCACATTATTCTGTGTTTAAACTAGACTTATATCAGACCAGCACAAGGCACTCTTCAGAAACTTCAGGCTCGGTTATACATACTGGGTGTATGGCTCCTTATTTATCTTAAAGTATAAGGTAGAAAGTAAAAATACTCCTGCACACACAGAAATACACTGCATAATTACTTTTCAACATTTCATGTGAAACATGTTGGGAGTATTTTCACTTTTTAACTTATCCTAGACTGATGTTCTTTAGCAAGAGTTCAGCTTTAATGTTTCATGTTTTATCTGTGGTATACGATTAGCTTTTCAGTAAGACAGCGAGTGCTAATATATATAGAATTTATTACAATGTGAACCATAAACCATTTTTTTTAAATGGACCTACAACACAAATATGGACAATATTTAAAACTCGAAGTAAACAGAAAGAGAGAACGCCTTTCCACGTCAGTCCACGCCAACGGATACAGACTTCCACGACAATAACAAGGCTTCCAGGTCTCTGCAGCTCTGGCACCAGGTGGAACTTCTGATCCACAGTGTGACTCTGGGTGGTGGAAGATGTGTAATAAATGCTTCAGGTGATGAAAAATATAAAGTAAACAATACAAAGGAGTCTTTAATAAATAGAATATTGTGGTGAAGTAGTTTTCCAACGTAATTCAATTCAAAAAGTGAATCTGATATATTCTAGATTCATTACACAAAGTGAAGCATTTCAAATCCTTTTAGTTTTCATCTTGATTACGGTTTACAGCTCATGGAAATAAAAACTCCAGTATCTGAAAATGTATAAACATTTTAGAATAAAAATATGTTTCTGTATTATAAATCATACATAAATGTCAACTGGAGAAGAGCTCTCTAATCAGCTAATTACCTCAAAACACCTGCAAAGGTTTCTGAAGCCTGTAATCTCTGTCTGGTTCTGATGCTCACAATTAACTTTTCCTCAGTATTCTAATTTTTTGAGATGCTCTTCTAAAAGATGCCTCAGTGTTTTCATGTTGACAGCACTATTATGTCACATAAGTGGGAGAAATGGAACAAGGGAGACTCTTTAAATGTTTTTGTGTTGTCCTTTTAAGACAAGACAATTTTATATCAGCTGTCAAATGTCCAGTAGCCAAGTTGTTCTAGTAATGTTACTTACAGTTAAATCAGGCGTGGAGGCATCAGATACTCAACAAGAATCTTGTGACCAATAAAAAAAGTACCTTTCTCTCTCAAGTGTCCTATTCCAGACAATAATCCCACACAGCCCTGCCAACAGCAGCAACGTTACTCAAAATAGCGGTGTGGGGAATTAATTAACGTGATAACAGCCATGGCTAACGTTTTACAAGTTATACAGCTTCCATCATGTAACTAAGGACTCTACTGCTAGCTTATTACGTTTATTACAAGTAACATACTGAGGTGATGTCCAAATAAACGACTCGCAACTAACGTTATGTAAAAGGGTTAACTGATTTGCTTCAAATTGTTCGTTTGAACTGTAAGTAATCATTAATTAATAACTGATTCATAGTTAACTGTTAACGTTGGTCTCAACAAAATCTAACGTTAGTGCTGCAAAATAACGTTACCCCATTAATATATTAAAAAGCATTTAAAACCTTGTGAAGTATAATGTCAATAACAGATATGGGAGTTTTTTTTTAATATATTCCGGTTTCTTACCTTGATGAGCTGACGACCATAAACTGGTAACAAAACGGCCACAGGTTCCAACCTCCACCGTACAGCACCGGGGGTTTAGAAGCTACCTCTGCTAACGCAGAGTAGCATATAGCATTAGCTCCTTAGCATGAGCTAACTCGGTCATGTTGAGCTAGGTGGGAGTGGTTTCAGCAACACGTCACCTCAGCTACACCCACGACCTGCCTCTTTGCCCATTTATGGTTATCCGGGAGTGACGCGCGTTGACGTGGTGCCAAGATGGCGACGGCCTGCTCCGCCCAATTTGGGCTTCAGAACTGCTCTTCAGAAACCAACGGGTGACGTCACAGATACTACGTCCATTTTTATACATTGAAGCATAAACATGTATTCACTTTCCCACCATTCATGACATTGCTTTCCTTCTGCATCAATTTTTCTCGTCCTGGACATTTAGGGATTGTTTGTAAACATTTCTCATCTCCACGGAAAACTACCGTAGTGGGTGTGGAAACATCACAATCTAGTGGCGGGATGCCGTCACTTCTTGGGTCACAAAATCAACATGCATTGTGGGAGATGTAATTTAGGGTGCAGATGTTACTTTCGGTTGTTCGATAGGCCGCGTCATTAACAAGCCCACAAGCGTAGGGATAACGGATCGCGGGTGGAAAAATGCAGAAAAAGGACGAGTTCTGTGTCTTTTAATGTCAGGGTTAGACTTTATAAAACGTGCTGCTGATGGAGAAAGTGGAGTAGACGGGAGGGGGGAGACAGAGAGGGGCGGGGCACGCCGATGTGTTTGCCTGAGGTGTAGGCTTCTTGTGTAGCAATCTGAGTGTGGGGAGAAGATAATTCTGAGGAAGGTCCGAAGCATATTCAAAATGTATAGGCCTAATAATTATGTTCCTGGTGATTAAAACCTGCTGGTTTGTTTGCTTGTGTGTTAAATCAGTCTTTACCACTGACAGCTTACATATCAATTATATAAAATAATGATGAAGCAATCTGTTGATGTTTCCTCAACTTGTAGTTGTCCATCTTTTATTCATCAGTCTCATTATTTTATATATATATTTACCGTTGATACTGATGAGGTTTCATAACTACACATAAAAAATGTTATGGGTAGGCTAATCTATGATTATTTTATGTGTCTCTGAAAAAAAGAATATGGGCCAATATATTGGAATTTCAAATTTTAGAATCCTCAAATATTTACATTGGTGTTGGTCTAAAACTGTCCTGTATCGGTCAGGTTATACTTTGATGTCACTCTGCCCTTCTGCTGAGTCCAACACAGCATGTATCACGGCCTTTTTGTTTAGTCAGCAGATATTCATGTGATGCTGAGGACGGTTGGCAGTCGCAAATATTTCTGACTCCAATCTGTGTTGACTGTTTCACCGTGTAGCCTACAACTTTACTTACAATTTACCTTTCCTTATCTACCAGACAGATTAAATCCCTCCCAACTCTAACAACTTGTGAATCACCTGTTTCTGAACTGGTGATGTGTAGAGTTTCTCTTCTGTTCTCTTTGACTCTTTCTCTCTCCACATACATCTCTGTGTCTCTGTCTGATCATTTGGCTGTTTATTTCAGATGTAAATGTTATTGAGCAAAAATGCTGTTTCACCCCTCTTACTCCTTTCTCAAGACTGACACCTCACCTCATTACTGCAGATTTTGTTCAGTACATTATTTCTAAATACTGCAGGCAAGTCCAAGAGGTTGAGCCATTCTTTTCTCTTCCATTTGCCCATATCTGCAATTGAGTCAGGTTAAAGCTACTATTCACCACCAGCAGCTGCAGGTAGTGAAGAAGTTGAACTGTGGATGGAGTGCTCGCTGGCTCATGTTAGAGAGTTAAGCATAATCTTGTTCTATGCAACAAAAGGGTTTCTTTTGCCATATATTTTGTCATATATCTGATGCCTGATATTAATTTCGGCAAACAGAGTAAATACATGGGAAACAGTTCTTCCATGCAGCCTCAATTTGTAATTTTCATTGTAAAATAGAATATTTCCTACTACAGCTCTAATTTATTTATTAGGCGGCATGTAGAAAACTAGCGTTCAAAGTGTCTTACTTAATCTCATTCTGAAGACGATAATGTGTGTGTGTGTATAATCTGTCTGCAAATCTAGATTTTATGTTTTTAACTGAATCCTGCTTGCAAATGAATGACTATAGCCAGCTAGCTGAACTGTGTCTGCCTCAATATGATTGTTTTAGTCAAGATTCTGTTGGGCCCCATTTGATCTCTGTTTTCAACAGCTCCCTATCTACTGGTTGTGTCCCTGATTATTTTAAAATGGCTTGCGTGAACCCACTTTTAAAGAAACCTGGTTTAGTTCCCTCCCTCCCACATAATTTTAGACCAATTTCAAAACTGCCTTTTATTGCAAAGATTCTAGAAAGAATTGTGTCCAAACAGCTGCTCACTGTACTGGAAAATAACAAATTATTTGAAAAGTTTCAGTCTGGTTTTAGGAAGTACCACAGCACTGAGACTGCCCTGCTTAAAGTCACCAATGACCTTTTAATGTCTGCTGATGAAGGTATGTGCTCAGTCCTGGTACTCCTGGACCTTAGCGCTGCTTTTGACACCATTGATCACAACATCATGTTAGACAGATTGAGGCACTGGGTGGGGATCTCTGGTACTGCCCTAGAATGGTTTTCATCCTACCTGTCAAATAGAAAGTTTTGCGTGTCTGTAAACAACTATGTCTCCTCGTTCTGTCCAGTTAAATATGGTGTGCCTCAGGGGTCGGTCTTAGGACCCATTTTGTTTTCCTTGTATCTGCTTCCCCGTGGACATATTATTCATAAACATGGCATTTCTTTTCATATTTATGTTGATGACACACAAATATACTTGCCTGTCAGATCCACAGACCCTGGAATGCTGAGTTCACTTAACAACTGCCTTTGTGAAGTTAAAAAATGGATGTCAAATAATTTCCTCCAGCTGAACTCAGACAAAACAGAAATCCTGGTCATTGGGTCCCAGCAGATGGCAAATCAAATACTGCCATATGTGTATGTATGTATGTGTGTGTGTGTGTATATATATATATATATATATATATATGAAGTAAATATGTCCACTGAAGTAGTTATTTGTCTCCTTCTGTCCGTCTTTCTTTTTATCTGCAGGGACCCAGTTCATTGGAGGATCCTTCAAGTCCCAGTTCAGCCAGCACACAGCAGCCTCAAAACAGACACAGTTTTGTCCAGGAACACTTCCAGGCTCAGTACAGGTGAGAAGCACAGGCATGAGCCGCATGCTCAGATATTTCAAAAGCTTTGTTTTTCGTTCTTCTCATTTGTTGGCTTTTAAGTTCCAGATGACGTCAAATCTTTGTAACCTTTAGGAATTCAAGATGGCCACAACACGACTGAACACACAATAAGCTCAAGTGTGGTTAAGTAGATTCTGTAGAGAAGTCGTTAGCGTAGAAGAAACTTTTAAGTTTAGTTAAAACAAGGAGATTGTTTCAGGTCTGTGTATGCTGACAATGGAGTAAGGCCAGATCTTTTTGGATTAAGACTCCCATGACGAATCATTATGACTCATAGATGGATCCCATTCATAACACTTGCAATGTTGAGTATTCATTAAATTCTTTGGGAGAACGCGTTTCTAAACTTGAGCACCGTTTCATCTTAAATGAGAATGCTTAAGAGGCAGACAAAGTTGAGGACTTGGAGAACTGAAGCCAATTCTCAAATCCTTGATTTTTATGGGTTCCTGAGTTTGCAAAGGGATCTTTTCAGTTTGTCCTTATTGCTCAAATCAGTTACCTGGCCCTTATTCTTCATATTACTCACTAAGATGCTCTGATCAGCTCTTTTTTATGGTCCCTTTTTTTCTAAGGAAATGAAAGAGATTTAAAAAATCTTACGCTTAGGGCTCTTTCCAACTGGAATCATTTACCTGTACAAATTTGTTTTATGTATTCATATGGCTTATTTAAAAATGTTTTATTCTCTTGTTTTAAAACAGATTGCAAGTGTCTTTAGCAATGCAATCACCAACTTTTTAACTCGTTATGTTATTTATTTTTTACTTTATGTTATTAAGCAGTCTTATTTTATATTTTGCATTGTTGTGTTGATTTGTATTGTTTTACTGTTTGTCCTTGTGTGTTTGTTTTGGGGTTTATTCTGATATAAATTAGCATATAACCTTTCCTTTTCCTTAAGATTTTAGTAAGAAGTAGGACGAAAAAACATTTTGGAAACTATCTTTGGTCCCTTATCAATTATGCAGAATGGATTCCACTGGGCACTACAGCATATAGTATCTAATATCCTGAGGTTGTGTTTGAATAAAAAGAGTGTAATACATTTCATTAAAAAGAACAGGCATTCAGCACAGGTTAGAATGCTTGTCCTCTCCAGCAGATAAGAATCAGTAGCTCGAGAAAGTGGGTCAGTCAGACCTGTGAAGGATTCAGGGAATTCATCTTCAAAACTGGCTTCTGACTGTACTTCCTTCATTCACAGTGGAAAGCTAAAAACGGAGGTTCTCTGGTTTATTAGACCTTTCAGTGGAACTGACTCTACACCTTTCTGTAACCATATTGGACTGCGTACATTTACTCTTACTTTCACCTTTCACTTGATTCCTGAACAAATGTAAATAAGGCGATATAGTTTGAAGACAACAACAGACTTGTTTCATTTTAGACTTTGTTGTTGTGATCTGATGACATGACTAACTTGGACATAGCAGAGGAGAAAAAGATTTTAGAACTTTTAAGGAAACACTTATGTAGAAAAAAAATGACCTAGGAGGAAGGCTGAAGTCAGAATTTGTCCCTGGTGAGAATCATTTCAGCTCTTTGTTACCCAGCCTGACTAAAGCTTGTGTGTAGCTTTTATGTATCAGGCTGAGGTGCACTGTCATCAGCAGTTAGGACAGAATGGAACATTTCCACATCTAGCAAAATAACAAGCCAGACAGTACAGATAACGTCTTTTGTGGAATGAAACATTTTACCTTGGAGAGGTAACATTTCATCTTTTTGGCAGGGACTTGCTGAACACTCCCTTCTGCAATGTAGCAGAACAAAGTGCCACCTAATTCAGACACAGCAGTGTTTCCTACTTCTACGAGGAAAATAAACAGTTTGTCCGTGCAAACGTTTGTATTGAACGCCTATGTGCTAATTAGTCCAGGATGGGTATAACAGTCACTGTGCAACACAGGTCACTAATGTTTGATATGGAAATACTTTTAGATTGACTATTAATGACGGTGGTTAATCCATACTGTATCAGATTAAATAAGGTAACTATTCTGACTGGCTTTGTCTTGTTAGTGTTGTGCAGCTCCAAAATGTTGTTTGCTTCGGAACTTAGTCCAGTCCACAAAGTCATTTAGAAAACAGACAGACATTTGCTCGTTTAAGCTTCTTAAATGTGAAAAAACAATAAACATGCAAACAAAAAATAAAATAAAAATGCCTTTCTTTTTCATAGATGCTGGTAATCTGAATATATATTTGGTTTTGGGGCTGTTTGTTGTATAAAACAAGACATTTTTCACTATTTTCAGTTTTTTCTTTTAGATAAAATGATTAATCAAGAAAATAATTATCAGGTTCATCAGTAATAAAAATAAAACTACCAGGCATTAATTACGTAGCTTTAAATACAGATAAACAGAAAACATTTATGACTTCAGAGGAAATCACAAACTGTGATTGATTCAACAGTTCTCCTGGGATCATTTTGAGATATTTAGCAGTATTGTTGAAAGATCAACTGGGGTGTTTTGGGCAGCTGCAACCGACTTCTCATCCATTTTTCAGTTTTCAGGCAGAATTATTGTTTGTGAAATGTAATCCGAGTGGTGAATCAGTTGGGAATGAAGGGAGCTGGATGGATTGATCAGCTGTTGACAGCTGATGACAACTCATCGAGGTTGACAACCTTGTTGACGGATTCTCTGGGTGCTCAGCCCTGCGGGAAACGAATGGACTTTTGGCAATTCAGTTCAATATGGTCTCTAGTCAGATTGTCAGAGTACACATTTGCCCTCATCACCACCCTGCTGTGAGAAGGTCGACCCTACTGTTTGTGAAATTAGGAGTTTAAACCAGGCAGTAAATGGGCAAAGGTTTATTTTTGTGTGGGCTTAGAGGAGAAACACGCCTGAACTTAAACATACATGACTTTTGAACATGAATTTTGAGCATGAATAAGTTAACAAGTTACCCATTAACAAAGTGAGTGTGCTTCTCCAAGATGTTTAGTCCACATACTGAATAGAAATTACTTTACACTCGGAAATGGGACATGAATTTAGTCAAATGTCTCTGGCTGAGAGGTGATCATGTTGCTTTCAGTCTGAATACAGGGACAGAATCACAGCCGCCCCGGAGATTAGTCCTGCCATATTTTATGCAACATGCACAGTCGCCACAGCAGATTAGTGTGTGAGCCAATAAATAAAAAGGTCAACCTCTAGCACTTGTACAGTATTGACCAGTATACTCAGGGTTAACCAGCCATTCATTCGTGAGATTATCCCATTCCGTCTTCGGCGGATGATGGATTGAACGGTTAGAGCGGGACTGTATCCATGCGGGGCCTGGACTCCCGTGATGCTCTCAGCCTGACTAATTTAAAACGGCTTGCACGAAATCTATTCATGGAGTCGGTCGAAGAAGAGACAATGACTCTGAGGGGTGAAGATGTTTGTTTAAGGTCTCCTTCAGTCCCTTTTTTCCATTCTCTCTCACACTACACACACACACACACACACACACACACACACACACACACAATGTCAGCCACTGCTTGCTCCACATGAAGCTCCAGCACATAGATATACTATATGTTGTATAGTGTATGAAGTCAAAATTCCCCATCATGGTCTTTATTAAATTTTAAAGAACACCCAAAATCAATGTCTTATGAATTAGTTGAAAGATGATGTTTGAAGTCAAGATCGCTTCATAAAAAAGCTAACAATAAGGGACCCTACACACCGTAATTACTCCTTTCATCCACACCCCATCTTTAAGTAGAAGTGCAGTAACAGCTTATTATTACAGCCGTTTTCTCCCGCTGTATCCATCAGTTATCACCAGTTGTAACATCCCGGCTAACAAGCTTATCATGTAACTGCAAACCTTAAAATACGGGACTGTGGCATTCACCTGAGGGGATATGAGTAAGATGTGTATAAATATATAGAGAGGAAGATAGTTGAAGGAAATAAAGAGCAGAAGATGTGATTTTTCACTCCAGGGTACCTCTTCAGCGTGGCTGTGTGGGCGTGTGTTGCTGGATGTGATGGTTTAAAGAACAGATGTGACAGACAGTGCATGGCATTTCTCCTATTTGTTATGACATTGCTAATGGCAATTACTGTCCTTATCAATCAGTTAATGTGAATACGTTTACAGTTGCATAGGGCTGTAACTATTAATCGGTTGAGTAAATCTTTTTGATTTAACAGAATTTTTTTAAAAATTCTCACATTTGAGGTATAAAATACAGTGTCCGCATTTATGCTTGACAAATGACTTAAAACAATTAAAGAGGTGGTATTATGGTTTATTGAGTTATTTATCTTTTTTGTGCATGTAATAGGTTTGCAAAGTGAAAAAGCCCAAAGTCCACCCCAAAGGGAGTTCGCATCTCCCACAGAAAACACTGCTCTGAACTGCCTGAAAACAGCTCGTTTGTAGTCCAGCCTTTACTTCCCTTTCTTGTGACGTCACAATGAAAATACGTGTCATAATGCTCGCTGAGCGACTACTCCGACACGCCCTCAAAAACACCTGTGGAAAAACACTGAGCTGCAGCACACCTCTCCTCTCCCTTCCAAACACTAGCTACCCTCCAGGCAGTCAATGGACATGAAGTGGTTACTGTGATGTAGAGACAGAGCTCAGTTAAAACTTTATGGATGAAAAATACTTTTGTTACAGATTAATAACTCACCACTCTGAAACTCTTGCTCCAGTCCAAATTGCCAAGCTGGTCGGCAACATGTAGCCTACAGCTGAATCGAAACTGTTTACCATCTTTTCGCTGACCCGCCTTTCTCTGCTTCTGATTGGCTAGTAGTCCTTAACTAGGAACTGCGCATGTGCATCTCCCAACAAAGATCATTTAGAGACAACACACAGGGTGAAAAGAGGAGGTGCAGCAATGTGCAGTATGACAAAAAATATGGTGTTTTTTGAAAATTAAACCATGTAAACCTGTTCTGGTACAACCCCTAGATTTTGAACCTGAAAATGAGCATAATACCACCTCTTTAATAAATAATTATCATATTTGTTGCCAGTTGGCATTCTGTCAATTGACTGCTGTTAATTGATTGGTTAATCTTTTTTCTGCCCTAGTTTTGTACTTACAGTATATTTTTCATACTCTTTAATATTATAAAGAATACGGTCTAGACCTGCTAGACCTATAGGAAAAGTGTCCTGAGATAACTTCTGTTACGATTTGGCGCTACATAAGGAGCTGAGGTGGAGCAGGTGAACAGTTTCAGGTTCCTGGGAATCAACATCACAAAGCACCTGACATCTCCACGCTGGTGAAGAAAGCTCTAAGACGTATTGTATTTCTTAAGGAAGCTTAAGAAGGCCAAATTCCCAAGTTTTTGTCAGCTTTTACAGAGGAGCATTAGAAAGCTGAAACTGACTGAAAACATCACTAACTGGCATGGGATGTGCCCGGCCCATGGCCGGAGGGCTCTGCAGTGGGTGATTAAAACTGCTCAGAAGATCATTGGTACCCATCTCCTGAACATCTGTGATATCGGTGAGGTGAGGTGCCTACGCAGAGCCCAGAGGATACCAAAGGACCGTACCCACCCAGCCACAGCCTGTTCACCCTGCTGCCTTGTGAGAAGAGATATAGAAGTTTCAGCCGCCATACCACCAAACTGCAGAGCAGCTTTTTTTACCCAAGCTATCAGACTCTTATTCTAATTCATATCTCTAATTCATCCTCAGCACTGCTCCATTGAATATAGTTAATTTCTGTTTACTATTATTATTATTATTATTATTATTATTATTATATTGTCTGCTGCTTAGCAGAAAGGAGTTACCAGCTCATTTTCACTCTATAACCTGTTGCAATGTGACAAATAAATCTACCTTGTACATAAGTACAATTCAATTGAACTGTACTGTTCCTGTTATGCATGCGCTCAAACTTTCGTGATTCATTATGATAGCTTTACTCATGCATTTCTGCTTAATACTGTTTGTCCCAGTATTTATATAGGTTGACATGTTAGCCCTGCTCCTGTTTATATCCTCTTTTCTTGCTGATGCCACTAGGATCATTAATTTTAATCTTAATGTATCTTACACTACATAATATTGTTAGATTAGATTAGATAGATTTCAAACTCAATATTCTCCATGGTGACTCACTCTCATTTAATAAATAGTAGACGAAGATACCGGGATGGTCAGGAATTTGTTTTCTGCTCTGTGCTTCATCAGGCCTCTTCAGTGTAAATATGCTTTATATCCCTTTGTATCCTCGTCTCATTAGTCTGTCTCAGTCTGAGCTGGTTTCAGTCTGCTGAGTCAGTCTTCATCTGCTCTCCTTTTTCACGCTTTTCCTCTTCTCCTCCTCTTTACTTTGTGTTATCACTTGGGGACTGGAGTCACTTTGCCTCTAAATGCAAACTAACAAAAGAGCAATCACTCCCCCTCGATCTCGCAGTGTCTTAGTTTTGTGTCTTTGTCTCTGGCTGCGTCTTCGTCTGTCTGCGTCTCTCTCTCTCGCCCTCTCTCTTCTCTCTCTGTCTGTATCACTTGGTTGATCTCTCTTTCTTCCCGCTGCTTCCTTCCTGATTCTTTTTATATCTCAGAGTAGGTCCTCAGAGGCATTCAGTGGAGTTGTCTGATCTGAATAAATGTTTGCGATTAGAGCCAGGGCTGTCTTGTGGTTTGGATCTGCCATTGTGGGAGTTGGTACTCAAGTCACTCCGTTGTGCCGCGGCATTTAAATCAGTCACCGCCCCCCCCCCACTTCCCTTCTCGTTTGTCACTCTCAGTTTGTGGCATCTATTTTTAATGGCCTGGTAGACGTGTGGAAAGCCCCAGCCTCTTTCTTTCAGAATAAACAAGATAGTTGAGGATGGTTACTTTTTTCCTATCACAGTAGCTTTTATTTGGATGCAGATTTGATGTGAAAACGTTATGGATATTATGCAGTTTGTATAATAAATGTTGTCAGATAGAAACTCCACTTTCTATGATTTCCAAGTTATGACTTTGAAGACTCAACACTTCATAAAAGAGTGCAACTTTCTCATCTTCAAAGATGCTCCGCAGGGGCTCCACTTTCCCCCAAAGATACATCCGTGTTGGGATGTGATTGACCTCTCTGAGGCACCCATCTGGTCAATCCACGGCACACAGCTGAGTGGCTGCTGAAAATGTGGCCACACGTTGACCTTCCTTACTTTGATTTTGACGCTCTCACCACCCACAGTGCTTTCTTCGAGCCCACCTCACACCACTCACCCTCCCGCTGATACCACCCAGCAGCCTGCAGTACCAAACTTTGAAGTGGGTGCTAGCCAGTTAGTGCGGGGCATTATCACATGTAAGTAACTCTTTGATCAAAAACAAAAGTCATCTGTGCAGAGTCATTTGCCGCCTCAGTCTGAGTTATACAGTTGGTTACGGTAAGACATGCCAGCAAGTACATGTATCCTCTTTACTACCAGAGTTTAAAATGACCACTGGACTGGCTGGTCATTTAAAATTTACCACTTAACAAACACCATTACTGTTCGATTTAACTCTGGTCTTCAGAATGTAGTCAGGATATAATTCGCAGAGATTTTCTGCAAGAGGTGCAGTAGCTACTGACAGTCAGTAGACAAACTAATCAGCAACTGTTCAAAGAATCAAATAATCATTAAAGTAATTTGTCAAGCAAAAAATCAATATATAATTGTATATATTTTACATTAAGATAAAATTAATATAGATTGTTTTTGGACTATTGGTTGAACAACACATTTGATGACATCACCCTGGGCTCTAGGAAATAGTGATGGCCATTTGTTGATGGAACTTCAGGATTAGGAGCTCTTAGATGGCTGCAATGTAACTCTGCTGATACAAAACCGTTGTCAAGTAAGAATGAGATTGCATAGAGGTATAAATTTGAACTGTGTCCAAATATTTCCAGTGAAGCTCATCAGTGCTGCCCTTCACTCTCCTGTATGGGAAATCCTGTTGCTCCTTACAAAACAAAGGTGAAAGAATAATGACAGAGGAAGGGTTTAAAGAGTGCTACTTAGAAATCTATAACACTGTGGGGAAAAGAAAAATCTGACTTTGACTTGAACAAAGACTTCAAATTGAAATGGGTCAGCAAGGTTGCATCAGTTTGCTTGTTTGTTTTCGTACCTTTCCATCTCTTAGAGATTAACAAAATGTTTTTATGGAAACAGTGTATGAGCCTATCAGAGCTGCTGTATAATGGCAAACCCATCAGCTGGCCAGAGAGAAAAACAGCCCAGCACACAATCTCCCTCTCTCTGTGCTCTACTCTTCTAGCTCGTGTGTGTGTGTGTGTGTGTGTGTTTCCTGGTGAATATGAATTGTCTGAATCACATACGCCCCTGGGGTCTGTCCTTATCCAAGAGTTTCTTTTAAACTTTTCCTGTCTGGGACCCAAACAGTATATGTTGAAGTTCAGGACTCCAGATTCTTGACCCATTAAAACACACCAGCACACTAATGGTGACCAACCAGAAATTCACCTGTGATGCCCAGCCGTGTTTGTGTGTATGATTGTGCTCGCACAACGCTGGCTGGCCAGTGCAGATACCACGGAGGAGCCGCTTGTTTGGAAAATGACTTCCACCTCATGTGCAGCTTCACCCTGAAAGTCAGAAATACCGTGTGTATGTGTGTGTGCGTGCAAGTGTGAGAGGAAAAAGAGAGCGCGAGAGAGCATGAGGAAGGGAGAGAGAGGCACTAGAAAGTTAGTTGTCATTCATAGCTGTGACTTATGTTAAGGACAGAGAACCTTGCACCCAAAAGGTGGCCATTTTAAAAAAGTTAACTTATCCATGTGTCTATCTCTGGATCACATCCATCCTTACTTCCTAAACATTTGCATTCTGGCACAAACATTTCCATCAACACAACACTCACAACGCTCAAAAAACACTTGCAATACTGTTAGCAGGCATTTTTAAGCATTGTTCATTTAGTTATTTTCCAGTTTAAAGCTACCTCTTACTAAAAACAGTCTGTGTAAAGAGAGAAACTGGAGCACAGTGCATTCACTTGGAGTGTGACTGTAGAGATGAAAGATGTTTAGTAAGTTACCATGATAAACCAAATACCAATTTGAGCTCACTGCCCGAATGGTGATAATAGCACTGCATGATGCAATACGCAACAGAGATGATGAAACTCCAGAAAAAAATATAAAAAAACTGTTTTAACACAATTTAAAAACATGATGCACTTCCAAAATGTTGTTGAAGGAGACTTAAACCTTTTTATTGATTCTTTTTGACCCATAGTAACTCTGCTCACAGCATGCTGACATCACCATTGATTTAGTTTGTGGGTTCTGCTGTTCTCCCGCTTTGAACGCTGTGTGATATGAGAAGGATCCAGTGTTTTAACCGAGTGCAGTGGGGTGTTATTGACAGCTGGCAGACCAAACACACAAATGATCTGGCTATATACAGCCAATAATGATCGATTCAAAAAGCATCTGGTAGTCCCAATCCTGTGGATTGGTTGGAGACATCCATACCTATGTATTTTCATATTATTATTGAGTTTGCTTGCATATGTTAAATGCTGAATACTTGGGCTGAACAATTTTGGAAAATAATCTAATTACAATTTTTATTTTATTTTTTTACCAATATTGCGATTTAATATGCGATTAACTTTTAAGCCCTTTACTTTCTGTATTATTCGAAACAGACATGCAGTAAATCAGTATATAGTATGACTAACACAATATTAGATAGATTAAACATACACTGTTCTTTCTTGTGGGTCAGGCCTGTGTTATGATGAAATTAGGTGATGCATGAATTATTATTATTATGAGCAATGGTGGAGAAGAAATATCAAATTTTAATTTGAGTCAAGTCATGACATTAAATAATATGATATAATATTATCAGGTAGGCCTAGCGCACTGGCTATAACCACGCTCTAACTCGGGACAGACTGGGCCTCTTTAGGCCTTTCACAGATATTTCCTAAGCTGACTGGTGGCTGTGTGTGTGACGCAGGTGCCGATTGGCACAATACGCTTTGATGCTTCTTCTGCAGACTGCTTTACTCTTGCATGTCATGTGACCAGAGTGTAATAGCAGCCTTTAGAAAATCTTGTTTTATCACATTGCGATAATATCGCAAATGCAATTAATCGTTCAGCCCTACTGAATACATTTTTTCAACAATACTAGCAGCAACTCTTGCCTACTTCAAAACATGATTCAGTCATGTAATACTGTATACATCTCTCTCGGCATTGCACACAAAGGAGCAATTAAGCAGTTGAGTGAGTTAGAGTGAACATGTGAGATAGTAAGAAGGAGATAAAGAGATGGAGAGCAAATGTGAGTGTTAAAGTTCATGCTAAAAAAAACCAATATCAAATCAATGGGTTTCAATCTAGTCTGAAAAGTGTAGACATGTGTGCCCAGGTGTATTCTGTTACTTATTACATAGGTTGGCATGATTCCATTTATCACCAAGTTTTGGTCTGTTAGTTTTAACCAGGAAGGAGGAAACTCGTATGTCTGAAGGTGACATTGAGAACAGGCAGTCGCAATATCGTCTCCAAACCTAAGTGGGAGTGTTGATACTTATAAAAGTGAAGAGAAAAGTGACAGAGGAAGTGAGATTGTATCACAATTAACATGAGTGCGTGTATGTGTGTGTGTGTGTGTGTGTGTGTGTGTGTTGCATGTGTGTGAGACTCTCAACAGCCCCTTTAGCTGAGTTAATTTCCCCTGACAGGAGGTCTCCACTCGTACTCTCATATAGAGAGAGATGAGTGCCCTCCAATCCACAGCCAGTGACACATGACTGACTGACTGACAAGCGGACAGAAGAAAATGAACTCTGAGCTCTCTCTCTTTCAGTCCCAGGAGGTGCACTGGACTATAGACAAAAATGCAGCTCTAAGTTTGTGGTTGTGTTTAGGTGATGATAAAAACACTAATATTTTAAGACTGAGTCTCCTTACTTGGCGAGAGGACTACTGTTGCATCAAATAAGACTACCAAACAAGCATAGATGCTTGCCTAGATATAACTACAGGCAAGTGTGGTTACAGGTTCTAAATTTCTGGTCACCTGTTTTCACACGGTTTCTGTCATGTCAAACGCAGGTGTAACTAATAACAATAATAGGTGCATTCTAACTAGGTGTGCCAATCCCACAGCTCTTGCACTGTGCATGTTGGTTAACTTCACAATTAAATGGAACAGAGCCATCAATAGTATTACTTACAGCTACATATTAAAGGTCAAAATGTCTGCTGTGAGAAAGGTATATAGTATAATTTAACGCACTGTATGGTAAAGCACATGCACACAGATCATTAGGAAATTTAAGGATGCTAGTATCTAGTGAAAAAACAAAACAAATGCAAGCGGGTTTTATTCATAGAATAGAGTTCAGGTCACATTTTACTCCTTTATATTTTCCCAAGAATCATTGCATCAGATCTGGAGTTTTGATATCTGTAAACATGACACTTACTTTAATGCAGGACAAGCCCGAGAATGAATGAATGTGAACTGATGCTTTGCCCGTAACAATCTAGCCAGGTGCTATAAATGTGTATTCTGCACACAACACTTACCTGGGGGGGATTCAGTAAGTAAAAAAATGTTTACACACATTGTTTTAGACTTGCCAAAGCGTCAGTGCATCTGGTGCTGTTGTTTATGGTGTGTTTTGTCTCGTCTGGTTTGCTTTTCTTGGCTGTGAAACATGTTTCTCCGTATAACATCATGAAGAATTCTCAGTGGTATGAAGATGTGGGGGTTTTTTTGGCACTCGCAAGAGAAAGTAGATTAAAGTGTTGCAATATTCTAGGCCTTTATTTCTGGAGATTGAATTGTGGGAAATAGTGGTTACTGAAGGTGAATCTGAAGTTTTCCACAGTTCTCCAATAATATTTAACAACAAATAAAATGAAACACTCAAGCTACAGGAAATGGTTTTGTTAAAAGCACACTTTCTTTTTAGCTATATGTTTTATAGTTCTGTTTCCTCACAGTGTAACTACCAGCAGCAAAATCTGTTTAGTTGTTTTCGGGCTGTGTCTCCACCTGAGCCCAGGCTTCCATCCATCACTGTCTGTAGAGCTGTTGGCTGACACCGTTTACTCCTTAAATAAGGTCAAGCCTGCAGTGACTAAACAATCAGCATTCTTTGACAAGAACATTTAAGTTTGGTTGGTGCGGAACCAAAGCTGTGCCCAGGATTATTTTGGAGAACTAGGCAAACAGGAACAGATGGAATTCCAGCTGTTACCAAACTTCACTAAAACTGTTGTCTTCCACTTGGCAGTATGTCTACTAAACTAACTAAATATTTTTTTCACATTGGCAGGGTTTTTGTATGTGTATAAACTCTCTGCAATTTATACAGCTTTGTCTTTATGTACTTTTTAAAATTAAATTTCATCGACTGTGAAAAATCTTCCCTAGTACACAAACAGTCCTGCACCTCGTCAAATCTCACGCATGCGCAAAAATTGACACATCTATTGCTACAAATGACCTACACAGTTTTATTCACCACCATAATGTTAAATTATTAGTTAGTGTCAGTTAATTTTAATGAAAGAGAATATATAAATACTAGACATTCCCTCAGATGCGTTTTCATACAGACGTTTGGCTGGAGGTTTCATCCAGCCAAACGTAGACAAATAAATTAGTAGTAGATTTCTCCATGGGCCATCAAAATTTTTTATTTCTAGCAGACTCTGCAACACTGACAACATCAGTACATATCTCTGTTAACATAATTGATAAGTCACATAACTTTCATAGAGCATGTATGAAATGCCAACATCATGACCTATTTTGAAATGCATACATCCACATCACCTACATCATCCCCTGTATTGTGTTTCAAAGCTTCTCAGTTTAGAATAACAGAATAAAAAATGCTGGAATCCGGCAACGTGATACGGCATAATGTTTGGAGATGCTGCTGGTGTGGAGTGTTATTTTTTTAGCTCAGAGCAGAACGGAAGGTTGCTGAGCAGCCCGGCTTTCTTTCTGATAAATAAGAGCTGCTGTGCTGTGCTGTGCATGTGCGCGTTTGTGGGTGTATGCGTTGCAGCTACAGGTATCCGGTCTAAACTAAGGGATGGTGGTCTTTTGGTGTGACACCTGAACGTTGTACACACAGTATAACCCTTGCTTTCTGTCTGTCACAAACACACACAAACACACACACAAACATCAGCAGCACTACATATTTTATATTTGCCACCAGAGTTGTGTGTGTGTTCTGTATGTGCGGGTGAATACAGCCTGTCAGTCTACTTTACTGAGTACAAACTGGCATCATTAGAGAAAATGGGACTGGCTGCCACGGCACAATGGTTACAACAGTGACAGCAGGGAAATGTGGAGATTGAAAACTGCTGTATTATTTCCAGCACAAGTACATTTGACAAGTTTGTATCTCCACAAACTTGGATACAGCTCAACTGGCAGAAATGATAGTGAGACACTGAGAGATGAAATAAGCATATGGCGACACACACACACACAGCTAAATGCACACACACTAAAAACTGTCACCGATAAGAGAGAATTATGTAGCAACATTGCAATAATTTTCTTCAAGAATCAAATACAAACAAACAAACAAACAACAGCAAAAATAAATATCAATATCGGTGTCAAGAAACTGCTTTAAAGGTTTTTGGTGCGCATCAGAACGTACACTAAAAACTCATTCAACTGTATCTCCACATATTTTTCATATTTAAACTACTTTTATATAACTGTACTTGGGTACTAATGAACACAGTTGAAATCCTATTCAATCCTACTTCAGCAGTTTCAAGCTTGCTTAAATCTTATTATCATATAAAGGATAACAGATTTCCCTCTGATGGAGACAAATGGGTAACTCAGATGCCTCAATAGAAAGTTTGTTGAATAAAGAATTTTGTGGTTTGAATGGGTGCTTTAATACTGGCTAAAACTTCAAAATGAGTACACGTAAGGCAATACAGCCACTGAATTACATGAAATGATCTCACATCAATAAAAGGATTATGCTCCTACACTATGAGAGGATTATGTGGCACTTAAACAAACTGAGCATGGTGTTTTCACTTGATTGCCATATGAAAAGGCAAGATTACAGCTAGGTTTAGGGAAGGACAACAGGTTATTTGAGGCTAATTTTTATCCACCCCCCGCACAGTGTTGGATTTGTTTCCATCACACACTCTTTTGAGGGATTCCTGGTAGTATTTGCAGCAAAGACATAGCGAGGAAATGGCTTGACACCAGGGTACACAGATGTTACTACAAACCCAATAACACTTAACCCCATGTCATAGAGCAACAAAAGGAGCTTGTTAGCCTACGGCAATGCTAATATTATGTACATTTATATCTTAAAGAAATAAATAAACATTTTGATTGTGAATTCACTTCCTTGCCAAGAGTTAGATGAGAAGATATCTCTTATGTACAGTCTGCAGCCAATTAGCTTATCTTAGCATAAATACTGGTTATAAGGCGAAACAGCTAGCTTGGCTCTGTCAAATGATAACAAATTCTGCACCAGCACCTCTAAAGGCCATAAATGAACTTATTGTTTGTTTTATCCATAAGCCATACATATCCCCATGCAAAACAACAAATTGTAATGTGTAAATTAAGGAGATCATGTCATGTTTATTAGTGAGCTTTAGAGCTGCTGGTAGGCGCTAGTTATTTTGTAGCTATTTCCCTATTTGCAGCCTTTAAGCTAAGCTACATATTGAACGCAAGGACATGAGAGTGGTATTGATCTTGTCATCTGACTTGCAGCAAGAAGGAAAATAAGCACATTTCCCAAAAACTATTACTGTTTTCCTCTAGATCATCATGAGGTCACAGAGTACTATCTGTCTTAGAAAACTGTATTTGGCTGCAGATTTTTGCTGAGACCAGCCCAAAGGTTGGGATCCTTAGTTTTTTTAATCCTCATGTCATTCCTCCACTCTGATCAGCTACACTCCCATCGGCTCAAAGACCTTGACGTGTCCTGTCCATGTCTTTTTCTATATCAGCTTTGCTTTCTAGTTTTTGTCAACTCGACTGCTGCCAACCTTCTTTTGATTTTTAATCTGTCCTCCCCCTGAGCACTGCACTTTGTTGTTTTTCCCCTCATCTCAGTCTCTTTTCTCCACTTTTGTTCCTTTTAGCTTAACTAATTTTTTTACTATCCTCTCTGCCTTTAAATATCCCCACCACCTTTCATCTTTTACCTGTCCTCTCTACTTTCTTCTCTGCATAGTTCTCCTCTTCTCCTCTCCAGCTCAGTATGTGCTTTAGAATACAGCCTTTTTATATTTTCTGCAATATCTCACCTGCCTCACTCTGTTTTTTGTGCCAAAATTCAGAACAGCATCCCACCTCTGTTGCTTTGCCGCCCTTTTCTCAACAGCAAATGGAGTCCAGATGGCCTGTTTCAGTGCTTAGTATTCACTACTGTCCACATGGAATATGCACATTTAACCACCATGGAGGTTTTAACTACACGCAGCACATAAGACACTTGAATCTCTACTGCGCATATTAGAAGAAATGTGAGGATTTGGCATGTAGGGATGGTGATATTGGTCAATCCATCTGTTTAATTGTTCCAATGAATTCATGTAAAGTTGGTAGAGCTTTCTTCTCCAATGGCCGTTGTCTTTGGAATATTTAAGGGATGTGAGCTTTGTGACTGCAATGGTCTGATGTGAACATACAAAATCGAGTGAAGCAGGATAAAATTGAGAACGGGATATTATGGAGAGTGAAAATTATATTTCTTTCTTTATAGATTGTCTAAACACAGAGTATACGGTGAGCTGAGGTCTTACTGTATGTAGCAGAAATTATTAAAATTGCTCTGTTTCTCTGTTTGTCTCCAGGTCCTCTCTTACGTGCCCTCATTGCCTTAAGCAGAGCAACACCTTTGACCCATTTTCATGTATCTCCCTGCCTATTCCCCTACGACAAACCAGGTGAAGTATAACACACACGACAAGTGATAAAGTCAAAAGTATATTTATTAAAACAGCTAAGATGTGTTTAGTGTATATGTTGAGAATATTCTACTATATGCATCCAGTGCATACACAAAACTGTTTAGTCAAGCAAAAGCTTTTATTAGC
This sequence comes from Micropterus salmoides, assembly GCF_014851395.1. Lineage (NCBI taxonomy): Eukaryota > Metazoa > Chordata > Actinopteri > Centrarchiformes > Centrarchidae > Micropterus > Micropterus salmoides. Next base: position 17,390,511 of record NW_024040263.1, on the reverse strand, counting down.
TGCTGGAAAGTCAACACTCTGGATGTATGAGGTTGTCACCTGATATCAGTGATATGGATGTGATCATCTAGTCTACTTAATATAGCAGAAGGATAGCTGTACTGTAAAAGCACACGTTTCTAAATTACATTTGACAAATGTGATTACACAAACACACATGTATGCACACATTTGCACAAACATAAATTGTCCATAAAAACTCCCTGACCATCGGCGTCGCCAGGTAATTTTTCCGCGGCTTTTGACTGTAGCCCCGAATGTAACTCAGCAACAAAAATATTTTCTATGTTAATATGCAATAATCTTCATGATGCAGCCTCTCTCACAGGTCTTCAAAGAGCGGAGGCTACTCGCAATAATATTGCTACATTTTCTTTAAAGTTCACGTAACGTGACCCCCCACCGTTACTCAGCCTGCCTGCATTTAGAGGGAGCACGAGAGGAGAGAGAGAGACAGAGAGAGCATTGCTCACAGCTTCAGGGCCTATCTGTGTCTTCTGAATTGTCCCTAGCAAAATTGTAATCAATACATTTCAATATAAATGTTGTCGGTCAGTGTCTAGTCAGTGTATATGCTACACAAACGGTTAACAGTCGTTCAGAAGTGCTGAAGTGAACATTAGTGTGGAATTGTGGTGATATTGCTGTCTGATCACAAGTGTTTTCAGTTTCGGTTTTCTTCCTCTGATGAAGAGCAGTGCGCTCGTCTCATCGAGTAGGCTACAAGTCAAATTACTTATTTATATAGGCCTAACTGTTTTTAAAAAATGGGCCAACGATCAGCCCATAAAGCATAGGCCTATATTGGGCTTTAAATTCTATTATATTTTTTATGTCACCTGCCACCTAAATTTTGTCCTTCCCTTTATAAATATAAAGACATTTCCACCTTAAATTGGTGCAGAAAATCGCTCCAAAATTCAGGAAATTAAGTGTTTAATACTCAAAATCTTCTGGGGGAGGACCCACAGACCCCCTATTTACCAGAATTTCCATCAAAGCAATGGCCCAACTTACACCTGAGCTGAGTTTGAGCTGAGTCTAATCAGCCAGAATAATTGAACCCACCTGTTTAGGTATGCAGGGGCTTGAATGGGGAGCATTTTGGTGACCAAAGCATGCTGGGTAACCACAACAGTTACTATATTAACATGCCCAAAATATTAAATTTTTATATATAATATTTTTATAATATTCCTTCTTAGATTCATTATTGTCATATTCTGAAAATTAGTGTGGATGTAAATGTAGTGATTGTAGGTTTTGTCTCAGGCTATCCCCTTTCCCTCTCTGCCCAGCTATCAGTTGAATTCCATTCATATGATTTTATGATTTGCCGACGTTCAGTGAATCCTGCTATCTTCAAGCATGCAGACACATCCTCTCTGCATCCTCTCTGCATGCCTGCCACAGTGCTAACCCCAAACTCAGTTTTACAGTATAGGTTTTCTGACAATGTGTGGTCTGTCCCTGCAGTTGTCTGAGCCCAGCACAGAGAGAAATTCATTCAGGTTCGATGTGGACCCACACTGACCAGACACACTGTAGCATGATCCCAGCAGAATATCTGATACGTCTGAGGCCCCCAGAGACATAGTTGGGTTTGACTGGCAGCGTAGAACTGAGGTCTGGGTGCTGCAGATAATGCCATTGTGGCAGAGAGAAAAGGAGGGTGGCAGTGTCTCTGACTGTGTTTTCTCCAAAAATTATAGTTAAATTGTATGTCCACAGTCTATCTATAATTTTTTCATATTGATTGTTTATACTCTGTTTCTCCTCCCAAAGTTTAATTCATTTTTGGGGGGGGGGGGATTTTCCTTTTCCCGAATCGATGGTCTAAGGACAGAGGGTGTCACAGTCAGGCTTACTTTACTGTATCTAAGGTTATTTTTCTATGACAATTTAAAATATTCAAAGTCAAAAAACGTTGGATAGATACTTGTTAGTGACAGGTCAGTGACTAATTCAGTAATGTTAATAAAGTCAGTGTGTGTCACTGGGCATTTGTAAAGCATTCTGCATGAGTACTGTAGGTACAATAGTATAATAGGGCAAAAAGGTTACTCAAGCTTTGAATGCATGCAGCCTGTATGATGTTTCCCCCTTTGTGGATATGTTGGACTATATACAAAACATATATGGCAGATATTTGAACTGATTTTCAAACGTTCTATACAAAGATCTGTTTGTATTATCACGTACAGTCCAAGATGTGAAATTAACTTAAATTAATGATTCGTCGCCTAATCAACGATCAGTGATGCAGACATTTAACAGTGCCAGTAAGTGGGATATAAAATACAGTGCAACAAAATGAACTCCAATACATTAAATATGCAAAAAAAAAAAAAAACTGCCTCCCGAGCAAACAGCTGCGGACTATGGGATTAAGATCACATTTTGGCATAATATATTAACACTGTGCTATACCTCACTCAAACCATCTGTAAACATGATGCTACAAGTCGCATAGACTGATCATTTTCTAGACGATTTGAATGGGATTCATTTTAAATATGCAGAAACGCTTTTAAGGTTGTTAAATCTGTTAGCAGTTTGAGCATGATCCTGGCTCTAACATAGCTTTGAATGACCTGAATAGCAGCGGGCACTCTTGGTGCTTCTTGTGGAAACATATGAGAGATGCTGTTTAATAGAGACTATTGAGCTCCAAACCAGCAGTGGGTAGGCGAGTAGGCTGTAAAAACCTGTGCTTTTTAAGATGACATCTCTATTTCCTGTTCCTCCTGAGTATCATCTCACACCTCTCATCCTGTTTCATTTCACATCCCGGTGTCTCATCTCAAAGCATCTAACGACGTAAATAAAACAATTGCTCAGATCCTCCGCTGTCTGCCCTGTCAGCCTCCCCACTGCTAACACATTACTCACCTGAATTATGCATGATGGGAAACAGGAAGTTGAGGTGTCAGCGATTACACCGTCTTCATCCCAAATGAGAAGGCGAGACCTTACTCTGTCTCCGCTCTCTCTATTCATCAATACTCGTGTCTCGCTTCTTTCTTTCTCCACTCTCTGCTCTTTTTTCTGTTCTCTCATCTTCTCATCAAACTCCGTCCTCAGTTACAGATCTAATCTTAATTTCCAGCCCTGCGTCCCTTACAGAAGGTTCAGATTGCTGTAAATCAGACGTGTCCCAGCATACAGCAGCAGGTTCTGCATGACCATCACCAATGTGCTGGTTTAGCACATTATGACCAGTCACGCATACAAGAGAAAAATTAGACGCTACAAGGCAACATCTGAAAATAGTTAATTGACTTGAGATATTAAGTCAGACACAGACAAACCAGTGGGTTATGCTCATGAAATTAGTTTTTGTACAACAGTATTGTCACAGGAAATCTTGTCCCCAAACTTATTAAATATTAAAATGCTCAGTAGTACATTTCAGAGTCTCATTTTAGTGAATGTTTTGTTTTGCTGTTTAGCAGCTGAAATATATCAAGAATCGGCTAAGCTCTTGAACCAACTGACAACATGAATTTTGTTGCCCCTGGCGTCACTCTCTCTTTTTGGTTTTGGTTGATATGTTTGTCTTTAGACAGTAGGTGCATAACACCCGGTGTGTGTGTGTGTGTGTGTGTGTGTGTCTGCGTACAAAGATGTAAATAACTCTGTATGCCAGGGTGTATTTGGAATCTGTAATGTAAACATGCAAAATCAGAATTGCAAAACAATTTGGCACTTTGCTCATGTCATCTATCTTCCTCCTCTTTGTCTTCCTATCCCTCCCTCCTTTACATACACAAACGCACACACACATGGACACTTCCCCACCCTTCCTCCCTCCTTCACCCCCTTTTCTATTTTCCCCACAGGCCGATATGTGTGACGCTGGTGTTCAGTTCAAAGGGTCAAAGGTACCTGCGGGTAGGGTTGGCTGTACCTCTCTTTGGTCCCCTGTCCTGCCTGCGAACCATGGTGGCAGAGGAGGGCAACATCTCCCCAGACCAGGTAAACGCACACACCAAGTCGTGATTCCATCACTTTAGAGGACATTACATGAACTTACATTTCCTGAAGTCTTACCCTAACCATAACCACTACTTGCATTACTCTAAACCTTACCCTAACCTAAGCCTTAACCCTGAGATGGATGCATGCCATTTAGATGAGCCGTGTCCAGGGTTCTGGTATTGTGCATGCTGGCTAAGTGACATGGTTAAGTCGGACATTTAATGGAACTGAGCCATCATCAATGTTATTAGTAACACTAAGGGCCCTATCTTGCACTCTAGAGTCAATTAGGCAGCAGAGTAACTTAACTGATTATTAAAATCTCCCGAAACCACGACAGGATCGGTCAGGATCTAATGTTAATTTATGTTCTGTGTTCTACACGTCCAAAAGGACTCACACACAGTCCAGGTTCATACAGTGAAACTGTTTGGAGTAAAGCAGCTGTCCCGATCAATTCTGTGCTTCATCAGAGTGTCTAAATTATATCAAAAATATCAAATAGAATTCTCTATTATAGCAGGGTAACACCTGAATGCATGTGTACACCATGAGCAAGGGTAAAGAGAAAGGTTCCAGAGGCGTATGTTTATCAGTCTTCCACCTGCCCTACAAAAGATGATGAATACTGCTGGATCTTTCTTAGGAAAATAAAGGAGTTGCAAAGACTCAAAATAGTCCATGAAAAAGAAAATACATTTTTTGTCTTGATTCATGGATGTATGGTTCCACTATCATTATAGAACAAATTTACCTGTCAAAATGCATTTGTGCCACAATTAGAAGTACCATAAATGTTTTCTGATATACATTGTCTAGTAAAGGAGGCCAATCTTTTTGTAATAATAGTGTAATAATGTTCCTAGTTGAGAGAAGGATGTGATGATGATTTCTTTTTGTCTTTATGTCAGGATTGATGCGTCACAGTTCTTCAGTTTGATGTTTTGTGGTTTTCTATGGGGTAGACACCTTTTTTCATTCAGCTAATAGACCCTAAATTAGTTGTGTGGGTGGCTGTGCATAATAAAATAGTTTGGAAATGGAAGCTTTTAGGATACTTGTACAATTAAACAGGAAATTTAATTATACTTGTACAATTAAACAGGAAATTTAATTATTTTAATTATTTAATTTAATTACTAAGTTTCCCTGGTTTCCTGGTGAGGAAATTAATATCAGTTCACAGGGTGAGATTTTCTTTATATATTATATTATATTTTTTATCATTATTATATTTTCGTTAAGCTGTTGCTTCTCCTATGGTCTACTCACACATGTGTTTTTATTTACTTTTTCTTACTCGGGCCTGTGTGAAAGTTTAGACACTTTGCTTAATTAAACCCACAGTGCGGAACAAACACATCGACACAGGCTCATGACATATGACTGCAGGTGAGCTCGTCCCATGCTTGTGTTTAGAAATAGTTAAAAAAATACATAGAAATGTCCACAGTTCCAAGACAATATTCCATTATTTAAGTAGAGTAAATGTAATAGTAGCTTACTCCAATAGTTATATTGTGCCAACCTGACCAACATCCGTGTCTGCCCTCAGTCCCTTCTCTTGTCTCAGTGCCCTCTGAGGAAAAGCTACACCAAGGCTTCCTTCACAAACCTTTCTTGGATGCTTCTTAGGTTTTTCTCCTCTGTTAGTTTGATTGTATTTGTTAGGGTAGGAAAACGGACACCTTTTATCGCCCTTATTGGTTCTACATTGAATACCTACCAGCAAAACTCAGAGTTTGCACAAAGTATTGGAGCATAAATGGAAATAAAGTACAAAAGGGCAGGTGAGGACAAAAACGGATGTATGTGTAACCACTGTGATGGTGGTTTTCACTTCTTTGCCTGCGGCTTTGGCAAAAGCAAGTCATCGGACAGAGGAATTTCTGGTCTGACCGAACCCAACAGGGAGTGCTCAGACACACACACACACACACTATGTGATAACTTCAGAAAGCCACGGAACAGTTTGTTTTTTGCCTTTTATCTGTATCCTTATCTCCCACCCTGTAAATTGTCTTTGAAGAATATTTGATTAGAGTATAATAAAAGTGTGTGTGTGTGTGTGTGTGTGTGTGTGTGTGTGTATGTTGGACCTCCATACTAAATTTCTTTGTTGTACCACATTCATGTTTTCAGTGTCTCCCTCATCTAAGCATCTACTAAGTTCCTGAGCCAGTTTTCAGCTGTGATATTAATTGTCTTACATCCTTTTCATGTCTTCTATTCTTTTCTCTATTTAAGAACTAATACAGCATGTTTTCAACATTTACAGATATACTGAAACATGATGAAGTTGTTTTTCTAACATACAAAAATAAAAGGCTGCCCATAGACAAGTCCAACATACCAAAGCCACTTGTCACATTTTGTCATCATCCATTATTAAAACTTTTACTTTTTTAGTAAATTAAACTCATGGTTCAGTCTGTTTCACAAGTGAAAGTTAACATACCTAAGAGTACTGTTGCTGTGGTTACCTGCAGTTTAATAATCCTTTCACACAGATTTGGCACTTTGAAATCATTTAACAGGGCACCTGCCTGTCAATCACAAGTAAGTATTATCTGTGGTCATGGTATAAGAGACACAAATAAAGAAGCCCACACTTCAAATACAGTCTGCACTTCAAATTCTTACAAGCACAAAATATACAGCAGTGAGAATTTCACAGCTCTTCTCACTTGATACAATTTTTCTCTTTCACTGTCGGGGCTCTGAACAGCTTGACTAAAACATGAAACTAGGAAATCCACATCTCTGATAGATAAATTCTAAAAAGAAACTCGTCCTTAATATCATTCCCTTTGCAGATGTTCATGTTTTGAATTTTCATGTATTTCATTTGCCAAGTTGTGGCTTTTGTGCTTGTTTAAGAAATTTCCTTTAGTCTTGTAGAAGCTGCATTTTATTATTTATTTATAAAGATTTAAAGCAGCAACCTTTAGGGTTCACTTTGATTTCTTTTGAGCTGATTACAAATGTCCCTAGTTTTTTAAATTCCTTTCTGAGGTTGCCTGCGTACAGTAACTTTGTTGCTTTATTTCTGTGAGTCATGCATCTATGCAAGTGATCTCAGAGTGAGTTCTGGTACTGTACCATTGTGGCTCAATGTTGTTGTTTTGTCACTTTGAGTTGAATTAATTTTTGTCACTTGTGGGGTAATTTGGTTTGCAGCAAATAGGAAAATAAATCTGGTTCAGCTCTGCAAGGATTGCTTCAGGCGCGTCTGTAGGCACAAAAGTTCACAGTGTCTCTCTTGCGGTCTCTTTTCAGGTCATCCTATCAGAGTTGTACTCCACGGGTTTCCAGCGTTCATTTTCCGATGATGATGACCTGACAGCAGTTGCTGATAGCGACGTCGTTTACGCTTTTCAGGCTCCTCCCCTCTATAGTCGTGGAGGCTCTGCACCGCACTCAGGTAACCTGCAGTATAAGCAAATTTCACAGCCAAACATTTTACCTTAGTGACAAGAAGGCTAGTGTCTGCAATGTGCTTTGTATTCCTCCTTTTCTTCTGGTCACATCATCCAAGCAAATTAAATTAAATAACGGCCATGTGTGGTAGCCAGCTTGGTGCATCATATCCTAAATAAAAAGTTTGTTTGAGTATCGTTTCACCAGGATGAGCACCTACAAATGATTAATTTATCTAAAACTAGATTTCACATATCACTACATTTTGGCAATTAGGAGCCATTTCACTCTGGTCTCTGACGATAACTCCACATGTCAGAAGTAAAATGACCCTTTTTTGAATATTTCCCAGCCCTTGCTCCCCCTCGTATTTTGTTCATAAGGTAAACAGCAACAGAAGAGCTCTGTCTCCTTACGATAATGAAGTAGAGAGACAGGTATGAGGTTGAGTCAACCTTGCATCATCACCGGCCTTTAAATGAACCCTTTTTGTCCATGCAAGACACTGCTGATTGCACTGTTGACATGTGAATGAGGACAAGTACAATGACACACACACACACACACACACACTTACTGCTTTGTGAAGCAAACCTGCTCACTGAATGTTCTCTAGAGCCCCTTTGAGACGTGCACTTCTTTCTGTAAAGAAGACAACACATTTCCGCCTGCTTGAGACCCAGAGGGTGGAGTTTGAATTATATTGCATTGTGAGAACTGTGGGATCTGTGTGGAAGCTTGACCCTAAAAGATAACACAAGCTCTGCTGCCCATCTTTATGAAAATGCAGTACTACATCGCTGTACTAGCCCTTTAAATGGGCTGCCTATTTCTGACAGCAGTGTTATAAATATCACATATAGGCCTAATGAGGATTTCTTTTGCACAAAAGGGGTTCCATCAGATTTAATACAGGGTATCTGCAGGCCTTCAAAGCATTGAATTCAGTTTTCTACAAAAAGGCCTTAAAAGGCTTGAATTGAAATTACAGAAGCAATTTTTAAGCATAAATTTCAGTCAGCACCATCAAACCTGTAGCAAACACTGCTAGCTAAGGTAGCCATGAAGCGCATCGTCTTATAAAGGGCAAATAAGTTTTATTTTAACACTCTTTTCTCCTGATGACATTACTTACCACTCACTCCTGATCTTCAGCAGAGCTTCCACCGTGCTCAGGAGGAAAGCAGGGCTGTAGCGCCGCTCTATCTCTAACGGTCCTGTCACTTGTCACTTTTCACCTGCCACTAGTGACCTATGTCTGAAACCAACACAGCACATAACTTTAACAGGTCAACATTAATGTGTGAAAAGGGCTTAATTGAGTCATATTACTACTGTGAGCGTGCGGTCATCAATTGCAATCTACGACGGTTGCCAGTTAGGCAAGTTATGGTTCACCAACCACCAACTTACTTCTGAATGAAGCCTTTATAGGGGTTTTTCTTAACTCTGAAGAAGATTGACATCAATAATTCACACATGTGCTCGAAGTGCTCATGAAAAATTAAGACTCTTCACTTTCTCAACAGGAGGCATTTCTATTGTCACTTCAAAAAGTAAAAATAATGTCATAGTCCCGAGAGAGGGAGCAAGCATACAGTATGCTTCCACTCACAGTCTCACACAGAAACACACGTGCTAACACAAGCATGCATGAACAAAAACACACAAACACCTACTGTGTAAGTCAAGTAGGTAATGAATCCATTAGAAATACACTGGAGAGTCTCATAAATACACGGCTCTCAAGAGGAAACCTTGCAGAGAACACACAACTCACACACACACACACACACACACACACACACACAGAAATATACTTGTAATGAATCACACTTAAGTGCTCACTGGGAAATTTGACTCGTGAGCGATCTGATGAAAATGTGAATGGTCCTTACATCGGAATAATTCATAAGATCATAGCCAACCAGATTCCAGGATATCATAACTTCATTCAATTGGATTTATGTCACATTTTATGAAGTGTAGCATGTGGATTTACACAGGCCTTACAGCTGCAAGAGATAAAAAATGATGTATGGCAGTATTTTCTGCATAATTTTGTCTTAGTTGGGCGGATAGTTGCGTTAAACAGTATGTAGACATTGTGGCATTAGGAACATATTTTAATACATTTAGCATGATGAGCATGATTAAATATGTCTTTTTGTGTCTTTTGGTTTGACTGTTGACAGTTTTCATTGTATAAAGACTGCTTTGGTAATTGTCACACCAGGTTTGACACTTCACAAACTTATATCCGTATGTTACTATGGTTACCAAGGTTGTGTAAGGTCATAGTTACTCTGGGGCTTAAGGAGGCATCACTTTGCCAATTTAGTAGTAGTCTCTATATAGTCTCTCTGCTGTAAGTATATTATACTGTACATAATATAAAGTACTCAAGTGCTCAGGTAACCTGTAAGCATATTTCACAGGCAGACATTTTACTTTGGTGTCTGCAGTGTGCTTTGTATTCCTCCTTTTCATTCTGTTTCTTTATGCATGATAGCACCCACGCAAATTTAATTAAATAACGGCCATGTCTGAATGCCTGCCTGGTGCATCACATCATCCAAAACAAAAAGTTTGCTTGAGTCTCGTCTCACCAGGATGAGCTCCTACAAATGATTAATTTATCTAGAACTGTGAGAAATCACCACATTTTGGCAATTAAGAGTAATTTCACTCTGGTCTCTGAAGATATTTACACATGTCAGAAGCATAATGTCCCATTTTTTTAATGTTTTCCGGCCCTTGTTCCATCTCTTATTTAGTTGCTATGTGTGAATTTTAGAGGGGAAATTGCTATATCGTGTATTTTACACTATATTGAGGTTGAATGCAGTGTGTAGTGTGATAGATAGTAAATAGGTAGTGATTGCAATACAGCAAATGTCTTTTCACACAAGCCACATCAATGTTTTTGTATATTGTGGGGACTAGTTGTTTGATTTGGTCTTCATCACATATATCAGTTAGTGCCAGAGGTCTCTTCCTCAGACTAATCAATCCTTCTGTTACAGTATTGCTACTGACAGTCCGTCATGTAGTTTGTTTTTGCAGCTTCTGTGAAAAAGTAAAACCTACTGCTGCCATGATGGCTGACCAGATTGAAAGCCTGTAGAACCAAAAATGTGGGAAGATGGGAAGATGGGTTTATCTCAGGTAATGTGTTAAACCAATTGATTTCCATATAATTTAGAAAATCTCAGGTAATGTGTTTTTCTAAATAATATGGAAATCACGTTAAGTTCACGTTAAATTGGATTTGTGTGACAGCTTTCACAGCTCCTCTTTTCACCCTATGTGTTGTACGCTCCACTCTTGAGCTACAGAGTGATGCATCTTACTTGTATAAAATTTTTGTTGGGAGTTGCACATGTGCAGTTCCCAGGTAAAGACTACTAGCCAATCAGAAGCAGAGAAGGACGGGTCGTAAGAAACAAGGTAATGTGATCCAAAGCAAAGCTGCTTCAGACTGCGACCGTAACCTAGCAGATGGTATAAGTTACTCACAAGTCCACAACCACACAACATCATTGTTCCACATCTTACCATCAGGACTAAACGTTGAACTGTTGCCGGTGTTCTGACGATCTATGCTGCCTTGCCGAAAAATGCTACCATAGCACAAATCGATAGACTCGACTCTACTTGGCCCTGCTCCGTTTTCCATTGCAGATAGTACCCAGAGATAGTACGTAGCTTGTCGTCATAGCGACGCCACACACAACTGCCGCAACATAATGTTCAATGCGACACACACACCAGCGATCCACACAGCTTTTTAAAGTTAAAACGTTTCAACATTACTCAGAATGTAAAGACAGATAAGCGGTATGAAAACCTTCCAGCTGTGTTTTCCTCTGCCGTTGTTGCTGCAGCGGTCTGTGTGACGGCGGGAGCAGAGGGCTCTGTGAGCGGGCGGCTGGCCGGCCTCACACACTCTTCCCGTGGGTTGGCACAGGCTTCCCTCGCAGCCACTTGCGGAGCTCCTCAACTCCGAAAATATACAAGCACATTTTTGTTCCGCCATCACTTCTCGTAAAACTGTCAACATTCGAAATCTACACAGCTGATTTCTCACCTAAAAACTTCTCAGAAGTGGATTTAGTGATGAAATTCCATACGAAAACTGTAAAATATAAAACTTTCTGTTGCTGGCCTCTGTCTGGTGAACGCAATGATGATGCAGTGAATAGTGACGATTCTCTCTGACCAATCAGCAGTCTGTCGTGTTTTCATTTTAGTATCCCTCAGCTCGCTTGGAACCTCGACGGAGGTGAGGTGTTATGAAAAAAAAGTACCTGGAAGCAGGTACAGGTGCAACATTTCTACAATGGAAAACCAGACAAAGGCGAGTGGAGTCAAAGGGACTCCACTCAGACTAGCTTGGTTTGAGGGCGTGCCTGACCCCCGCAAGCTGCTTGGCAAGCTTTATGACACGCTTTCATTGTGACGTCACAAGTAAAGGGCTGTTTTCAAACGGTTCAGAGCAGAGCTTTCTGTGGGAGATGGGAACTCCCTTTGGGCTGGACTTTGGGCTTTTTCACTTTGCAAACTTGTTACATGCACAAAAAAGATATATAACTCAATAAAGGAGAGGGGGAAAAGCCAAAAAAGCATAATACCACCTCTTTAACCTGGGAAATTAGCCTTAATGTGTTCTCAGAGCAGTTAGATCAGTATGTGGCAAATAATTTTAGTTTCCTCAGTCTGAAAGCAAGAAGGCGTCACATACCAATGTCCTCCTACCCAGGACTGACTTTATCTCTCTTTAAAACCACCACAGCATGACAATTTGTTGGTCACTTGACAGTTGTATGGTGACTTTAAAACAGTAGAAGCTGCATGGCACAACTCTGCTCAGAAATGCACTTCATGTACTGTCCTCTTCAGACTGGGAGAGAGACGAGGGTGTACGGGCTGAAAAAGTGCTTTTAACAGTAGGGAGGTGACAGGGAGAAGTGAAACGGGAATAAGGTAAATTAACACAGCAGAATTTGAACATGCAATGACAAGTGATTTTCTACCGTGATATGTGGTTCATCTTCACACCTCCTTGCCCGCTTTACCTCCTCCTTTTACTTTGTGATCCTGAAAATGACATTTTTGCCACCATGTTATTGCTGCTCCAGTAGTAGAGGATACAAAACAGGCTGCTGCTGCTGAAACATACATGTATTCTCCACAAGCAAGAGGGCTTTTCAAATTTAGCGGACTGAACTCACTGCAATGCCAAAGTTACAATAACATTAGTCATCCAGCAGAGCACTGATGCAGCCAGTCAGATATGGAAGATTACTTTGTAACCATAACAGTGTATTTCCACTTATAAAGCGTTGAACCAGAGAAAAAAATGAATATCAATGTTATGACTTCACAGAATTCATAAATCCTGTCTCGTAGTATAAATAAGACATCAGACTAATGGATCTGTTACCTGGATTGCAACTCATATTTTCCTCTACTCCCTGTAATATGTCGACACCAACACATCCCTTTTCATTTTATAACACCGTGCTATTTTCAGTCTGAACAGAATGTAAACAAGACTAGAATCTACAGTCATGCCAGTGGCTTTGTGAGGCTGTTTCAGGCACAATGATGCTTTGAGTACAGCTATCATCAGCATTCAAACTGCTCACAGTGACACTGTTAACATACTGATGTGAAGCAGGAAATATTTAGCAGGTCTGACATTTTGACCTGCTGGTAGCCATGCAGGAAAAGTCAGGGGCTCACCAAAGTTGTGCTGATTTATTCTGAGGGGAACAAGAATGTCTGAACTAAATGTCAAGGCATTCTAGCCAAAAGTTGTAAAGACATTTCACTCAAAACCATTTGAACATTATGGTGACACTAGAAGAAAAGTCAAGGCACCGCCAAAGTCAGCAGGTTTCATTCGCCATAGGCCATGAATGTCTACACCTAACTTCGGCAATCCATGTAATACTTGTCGAGAATACTTGTTGAGATATTTTAGTCGGGACAAAGTGTTGGGCTGTGTATATATGTGTGTATATATATATGTAAAAGCATGGCAAATATTTAAAATATATACATATAATTTGTTTAATTCTTATACCAGAGTAGACATTGAGGCGTTGTGTTTTTGTCCAAATGGCCTCGATTTTGCCCCTGATACTTGGCTTGTCATTTTTCGTTCTTTTTTTGTGTCCTCCTCCACATCACTGCTGGTAGAAGCAATGTGATAATGAGAAAGGGAAGGAGAGGAAGGAGCAGGGTAACGCTTTGGGATCCACCTATCCACCATAGTGTGTACTGCATGGGTGAGTTTGATATAAACCAATGAACAATGAGTTAGTCATTCATTTCATCATGAGAAAAAGCATAGAGAAAGTAAACCTCAACACAGAGTAAAGTAACTGTCATTTTTTGTAGGCACTTATGCTGGAGACAGTTTATCACATGCTGGGAATTCCTCTGTCATCATAACCTGCTGTGTATTTTAGTTTATGGGAGCTGGACTTCCCTGACTTTATCCGTAAACGTTCTCCGGGATATTGAATCAGTGCCGCTCCCAGGTACAATAATGAGGTTTCACATTTAGAGGAAATGGCAGCGGGAGGTCTTATGATGGAAAACACTGAAAAATCAATTAGGTCCAAAGCTCCACAATAGCATCTTATTTCACCCTCAACAATCCAGGCAATTTGCACATAAATAGAGTGGTAAAGCTCCGTAATGCTGAAAAAGGAAAAATACTCCACACTGAACAGAAGCTCAGAGAAAGCTTAGCACGCTAACTTTGTGTGATGTTCACTTGGTGACCTTGAAATTAAAAAGTAGAGGCCAGGCTGAGCCATGTGTCTCCTGGATAATGGAGAAGTCAATCAAGATTGGAGCAGAGTGGATTGTGGGGGTTGCGTGTAGATAGGCGAGCGAGAGAGAGAGAGTGTCTGTATTTTGTTTGCTAAAAAAGAGAGTAGAGAGGAAAGTTGGTAGGAAAAGGGATTTCTAAATGGGGATAAAGGGATCTATCTGTCTATCTGGAGTGGAGTCACACAAACAGCATCTACATTTGAAGATAAATGCAGTAATCAAAGTCTTTCTTTCATTCTCTCCCCTCCTTCTCACTTACACATTCTTACTATAGTGTGGCTCTGAAAACCGTTCTCTCCAGAGAGTGTTAAGATCCTGTCACGGTGAACTGTTGAGCTGAGGATAAGCCAATGTGTCATTGCCATCAAACCACTTCTTACAGTGGACATATTACTTCTGCATGAGTACACACACACACGTGCGCACACACACACTTACTGTCCTCATTATGTAATCAGCACAATAGACATATCACTTCCCACAGTCCCACACAATCCGTATCATTATCTTTTGAGTGTTCGCGACATTAGCTGGATCATAGAATGGAAACAATGTATAATGCATGGGACTTATGGCAAAAAAAGTTACTAATAGTAATTTTTTTTGCCTTTAGTAGATAGCACAGTGCAGAGTGGACAGGAAATGAGGGAAAAGAGAGGTGGGTGATAACATGCAAAAACAAAGGTGGGAAAACAACCTGAAGAGAAACAACTGAAATCTAATACATTATATTAACTCTCTTTATTCTCTGTTTTTGATCTCTATCAACTCCTGACTCTGCCTCTTTACCTTGTAGCAGAAAACATAACTTTGGGCATGGGGACATAAAACCATTGGTGAAAATTGGTTTAAACTGATCTGCTAATAGGCATCATTTTAAGTTTTGAACTGAAACAAAAATATATAATGTAATAGAATGGACTTTTTTTTATGTGATAGGAAGATTGTTAAACATATGAACACACTGCCACGTGTGTGCTCATGAACTTACATAAATCGACTCACACTGAGACAAAGACATCACACATGCAAATGAAACCCTGCAAAGTACACTCCCTGTGCAGTTCCATTAAGGTAATTACAGGCCGCCTAAAGCAAACTCAGTGCAGAAAAGCAAAAATATTCCAGGAACATTCACAGGGGAACTCTTGCCCCTGCAGTAGGTTTCATCATTTAAAATAACCTGAAGAGAATGAAGGCAGAAGGAAATTTGGTGTGTCTACACTTGGTGCTCTGATCATCACGACTGCCTCTGGAATGTGTTCTCAAATCATCTGGGAAATAATAGCTACACTCAGCTCAGCTGCCTTATGAAGAGCAACACAAATGGTGCATAAATGCCTGTAAGAATGCTAACTTGAAAGCTTCCTCTGCCCACAAGCCTATTAAAACTAAACCTACAGTATAACTCGCAACAAATCTTAATTGTGTTGGGACCCGTCAGCAAGGCAGAAGACACTTGGCCTAAGAGGCCTACTCTGTTATCTATCATTTTGTCCTCTTCTCCGCTTCTCATTTAATGACTGCAACGTTTGGTCATACAGTTTTCCATGTTTATCTTATTTATTCATAGATATAAACAACTGATATTTCAGCACTGTGGTTGAGAACTTTAGCTGGGTATGTTGCTGGACTAATATTTTAGACATGATGTAACTAAGTGCAAAATACCAAGGGCAATTTCAATGAAAGCAACCTGTTTATCTTGTGTGCAATATGAGGAGGCAGCAGGGGTTCTGTGGCGATTGTAGACACAATATTATGCCTTCTTATAACAAAACGGGGTGACAAAAAGAGAACAGTGGAAAGATTAACTGGGTGTAGGTGGTGGAGAAGAAGGTAAAGAGAAAGTACTGAGTACATTTAGTCAGGTACTGTACTTAGGTACAAATTTGAGGTATTCATACTTTACTTTAGTATTTTCTTTTGATGCCACGTCATACTTCTACTCTACTACATTTCAGAGGTAGATATTGTACTTTTTACATCACTACAATTATTTGATAGCTTTAGTTACTAGTTACTTTACAAAGCATTTACACAGAAAACATATGAAAATGTTTCAAAAGTACTGCTGAAATGGTTAATCAATTAATTGATTCACAGAAAATAAATGGGCAACTTTTTTGATAATTGTCATTTCACTAACAAAGACCACGCCTACGAACGTAGAAGGTTAACAATGGTTTATTGCTTGTAATTGAGCCGAGATAGATTGTATGAAGAGTACGGATCGAGTGCCGGAAGGGTGGGCTGAGGGATGTAGGGATGGGGGAGAGGGTCGAGGAATGAGGGGTAGGGGTCGAGGTGTGATGGATGAAGGGTTGAGGGGAAGACAGGTGGGGGATGAAGGGGAGGAGTCGGATCCGCGCCGATGGATGCGTGAGTGAAGAGCAGAGCGGTATCTACTGGCGAGAAGGTGTATGAGAACCGGTGGAGTCGAGACTCGGGGTGGGGGAGCCGTCTCTTAGTTCGCGGACGTGTGGAACCCCCCCGGTTCCTGTATGCAGACAAAGAGAGGGAAGGGAGCAGAGGGAGAGAGAGAGAAAAGAAAGGGATTTGGGTGGGAGGGATGAGAAAGCCGAGACGAGGGGAGGTGAATGGAGAAGGTGTGCTTTAAGTACTAGGTGTGTGGAAATTGGATGAGTTTGAGACGTGGCCTTCTGAGTTCCCAAATCTAGTTTATAAAACTTCACTTTGCATGCTTCCAGGGTTTACTGCTTTACCTTTTATTTATTTAAATTTATTTTTAATATTTTTTAATTTGTTGCAGTTGATTGGACAAAACAAGCATTGTGTAGGTGTCACTTTGGGCTCTGGGTAATTGTGACAGCATTTAGCACTATTTTCAAAATTGTTACAAACCAAAATAATCAAGTATGTCAGAAAAAATCAGCAATTTCATTTATAATGAAAATAATTATTTTCAGTCCCATACAAAATAGTTCAAATCAGCTCCACCTCAACTAACTACAACAGTAAGCTTTTACATTAATGCATGAGTAATAATAATTGAATGATATTATATAATATAGTATATGATATAATAGTAACACTCTCAGGGGCCATTTTACTGCATTGAGTACTTTTACTTTTGATACTTTAAGTACATTTTCCTCCATATACTAAAATACTTTTACTACTTAAGTAACATTTTCAGTGCAGGAATTTTACTTGTAACTGAGTATTTTTTGCAGTGTGCTGTTAGAACTTTTACTTAAGTAAAGGATATGAATACTTCCTCCACCAGTGAAAGAAAGAGAAGAGGAGAAGGCAGCATCAGGTGTATTCAGTTCCTCCCCTGCCGCCTCCCTAATCTGTCATTTTGCTGTTGGCAGAAAGCTCAGGTGCTTTTCTGTCAACTGGGGCATTTGTAGTCAGATGGCTGTTTGCTTCCAGGACCTCTGATTCGTCCGGGGCTAAACCCATGGCCCCCTGGTTATTTTTAGTCCAGTGTGTGGATTGCAGGGGTCACTCATTTGGTCTTGAACCACTCAGGAGGAGTGTCAGTTCCAGTCAGTATGTGGCCAAAATCCTCTTTACTCTTGTCACACACTATTTTTACTCTGTAATGAACAAACAGAACTGTTCTGGGAAAATAACACAACTCTGAGTGTTGAAAGACTTCTGCCTATGGTGCAACAGCAAATTATGATTGTCTACTTAAAATGAGCCTTTTGTATGACTGGATTCCTGCAGAGTAATGGGACCATGAAGTACACAGTTCTACAGTAACTGATGAACACACTCATCATCTATAGATACTCATCATCTATAGGACTTTTTAACTCTAACATCCTAAAAATTTTGTTATTCAATAGCTCCACTTCGTACTGAACCACTGGTGCCTTACCACTGTTAGCAGATACTTTCCTCACACGTCTCGCAAGAAAGAAGTTGCAGTTCCGTGTGGCGTTAAGGGATCTTTGATTTGAGACTCTGTAACTGTGCATGCGTCTGTGTGAAAGCTTACTGTAGTTCTAACTGTCTCTAGGTGACTAATAAGGGAAAAAAAGTTGTAAGAATATATATATAACAGCACAGTGTGTCCTCCCAGGCACAAAAACCTTTCCATCACTCTTCCCACAGATTTGAAACACACTCAAATCTTCTGTTGTAGCAATTGTTACTCAGATTCTTTTTTCTACTCTCACTTCCTCACTGCCAGATTGTGGAGGGTTGGGAGATGGGGGTTGGGTGGACGATAGTGCTGATGATGAATAGAGCGCCAGGGAGAGAGGGGAGTAAGATAAAACAAAAGGAAGAAATGGAGGACGGCGAGGGAAGAGAGGACAGTGAGTGCCAAAGGAGGTGTAGTATCTTCTTCAGGGCTAAGCTGTTTAATTAACGCCGCCATACCTCCAATCTCAAGAGTGATTTCTCGTCTTGTTTCTCTCTTACAACACCCGCTCTTTCTGTATCTCTACCTCTTTCTCCCCCAGTTCACTTGCATTCACCTCATTCTGAATGTTTATCTTTTAATTAGAAATAGATGATTATGAACATTCCCGCAGCAAACACAACATTGTCACAATAACAACAACAAATGGTTTGGCATTTATGAGAGGACATGCAAAGCGGCGCTTTTCTTTCTTCCTCACTATGAATGTTCAGATGTCGTTGTGTTGTCTCCGTACATTTTTTCTTCACTTTGGGAATTACTTTTTCCTCTTCTCACCCTCACAGTCTCTCCTTTTCTATGCACACTGGTGTCCTTTCTCTTTCACTCCGCCCCCTGTCTTTTTCCACCCCACTAACACCTCCCTCCGTCTAGGGTTCTCCTCTGTCCATCTCAGAGAGGGACGGAAGAGGAGGTGAGAATGAGAGTCTGGCAGGCGGTTCTCCGAGCACACCCGGGACATATGGGCAAAATCACGTTCCTTGCCATGCTCTACATATTACTTTCCAGTTTTGAAACTACCCACTCGTGGTTTTAATGTTATTCTACCCAGTATCGTAGATGTTCCATTTGGATACTACATGATGAGGAAACATTTTTAATAAACAGAACAGTAAACAGAGCAAATGTTCATACTAAACATATCTGCAAAGCGTTGACTGACAACATATTTTATTGGTTTTCCCTACAATATCCCCTTATAGCAACTGAAGCATTAATTAAGTTTTTTTATGGTTATGTATTGTTTTATTTTGTAACACTTTGCAATAAAGTACATGAAATATTGAGTAGGTACTAAGGAAAGAGTGAGGAATAAATCATTTAAAATACACCATGAGTTGGCTGAATTTTTAGGTGCTTTGGTGATTAGTTGGAGGGATAATGGTTGGAGAGCATGCTGTACAGTTTGGGTTAAAACAAAATTGCCTGTTTTTTTTACTTTTCAACCTCTCAGGTGAAAAACTGAAAGTTCAAGGTGACAGAGCAGCTAGAGGGAGGGGACTGAGACAAAGCGACGGGAGATGAATTGGCAACCCAAAGGGCAGGCAATATGCATAAAATGTCACATCGACTTGCTCCCGTCTGCTAGGAAAGAAAAGCACCTCAGTTTGGACAAACGTTATTCAAAGCTTTTTCAGTTTTCTGAGCTTGTTTTAACAGTCAGCACTTAATCTCTTATTCAGATATTTTTTCAACCAAAATGTGGATTTACTAAAATTCCAGTTATTCTGCAAAACAATGGTGGACTTTTCTGTCCTTGTCTCTGACGCAAAAAAATGGCTTTCACACAACACTTCATCGGAGTGTCTCGAATGAGCTTGGAGTGTGTGTCTTAATAATTGGTCTGCTTGCTTTGTGATGGCGTTACATCTAAGCTTTACATCTATTCACATTTTGCTTTCCTGTGTGTGTGCTTAGGTTTGTTTGTGTGTGTGTGATGTTGGAAGTTGGCAGTGATTAATTGCGTGGTAGGGTTCGAACAAGCATTGTTTAATTAAATCCTCTGATAATGTCAAAGTTTATGTTTCCTGGGAGTCAAGAGGTTGGGCCTTCTGTATCCCCTCAGCTATTACCCACTATTAATCACAGCATGGGCGTGTGTGTAAGTGTGGTAGCAGATGTAATTCTTCTTATAGCTCCCTGGGGTAAATAAAAATCAAAGGGCAATTTTAGTATAATGGAAATTTTTGTGAAAATGTTTCCAGAATCACAGTGTAAACATGCCATATTTGATGTTGCTCCTTGCATAGCAGTTTCTCATTCTGGCGCCCAAAGCTGATTTGTAACGCTGGTCCACATCAGTCCTGCCTCCCAGCCTCGCAGAAGCTTTTAAAATAAGTAACACTTTTACAGAGTAAGTGCTTGAACAGGTGTAACATTGCCAGCTCTACACCAGTTAATTTGTTTCTGTAAATTACATTTTTTTTCTGTAAAAGTACACCTGCATCTCAGAAAATTTCAATATTGTGAAACAGTTTCTTTCCTTAAGTTTCAAAAAGAGAAACTTCCGTATAGTATAGGTTCATTAAACATAAACTGAAAGATGTTGGGCCTTTTTTTTCCCTCAACGATTATGGCTCATGAAACTCAAAAACCCCAAAAAATGTATAATACAGAAATCTAGACCTTCTGAAAAGTTCTGAAAAAGTTTATGCACTCAGTCGGAGCTTCTTTTGCACAAATTACTGCATCAGTGCAGCGTGGCATGGAGGCAATCAGCCTGTGGCACTGCTGAGGTGTCATGGAAGGCCAGGTTGCTTTGATAGCGGCCTTCAGCTTGTCTATAATTATCCTCTTGACATCTACATCATCATTGACTTTGGAAACGTCATACTGGACTTCATGCAACTTGGATTTTGGGCCTCTCCAGTCTTCCTCCAGAATCTGGGACCTTGATTTGAAATGCAACATTTACTTTCATCTGAAAAGAGGACTTTGGAACACTTAGCAACAGTCCAGTTCTTTTTCTCTAGGAATGCCACTCTTGTAGCTCATTTCCTGGATCCAGCCTCAGTCCACTCCTTAAAGCTCCCCCAAGATATTGAATCGGCTTTGCTTGACAACCCCCTCAAGGCTGTGGTCATCCCTGTTGCTTGTGCATCTTTCCTACCACACTTTAACCTTCCAGTCAACTTTTCATGAACATCCTTTGATACATAATTTTCTGAACAGCCAGTCCTTTCAGCAATGACCTTCTGTGGCTTACCCTTCTTGTGAAGGGTAGTGAAGGTGAGTATCTTCCAGACATCTATTGTGTGTACTGAACCAGACTGAGAGATTAAAGGCTCCTTCTCTGATTGACACTTCTGTATTATACATTCTTTATTCTGATATTTTTAGATATGGATTTTTGATTTTCATGAGCTGTAAGCCATAACCATCAAGACAAAAGCAAAAAAGTCCTGAAATATTTTACCTGTATGTATAATGAATATAAAATATGTGAAAGTTTCACTTTTTGAGTTAAATTACAGAATACACATTTTTCACAATATAATTTTCTGAGATGCACCTGTATATTGTACCTCAAACTCGCCAAACATTTACTATGTACTACAAGTCCAGAAACAAAAACACATTACCTATAGTATGTAACAGTTTTCCTTCCTTTTGTCAACTAATAGTTTTTTTTCCTTTTATTCAGCCCCTATTGTAAACCTCCAAGTTAGAGATAATGATTATTACTTTTGTGAAAACAAAGCTGATGCATTTGGTTGAATACTAAATAACAACACAGACATGCCTGGACATCAGTTTTCATTGTAAACTGAGGTATGATTTCATATGAGTGAGAAATCTGAACAAGCTACAGGAAACAATGGCTGTATGCATTCATTTTTAAGTTGCATTAAAGAAGCCTTGTTTGGCTTGTTATATACATTTTTCAAGTCACTAATGTCTGCTTAAAAATAAATGAGATTTTGTCAGTAATTTCCAGCAAAAAACAAACAAAAGAAAACTGTGTGTTTGCCCATAACAGTTCAGGGTGTACGTCAGCCTTTATGAAACAGTTTTCCATTCCTCTTCTCTGCTCAGGGTATCACCACAGCCTCCCCTCCTCCCCTTACACCTCTACGGCCGGGCCTGATGGTCAGAGGTTACCTCCATCTGGCACCCTCTCCTCTGAATACCTGAACCAGGGAGGCTCCAGAAAAGTCCTCCTCCTAATCTGCAACACAGCAGGATCTGGCCAGCAGGCTGTCAGGTGAGCTGCAAGCCGACTGTTATTGTTGTTGGTTTTAGTATTTATTGACCTGATATAATGTGCTCAGTTAATTCAGCTGTAGAGTTATCTTGTGAAGTGCACACAATAGCAGACACAGTTTTCAACTTAGATTTCTTTTATGAGATTGCATTTGAGGATGTCAGCATACGTTTGTGAGACAGTTGGTGCAGAGACATTCTTCCCTCTGCTCTACTGTGTCTGCAGTCTGAAATAGAATACCTCATATATTCTTTTCCCCCTTTCATCATGCTGTCTCAATGTCAACATCCAACTTCTGTTCGACTTCGACCTGTACATCTATTGCGTGAATGCCTCAGACTACGCTGGTTTTATTTAGCTTGTGCAGCTTGAGCTCCCATTCAGCCCATAGCTGAAAGCTGGCAGTGTAGAAACCTGAGACCGAGTCGAACAATGTGTTCAAATTAAATCACGTAACCTGTTAATGTTAGGTTTTAAAAGATGCCATATGTTACTCTAACAAGGGTAGGCAGCCTCATTAAGTTTCTTAGCGCGTAGGCTGTGTCAGATCAGCAACACAGTTGGACCAAACAGTGCAAGCAGCCTGAATCTCAATCGATTAAAACATTTAAAAACACAGTGGTACATTTGTACATCTTATGCAATTTTAGATTATTCCTAGGGAGAATTACAGGAGCATTATATCAGATTTTTTACCACTGTCGGTTTCTGTCTCTGCCAACTGCCACACGCTCGCCGCAGACTCCCAAGCATTCTCTGTTGACACTGTCTCTCTCACTGTAGACCACCATACTCTCATCCACAGCACCTTCCTTCTCCAGCCCTTGTACCCTTCGCCGATTAGGAGAGTGGAATCAGACGCGCTCCTCAGCCAGCTGGCCGCAGCACTGGGGGCGGGGCAAGGTCCTGCTTCGGGCAGAGAAGAAAACACGCAGAACATCCTATATACACAGAAACGGCCCATGGGTCGTAACAAATACCTCTTTTATTTATCAAGTAGACCTGCTAAATACAGTACATCCAGTGCATGTTTTTAGTTCGGTTAGTTCATTTAGCATTAAAAGTGCATTTTCTCTTGCATGGATTCAACTGCTGGAAAACTCATTTGCTGAGGAACATTCATGATAGCAACGTAATGTTCCTCATCCTAGCAGTACTCTTGTCAGGTTTGTTCCAAGAACTGCAGTTAATTGCAGTACATTTATCACTTCTATCACTGCAATGTTCCTGAAAACATTGTGAGACATTGTGTGCTTTGTAATTCAGAACATTATTCTAATGGCAGTATTCATTTGACCAGGGGTAGACTGTGTCTATGACAGTGCCTGGTTAAAATTGTAGTGGCATTCAGACAGTAATCCTCTGATACTAAGGGTATTACTATGGACAAAGAAAATATACCACCATTATTAGTACTTTTAAATTATAAAGGGGGCTCAGATTTCCCTGCAGAGATCAATAAAATCTCAACTTTTATTGACACAAAGAAGGATGGATTCATATTTCCCTTCAGTCAGTCCAGTTTTAGTCATCTTGTGCCCTTTTGAGCTTGACAGGGAAGCTCAGCTTGGTCTTCTGCTGCAGAGTACACAGGGTTCATGCTTATACACTTATAAATCCATGTGGGTACAGAAAACAGGCATTCCTTGTGAAAGGCCTAATAATGTCAGAATGTGAAATTTGAGGACACATTTGTCCACATGCCACAGGACTTATGTGTACATTCTTGTAAACATCCAAGTCTGTCTTTTTACTGTAGCCGTCTATCACCAAGATTAAAGGACAGTTCTTAGTCTATATTAGTCTAATATAGTATTTGAATTATCATGCTATAAGAATTTGCTTGCATAAATCATCCAAGAAACGGAATCAAATTGCGTTAAACATTTGGACACCCCGACAAAATATGTTGACACCTGAGCAGTTCACCCTCCACTCCTCTGTGACGGCTTTCCAAAAGATTTGGGACCCCGGCTGCAGGGATTTGCTCTCATTCACCCTCCAGAGCATGTCTCACAGTCAGTGTTCCAACTTATCCCAAAGATGTGCAGGCAAGTCAAGTCTGTTGACTCCAAACTTGAAAAACAATTTCTTTCCGGCCCTTGCTTTGTTTGTTGAAACAGGAAAGGGCCCGAACGTTTAAAGAACATTATTGTTAGAAATATCATTGCATGCTGTAGCATTAAGATTCCCCTTAACTGAAGCTCATAGGTCTAGCCAGGTGATTGCAGTTATTATACTGGGAGTACAAACAACAGCACCACAAACAACAGCCTCCAAAACGAAATGTTATCAACACCTCTCTAAAACATTGAAACTTGCATGAAGGTAGAAATTATTTCAGGGATGTTGTTATAAATTACAGTTTTAGCTCAGTGTACCTACTAAACTGGATATTGACTGTATGTCAATTGTGTGTGTATGTACAGTATGTCTCTTTCTCGCTCACTCTTATTAACTTAATAATAAAAACCTTGGAACTTGATTTTCAACTGCGTATGTCTAAATAATCTGTCTCTGACTATGCAGACAAACACCTATGCCTCTCCTATTAACCTCACATAATGTATAATAGCCTCCAATACAGCCACTGCAGTGCAGTCAGGGGGCATACAAACATTGAGTTGACCTAGAGATGGAGAACCCATTATGAGGCACTGGTGCATCAGTGATATACAAACTGGTTTCTCAGCTTTGTTCGGCCCCCACATGATGTCACTTCAAACTGTCAGTACAGGACACGAGGCACTGACAGTAAAGCCTTGATGCACTTGACACCTGACAGCTTGACAGATGCGGTGGTGACACAATAAGTTGCAATGACCTTTTATACTGACACTTCTTCTACTGTCAAAAAGCTCATCCTCCATGGAGATGAATTCATGATGTTTTTCAGTGTGGGTGACTTGCCAAGTTAATCAATCTCAAAAGAAAAAGCTGAAGATTGTGTTGATTTTCACAGCACCACACCAAAATAGTGTCTGGTTGTATTAATTACCGATAAAAGCAACTGAGATATCTTAACTTTGTAATTTTCTATAATTCTTTCCCGTTTTTACTCCTCTCCTCTCCTCTCTCAGGTTTGGACCTCCATTTCTCATGCATGAGGACAGGAGCATCTCCTGGGACCAGCTGCAGCAGAGCATCCTCAGCAAGCTCTATTATTTGATGCTGAATGGATCTCAGGCTCAGGTAATGGCCGCAGCTCCAATATCATGTCCCCTACTCTTATTCTGTGCCCTGAGCCCTTCGGCTCAGGGATTTCTGGACCTTCTAGACTCCAGAGTACTAAATTTAAAATAGCAGCACAGAGCAGAATACAAGCTTGATTGGTTTCCTGTGTATTAAATTTAAAACTGTAAACATCTGTTTACATTGGAAGCTGTTGTAAAAATAAAGACAAAGGCTAAACCACATAACAGTGTGTTTTAAAAAAGTAGTACCTCAGATGTTGGTTGTTTGTGATTTTGATACTAATTTTAAATAAGAGCTTCCTCTGATGATACTTCTGCTTAAAATGCCAACTGAAGAATTGTTGGATTCGCTGTTGTTAAAGTTTGTGTAACTCTTTGTATGTGACTACAATATTATATTGGCTCCTGCATTATTAATTAGCTGTTGTAGTTCTTTTCTTTATTTATTTCAAAGTAACTACATTTGCTGCCTCAGTAAACTAAAACACATCTCCTCGTAAATGTTGGTTTGGGGAAAGTGTATCTTTCCCCAAAAGCTTTCAAATACACAGAGAATTCATGTTTTGCACAGCTGCAGAAACACTTATTTGTCGCACCTGATTAATACGATTCAGATTTGGTGTCTTTTAGTTCCTTCTGTGACAGTTGTTCTATTTTAAGTATATTATACAGTTTCTCAATATTCTGCTCGTTCTGAAAAAAGACTGTGTCCTCTATTCATTCAGAGAAAGGAAAAATGATTTGCAACACTTGAAAATGTTGTTAATCAAACAATTAATTCAAATGAACTATAATGGCAGAGTGCATCCCTGGCGAGCACATCTCCATAGACAGTTCAAGTCATCTGCACACCAGAAGCCCTAAACCACAGCTGCACTCTCAAATACACAGACACGCATGCACACACTGTCCCTGCTGCTGGTCGTCGAGTTGCCAAGGGCAATGCCATGGTGACAGGCAATATTTGAGGTGGGCTTATCCAAAGTGAGCAGCTCTCCAGCTTTATAAGAAAAGAACAAGACGAGAGACAAATATTAGTCTGTTTTCTATTTTCTGATCACTATCCATTTATTAGCTACCTTCTCAAAACCGCTCTGACCAGATACTAGCTCCTGAATAAAAACAATCACCAGGTTCTTTCAGTTGTAGATGGTACAGATACTTTTTAGCTGAAAAGGGGTGCAGGTCTTAAATTTTAGCTGATGCTTTGTTCATTTTACAAGAAACAAAAGAAGAAATAAAAGCTGTGATCTGCTGTACAAATAAGAGGGTGAACTAATCATACAAGCACCTTCAATAAACTTGCTGTTTAAAGTCTTCATTCCCTTGACCCGCAGCAAGTGTGTGGGTACTTGCTGCCATTCAAGTGGTTGCCTGCTCCTTCATTATTAGGTGTTTTGGCACCACCCAGAGGTTTGTCTAGCAAGATACAACTTTCAGTTCAGGGTATGAAAAAAGAAAAAACATAACTTGAGTTGGAACCAACTTGCATGTAAAAATCCAGCTCTTCTTTCCCAGCCCTGATGTTCTGTAAAAAGAAGCATATCAAAATTGAACAAGAGTGCATGTTTTTTGCCAAATGGCTGGTCAAGTGATTTTAGAGCCAGAGGAAAGGTTTAAAAATGGATGAAAGTTATTGTTAATGTGAAAACCTGCATATATGATTTTTATCCAAGCCTGTGATGACTGAGGACCTTTCGGTGGATTTTATAAAAATTGTCTGACCACATTTATAATACACATGAAATGAATGAACAAACAAATTCAATACATCAGGCTCAATATCTTATATATGCAAAATTATGTGTTTTGTTCTTACACCTAAAGAGGTACATTCCCTGATAGCACTTGAGATCTGACTTTTAAATTGTGCTTGTTTTGTATTGTCAAGAATTCCAACTATCTGAAAAAGAGAGACTAAAAAGTGTTTTCTTGGCAAACAAAATCCAGACAGACCAGTTAAAATTTTTAACCGTTTAAATAATCTCAGGTATTTTACAAAATACTGAATCAGTTCTTCAAGACTTTGTTATTTTTGTGGTGTTATTGATCAACTGTGAGATCTCACCTAAAAGACTTCCAGAGTGATTGACAGACAAATTGTTCCACAACATGTTTTTTGAGGTCACCATATGTACTGCATTACCAATTACCTTCACCGTGCTACGTGTGAGCCTCCTACCTACCCAAGGATTATTTTAATTATCCTCATCATCTGTGACTGAAATGTTTTGTCACATAGATGCTTGTGGATGCTTAACTCTGCAAAGTTCATACAAAAATGTACCTTGTGTAATTACTCGTTGTCTTGGTCTGCTCTTCTTTGTTATAGTTCAATAGATAGAGAAGGCCCTCTGAATGTATACTTACTCAGGTCTTTACAAACGAAAAGAAAGACTGTGCCTTTTTCATTTGCTGCCTTTGGCTCCTATCAACCAACTAATTTATTTCTCTTTATGCTCGGCTGCAGCTCCTATTCTCCGATGGCGGCCCGCTC
The DNA here is from genome assembly GCF_014851395.1 of Micropterus salmoides. Lineage (NCBI taxonomy): Eukaryota > Metazoa > Chordata > Actinopteri > Centrarchiformes > Centrarchidae > Micropterus > Micropterus salmoides. The sequence goes on along the minus strand of NW_024040263.1, from coordinate 17,362,465 downwards.
AGAATGAACACATTAGCAACCTGATTCTGCTCTCTGCTCCCTAATAACTTACCCCGCTTGTCTTTGCTGCTGAGACAGCAGAGGAGTTATAATCCATCTGCAAATGCATTTTCTCTATTTGTGTTCAATGATTATGTCAATGATATACATGAGGTAGATGAGTTGTTTGATTGCCCCAGGAAGAAAGGATTTCCTGTAGCGTTCTGTTGTGCATCGTGGGGCTAACAGTCAGCTGCTGAACGTGTTTCTGTGCGTTACCAGTGCAGAGGGTGAGGGTGAGAATCATTGTCCATGATACTCCACAGTTTGTGCAGTTGATATAAATAGGGTGCACAAAATATTAGAAACACCTGTTTGAATAACAGTACAATTCAACAGCACTTACAGACTACATTTCCAAAATGACCATGAAGTTGAATCAACACCCCTCTAAAACAGTTTCAAACGCTGTCTTTCTACAAATGCATGCTCTTTGAGGTGAGTTGTTTGCTTTTTCTTAAAAAAACTTTATTTATTATTATACAGCAGTAACAATAAATAGTTGCACACACAAGGAGTAAACTTGTCGGGGAAAAGTATAAAGGAGTATATACTGTAGTCAATTTTGTTTTGATTGTGTTAAACATACTACCGTAAAAAATATTTATCCATTGATTTATAAGGTGCAGTGTCCTGACTGCACACCGCTGCTCATCAACTTGCTGTTTGAACATGCTCGTTAAAAATCTATTTTTCCATGGAATTTCATTCTTGTCTGAAAATTAAAGCTGAACAAGCTTTCCTAGATATATCTTCAATTGTTGTTTTTTTATCATTGTAATCATAAAATCCTTTCACCAGTTTTTTACTACCAGAGGGATGAGTTTTAACACTCTCTGCTGCTGACTCTGATGACATTGTTTAAGTTGGAGTAGCAGCTCTCAGAAAGTAAGCTCTTTAATGACCTAGCTGTGCTATTGTGTGTTTCTCTGTCACAGAATGCTGGGGTGTTCTTTAAGATCAGAGTTGTGGGAGGCTCTGCATCCTACAGCTACCTGTCCCCACAGGACAGCAGGCCACTGTACCACCCTGCCGTTGACAGGTAAGACCCACACACCAACACGTACACACTCACACAACAGACTGATCTGTACTGTAGCAGTAAACACACAAACAAATAACTGTATCAGACACTGAAGCACTAGAAAAGCAGTCAGAAAAGCTTCTTCCGTCCAGAAGTGAATAGACGTTAAGAGGATTATGAGTAAGTATAATGACGGTATGAAGATAATGCCTTCGTTTCCTGTGTGATAAAGAGCTTCAAGGTGTCACCATACAGCTGAGGCGCTTAGTTGTTGTACTGAGCTACAGTGAGGGTCAGTCCTTTAACAAAGGAGCTAGGAAATGAGAACGTCTTTCAGGTTAGATTATACAGTCAATAGGCGTGTGTATGTGTGTCTATTCAAGCATGTGCGTCTGTGAGAGTTCATGTGCTTGTGTGAACTGCCCTTTCTGTGTCAGCCACAGCTCATTGCTTATATCATATTCAATGACAGATGTTTTTTTGTTCACTTTTCACAATACCTATAGATGATGAATATCAAAACTAACCATCTGTTAAATTGTCTGTCCCTAGATGAGTCTTTAAAATATGCAAAGTTCAAAAAGATAATACATCACCAAACACAAACAATGATGGAATAAAATTACCATAAAACTCAATGACCAGATTATTTTCATTTAAGTTTAAAATGCTCCCGGCCATGATCCACTGTAGGTCTGTGGGTTCCACATATTGAAATCCCATACAGAGGAAGCCATCTGTCCAGTTGAGAAGTTATGAAAGGGCACCTTACAGTTCCCCACAGATACCCTGAGTTACCGAGCCAGAAATCCTGAGATGTACCACCAGGTCACAAAGCTCCTTAGGAGCCTGATTTCTTATCACATTCCTTACATGTTTGCATACTTTTCTTTCGCAGAAGCTATATGATTCAGTTGCCTTAGGTCAATCATAGTGACTTGTGGGTAACCAGCGTGCTCAGGGGTTGTCACGATCCTGTCTGTGTCTTGTTGGGGAGTCTAGTTGTTGGTTCCATGTCTTTGTTCCTAGTCCTGTGCCTTAGTTCATGTCTTAGTATTTGCTTCTAGTTTTTTGTCGTATTATTTTGGTTTAATCTGCTCTGTATTCTGTGTTCTAGTTCTGTGTTCTCGTTTAGGGTTTGTCTGTTATGATCCCTGTGTTGTAGTTGGTCGGTGTTTGTCTGTTTACATGGGTTTCTGTTATTGTCTAAAGTTAGATTCTTATCTGGTATTTTGTAAAATGTGTTCTGTCTGTGTTGGTTGTTAATTTTGCCCCATGTCTGCCTGCCAGCTCTTCACAAAAAGATAGTCCAATATATTTGTACATTTCGGTAGCTGGTAGATTTGATTTGAAGTGCCAAGATTTTTCTTCTTCTGCCAGCAACCCAGTATCTTTGTGTCCTTAAGTTTGTGGCTCTCAAAGCTTAAAAAATGTTCTGGCTATTCTAGATAATCAACTGAACTCACTGTGACAAATTTTAATTGGAAAAAAAAATCTATTGAAATACAACTTCCCTGGATAAGATAGAATAGGATAGAAAAAACAATCAAAATTAGATTATAACAATAGTAATCTTTATTTGTAGAGCACTTTTCTAAACCCACGTTACCAAGTGTTTCACACAAGGCAACAACTTCATAACAAGCAGATCATGTAAATGATTTCCTAGGGGCGCTGGCTAGCTCATCGCTTGTGTGTATGTCCCATGTACAAAGGCTTACCCTTTCCACAGCAGGCCCAGGTTCTCGTCCCACCCATGGCCCTTCACTGCATGTCGTCGCCTCTCTCTCTCCTACATTTCCTGTCTCTATCATGAATAAAGACTAAAAAGCCCTACATTAAATATTTTAAAAACCAAAAACAATTTCCCATAGAATGGAAAGCAAATGAAGCCAGCAAAAGAGCAATGAAATCAAGTAAAATAAGGAAAAGCTCTTTGATCAAAGTGTTTTTTAAGAGATTGGCAGATTGTTCAAATGCTTCGGGATTCTGACTGCAAATGTTATGTTACCTCTAGATTTGAGCCGCACCTCGGAAACAAATAAAAGACCTCTGCCCGAAGAGGTCATATAGCATGGAAAGAGGCCATCAAGTTAAAAGTCAACAATAAGTTCTGGGTTACTGTATCTGTATGAGCTCACCACTGAGACCATTCAGTACAATAAACCCATACAAACCCTCGACCCGACTCTACTGGAACTGCAGCCCATATGCCGAAGAATACTGAAGAGGCCGCTTGGGGACTTTAGGGCTCGTGAGATTCATTCATGTACCACAGTCAGACTGTGGACTCGATGCTTAGGGCTCATCCCTGTGTTCCCAGGGCCCTATGTTCCCGGCATGTGTGTCTCTTGATATAAAAAATTGCGGAGAGATTGGTACGGCTATCTTTGCAGTTCAAAATGCAAAAGAATGACGGGAGATGAATGTATTAAATGCAGATTAAATATTAAAAATTGGTTCAGCCACTGTAAAGATATCAATGTCTAAACTCAAGCCAAGCGTCTTGTCTGCAAATTTGAGGGCGGGGGACCCAGTGAAACATACACTGAAAATGTGACCTAAGGAAAAAAAACATTGCGGAGAACATAAAACCCTTTGAAAGGTCGACTTAATATTTCATATTAAGAGGATAGTGAGCTGGGAAATATAGGACTCTAGGAACATAGATGTGCTGCTAATTTATTATTTCTATTACTGTCATGATAAAACATACAAAGAAGTTGGTAGATTTTTGTTTATTAACTGTAAAATACACACTGCTTACACAGAGAACTGTCTTTCCATTAAAGCGATCAAATGGAAATGTTAAAAGAGGAAAAATATATGTTGATATGGAATATGATAGGCAGACACATTAGTAAGTGAAATAATAAAAAGCAATTGTAATTCACTTTTGAAACTCAGAAATGAGTTTATAATTTAAAGACAAAAAATATCTTTATTACTAGTTTTAGTTAAATGCTGTTAACATCTACAATTATTCCAGTGGCACACTCAAAGGTCCATAGTCTGTGTATCTGTCACTTGCTTTATTAGGTATTGTAATGCAGGACTCAATAAATGTTCACTTGTCACATAACAGATACGCACATGTATGCATGCCCCATCGCACACACATACAGTTTTAGTTTGTTAGATTTGCAAAACCCTGTAGCTCCATAAGAACTCTATGAATCCTTGAGTAGGCAAAAGACAGCTCTTTGTGTCTTGCATTTTGTAGTGAGTGTTACACCATCAAGGATAAGATTTCTCATCCATCTACATGCAATCATTATTGCAGCACTCATGTAATACCATAAAACTTCAATTAATAGCCGAGTCCAAAATAGCCACCTACCCCGTTTACTGGCCTGGTGTGGAAACACATTTTGACAAATAAACGCAGGTCTTGATTAAACGCCTGGTCTGGATGTATAAAACCTCTTAAACCCTGTGGGGTCACCTTCAAAGTTGCTTAGATTGTTAATACAAATATTAATGTTTAAACATATGATCAATATGTCAGTATGAACATGCAACACATCGTTAGATCAGTTAGATTCTCCACAAAACAGAAACATCAAGCCCCAAAGTCTAATTCTTATAGATTTACTGGTGTAACCTGCATGGTACAAGAGATGAAAAGAAAAAGAAAAGTGCCGATTCCCTTTACCTTTGAAGTGCTTGTTAAGTCCGCATGTGTCCATTCCTTGATTATTTATATTACTTTAGTCTATAAGGCTCCACCGATCAAAAGAATCAAAACAGCTTTTCATAAAAAATTATTATTATAGTTGTGAATCCTGTCATGTGAAGTCCATCGCTCTCTGTCTGCTAACTTCTGCCACACTCTCATCCTGCACCGTGTTGTTATAAGCTGTCTGTCGGAAGCTGGGAGTCTTCATGTATTGTCTGTATTTGATATTATTGGATAATTTTTATATGAGAAATATTCTGTTTGAAATAAATAAACTGTTTCATAGTGGAGAGGAGCATTTATAGATACAGGAGGTGGAAATTTAGTTAATTATATATCAGAGTTTGATGTTTGTTCCCTCTTTTATAATAAGGTTTTTAAAAATATTGCTTTATTTAGTTCTTTAACCTCTCTGGATTGTGTTGACATGATCTGTAAGGCTGACATCTAGTGGTAACGCTCAGTCTCTACATGTTCACAGTAAACAATAAAAAAACAACAGCATGAACACCCTGAATAACATTCCAACGGCCCGCCTGCGGACCGTCAGGTCCTGGCGGCAGCTTTCGTATTCCAACAAAAATGGTCTTGTTATGTTGTCAAAGGTCCAGACGATCCAATCCAGTAAAAACATTTAGTCCAAAACACATTATTCCTTCAATAAATCCCCAGGGACGGCTGCGGTATCGTTTCATACCTGCCGGCAGACGTGGCTCGTATGTCATTATAACCGTAATAACTCCGATTTGAACGTAAATAATTACGATATTTTGTATTAAAATTAGCCTCTGAACTCTAACCTTTCGACTGACAGCTAGTTCGCCCCAATAAGAGCTCACATGTCCCTTTCACAGCCTTCAAAAGCCAACGAGAGCCCGCGCTGTAAGGAAGTGCCAGCCCCTATTATTTCGTGGGTAGGTCAAGCCAATTGCAAGCAATTGTGCAGATGACTGGCACTTCATGTTGCCAATAAAATTCTGAAAATAACGATATCCAGCTTTAAGTAGGAAGTTCATGATCTACAAGCAAAAAAACACATCTGCGTCGAGTTACTGGCTGATACGGAGCGATGCAGCCGCCTGCCGCCAAGGGGCAGTGCTGTTTTAGAAAAAATACGCTGACACGTACACTTAGAAAAACCTGTCTAAAATAGTAATTTTTCGTGGTATTGGTATGAAATTTAAACTAGTATTAGGTATGGCTTTATGCTGTGACCCTACAGTGTGTTCCAGCTCATAAGTCCCAGCTATAGTTGTCTGCATGCATTTGTTAGCAAGCATTTTCAAGCAGAAAAATATATTAGTTTTAGTGTGTTTAAACTTATATTAATCAATTCCAGTAGCACTTACTTTTGGGTTAAACACTCCAGAGTGTTCTCTTTCAGAGAAGCCCAACCATGCATTTACTCCAAATGGTTCAAGAACTACATTCAATTTACTTTGGATATGCCTTAAATAGGTGTTTTGCATGAATTGAGGTTAAACACTTGATTTCCTGCATTCTGATGATTTTTTTGTACCAGTTTATTGGGGAAATGTCTGAGGTGACAATTCAGAATAAGAAGAATATAGCATAGTATAAAGCAGTAAGACTGTCAGATATGTTTCACCTGTTTCTCATTTAATCTAATCCCAGCTGAGTCTACATACATGCATGCATGCCTGAAGTAGCCTAAAGTCTTTTTAGATGTGCATATGGCACCTTTTCACCTCAATGATAAATTAGCTTAATTAGTTTAATTAGTGTGTGTTGCTTATGTCAGTCAGTACCTGTCTGACTGATGGTGCTTGTTGTCTTCAAATGACTAATGTGACTCCATTGACAGCACATGTCTTATTGAAAGTGCAAACCATTATTTAGACCTGGATGACCACTCAAGTGTAAAACTTTGAGAATAGATGCTGTGCATAAATATTCCTAAATGTTAGGAATTGGTTTATTTAAGGGAGCTCCAAAAGTTATCTAAACTAGGCTAGTCATCAGAAAGTCATTTGTGTGTTACACACAAGTAGAGGCTTCATGATTTAAAACAAAGACAATATAGTTCAATATTTCTACAAGTTTTATATTTAGAATAAGCTTAATTTGTAATTTCTGTGTTTTCTTATGTATTTTTGCTCTTTCAAACAACAAAAAAGCCGGCCCATTATAGGCCTATGCTTTATGGGCTGATCGTTTGCCCATTTTTTAAAAACAGTTAGGTTTATATAAATAAATAATTTGACTTGTAGCCTACTCGATGAGACGAGCACACTGTTGTTCATCAGAGGAAGAAACCAAAACTGAAAACACTTGTGATCAGACAGAAATATCACCACAAATGTTTACTTCAGCACCTCTGATAGAGTGCAGCTCACAGCCGCTTCAGAGGGAATGAAGCATCCTGGAGGCAATAACAGTAGTGTCTCAGAGCAAGGGGGACAGAGACAGCAGGACACAGAGGACAGGTGTCTGTGTCGCGGTCAGGTGTCATGATATCTCTCACTACTTTGCAGCGACTGTTGTGTTAATACACAGACTAGATACTGACCGACAACATTTATATTTAAATGTACTGATTGCAATTTTGCAATTCAGAAGTCCTGGATAAGCCCTGAAGCTGTGAGCAATGTGTGATCTCTCTCTCTCTCTCTCTCTCTCGCTCTCTCTCCTCGTGCTCTCTCTAAACACAGGCAGTAACGGTGGGGGGTCACGTTAAGTGAACTTCAAACAAAATGTAGCGATATTATTGCGAGTAGACTCCGCTCTTAAGACCTGCGAGACAGGCTGCGTCATGAAGATTATTGCATATTAACATGGAAAATATTTTTGTTGCTGTTGTTGAGTTACATTCGTGGGTACAGTCAAAACATGCCCCGGAAAAATGACCTGGCGACGCAGATGGTTAACACAGATTTCAGCCTCCCTTGGTTTTCTGGTGTCAGACTTTTGGAGATGATGCATTGCTTTTTAGTAAAACTGACTAGAAGATATGTATTTCGATTTAAAATGTGATTTTACAGTTTCTCTCTTGTATTGTAGAGCTCTGAAGTTCTGTGGCCCCGGGGGTCCTGCCCATGTGAAGATTGTCCTTGAGTGGGAGCACAAGACTAAAGAATGGTAAGCATTGCGCAAAAACATTTTAACTTCTAGTGTAGTACATACTGTATATATGTTAACAAACATGTAGGCAGACCACACACACAGTTTATCAACTGTTGTTATTTTAGTATTTGCTTGAAACCGTGTGTGTGTGTGTGTGTGTGTGTGTGTGTGTGTGTTCAGTCTGTTTGGCAGCATCCAGGAGGAGGTGGTGAAGGATGCAGAGAGTGTGAGGAACCAGCAGCAGCAGCACCTGCAGCAGCATAGCTGTACCTTAGATGAGTGCTTCCAGCTGTATACCAAAGAAGAACAGGTGAGACTGAAGCATTCATTGCCGGCCTGGCTTACAAGCTTAAACCGGTTTGATTTTATGTGGACCAATTGAACTGGCATTTGTCATTGTGAGAGACATCCTGGCAAAATCAAAAGTAGCCTACATCAGCAACCTGTGCCGACGGCACTTAATCCAACTTGCATTGCATTAGTAATAAGCACTATGACAAGGTGATTAATGTTTTTTTTTATGCCAGGCGTTTTCAGTTAAAATTCAAAGACGTTTCTCTGATTGTCTTGTCTCTCTCCTGTGTGTGTGTGTGTGTGTGTGTGTGTGTGTGCGTTAGCATGTGTGTTGGTGTGTGAATCTCACTCACCGCCTGGAGTTGGCAGTACCCAGATGCAGAATGCACAGATTTGGTTGGCTTATTAGCATCATGTGAGATGATTTACAACACATGCAATTGGTCTGTGAGTTTCCTGGGTCACTAATCCAGTGCCCTAAAGACTAGAAAAGTTACACCAGTTAAAATAGAAACAATCTGTCAAAATGTAATAATTTTCAATAAAATGTACAGATTGGATGGAGTCTCAGTCCACGGTATTACAGCCTATAAACTCAGTAGTTCTCACTAGCCTCAACTCCCACATACTTAAGAGCTTGCTAAAGAGTTTTACATGAAGTATATAGAATTGTTTCTCTACTACAGAGAAGAGTTATTTGCAGCAGTGAGCCCTGCATTTGTCCCACATACCAATTCACACATACTAAGATCGCTGACGTAATTGCTGACGTAATCTGCACTCTGCGCATGCGTTGGCGTCTGTAGCTACCTGTCGGAAGCTCCGTCTTAAACCGGACTCTTATCCAGTTTTAATCCACACTTTTTCGTTACTTAAGTTTTTAACTTAAGTTTTACGTGGGTCAAGGATTTTAGTCATCCGATATGGATTTTAAGCTAGAGGACTGTAAAAACACCATCAACACTACTGACCACAACAAAGCTCCGGCGGCTATGCTAGACCTCTGCCCCATGAGGACTGCACACTCCTGAAGAAAGCGAACAAAAAGATTGCTGACCTTATGGAAGACATCCGACGACTTTCAGAGGAACTCAAAGAGAAAGATTCCCTGCTGACTGGCTTTATGGATGTGGCTTCAGTACAAGCCAAACAGATTGTTTCCGCTAACATCCAGGACACCGTGTTATGGGACCCCTCTGCCCTTCCCAGGATTTCCTCCTGCTCGACTCCGAAGCATCAGTCAACCTGGGCTGAAGTGGCGGTCCGTGGCTGCAAGAGAGGCTCGGACGGGGCTGCCTCTCCTCCACACATCGGCCTCTCCAACCGCTATGCAGCCCTGTCTGACGACACTCCGGTCCATCCAGCAGATGCACCTGTGGCTTTGAGTCTCCCTGATACGGATCTCGGCAGACAGTGCCTGCCGACACTGTTGTATCTCCTTCACCGGCTACATCTCCTGCACTGGCGGCAAACGGTGATCAACTGGGCCGCCGGTCTGCCATTGGGCCTGATCGGCGGCCGTCATCCCGGTCAAAAACCTCTGCTTCCCAACATAGGATCCTGAAGGAGGCTGTGCTCAGACGTTCTGGAGGCCGTCTCTACCCTGCACTGTCGGGTAGCCCTTCTCTCAGGTATGTTACTGCTACTCCAACACAACACGCGGCAGCTCACACTCCATCCTCAGTCCGCACGCAGTGTTGAAGCAGATTCTGCTCAGTCCTGCTCTGGAACCCCACAACCGGCATCTCCTCGTCCTCTTTTCTCCCCAACCACACTAATAATTGGTGACTCCATAACCAGAAACATCCGTTTCTTTAACGCTACCACTCACTGCTTCCCCGGTGCCACCACGGCTGACATTTTAAAAAAACTCCTGGACCTAATGCCATCGCTCCCATCCTCCATCACAAGAGTGATAGTCCATGTGGGAACAAATGACACAGCTCTTCAGCAGTCTGAGCTGACAAAATCAGATTTTAACCGCCTGCAGGGCTCACCGTGTGTGTTATGTGGATAATTTTAACATCTTAAGACAGACGGACTTCACCCAAACAAACGGGGCTCAGAAATGTTAGCTCCTCACATACAGCATGTGGTGCGGTCCACACATGACTTACGTGAATGGCTAATCATTCATGCAGCACACCTGGACGCACCACCGCTCACTGAACAGATCTCTGCCTCACTGCCACAAACAACTGTCTCCACCTGCTGGCATGTAAAGCCGTCTCCTACCAGCCTTGTTCCAAAGACTTCTATTCCTGTCATCATCACGCATAGACCAGTAAACCGAAATGTGCACATCCCACACAGAAATAATAGACAGATCTCTGTCAAGTAAGACTTTTATCTTAAATGATTTTATCTTGTCTGCAAATCTAGATTTTATGTTTTTAACTGAATCCTGGTTGCAAATGAATGACTATAGCCAGCTAGCTGAACTGTGTCCGCCTCAATATGATTGTTTTAGTCAACCAAGGGTCAGTGGTCGTGGTGGTGGGCTAGTGAGCGTGTACAGGAAAAATTTAAAATGTCATCAAGTACGCTGTGATGAATTTAAGTCCTTTGAAGTTCTCACTCTTAAAGTTGGAGGGCTGCAACCTATCATATTTGTTATAATTTATCGCTGGACTTGGTTTTTACCCTGGGTGTCAGCATTTCCTCTGTGGAATTAGTGGACATGACCATATCTGACCACAGATGTATTGTTTTTAGCTGCGATTCACCTGTTACTCATGCCGCCTCACCAAGCTTCGTGTGTTCTCGCATCTTTAATGAACAAAGTGTTTCAAAGTTTTGCGCATTCTTTCAGAGCCAAAGCCAAAACCTGTCTGATCCCAACACCAACAATCTGGTCGATTACTTCAATCATATCTGCTTGTCGTCACTAAATATTACTGCTCCTCTAAAGGTTAGGCCTACGTCTAATGCTAGTAAGCAATCCTGGATAAATGACAGCATTCGCAGCCTAAAAAGGGAATGCAGGAAAGCAGAGCGCAGATAGAAAAAAATCCAGTCTCCAAGTCCATTACCTCAGTCTGAAGGATTTATTAATTAACTACAATAACATGGTTAAGGATGCGAGAACACGCTATTTTTCTGAACTCATTACTACACATAAACACAATCCCAGGTTTCTATTTAAGACTATGGATCAGCTGGTAAACCCAACCCCTCCTTGTGCCTCAGCTGGAAGTAATGATGACTATTATTATTTTTTATCAATTATCTTATTTTACCAATAAGGTGGTGTCAATCAGAGCCTCTATTACCCCCGCGGCCTCTTACTCAGAGGTTCCTCACCAGCAACAAGAGAGTTTTAACCAGTTTTATCCCATCGACTTATCTGAGCGTTTAAAAACAGTATCACAAATGAGAGTGTCCTCCAGCCCACTTGATGTAACAGATTCTGTTGGGCCCCATTTGATCTCTGTTTTTAACAGCTCCCTATCTACTGGTTGCGTCCCTGATTATTTTAAAACGGCTTGTGTGAACCCACTTTTAAAGAAACCTGGTTTAGATCCCTCCCTCCCACATAATTTTAGACCAATTTCAAAACTGCCTTTTATTGCAAAGATTCTAGAAAGAATTGTGTCCACACAGCTGCTCACTGTACTGGAAAATAACAAAATATTTGAAAAGTTTCAATCTGGTTTCAGGAAGTACCACAGCACTGAGACTGCCCTGCTTAAAGTCACCAATGACCTTTTAATGTCTGCTGATGAAGGTATGTGCTCAGTCCTAGTACTCCTGGACCTTAGCGCTGCTTTTGACACCACTGACCACAACATAATGTTAGACAGACTGAGGCACTGGGTGGGGATCTCTGGCACTGTCCTAGAATGGTTTTCATCCTACCTGTCAAATAGGAAGTTTTGCGTGTCTGTAAACAACTATGTCTCTTCGTTCTGTCCAGTTAAATATGGTGTGCCTCAGGGGTCGGTCTTAGGACGCATTTTGTTTTCCTTGTATCTGCTTCCCCTTGGACATATTATCCATAAACATGGCATTTCTTTTCATATTTATGCTGATGATACACAAATGTACTTGCCCGTCAGATCCACAGATCCTGGAATGCTGAGTTCACTTAACAACTGCCTTTGTGAAGTTAAAAAATGGATGTGAAATAATTTCCTCCAGCTGAACTCAGACAAAATAGAAATCCTGGTCATTGGGTCCCAGCAGATGGCAAAACAAATACTGCCATCTGCTGGTTCCCTAGTAAATCACATTAAGCCTGTGGCAAAGAAACTTGGTGTTTGGTTTGATAGTAATTTAAATTTCGAGCAGCACACCACAAAGCTTGTTCAATCATGTTTTTATAAACTTAGAAATATAGCAAAAATTCGATCTATGTTAACTTTTAAGGACACCGAGACCATTTTACACGCCTTCATCTCATCACGCCTGGATTATTACAACAGCCTTTTCACCTATTTATCCCAAAAATCTATTGATCGACTCCAGACTGTCCAGAACTCATCAACCAGAACAAAGAAATATGACCACATTACTCCTATTTTAGCTTCATTACACTGGCTCCCAGTATGTTTTAGAATTGACTTTAAAATTCTATTGATCACTTTTAAAGCTCTTCATGGCCTCTCGCCTTGTTATATTTCTGAACTTTTAGTCCCATACACACCAGCACGTACCTTGAGATCCTCGGGCAGAGGTCTGCTGTCTGTTCCAGAGTCTCGACTGAAAACTAAAGGGGACAGAGCGTTTGCTGTCAGGGCCCCGAGGCTTTTATGTTATTCTGTTTTACTAATTTTATATTTATCTTGCACGTGTATTTTAGTCTTTTCAATGTTTTCATGCTTTTATCTTGTATTGTTTTTGTATTATTGTCTTTTGGGTTTTATTGTCTTTACACTTGTTAGAGCACTTTGTAACTTGTTTTTGAAAAGTGCTCTACAAATAAAGATTATTATTATTATAATTCTAATAAAACCAATAAGAACAAAAGATCAAGTTTAAAAAAGCAAAAAGTTGGTACATTGAAGATTTATCCAAAACAGGGAAGGAATCCAAATAACTTGCATCAATAACAAGTTTTGTTATCACTGTTATAGATCGTTTATTCACTACTAATAAATATGATTCTATACAACCCAACTCACCTAAATTCGCTAAGCCACACCCCGAATACGCAGCTGGCCAATCACAGTGCAGTATAGGGGACTCTCTAACTGAGGTCCGACACTTTCATGGCTGCGCTCCATTGACTTGTATGCAACAAGAGTTGTTTTCTAGCTTTTTTTCTTTTTTTTTCTCCATATTTCCAAGATATGGTCAAAGCTGTTCATGAGGCATGTTCAATATTTACAGTTATTCACTTTCCAAAACCTAAAACAAATCCAGGAAAAATGTAGGCTGTGAATATAGCTAACGCTACTATCGAATGTAACATATATAACCCCACTGTTCTGCTTTTTGATGATTATAATAGTGAATAGAGACCTACCCAACTGTACAGGAGCAGTTTTTGATCCTTAATATTGTTGTCCTCTTTCTCAATAGTCAATAATAATATGGTCGTTTACTTTTTCTGTGATCGGTAGGCTTTAGCTTTTGTCTTTATTTTTTCACGTCAGTTTGAGTCAGTCGACAGCCCTAATACAACCTTCAAATGCAACTGCAAAACTGTCTGCTTCTTTCTGAGGTCGCTTTTTCCCAAAACATTAGACAATATTTCTCCAGGGAGAGCAGTAATAGACTGTGGCAGCGCTGTGCTAAAAGTTCGACAGATCCACCAGTTGGACGGACTTAGCAACAGTAACGGGGGACGTGGCTTAGTGAAGGGTCAATTGGGCCAGTGAGGTGGAAGTGCAGGCAATAAGTAACTGCTGCACAGCAGGACGACCTGGACAGCCACGAGGCAGCTGCTCCAAATTGTGTTGTTTATCAGCCAACGTGTCCATTTGCATTATTAGTAGGATATAACAGATATTTAATAAATGTCAGGAAGCTTTCTATTATTGGGGATCTGGAATGGCCTTGTCTCAGCATCCTCATTCTGAATGCACCAGACAGCCTGTGGCCACAGGGTTTGCGGGTTGCAGGTTTTTCGAATGGGTACTATGATATGGGTTTCCCCAGGTCAGTTGCTGGGCGTCTGTGGCTAAGGAGGTAGAGTGGGTTGCCCATTAATCGGAAGATCGGTTAATCAGCCGATGACTGTATGAATGTGTGGGAATGTTAGTTTTCATTTGAGCACTTAGTGTATGAATGTGTGTGAATGGGTGAATGCGATGTAGTGTAAAAGCGCTTTGAGTGTTTGCAAAGACTAGAGTCGCTAGAGCATTTATATTTACATTTAGCTAAAGTAAGCCAAAAGTGACAGCCAGGGACTTTAAAAAATGTCTAGGTCAGACGCTGTCTCTTCTCCCTGCCTGCTTGTCGACTGTGTCTAGATTATCTAAACCATATTTAAATATTCTATGATAAGTCTTCATCAGTCTCTGAAACTTCTTCAGTACACCTGAACCTGGCTCACAATTAATTAGGAGTGACAACTCCATCCATCCATCGTCAACCGCTTATCCTGCGTATAGGGTCGCAGGGGGCTGGAGCCAATCCTAGCTGACATCGGGCGAAAGGTGAGGTACACCCTGGGCAAGTGGCGAGACTGAGTGACAACTGCAATAGCCAAATGTTATGCTTCCTTTTGGTCTTGTTCAGTTCTGTTGTGTGGAATAGAACGGCAGTGTAAAAGTTAATGTTTCCCCCACTGCTAAAATGAAAGATCTAGTTAAAGCACACAGTTCCTGCACTTTGCTGAATACTCATGTAGCTCACTATCATTTATGGTGAGGAGTAGATTAGCAGGGTTTAATGATGTACAATGACTGACCTTGACATTAGACAGAAATAAAGGAATGTTTTGGTATCTCAGCCAATGACTGGAGACAAATGAGCTGTTTCTGCTACAATGGAAGCAACGAACGTGGCTCAAGCAATGTAACCATCTGATAACCCACAATATCATGCAATCAATTATTATGCTTTTTCTTCACTTGTGCTGCAGCTACTGGTCTAAGTAATAAAGGTAAAACCGGATTCTACACTGTCCAGCTTTGAGGAGAAATATACTGCTTGTCCTACCTTTAGTTAGAAAGATAGGCTACATCCTGCTACAGAAGAAATTCCTAAACTTATGTCTCTGTTCTTCTATCTCGACTCTTCAGTCGTGACTCGTCCTGTCAGGCCTGTAGCTGTGTTTACAACGTACACAAGACAGTCTGTATCTATGGCAACGGCTGTCTCCCATCTCGTCACTGGCTAGCTAACTTGCTATGATGGATTAGAAAAGACGGGTGTTAAATTTAAGCATCAATTTTAGCATCAATGTTAGCATAAAGTTTAGTAATGAGTCAAGTTGGAGTGATTAATTGTGTTAGTGGAGGAGAGGAAACTTCACCTTTTCAGGAAGTTTTCTTACAAATTATCGGCCCATTGATAAAGATTTTAACAGATGTAGGATGTCGATCAAATTTAAAATGATTCGTCTAGGCAGTCGATATATACCTATTAATACATGGTCTGGGAAATTTAAAGCTTTATCATATGGTTTAAGTAGTCTTTCATTCATAATATTTCGGTGTTCATGTTGTTCCTCATCTTCATTGTAATTACCATACACACCTAAAAGCAGTGGTATTAGGTCCAACTAAGGAAATGCTTTGATTAGGATGGTTCTATAATATCTAAATTCCTATCCTACGATGTGGTATGTTTTTTCCTAAATACTGTTAGGAAACATGTTTCTTTAACACCAAAAATCCTAAATGTCATCCTAAATACATAAGATGTTGACTAAGGCCTCTTTTGTTGAATAAATCTCCATTCACCCAGCTTCAATGGATATTGATGGTATTTTGATTTAGGTACAATTTCAATTTGGCCTAGTAAGACCAGTATTTTTTTACTTTTAGCCCAGAGAGTTGCAAAAATATCTGTCAGCTCTGGGGAGTCCACTATGAGTGCAGTTTGAGCCATTTGAATCATTTTAGTGTACTTGATTTTTGAAATTAATTGTACGCTTCTTTTCACAACTAGTGTTATGTTTACACGGCCTTCTGTGTTTGCAAATGTTCACTAAAATACAGTTGTTGGAGTTTTTGTCAGTGTTACTACTATCCCCAGGGCCATTGTCCCAAACCAGATCCGCACACTGTCAGTCTGTGCTCTTAGATCATTCCTTAAATGCTGATCGCTGTCGCAGTTAAAACAACCAGTTCTGTTCCTTTTTCCTCATCCTCCACCTCCAGCACCACAGCCCCCTGCAGTGTTCTCAGCCTCTGGATTGTCCCTCATAGACTGCGAGTTGGGCCATCCTGCTGTTTCTTTGATTGTTTAAGTTGAGTCTCGCTCATCTGTTTTGTGTGGACTGCTTATCTCTCTACAGCAGACAATCATCCTGTCTCACAGTCAACACAATGTGTCTTTACTTTGCTTTTATTATTTCTATGGCTGGTTGGGCTGAGTGGGTTGTGAATGTCCCTTGGCCTCAGCTCAAAGGGCGTTGACCTCTTGCTGGACACTGGAGTACAGTGATATAGCCTATTTGGTTTGCTGCTCTCATGCCTTGGCCTGCTGTCCCTCTGCGTCAGCTGGGTTTGGCTCAGTCAATGGATGGTGCCTCTGCGGGGCTAAGTCGAGATCAAAACCAGTTCTGTGGAGTTTAGACCACCGGACAGCCGTAACTTTAATGAACCCTGCCTTCGTCTGCTGCCTTCTTTCCCTCGATTTACCTTCCCCGTGAATGCTTTCAAATTTCCTTTAAATTGGGAGAATTTAGTTTTTTTTTAACATTTTTTGTGATTTGTCTTTTCCTGTCTTTCGTATAGTGCTTTTATCTGTCTCATACTAAAACTTACCTGTTCTGGAAATCCTAATTCTTGAATCCACACTGTAAATTGGTCATAGCTCTTTATCACATTTTCAACATGGCACGGTGGCACGTAGCAATACGCAGGCACGGTCTGATGAAATTCGGTCGTACCCTCTTCTTTTTAGGGACGCTATAGTGACCCAGCATTGGTCTCAGCTCCAGGGCCCCACTTCTCTACAGTCTGACCTCGGTTGCCATGCTGTTGCCAGGAAGGTATGCGGCGTTTATCCCTTGACCTTGACTTGCACAATTTTTCCCAGTTGTGATCCTGGCGCTGTTTTCATGTTGCAGCAATCCCACCTTGTTGCCAAACTGTCATGGGAATTTTCTGATATTTAACAAGAACAGCTCATTCAGAGATTTATTGCAATATTATTCAGACAGTTGCAAAGCGATTTATTTTTTTATTGAATTTCAATCATGCAGTCTCAAGCATCACAAATTTGTTTCTCTTAGAGACAAACGGTTGACCTTTAATTAATACTCAGCTGTCCAACTGCGCAATTGTCCATTCATCATTGTATCTATCTTGAGATAAAAACATTTTATGCTGTATAATAACCTGACAATGACTATAGCTATTGGGGATGGTACCATAAACGCTTTCACACAAAGATAGAGGAATCAAAGGATTGCCCTGTGTTCCAAAGTAACATCAAAAAACAGGTTTGCATCATGGTTTATAACAAGAGATAAGTAAGCTATGAAATCATGTAACAACAATAAAATTAAAGAGAGAGAGTCATTTCCATTACAGATGTCACTAAATCCTACACACTGGTGACTGTGGTGCTGGGCATTTCTGAAAAAGAGCCTTCATGCTTGCTGAATCTACTCTGGTTAAAAAGAAATGTTTGATTTAAAGAAGTCAAAGTATTAGTTTGTTTTTAAAACTGTTAGTTGAAACTATTAAACTGTTCACAGGCAAAGGTTAGCACCTTTCACAGCAAATAAATCTGAAGAGGCAAATTTGTCCTGCTGGTATAAATGGCTTACATCATGTGCAGTCTCTTTTCATGTACAGGGTAGTTGTATGTTGTGACATTATAATCAAATCCCATTTATGTTGCAACTGCCGATGGGAGCTCTGCAAACACTAGCCATTGACATTTTTTGTGCCTAAACTAGGCTAAAACAGCTTCACATTCACGACTGAGTGGCAGCTGGTGAAAAACATCTTAGTATAACCTTCATGTGAAAAGCAAATTTGATTATAATGTCTGATCTGTACTTAGTCTAAATACAGGCTTGTTGTGCATGTGTGAATGCTTGTCATGTTCATTTTAAGAAGCAACTTAAAACGAGGATGTCATATTGTTGTTGTAATGAGGCAGAGCATCAGTGCAAAATAACAGCACTAACAGTTGTAACTGCATCCCTGTGTTTTGGGCACTGAATCACATCAGGCCACATGTAAGAACTTATTCGTATTCTTGTCTTAACTTATTATTATTTTTTATCATACGGTGGGCTGGTACATGTGTGCCACGTCAGATTCAGCAAACTCTCCTAATTTAAGATCACTGTGTAAATGACGTGAGTAAACATGATGAATGCCTTCTGTGTATAATTAAGCGTGTGTTCATGAGAATTGTAAATGAGTAGGGGTGTGACGAGACGCTTAACCCATGAGACGAGATTCGAGATAGGGTTCACAAGATCGAGACGAGACAAGATTTTAACACTGTTTTAAAAAACGAGTTAGGAATGTAACTATGGTTCTATGAATTCTTCCTGACCGCCAGACTTCATCTCGCATTTGCGCAGGTCGAGTAATTATACCTAGAAAGTCACCTGTGACCATGCGATGACATAGGGAGCACGCACTAGTATAAAACCCTCATGTCATCACGCAATCTGTTCCTACAGAATCTTCCTGCCCAGATTCTGAGTGACAAGACAACTCTGGTCATCCAGAATTCATAGAACCATAGTTACATTCATAACTCTCGTTTTTTAAAACAGTGTTAAAATCTTGTCTCGTCTCGATCTTGTGAAGTTACATTCGTAACTATGATTCTATTTCATTCTTCCTGAGCACTGGATGACTTATACCAGCAAGGTCACGAGGAATGCTCACCGTGCTAAGGAGTGGAAGCAGTTGACAGGACAGCTGCTGCCACCTCGTGGGCCAGTGAGGTGGAAGTGCACGCTATACCCGGTTATAGCGAGCAAAGGTACATGAAGACTCCAGTGACCTTCACATAAGCCTTTAGGGACCGAACTGGACACAGTAGCTGTTACAGCTCTTCCGACCCTTCAGACAAGCCTGGTGGACTGAATGCGGCCAACTCGATGGCTTGGTTTACATGCGAGGGAGGCCCCCGCTTTGGCAGGAAGTATGGATTCGGTAGGAGAGTAACTCCTGACCTATCCAGGTACCAACGCAGGCACCTCAGGCTCACTGATAGGGGATGCAGTTCTCCCACTCGTTTTGCTGATGTGACAGCAAGCACAAATGCTGTCTTAGCAGACAACCACCTCAACTCTGTCTGCCCTAAAAGTTCAAATGGGGGCAGAATCAAGGATCTCAAAACCACCTTCAAGTCCCACGGTGGCATTACAGTGACACCTGATGGTCTAAGCCTATGCGTGCCCTTCAAGAACTGACTAACCAGATAGTGTGACCCCACTGTGCGGTTATCCACTCTCATGCGCCCCGCTGAAATGGCACCTGCATACACCTTCAAGGTCGAGGCGCACCTGCCGGCATCCAACAACGACTGCAGGAAACACAGAATGCTAGTTACTGAGCAGTTCTCCGGTACCTCACCCTTTTCCCCGCACCACTGGGAAAAAACCTTCCAACAATTAGCATACAGTGGAGTGGAGGGAGCCCTCGAACTTAATACAGTGTGGATCACTGACTGGTCACAAGATGCCAGGAGTGGGTCCTGGCTTCCACCGGCCACACACACATCTGAAGGCGGTCCGGATTCGGATGCCATATGCGTCCCCCCAGCTGAGAGAGAAGGTCTGGTCTCTTTGATAGGCGCCATGGATCCCCACTGAGCATCCTGAGAAGCACTGGGAACCATGGCCTTCCTGGCCAGTTGGGGGCCACTAGCAGCAGTTTGTGGCCTCCCTGTTGGACCCTTTCCAGCGTCACCTGAATGAGTGGAATTGGAGGATAGGCATACAGAAGGCACGCTGGCCACGCGTGAGCTGAGGCATCCTGCCCTAAAGGACCGGTCCTCTCCCTTAGAGACAACCAGAGGGGACAATGTTTTGATACTTCTGAGGCAAAGACATCCACTTCTGCCCTACAATATTGGCCCCAAATCATTTCCACCACCTCTGGGTGGAGTCTCCAGTCTCCCTGTGGCGGCCCCTGGTGGGACAGCACATCTGCCGCACTGTTCTGTGCGCCGGGAGATGTATGGCCCTGAGGCTCAGAAAGTGGGGAAATGCCCACTTCAAGAGCTGCTGTGATACTCTCAGACCCTGCTTGGACCTGGTGCCCCCCTAATGATTGACATGATACACCGCCGAGGTGCTGTCCATCCGGATGAGAACATGCCGGCCCTTCAGTGCTCGGAGAAAGTGTCGCAGTGCCAGATGTATTGCTCTGAGCTTGAGCACATTTATGTGCTCTACCTTCTGCTGGCTGCTCCATCAGCCCCTGATGGTTTTGCATTGCCAGACTGTGGCCTGATAAAGAGGCGTCTGTCTCTACAACCTCCCTGTGGGAGGGGATCACTCCCAGAGGAACCCACTCGGCAGAGATACAGTTTTCCCCGCCAGGGCTCCAAGGCCTGGCAAAAAAGGCTGGACACTCTGATGCCCATGGACGCTTCTGTCAGCATGCCCAGCAGCCTGAGAAAAATGCCATATTTCAAAACCCTGCTCGTGAATATACGAAGGGCCAGTGAGAGACCGAATGGCACCACCTTCAATTGGTTAGCCTGCCCTCGAAAGGTGAACATCAGGAACTTCCTGTGGTGTGGTGCAATAGGCACGTGAAAATAGGCATCCTTGAGGTCTATCGACACAAACCAGGCCACCTGCGTCACTGACTGGATGACATCTGCCATGCGTAACATGCGGAATGGAAGCACCTTTAAAATCTTGTTCAGCCCCCTCAGGTCCAGGATTGGGCGAAACCCGCCATCCTTCTTTGGAATTGATAAAATACACTGAAGAGAACCCACTGAGCCGTGTATGTCCTTCTACAGGCTCGATGGCGTCCTCTAGAAGGGCTGCAAGTTCCTGGCTGAGGGCCAGGGATTTTGCAGGATCTCTGAGCACACACCTTCTGATCCCACAGAAAAGTGGCGCTGATCGCAGCCTCTGGTTGACGTGAACACGAAGCACCAACCCTCAGGTTACATGGCTAAAAGCGACGAGTGTCACGATCCTGTCCTGAGCGTGTCTGGGTTTCAGTCGGTGTGTCTTGTTGCGGAGTCTGGGTTTTTGTTCCATGTCTGTGTTCCTAGTCCTGTGCCTTAGTTCATGTCTTAAGTGTTTACTCCTGGTCTGTGTACTTCTGTGTTTTGCCCATGTCTGTCCTGAGTTCTGTTCAAGTCTTAGCTTCTGTCTGTGTTACTTTCAGACCTGTTTCTCCTGTAGATCAACTTTTCAAATGTAATATCATCCCTGCTGAGTCATGATTTAGTCATCTCACTGATAAATTATTACATTTTAATTTAATTATGAACTCCTGGACTTTAATATAGCCTATGTTTCAGCAGCTTTTCAAGTTCAAAACCTTCTGCACATTTAAAATCTCTCCCACATATCATGTGTTCTCTGACATGTCCAGAAAAAAGGCGGAATATTATAAGACTAACGTCATCATTTGTTGAGAAGTCTACCTGCCCTATACTCTGCTGTGCATTACCTTATTTATTCGCTTTTAGTAACGTCATCCCCTTTAGACCGTTTGACCGATGCAGTGTGGTACTTAGGGTGACCAGACGTCCCGAAAAATCCGGGACAGACCGGACTGCAGTTGGGACAACTGCTCGTAATTTGGGAAAATTAGACCTAACATGAGTTTTAATTATAGCCTAATTAAACATTAAATACTGATCGTTGTAGTTCTCTTGCTCCAGCAGCTCTCGTGCTCTTTTCCCCTTTTTGTTTTTTTGTGGTTAGTGGAAGTTACAGTCGCGAGGACAGGGAAAGTGTAGCTTCAGGCAGCCACGGCACAGCGGAGAGATCTGACACGCGCGGACAGATGTGCACTGATAACATGAATAAAATAAAAATTAGGTAAAAGATCATGATTTACCTACATATCCACAGTTGTTGTGTTTTTCCTAATGACAGACAGGTGACTTCATGAACAAAAATAATTAATTTTAGTGTTGTGTTTTGATTTTCACGTGTGTTAATGTTCATTGACACACCCCCCTCCCTAATTTCACCCATTCTCATCTGGTCACCCTAGTGGGACTGCATGCTGCATGTGAAACCGAAAGTAAATTACACACTTTTGATCAGGCAGAAATCTCACCACAAATCCATACGTTAACATAAGCAGCTCAGATGAAGTGCAGCTCACAGTAGGTTTGGGCCGATAGACGATGCCATCGTCCATGGGCGATGGCTGACAAACATCACGACATTGAGCCAGCATCGTGATTGTAAAACCACCGCCCACCCAGCAAAAAAAAATCTCAAATTTTCACATTATACCACCCTGTGAAAGCAGGTTTTAATGACCACGAATATTCTTATTATTGTATTTAAGTATGCTTTGCACCTGACTCGGAGTTCTCTTCTCCCCACACTCGTGACACACTTACACACACCTACACCTCAGGTAAACATCTCTCTGTCTCTCTCGCCCCCGAAAACTACATTTTCTCCATCAGCAGTATGTTTTATAAAGTTGCCTTAAAAGACTGAGAACCCGTTATCACGGCAGCAGGCGAGCCGCACGTCGGCTTATTAATGACCTGGCCTATCAAACAACTGAAACCAACATCTGTACTCTGTGTTCCCTGCAGCTTTACCTGGTCCATGCATAAAATATCCACCGCGGCTTGTGAGTAAGTTAATAGTCTAAAATGTTTTTTTACAGAGTGAAGTCTGCGCGAGAACACATGCACATGTTCAGTGGCTGTTCTAGACCAGTTTTATTAAGGGGGCCAGCTGTTTTGTCAGAGGGGCACATTCAATCCGGGACAAAAGAGACAAAGGCAATGTTCAAGCTTTCAAAATGCCTTGTTTAGTTTATAATGTAATGTTTTAGTAACTTACAGTTATTTGTTTCAGTAACAGGATCTTTTCAGAAACTTAGTAATAGTTTTATTAAATTACATTATACAAAAAAAACATTCCTGTTAACTTTAGCTCAAGTTACAGTGCACTCTTTGATGCAACACTTCTTTGTAAGGCTTAATGAACAGTAGAAACTCTAGTGTACTAGTGTGATTGTGTATCCCACTATAACTTTTGTTAGGAAACAACAAACTTCACCCACATTCACCCCTGTTATTAGTCCTGATGTGAAATATACACAAAATTAAATACTTAGGCCATCATCTGTGCATTATAAAGGGGGGATACATATTTTGGTAGACTGCATGTCCAGCCTGGTAGGACTAGTAGGCTACTGTTATCGCTTTTTGTGTATGAAAAGTGTTGTTTAAATGCAATGCATTATTAAATTGTTATGATAATAATTTACCCTTTAAGGAGGGGGACTCAAAACAAAGGAAACATGGAGTACAAGGACAAATATTGTCTACAATGCTGCATACAGTTTAGTGTACATTTCGTCACAAGGAAGATATATTAATATGATCACTGCAGACCAGGGCAATTAAATTACATATTCGATTGGGCCGGATTTTAAAACCAGGACACAGGATGGGCTGGACATTTTCTCTCGAGTTGGGATCATTAGGATTTTATTGACACACTTGTATTGGTAATCCTTATTGGTTCAGTTCTTTATCGATGCTCTTATCAGTCCTATTTATTACTAAATAATTTCATATATTATTAAAAAATAATAATTTAAAATTTTTTATTAACTAAATGTTGTTTCTAGAGCAGCAACAGGATTTACAACAGCAAAGTCACTAATAGCTCACTGGAAACGGTGTCATAAATCATATTCCTGACATCAACATACCGAGTTTAGAAAGAATGAACAGCTCAGTCCCTCCTCCCTCTGCTTCTGGTAGAGAAGGAGGGGTGGTCTGTTTTAATGTGCCATATTTTAATGTAAGTGGCAAACTGGCTAAGCTGAACAGTTACTAAAGACAGAGATTTCACTTTAGCTTGTTTGTAACAATAAGCTATTATCTGAACCAGCGCTGTGGTTGTGTAAAACCAAAACACAGCTGCGGTGGAAGACAGACTGAGCAGATTAAAACATAGTGTTTTGCGTGTTTATGCTTATTAAACAGGAGTGTTGGTAAAGAATTGGCTTTTTACTGGCTAAGTCTTTATTGTAGGAGGCGCTCTGCAGACACTGGCCCCTCCATTGGCCCTCCCCAAAAACCGCCACAGCTGATGTTTCATTGTTGTAGACATCGGCCGACGGAAAGGATTGAAAAGCCTACAGCATGTTTTTCTTCTTCGCCAATTATTTTTTATATAACATTAGGCGATTTAATTTCATGATCTCGTTTTAGAAAACAGAATTTAGGCATCTTGTACAACCTTTCTGGTAGAGTGGTGTAGAATTTTGAATGGAGCACACTGTTAGTATTAATTAGTAGCTGTTAGTCCCTGGAGCGCTGCATGTAGCCATAGCAACAGTAAATGTAACATTTAACAATGACTGGCCATGAAATGTTTAGACTCGGGTTAAATGACAACTGATTGTTATAACCATAAAAGCTGTGTTCACGGGGTGATTTCATTTTAATAGAATCATTTTTGATGATTCTTATTATAATAAGGTTATAGGTGATGGAGGCAGACAGTGGGCTAAAAGCAAGTCTCCTGTGTTCGATCCATTTATATGTATAAACAATGAGATTGTGTCTTTTAGACGTCAGCCATAGACCTAGACCCTAGATCCATGAAGGTAGCAGGAAAAAGACAGTAAATAGTCCACGTTCTCAAACGTTGCTTTTGATGTTTTGTGTTGTGGTGAAGTAGAAACAACTCCCCTCTTGAAAAACTTAGAAAGAATAGAAGAAGTGAAAGAAAATAATATTCAGGCACTCATTACATGGACGGATGGTATATTTTAAAACAATCTTCATTTAATCAGGCATGATTATGGTAAAAAAAAAAAAACCTTGGTCGTTCCAGGCCTTTCTGTGTGGAGTTTGCATGTTCTCCCTGTGTCTGCGTGGGTTCTCTCCGGGTGCTCTGGCTTCCTCCCACCATCCAAAGACATACAGGCTAGGTTGATTGGTGACTCTAAATTGTCCTTAGGTTTGAGTGTGATTGGTTGTCTATGTGTGGCCCTGCGGTGTACTCCGCCTTTTGACTGATGTCAGCTTGGATTGGCTCCAGCCCACCCGCAACCCTGTACACAGGATAAGCGGTTGACAATGGATGGACGGATGGATCCATCCATCCATCAGCAGAGTTAATAATAAATAGATTAATAACACCTTCTTCCATATAAGGACAATTCACTTGAAGGAAACAGTCCCATTACACCAGGAACTGACCACACCTATGAATAAACATGTTACATTTCTGCTCACAATTGTATTTGATAACTGACTGATTGATTCACTGACTGATTCCAGCTTGCCCCAGACGATGCCTGGAAGTGTCCCCACTGTAAGCAGCTTCAGCAGGGAATGGTGAAGATGAGCCTCTGGACTCTTCCTGACATACTGATCCTCCATCTCAAGCGCTTCCGACAGGTATACGAGCTGTAAAGTTGCCTCTGCTTAAGACAAGTACTCTAGTTAAACTTGCATTGAAGTATGTATCTTTTAAAGCTGCACTAATTGATATTTTTCCATTAACAATTGATCAAATTACAATGTGTAGTGTGAAAGTGGTCACTCGTTAGGATGAACACAGAGAATGATCATCTTACTCTGCAGTTCCCCTCAGCTCTGCAGAGTGTTTTTGCATTTTTACGCTCATTGTTTTATGTGTAACACTTAAACCAGACATAATTGTGTTTGTTGTGCTCTTGCTTTCTGTGAGGAGTGGAAGTAACAGAATGATCAACAACTGAATCAATAGCTAACTGAATTGAAGAAAATGCTCTCATGTTAATTGTAGCATCAAATACTTTCAGAGAGTAAAGGTTCAGGCTCTACCAGTTTGAGAGGATATTAGGGAGGGCTAAGATATGCAAAAATGCATTGAAAACAGAAAAGTCAGACCACAAAAAATTGCTGCTCATTAATCAGAGCTTTGAAAGCCAGTTCTCTTTCCTGCACTCTTATTCATTGCTTAAAAGGCATGAAAATTATTATAGCAGAGGACCCTAATTTTGGTAAGAACGAGCAGGTTTACACCCGCTTCTGGCTATCAGAGGAAATCAGTATTTACATTAAAGATCTGAATTTTATTCACATTAAATTCACATCGGCAGCACGACCCTTCCAAAAGGAAAAATTGAATTCATTTAGTCTCAATCTAAGGTTACTACACAGTTCTTGACTCATTTACTGTATATTTCACACACACAAACCACATAATAAACTTGAATTGGTTAGTTTATTAAACTAACGAGACACACAAAGTACACAAACTCAATAAACTAACTGCACACATAACTAATAGCTACTAAATAACCAATCAATGACTGGATGTTGACCAGGGTAAGATATATCAGATGGAGCAGTAAATGATGGTAAGATATTTACTCTTAATTTGTGGAAAAACAGGAGATTACTAAATCGATGACACTCTTAAGATTAACCAGTGAAGTCACCTTAACGCGCCATTTCAGCAACTGAGGAGTTGTTGGGAAGCATGTGTGAAAGCCATTTCCCATTATCAATAGATTGATTTGAGCTCCCACCTATTACTTAATGTTTCTAAATTAGGCTACTAACAATAAACCAGAGCATTAACAGGTGTAATACAGTTTCACCTGCGGACAGGCGGACATTTTTCTTCAAAGTTGGAAGGAAGCTGTCCTTCAGCAAGTTCTGCAGCTCCTGTGTTGCAGCTTCATGAACTCAGCTAGTCTACAGGGCATTTGTTGTCACTTTATGCAGCCCCTCAGTTCATCCTCTGTCTGAAAGCTGCAACAACACAGCAAGTAAGGTAACTAAAAATAGCTAGGTTGTGGGTTAGCAGCCTGTCACTACAGTTGCTGCTGCGAATCTAACATGCAGAGAGGACAAGACGCTCCCAGAGCCAGTTAACCAGCTCCAGACAGCGACACTCACAACTCTCCTGTTATAGCTAACATCACAACAACAGCATGTCTTGGCAAACTAGAAAGTAAGCTCAATGTCTGTGGGCAAGTAGAATATTTGACACACAAATCATAGCAGGAATACTGTACTTGTATAGCTCTGTTCGAGACACTTTGTTTACCATTTACAGAGCCAGGACTGTGAACAAACACTGGATTTTTTTTTTGCCCACACACACAGCAGACAGCCAGGGGACCCTGAGGATATATTCATGTGATGTGTATTGGATTAGAATCGCATACACCTCCTTTTAATGAGAAAAATAAAAACAGTCCATGTCGCTAGTTTCTCAGGGATGTGTGTTCCCTTTCTGTCCCTGAGAGAAATCTAGAAGAGGAGTTAGGAAACAGCCCCCTTCCCAGGCATACACACCAACTCTGTGGGTATATCCTTTGCAGAGAGCAATTTAATCTTACATTGATTTTCTTGTTAGACATGTATAAATTCAGCTGTTTTACTAATACTTATCTCCTCAAAGAGTAAACCTTTGGCGTCCAGATTACATGCATGAGTGTCCACAGTTCCTGTTAACAGAGTCTCTATCGTTCTTTGTCAGCATCAGCATGACAACATCAAGCTTCACATTCTTCTAATGTTGTTAACTAAACATAAGAGTAGTTAATACATTGTTATTCTGCATGGCAAAGTCATTTTTCTGTGCTCTGTCTGCTTTTAGCCTTAAGATGACCTTAATGAAGTCCAGAGCATGGAATATTGGCCCTCACAAGGGTCAGTGATAACACCCACGCCCCACAAGATGCTAGAACACGGCACGTCAGTTTTGGAATTGGAGCACAATTTTACATTACATTTATTCATTTAGCTGACGCTTTTATCCAAAGTGACTTACAATTGCAAATTACAATATGTCAGAGGTCACACGCCTCTGGAGGTTAAATGCTTAGATGTGTCACAGAGGGGAATTGAGCTCAGGTCTCTCACACCAAAGGCAGGCGTCTTATCCACTGCTCCATCACCACCCCACACTTTCTAGCATTAACGGATGAATCTCAACCACCCATAGCATCTTGCTACTGCAAACCATTTTAACAGTGCCCTCAGCTGGGAAGATTGGAAAGTCAAGAGTCCCACATATCCTCTGTCTCCACCGGTAACAAGTTTTTCTTTGCGTAGAGCTGTGGGAGCACACATAGACTAAATAGTGTTGTATGCATTCTGACAGTTTATTGAATGGCAGAACACAACTGAGAAGAATGAGAAGGTGCTGTACAGACTAAACGCTGGGCTGCTTTCTAACCACAAACCCTAACGAACGTTGATGACTTTATAGTCGGCATGGGTGGAAACATTCTGCTGATTAACATCATTGGGTAGAGAGAGCTCCTACCACACTGCAGGAAGATGAATAAACGCTAGTACTCCTAGTAGTATTAAAAATTACTTGCGGCACTGCTGCTTCCCCCACAAGACACACACTTGAAATACATCTCACTGTTCTGCATCTTCCACAGAGGGCTTAATGGTTATGTTCAGGAGACAAATTTTGAGCAGGTAACTTATTCACACTTGAAAAGTTATAAAGTTAAAAAAGTCAATGTGCACATAAAATACAGTCATTTAGTGTGATGTTAATGTACACTGCAATGCATAAAGGAATAAGAAGAGCTATATGCATCTGAAAACATTTACTAAACTTCAGATTATGGTGAAGCCGCTCCAGGAGGATCCAGCTATGGAATCTTTTGAGAAAT
The DNA here is from genome assembly GCF_014851395.1 of Micropterus salmoides. Lineage (NCBI taxonomy): Eukaryota > Metazoa > Chordata > Actinopteri > Centrarchiformes > Centrarchidae > Micropterus > Micropterus salmoides. The sequence continues at coordinate 17,333,427 of NW_024040263.1, read as the reverse complement.
ATTTAATTGATATGTTGGCATCATGGTAGTATAATAAAAGTAAAATATACAGATTTGTTGATGATGTTAGTGAACCATTTGTACACATATTCATGGTTTCCAGAGAATAAATGCTAATGACTTTTGGGATGGGCGGTGCAGTGTCGCCTCACAGCAAGAAAGTCGTGGGTTCGAGCCTTGGTTTTCCCAGGACTTTCTGTGTGGAGTTTGCATGTTCTCGCCGCATCTGCATGGGTTCTCTCTGGGTGCTCCGGCTTCCTCCCACCGTCCAAAGACGTAGGTTAATTGGGGACTCCAAATTGTCCTTAGGGGTGCGTGTGACTGGTTGTTTGTCTATGTGTGGCCCTGCGATGGAGTGGCGACCTGTCCAGGGTGCACCCCGTCTTTCGCCCGATGTCAGCTGGGATTGGCTCCAGCCCCCGCGACCCTGTATGCAGGATAAGCAGTTGACGATGGATGGATGGATGGACTTTTGGGATCTATTGACATCTCTGACATCTAACTGAACAATATTGAATGAATTGTAATAATTTTGGTGATCCTCTGACTTTTCATCAAGCACCATCATCAGGTAAAATATTTAATTTGTCCAGTGCTTTGGTTTATGACCAAACACCTTCAAGGCTAATGACATTCCCATCAGCCTCAGTCATATCTTGTGTTTAGCGCAAATTAGACAATGTTAGCATGCTAACACACCAAACTAAAAAGGTGAACATGGTTAATATTACACACATACTCAAGCATTTTAGCATTGTCATTATGGGCATGTTGCCAGGCTGGTGTATATGAAATCAAAATATTTTGCTTCACTACAGTTTCACAGAGCGCTAGCAGGATGCTAGAACACATATTGTAGATTACCATGTGGTATGAAATTCGGACACACTTAGAGTCACAAGAATGCTTTCTTCCGATAAGACATTTGACAAGTCACAGTAGGAAAAGCACAGGTGTAAATAATAAAATGAATTCCATAAAGCTTCTTCACTGTCAGGTCCTGGTAGTGTGCATGCTGACTGTCACTCTGTCATGGCTTAATGGGACACCTGGATAGAACAAAGCCATTGTTAATGTTGTTAGTAAGACCTGTGCTTTTCGTACTATGACAAATCAACATGTCTGCTGTGCAAAAAGCCCTAAACTACAAACTGCTCTGTGATTCACAAGCAGCAAAAACAATAAGAGCCTTCTGTCTACTACACACAGCCACATACAGTTACATTTTGGTACAGTTACATTCCCTGTGACAAACTCCAACACAGTAGCATTCACAGGGGATAGTATCCCCACATATGCCTGACATCATGAACATCCACATATAGTGGTTGCAGTGGCTCAAGGGGTGGCTGTGCCTCAGGAGGTAAAGCATCCTGTATGTCGAAGTGTCTTTGTGTCCAAATTGCTCCCAATGGCATGTCATCAATGTGTGAGGTTGTATGTTAGTTCCACTGATGAGCAGTCGGCACCTTTCATAGCAGCCACTTGGCTTGTACTGTAAAGTGGTTTGAGTGGTTGGAAGAGTAGAAAGTGCTATATAATCAATTCACCATTCCCACTGCTGCCGTGTGTGATTTAGAAGAAGACAGGGGATACATTAATGTATGGAGAGATGTCAGATACGCAGTCCCCACAGACTGAACTAGCCTGAGCCTCTAATAATATTGCTGCTATTTATGCCGGCATTCACTTCTTTCTTTTGTGTCAATTAACATTATGTATGCTGTATTTTATCATAATGTGGGTGATTAACTCAGCAGCTACGTTTGGTGTGCCTGAAATCGTAAGGTGTGTCAGGGTGTTACACTGAAACCTGACAAATTAGCAGTACATTCAGTAACTCCTACAGCCTGCTTACTGCTGTCATTACAGACACAGACCCAATGTGCCATTATGACAGGTTAGCTTTCTAGGAATTCCCCATCTAGGATTGATTTCTCTCAGTAGCACTTTTGCTGCTTGCTTCAGCTTTTCAGATCTCCATGAATCCTGTATCCTTTACAGTTACACTAATCCCAGAATACTTTTTTCAACCATTAAAACAGATGTTAACACAGCCCTAAAAAGCCAGGCTTTCATCACCTCCACATGACAATATGAAGAGTTTACTGCCCTTTTCAAGATAATTTGCATCAGAATTAATCTATAGCATGCAACACCAAATGATCCTATGCAATTATCTATGGACATTTTTCCTCATCCTAAATCTACCATGTCTGATTGTGCTGAGGAATGCTTAGGAACATAGTTATGAAACTAAAACCCTCTACTTGTTCACTTGATCCCATCCCCACCTGCGTATGTAAGATTGTGTTTAATTGTCTTGAGGCTGAAGTGCTTTAGATGATAAATCTCAATCCCTGTCAGCAGAGAAAGGTTTATCATTTGGCTTTCAACCCTTTCATTGCACTGAAACAGCTCTAGTTAAAGTTTTAAATGATTTGAGAATGAAAGCAATTCAACACTATTGCAACATTATCTTCTTTGGTCTACCCAAGAAGTCCATAAATAAGCTACAAATCACTTACATAGCTGCAGTTATTGACCGAGACTAGATGAGCACACATCTCAACCTTTCTTAGGTCCCTTCATTGGTTGCCTCTTGCCAGTCAGTTTTAGAATAGATTTTAAGATACTTTTATTAGTATTCAAATCACTAAACAGACTTGTAACTTCTTAATAATTTTATTTATTGAATTTATTTATTTAATTATAATTTTATAATTAATAATTAGAATCATATAAATAAATAACACAATGTCAAGGTCAGAGACTTGCTACTGTATATTATACAAAAGGTGCTATACACATAAAGTGTGATTGATTGACATGTTGACAGTTCAATGAAATCCATCATTAAATGGTCATATGTAGCATCTGAGGTAGGAAGGCTGGATTGCTTTATTGCCTGGTCTCTTCCAGCATTGTTTCTGACACACCAGGCACCTCAAACAAAAATTTGAATAATTTGAGTTACCTGGTGACAAGGGCTGACAAGCTTATTAATGATGTTGGAGACATTAATCGAGTTAGACTAGAAACTGAGTTGGAATAGGCGCTGTATGCAGGATAAAGATAAATACTGAATATGGTTTGTTCTTAAGTAGAACAAATGAAATAGGCTCACGTCTGCGGTCTGTTTGTTTTTCTTACTGGGGAGTGATAGTGTGTGGTTCTGTGTTTCATTGATAAGAATATGTGCTTTTATGCAGTAAAAGGAAGGAGTGATGAGCAGTTTCTGCAATAATAGCACAGAACATACCTCAAAGAGCATATTTGTGCCTTCATAAAACTATCACCTTACATCAGATTTCTTGGAGTTCGTAGTTGTTAAACACTCTCATAAATTAAATACTGACTATGGTAAGCTGAAGCTAATGTAGCTTTACAGTATGTTGCGTAGATGTTTGGCCATATTTTTCTCCTCTGCTGCATGCAAGGGCATTCCATGTTCTGTTTAATATATTGTGGCCTGCATTATGCATACTGTTTAATAGAAAATGTATTCTTTATTTAAAACATGCCATACTTTCTGATCCGTGTTTAATCCATGTAGAGTTAGAGGGGTGCCATTTGTGCTAGCTATGCCTCCACTTTGTCCAGTGCTTGATGGTAGTCTCATAAGCAGGTGTCACAATTTTGATCACCAGTCCAGTCAGGCCACATGGGTCAAACGCCAGCCAATCCCAACAGGCACTTGCCTGTAAGGTCCCATCCCAAACGTCTTGACATACGCATTAGTATACAGTCAGTCACTCTGTTGGTCTCTGTGCTAAGGACCAGTTTTGGATGGCATATGCCAATGATCTGCACAACACAGTTTCTAAGGTTGTGGGAGTATGCAGACCCTCTCCATTATGATAAGGTGCTAATCCCAGGACGGGCACTGGGTCTTCAATAGTGAAAATAATTTGAAAGGAAAATGAATCACATTATGCTGAAAACTGCTACTGCACTTTTCTTAGTGGCTTCAAACATTCATACATGTCTGGTCACTTCTAATCACACCCAAGATTTGGAAAGCCACAAGCAGGTGTTTTTATGTTTTATATGCAAATGCAAAAATCCTGCTGGGACATCACTGACAGTGCTTTATGAAATTGTAATAGCTTTTTAATAAATTAATTTCATAGCTAGTGTGGAATTTATATCTGTTAGATCCACTCCTCATAGGTTTTTACATGAAAATATGTGTTATTTTTCATACCTGCACATGTATGTACTGTACATATGAATAAGAAATGTTGAAATAGGTAGGTGAGCGGAGGAACAAGCTGTCAACCCTGGTGCGCTTCCCCCTGACTGGTTTGGACATGGCCCCTCATGTAGTAAAGAGGAGTCAGAGTATGAAGAACCTGAACTCTGGGGCCTGGCCACCTACCTTGAAGCAGCCTTCAGGCCAACACCTCCAACCTGCCGACATGATCCTCCCCCACGAATATCTGTACGACCTCTACGCTGTGTGTAACCATCATGGAGGAATGCATGGAGGACATTATACTGGTATGGAACTGGGTGGTATTATTCAATATTTACTACATGACAACTGTTAAGGGTTTTCTTTGCAACATAGTCAAACCAATATACATGTGTTAAACAAATTGATCATTTATCAGCTAAAAACATTTAGTGAATACACCTTTATAAATATGAGCATTTCTTTACTTTCCTTCATGTCATACCATTCAATACATATTGACTACTTTGTACCATCGACTATATCACACAAGCATTTTAACACGTATCCTCAAAGTATTTTAGATGGAACATTATTATTTTTAGCCATTCTGGGTTTTTATGGAAGATTTTAGTTCCAGTCTATAATTTCATTATTTCCTAGTGCGTTAATGATGTACAATATAACAATATTCTGCACATATTTGCTGTCTGCATTATTTGTTTTGAATGGAGATGTCAACTCCTCTCTAGCACATCCAGACTATAACAGTAGAATTACACAAAGTACACAAAGTCAGCAAGGTAGACAACAGTTGAGTTCAGTTGTGATGAGCAGTGCAGTCCTGCACACATCAATAACAAAACCAATGTGAAGTAGAGGAAAACATACTTGCTATTATTTTGGCCGCTCTGTTGATGCCTCTAGTAAAACTTATGAAAGGGCAGTGTATTTGATCGGCTGTAACTCACCTTTTATTTAAAACTTACTCCAACTATGTAAGAGGAGAATACTCTTTTAAGATCCATGACATTGAAGCTTCTCTTTGTTGGGACTTTGTTGACATCAAAGCTTAAAATCACAAATATGATAAACAACCTTGTCATCACAAGTAGTTTAACAGCATTGCAGCATTTGAGCCAATCCCTTACTTGTCCATTCAGTTATTTAGTCACATCATTCAGTCATTATACAGAATCTCACTGTGGCAGCCAGTGTTGGTTAGCTTACAGGAAACATAACAGTCACAATACTTTATATATTATTTAGTAACTTTGGGTATTTTCAGTGAGTGCTGTATTCTAATGAGGTGTTAATAAATGTAGGGGAGATCTATTAAAACTTTATTTAAAAAAGTATTTTTCGTTTGTTCACTGCCTAACTTCAGTCTTAGGACCCATTAAAGATCCTGCTTGAGTGTATAAAGGCTGTAAAGGACCAATTCTCTTTCATTATGCAAACATGCCAACTGAATAATAAGTGTTGTTCTGTCCCACTACATGATTCACTTGCAGGAGTAAACTAGAGGAAATACATAGTATTTAAGCACAAATAAAAGGCTTTCAAAGTATAAAAGTGTCCATTTGGATTCAACTCTTTGACCAGTTTCTAATGACCTCTAGTATTTGGCTCTGTAAAGTCTTATACCTCCCTGTGTCCTCACCAGTAGCAAGTAAATCCCTACTTGTGTGATGTAATTCCAGTAATCTAGTGCCAAGGCAATTTAAGACATTAAGCAACCATTGTGTGGATGGTTTTCAGACAACACTGGAACACACTTGGTTAATGAGGTCTTCCCTTTGCTCACCCTCACATAGTGTTTAAGGAGCAGCCATACAGAATTACAGTTACAACCAGTAAACCATAAAAAAAAAAGAAAATATATATATTTTTATTTTTTTTATTTTTTTAATATATATATATTAGGGCTGTCCCCGACTAAGGATTTACATAGTCAAATCAGAATCGTCAAGTCCTGCCTATAGTCGACTGATTGTGGAATCATGTGTGGGTTTGTGCATGACGATTGCGAGCCGAAGCTAAACTGAGGCTTATTGTTGACCATTCTCTCTCTCTCTCTCTCTCTCTCTCTCTCTCTCTCTCTCTCTCTCTCTCTCTCTCTCTCTCTCTCTCTCTCTCTCTCTCTCTCTCTCTCTCTCTCTCTCTCTCTCTCTCTCTCTCTCGGCTGCCATTCACCGGTGTTGTGCAGAGTGCAGACTACATACACGTCGCGGTTCCTCGCGGGTCTATTTCAAGTAGCCGGTATAAAACAATATAATAATCTTTGTGTGGTTCATCAACGGTGATAAATTATCCGAAAGTCCCGCGTACACACTAGCCTAGGCCTACACATATGCACTGACGCCCCAGGGTTAGGGTTACAATTTTGGATTTATGCACGCACTTTAAAAACATTTATTGGAAGTTTTTTACATGTTTATTTACAGCATTAATGGTTAAAATGTATATTGTACTAGGCTTTGACTGTGAGATTGACAATCGAATCAGGCTCTGCCCATCGAAGCATCGAATCTTCAACTATTTATTTATATATATATATATATATATATATATATATATATATATATATATAAAATGTAAAATCAGTAAAGCACACATTGAGGATGCTGGAGGAAGAGAATAGAATAAATACAGAGTTCAGGGACAAACTTTGTATAGCACATTGAAATTAACTGAAATTTCTGTGAGAATTAATAAGAAATATTATAAATGATAGTTTCTAAAATTATCTGTATACAGTGGGTACGGAAAGTATTCAGACCCCTTTAAATTTTTCACTCTTTGTTTCATTGCAGCCATTTTCCAAAAATCAAAAAAGTTCATTTTATTTCTCAGTAATGTACACTCAGCACCCCATCTTGACAGAAAAAAAACAGAAATGTAGAAATTTTTGCAAATTTATTAAAAAAGAAAAACTGAAATATCACATGGTCATAAGTATTCAGACCCTTTGCTCAGTATTTAGTAGAAGCACCCTTTTGATCTAATACAGCCATGAGTCGTTTTGGGAAAGATGCAACAAGTTTTTCACATCTGGATTTGGGTATCCTCTGCCATTCCTCCTTGCAGATCCTCTCCAGTTCTGTCAGGTTGGATGGTAAACGTTGGTGGACAGCCATTTTCAGGTCTCTCCAGAGACGCTCAATTGGGTTTAAGTCAGGGCTCTGGCTGGGCCATTCAAGAACAGCCACGGAGTTGTTGTGAAGCCACTCCTTCGTTATTTTAGCGGTGTGCTTAGGCTCATTGTCTTGTTGGAAGGTAAACCTTCGGCCCAGTCTGAGGTCCAGAGCACTCTGGAAAAGGTTTTCGTCCAGGATATCCCTGTACTTGGCCGCATTCATCTTTCCCTCGATTGCAACCAGTCGTCCTGTCCCTGCAGCTGAAAAACACCCCCACAGCATGATGCTGCCACCACCGTGCTTCACTGTTGAGACTGTATTGGACAGGTGATGAGCAGTGCCTGGTTTTCTCCACACATACCGCTTAGAATTAAGGCCAAAAAGTTCTATCTTGGTCTCATCAGACCAGAGGATCTTATTTATCACCATCTTGGAGTCCTTCAGGTGTTTTTTAGCAAACTCCATGCGGGCTTTCATGTGTCTTGCACTGAGGAGAGGCTTCCGTCGGGCCACTCTGCCATAAAGCCCCAACTGGTGGATTGCTGCAGTGATGGTTGACTTACTACAACTTTCTCCCATCTCCCGACTGCATCTCTGGAGCTCAGCCACAGTGACCTTTGGGTTCTTCTTTACCTCTCTCACCAAGGCTCTTCTCCCCCGATAGCTCAGTTTGGCCGGACGGCCAGCTCTAGGAAGGGTTCTGGTCGTCCCAAACGTCTTCCATTTGAGGATTATGGAGGCCACTGTGCTCTTAGGAACCTTAAGTGCAGCAGAAATTTTTTTGTAACCTTGGCCAGATCTGTGCCTTGCCACAATTCTGTCTCTGAGCTCTTCAGGCAGTTCCTTTGACCTCATGATTCTCATTTGCTCTGACATGCACTGTGAGCTGTAAGGTCTTATATAGACAGGTGTGTGGCTTTCCTAATCAAGTCCAATCAGTATAATCAAACACAGCTGGACTCAAATGAAGGTGTAGAACCATCTCAAGGATGATCAGAAGAAACAGACAGCACCTGAGTTAAATATGAGTGTCACGGCAAAGGGTCTGAATACTTTGACCATGTGATATTTCAGTTTTTCTTTTTTAATAAATTTGCAAAAATTTCTACATTTCTGTTTTTTTTCTGTCAAGATGGGGTGCTGAGTGTACATTACTGAGAAATAAAATGAACTTTTTTGATTTTTGGAAAATGGCTGCAATGAAACAAAGAGTGAAAAATTTAAAGGGGTCTGAATACTTTCCGTACCCACTGTATACCAGAAACTATTCATAGAGATCCTACCTGAATTGTATTCATATGTGAATTAAATATATATTTCGTTGAATAGGATGAAGGAGTAAACCTCTTACTGCCAAAGTCATTTCCTTTTCTAGTCTAGTATTACATTCCTTCAGCTTTTGGGAGACACACTGTCCTGTATATACTGTGTATATACTGTGATAAGTTTGGGTTTCTTCCAGTATGGGGAACTTGACACACAGCATGAGGAAACACCAGGGGCCTCATGTATAAACGCTGCCTACTGCCAGAAAGGTTAAGTACGCTCACACGTGTGATGAGAAGGTACAGACGCTCCGCAAACTTTTGTCTGGCTCTGTCAGTAAAGTAAACTCTGAAGTACCAAAACTCACCAAATGTTTCAAAATAACGTTTCTATTCCAGTTACTGTGCATATGTCAATAAAATAGTCTATGAAAAACCTAATTATGTCTATGATACACAATAAAAGTTTGATGATGTATGTGGATGTTTAATATTAAAATAAAATTTCATGTGAGAGGAATAGATAATAATGGCTCTCACATATTTAATTTTACTTCATATCACATGTCATCACTTTATTATTTAAACATTCAAACCAACAGTTGTATAACTATTCTATATTGCAGCTTTCAATTGTAAAAGATATAAGCACTTATGGATATAAGTCCATAAGTGCCAACTCAAATCTCAAATCAGTGTCCACTAAATATTTCATCAGCCCCCTGGAACGCAGAGCAGAGGGCCAGAGTCTATGCCACGGATACTCATGGTCAGTTGTGATGCGATCATTTTGCTGAGGTGTGAAGTACTCTATATGATTGCTGTAAACATATGAATTATTCTTGGCACTTGTGCGTAATGCTGCATGGCTGCGCTATGGCACTGCAGAGGACAGTGGAAGAATTAGAGAGTGTCCATGAGGGACCATGAAGATTTCCTGGCCCGTGATGATGGCTAATACGTCGATTTAGATTCCCTAAAGTTGTGCTCTTGGATCTGTGTGCTGAACTGGGTCCAGCATTAGACAGATCAACCTGACGGAACCGTGTCATCCTGGTACAAGTACAAGTAGGCTATAACCTGGCAGCTGGCTGTTAGCAGCCGATACCCGACAGGTGTGCGTTTGATGTGATCAAAATATATAATGTTTGCTATTTTATCTAAAGCCCCTTTTGTGAATAATATAATTATGTTAAACTCACAGAATTATCTTGTTTGTGAACAAGCTTCATCAAACAATGTGCTTTCTAACTCCCACAAACACCTCAATTTCTGTCTCAGAAAAAACTCCTCCTGCCGTCTTTTTTAACATCCACTTTATATCCATGTCCATTACACCATGTTTTTTTATTTTATTTCAGCCATTATGAGTCTCTGAGCCAGCTGCATTGCCAGTCATTGTGACACTCGTTTTGCGTTTGATGCTGATTCAAGAGTTGAAATCATCAAATGAAATAGTTCCTCTCTTCTCCACGTGATCAGCACCTCGATCTAATTTTTCTTATTCACGTGATTTGCAGTAAGATCGGCCATTGTTATTTGGACCTTTAGAGGTGATGTTGGCGTATTTATGGTCATTTGCATAGTAATTTATGGGAGGAGCCAAGGCGGGGTATGTGGCTTGTGCATGTGCACTCAGTTTGACGTTGATTGGGATGTATAAAGGAAAGGGCGCAGGACCTGGCGTATGCCTGGTTTTTGCATGTGGATATTTCTGTACGTACATACTTTTCAGATTCTGTGAGTACACCATCTTTCAGTACAAAAGCTGCAAAGTCTTTTATACAAGAGGCCCCAGGTGTGTATTAATTGCAGGGGATGGTTGGTGAAGACACTCACAGCACTGACTATGAAGGAGAATGGGGGACAGCAGGAAGTTTGTGCGTCATGCTCTGGACACACAGGGGTGATGCATCATTCACCAAAAATAAAAGTTACATATAGAGATTACGATGTCTGTTGTTACCTGCAAGATAGTGGGTTATCATCTAAGGACCACAATCTTTTTACAGTTTGTGTTGTTTTTTTTATATAAAGTGGATTAAGTACTTACTTATTCCTCCATGCAGCAGAACTGCCATCCAAAACCAATTAAACATCACATAAACACCTACACATACTTTTGTACTTGAGCCACACATTCCTTCAGTGCAATCAGCACTCAGCTGGTGTAGTTTATGAGAGAGCTGCAGTATTAATGACCTGGCAGCGAGTCTTTGGTTACATGGCGTTGCTAGTTCAACAAGCTGAAATAAACTAACCACAGTCATTGCAATTAAGGAAAATGCCATCCACTTTCAAAGGCATAGCTCTTTTATGTGTTTTTAATATAGTTCTACAGCACAGCTATATGATGCTGCAGCTACAAAAACATTAAAACGGTTAATTGCTGGTTGCACAGGATTTCTGCTGATTAAAAAAAATAAATAACAGCCATATCCTTTAAGTTTTGCTTGACTTGATGTGAGTGTAAGTAAGTTAGGTAAGTGTCCGTTGTTTATGCTTGTTGTCATTTTATAATCCAGCTTACTGTAGGAACTCAGTGGATGGACAGTGGTATAGCTACGATGACAGCAGCGTAGACCTGGTGCCAGAGGAAGAAGTATGTACCAGAGGAGCCTACATCCTCTTCTACCAGAGACGCAACACCATTCCTCCATGGTCGGCCAGTTCCTCCGTCAGAGGTATGCTAACACATGACGCGCAAACAGGAAAACAATAATAATTTAATGAACGAAAGAGCATATGGAAGAGCTAGTTAGTAGGATATAAATGTTTGAATTAATGTAATCACTTTAAACAGAAGCATTAAGGAGTAACTTGGGCAACTAGATGGGAGTGGCATACAATAGTTTGCTCCCAAAAGACTGCAAACTCCTGCCTTGCAGTTTACTGTATCAACTGGTGTGTTCCCTGAGCCATCTGAGAGTTGCAGTTGAGAAAGCTGTCGGATAGATTCTTTTATACATACATTTTTTGTTTTAACATCCCCCAGTCTTGTGAGCCACAATGTGGACATCATACAAGCATATTCATCATGTTGTTGCTGTTCCTGCTCAACCAAGAAATACATATTTGTAATTTGTAAATGTACTGTTGGCCCATGAATAGGTTGTTCAAAAATAGAGAACAGTAGCAACATTACACTGCGTAGGTCTCCAAAGGTCAAACGTGCATGCCCTATTTTTGCCTATCATGTTAATGACTAAAATGCAAACTTCCATCGAAAAAATGCATTGAAGTCACTAATTAACAAAAATAAAACAAAAAAAATTATAAACATTGCACTGGAATATGCGCCGGAAGCATCAAACAACTTGTTTTTTCCCTCCTTCATGGTAACATGCACAAGACTCCCTTAGTTGTTGTTTGTACAGTAATGTAATAGCAGACTAAAGTTTTTAATCAGTACAGCACTGGACATGTCGGAGAGGAGTGAACATAAAGAAATCAGTTTTTGACCACATCATATTCTACATAAAGGCTCATTTTGATCAGTCAGTGCCTTCTCTGGAATTCCTGCTTTCCTGATCTCCTCCTTTGTGAGTTGCTATGATATAAGCGGCTTGAAGCAAGTTGAGATCTGCAACAAAATGACTCCTGGAAAGCATGAAACTGTGTGTGTTGAAGGATTTCCTAGTCATGTTATTTCACTACCAATCCTGATCTGAGTCCTTAAGTACTAAGTGCCAATACAGGGCCTAATTTAGAAAAGGTTTGCGTGAGTAAAAACGTGTGCAAACTTGATATCACCAGCAAATTAACATTTTCGGAAAAGTAGGGACAGGGTCATGTTTACCACTCCGTTATATCACCTCATCGTTTAGCAACACTCTAAGCATCTTTGAACTGAGACCAACTGCTGTTAAGTGGAATGTTTACCATTCTTGTCTGAAATAAGATTTCAGCTGCTCAACAGTTCGGGGTCTCCTTGTCGTATTTAATATTTCATAATGCGACAAACATTTTCAATGGGTGACGAGTAGGGGTTGCAGATACCAGTTTGGCACCCAGACTCTTTTACTACGGAGCCATGCTGTTGTAATATGTGCAGAATGTGGTTTGGCATTGTCCTGCTGAAATACGCAAGGCTGTCCCTAAAAAGCTGTCCAAAAGACGACCATTGACACCTTGCACAAGGAGGGCAAGACACAAAAGGTCATTGCTGAAGAGGCTGGCTGTACATTTTAGAGAGGCGAAGGGAAGGAAAAGATGTGGTAGAAAAAAGTGTACAAGCAATAGGGATAACCGCCCCTGGAGAGGATTGTGAAAAGAGTGGACTCCAGCTGGAGTCAGTGCTTCGAGAACCACCACGCACAGACGTATGCAAGACATGGGTTTCAGCTGTCGCATTCCTTGCGTCAAGCCACTCTTGAACAAGACACAGCAGTCAGAAGCGTCTCGCCTGGGCTAAAGACAAAAAGGACTGGACTGCTGCTGAGTGGTCCAAAGTTATGTTCTCTGATGAAAGTAAATTTGGCATTTCCTTTGGAAATCAAGGTCCCAGAGTCTGGAGGAAGAGAGGAGAGGCACAGAACCCACATTGCTTGAAGTCCAGTATAAAGTTTCCACAGTCAGTGATGGTTTGGGGTGCCATGTCATCTGCTGGTGTTGGTCCACTGTGTTTTCTGAGGTCCAAGGTCAACGCAGCCGTCTACCAGGAAGTTTTAGAGCACTTCATGCTTCCTGCTGCTGACCAACTTTATGGAGATGCAGATTTCATTTTCCAACAGGACTTGACACCTGCACACAGTGCCAAAGCTACCAGTACCTGGTTTAAGGACCATGGTATCCCTGTTCTTAATTGGCCAGCAAACTCGCCTGACCTTAACCCTATAGAAAATCTATGGGGTATTGTGGAGAGGAAGATGCGATACGCCAGACCCAACAATGCAGAAGAGCTGAAGGCCACTATCAGAGCAACCTGGGCTCTCATAACACCTGAGCAGTGCCACAGACTGATCGACTCCATGCCACGCCGCATTGCTGCAGTAATTCAGGTAAAAGGAGCCCCAACTAAGTATTGAGTGCTGTACATGCTCATACTTTTCATGTTCATACTTTTCAGTTGGCTGACATTTCTAAAAATCCTTTTTTTGTATTGGTCTTAAGTAATATTCTAATTTTTGGAGATACTGAATTTGGATTTTCATTAGTTGTCAGTTTTAATCATCACAATTAAATGAAATAAACATTTGAAATATATCAGTTTGTGTGTAATGAATGAATGAATATAATATCCAAGTTTCACTTTTTGAATGGAATTACTGAAATAAATCAAATATTTGATGATATTCTAATTATATGACCAGCACCTGTATCGTTTAGCATTAATGGTGCCTTCATAGATGTGCAGGTTACCCGTGTCATGTGCACTAATGCACCCCGATACCACTGATGCTGGCTTTTACACCAGGCACTGATAACAAACTGAATGGCCCTCTCCTTTAGTCTAGAGTATACAAGGTCCATTATTTCATATTTGGACTAGACCACAGGCCAGTTTTCCACTTTTCCTCATCTTAAATGAGCTTGGCCCCTCAGAAGTCAGCAGCATTTCTGGTTCTGGTTTATATACGGTTTCCTGTTTTCATGGTAGAGTTCCAGCTTGCATTTGTGGATGCAGCAAGAAACAGTGTTCACAGACACTGGTTTTTGGAAGTGTTCCTCAGGACCGTGCAATATGTCCCTATATGGTTTTGATGTCTTAGGGCCCAAAGCCCACGGCCATCTAAATGCCTATGCATTGACAGCCTGCAGAAGATTGCAGCACATCAGGATTACTATAGAGCGGTAAAGGATTACGTTTTTGGAATAGAATTGATCGCAAAGAGGTTGCTGCTGATATTCCTATGCAGCATCTTTATAAAGAAGCTGGAGAGTCATGGTTGTCCCAATCCAGACTACCATAGTAAGAACTTGATAAGACATTTGCAAGGAGAAATTAAATCATCTCTCATGCACGTGCCTTCTCCACTCCCTGGTTGTGTTGAGCTATAGGCCTACCTCGTCTACAGTTCATGGATTACCTTAGTTTAAGCAGTTTCATGTGCTTACAAGCTCAGAACAGCAGACCAGTTCCACAATGCAGCCCTCATCCTCCATTCTCTTGTTATAAAGGCATTCATCATTCTCATCACTGCCCAACTCCTCTTCCTCGCCAATGTCCAGTGCTGCGGAGGTCTCACTGCCCAGCATTCGCAGACACAAAGCTGCCCACCATTGCAGAGACAGTGCTGCCCTGCGTCACAGACGTAGCAGCTCAGCAATCCAGAGACTCAGCCGGTGAGTGCCCCAGAGATCAAGCTGGTCAGTGTTCCTGAAATTTTGCTGAGCAGCTAAACTGCTACTCAGCTGTCCAGTAACCCAGAGACTTTGTTCCAAAGTTCTACAGAGTTTCAACTGGCTAGTGCTTCAGAGACTTTGTTACCTGGATCCTCAGGAAATTACATAGCCAGCTTACCAAACTTTGTCCTTTACTTTGTCACCCTGTGCCTAGCTCTTCAAAGCCTCTATTTGCTCAATCTTCAGAGACTGAGCTAGCCAGCTTTCCAGTGACATTGCTTTTCAGCCCACCAAAGATTCAGCCATCTAGCATTCAAGAGACACATGATCGGTGCTCCTCTCTGTCTTTTAGCATCTTTAAGACTATGTTGGTTAGCATCCCAGAGATTATGTTGTCCAGTCAGAGTTAGTCCCTTTGTTGCAACTGTTATGTGAGCCAGAAATGTAGCAACAAACCCCTGACTCTGCTGAAAGGCAGGGAACTTTGGTTTCCCCTGAGCTGCACTTACTTCTGGCCCCTCCTGAAATGCAACAACCTTTTTTCTAGTGCTACTATTGACTTTGGCACTTGTGCAACAGCAGATCTTGGTGCCGGAACTGCAGCATTCCCCAGTCCAATGCTTCATCAACCCCCTGACCTGTACAGTCATTACTGAGTTGCTACCTGCAAACTCTGCTGGGCTACAGCAGCCTTCTGACTCAGTTTTGCTGCCGCAACACCCGGTATTGCAACAACACCTTGACTCTGCTGAGTGGCAGTAACCTGCAGCCCCTGTTACTACACTGCAGCAGTCATCCCTGGTTCCTCCAGAGCTGCAGTCGCTGTTGCCCATCTTCAGCACAGTCTCCAGCCTAGTTGCCTTGTTGCCGGATTATCAGTTTCCTGGACCAACCTCCAGGTCGTCCTCCTGGCCCCTCTGTTCTCTGTCTTAGTTTCCTCACATCTCACATGGACCCACCCACCTGTGGTCCCATGTCTGGCCCTCTGGCCATGGACCTAAGAACTCTATGCCTGTTCCTACCTCTAGACGCTTGCCCCCTTCCAGACCTCCCTGTGTTTTGTTTTTTGTTTCTGTGGGAGAATTTTCTCTTTGGAACCCCAAATTGCTTCTGGTGGCTGAGCCATGAGTGTGTGAATGTGAATGAATATAATTTACATTCTGATGTGCAGTTGGCACCTTAGCCTCTGCCATCAGTTTATGAATGGGTGAATGTGAAGTAGTGTAAAGCACTTTAAGTGGTCACAAAAACTAGAAAAGGTGCTATACAAAAAACATTTACCATTTGTTGTTTTTTTTAATTTTGATATTTTGTGTTTTGTTTGAATAAATATCAAGAGAACAGATTCCAGCTATGTTAATGTGGGGCAGCTGTGGCTCAGGAGGTAGAGCGGGTTGCTCGTTAATCGCCAATTCAATCCCCGGCTCCTCCAGGCTCCATGTCAAAATGTCCTTGGGCAAGATACTGAACCCCGAATTGCCCCTGGTGGCTGTTCTGCCAGTCTATGAATGTGTGTGAATGTTAGTTTCTGTTTGAGTACTGAGGCTCAGTATGACTGTGTGTGCAGAGGGTGAGGGTGAATGCAGATGTAGTTACATTGCATTTACATGCCTTGCATTTGGGCCCAAATCCTGTCTCACTCTTGCCGTATCCTTGACAACACTTAAAAGACGATAAGATTTCTCACTTTATTCTGTGTTTTTTGTTGATTTTGGTCTAAAGTTGAGTGAAGATGTGTTTGAATCCTAACAATAACCATTTAACTGAATTACTTCTGAATTATTTCTGCTGCTACCATCATCAGTTACATCATCAATAAATATTAATCAGCATGTTCCAGAAGCAGCCATGCTAGCCCAAGCCATGACATTACCTCCACCTACTTCACAGATGAGCTTCTATCCATCAGATCATAAGCAGTTCCTTTCTTTCTCCACACTTTGGCCTTTCCATCACTTTGGCAGAAATTAATCTTGGTCTCATTAGTTCATAAGATTGTGTTCCAGAACTTTTGCGGCTCGTCTCTGTACTTCTTTGCAAATTTCAATCTGGCCTTCCGATTCTTCCTGCTGATGCCTCTATATTTCTGTTCTCTGAGTCTTCTTCGAACAGTGGATTGTGATACCTTCACCCCTGCACTGTGGAGGTCGTTGGTGATGTCACTTACTGATGTTTGGGTGTTTTCTTCACAGCTCTCACGATATTTCTTTCATCAACTACTGTTGCTTTCCTTGGCCGACCTGTTCGACGTCTGTTACTCAGTACACCAGTAGTTTCTGTCTTTTTCAGGACATTCCAAATTGTTGTGCTTGCTATGTCCAATGTTTGTCCAATGGCTCTGGTCGATTTTCCTTCTTTTCTCAGCTTGACAATGGCTTGCTTTTCTCCCATAGACAGCTCTCTGGTCTTCATGTTGGTTTATCCTCTTTAACAGGAAATGCAGTCTTTATAGGTTTGAACCAAGGATGAAAACTTAGACTAGTCATGCAGAGCTATTTAATGTTTGGACAATCAACCTAAAAGGTAACACCTGGGCAACAAGAAACATCTGTCAGTCACATGTTCCAATAGTTTTGCTCACTTGAAAAATGGGTGGGTTCAAACAAATGCTGGTATGTCCTGAGTTGTTTAACACATCTAGATGTGAATACCAGGAAATAAAAGCTGAAATGAACTCTTGTCTCATACTCATCTTTTGATCTTAAACCCAAATGTCTTCAGTGAACAACAAAAACAAAGGACTTTGCCTTACTGTTCCAATACTTTTGAAGGGGACCTGAATGCTGTAATAATTAAGAAAAATAAGTGCAATCAGAAATTACTCACCCACCAGATGAAACAGGAAGAACATATGGCATAGTAGAGTGGTGAAAATGTACTCTAATATGGATAATATTGTCTTTTTTACTCAATAGTCAGTACAAGATATTATAGGTCAGTGTAACATTATGTGGTGCTAATTAGCAGAGTTTCAGGAGCGGGACCACACATCAATCACGTCATGCCAGCATTTGCATATATAATATCCACATGTACCATCTCCTCTTCTTCGCTCTGGCATTCTACATCCCCACCCCTTTCTTAGTCCTGCCTCCTGATCTCCTTCTTCTCCATTGGATCATAGGAGTCTGTCGTGCCCAGGCGCTACGGTGGATTTCCCTTTCGTAGCACATACAGCATTGTCAAGCCAATTTTTCCGTTTCATACAGTTATGTCTTACGACTGCTGTCCTCATTTTTTAAAAACTAAGAGGAATGAAGTCTATGTAAAGAGGGAAAAGTCTGATACATCATAGCAGTCGTGGATGCATGGAGATAAACTACAAATGTCAGAATCATTAAGGTATCAACTTTTAATATTATGAACTGTCCTTTAATGACACTGTTTGTGTGTAGTTTATGTGACTTTACAGTACACCATTTCTAACTGCTGTCAGAAATAGCACACATTTTCTCCACATAAAGCATTTTACCAGTTTTCAAAACGTCAAGTGCTATAGAATGTTTCTTCCTAAGTATTAATAATAATGTACTTACCTGCAGCCATCATCTTGTTTGTTACTGCAGAGTAAAATCAGTGAAAGCTAGAAAAAAATGGGAAGCGCACTGTTTACTCTGTACAATTCAGTAAGGCCCAAAAACAAACACACCATGGCTCACATTTCTTTGTGTGTGTATAATGTGTGCATGTGAACAACAAACAAACTCACAGAGTGAAGGTTGAGAAGAGTTGCATTCATTTCCTCAGGAAAAGGCAAGAGTACTTAGGGAACAAATATTTTTCTTCTCTCCTCTCAAGGCCGCAGCATGTTTGCTTGTGTTGCCAGCACTGTAAATAATAACTAAGATTTTCTTTTACTTTAATTGTTGCTTATTTAGTCATATATATTTAACATTCTATAAAAATAATTGAATGCTGAATTTCTCTGTACAATGATATATACTATATAATATACTACAACAAAACAATAAATGAAAATAAGATCTAATATTTTATGCACATTGTCCCTTTTAAAATGAAGCTATTAGACACTGGAGTGCTGCAGAGCCATGTCCATGCATGCACAATAAACTGCTTTAGGAGTCGTTGAATAAAAACCTATTCAATCATTATTGAATTTGTAGCTAGGCTAAGTCTGACTCGCATTAAAACATTATTTATTACACCATCAATCGATAGACTTTTCAGATGCAATAAAATATTTTCTCAAAAATGTCACGTAGGGCTGTTGCTGTTTAAAAAGGTGTGAAAATAGTGTGATAACTACTGATCCAGTGCCTTCATTAATGGATAAAACAGTAGCTTATTAAACTAATATTGCAGAAACAAACACTGCTCCTTGACACACTGACTGCTGCCCAAAGATCTATTATTGAAAAAGTACTTACAGTGGGTATACATTGTATTTACCATTATTTTTCCCCACTGCTCTACTTTTTATTAAATGGACTTTTTTCAAGAGTTAAGGGACACTCTTAGAAGTAAAGCAAACATGCCTGCAAAGAGGCAGGCATGATTTTCTTGGGGAATATTGACAGGGTTATCGCACAAAAGATCCGACACTAGAGGAGAAACCTGAGAGCAAACGTTTCAAGAGTGCACCTAAGAATCATAAGTGTGATGCTTAGGTTAACAGAGTACTTGTACTCCTGTTGTACTCTTAAACACAGGACAAGAATCGTGGGGCAAATAAGAGTTTGCAGCAGTGAGGTAATACTTTACTCTATCTTTCCTACTCTTGAGGTGCTATTTCTTTGCACTTTTACTGAGCAATCCACTAGAATCTGAAGGCCGGCTGAGCGAGATCAAACAACTGGGTGTGTGTCCCACCCACTGAAACCAAGCTTTTGTCAGTCTTAATTCCCAACACCTGTGTGCAATTAGACTTACACTACTTCAGTGAAACCTACCACTGAAGCGTCCGCGTAAGCGTGGGCTCCTTGTGTGAAGACCTACTTTGGTAAAGACTAGCGAGTCTACCTGTGCAAGTCCACTGAGCAAGGCCGCCTACAAGAGAAGCTTTTTCCCTTCCCGAGGCACACCTGCTCACCTAACTACACTCAGGCCATGTGCTACCACACTATTCCTATTGTCTCCGGTCCACGCAAGAGGTATCATGCCATCAGGCACAGAAACCAGGCACTCCTCAAGCCTTTAAAACAGGCACCACCCACATCTGTTTACTTGTCTGTTGGGTCATGGAACTGCCAGTCGGTAGTCAACAAAGCTGACTTCATCACTGCTTATGCTAACATATTATCTCTTGGGCTACTGGCACTCACTGAGACCTGGATCAAACCAGAAAACTCTGCTACCCCCGCTGCGCTGTCCACCAATTACTCTTTCACCCACACCCCCCGGCCGTCTGGGAGGGGAGGTGGGACTGGGTTCTTAATTTCCAACAAATGGAAATTCACACAGCTGCTACCCCCGAATCAATATGCCTCCTTCGAATACCATGCTGTCTTTGTGTCTGTTCCGGTAAAGGTCTCTGTGATTGTCATATACCGTCCACCAGGACAAATGGGTAACTTTGTGAAAGAGCTAAACACATTGCTGTCTTCAATCCCAGAGCATGACTGTCCCCTACTTGTTCTTGGTGACATGAACATTCACTTAGACAATTCAAACAGCAGACTTCCTATCTCTGATTCAGTCCTTTGATCTAACACGGGTTCTCAGCCCCCTGACCCACAAAGCTGGCAAGGTGCTTGACCTCGTTCTTGTCTGAAACTGTGCCACAGAGTGCCTAACAGTCATACCTCTACATGTGTCTGACCACTATTTCATTCAGTTCACGGTATGCCTACAGGAAAAGCCCATTCTTCCAACACCATTGGTCTCACACCGCTGCAACCTCCGCAACCTGTGTCCCGCTCACTTTGCCTCAGTGGTAGCTTCCGCTCTACCCTCCCTCAACACATTTTCCTCACTTGAGGTCAATGATGCCACACAAATCTCTGTGCTCTACACTAAGCTTGTGCCTAGAAAGCCTGTGTCCTCTATCCACCAAGCCTGCTCACCCAAACCAGTCCCACCCGTGGCTAACTGATACCATCCGTGGGCTGCGTACTGATCTCAGAGCGGCTGAAAGACTATGGCGAAAAACCAAGACCCCATCAACCTTAAGGGCTACCAATTGCTCCTAACCTACTTCTCAACAAGCATCAGTGCTGCCAAAACTGCGTTCTATAATGACAGAATAAGCAGTTCGACTGACTCAAGGAAATTATTTTCCACTTTTAAAGTGCTGCTAAATCCTCCTCCACCTCCACCACCCACAAACTTGTCTGCTGATACCTTTGCTGCCTTTCTTCACAGGCAAAGTGGAGGCTATAACTAGCCAATTCTCTGAAACACTCAAACTTAACCATTGTAGCATCTACATATTTTCCTCTGCCCTCCGAGGTCAGTGGTTGTTCACTCTCCTCGTTTACTCCTCTCACAGAGAGCGAAGTATCAGAACTCTTGACCCGTAGCTGTCCAACTACATGCCCACTGGACCCGATTCCTACGAATCTCCTCCAAGCCATATCTCCTACTGTGGTCCCGACAATCACTCATGTGATAAATACTTCTCTGGCTTCAGGAACCTTCTCGACCACTTTCAAAAGGGCTCGGGTTACACCCTTGCTCAAAAAGCCCTCACTTGACCCAACTCAAGTCGAGAACTATCGACCAGTGTCTCTTCTACCTTTTTTATCCAAAACTATTGAACGGGCAGTATTCAAACAGGTCTCAGAATTCCTCTCAGGGAATGACCTCCTAGATCCAATCAGTCTGGATTTAAGAGTGGCCACTCTACTGAAACAGCTCTTCTGTCTGTAACAGAAGTCCTAAGGTCAGCTAAAGCTGCAGTCCAAACCTTGGTTCTTATCCTGCTTGAACTATCAGTTGCCTTTGACACAGTCAACCACAGGATCCTGCTATCCGCTCTCTCAGCAATGGGCATCTAGAGTAAAGCACTCGAATCCTACCTCTCGGGGCGTTCCTACAATGTTTTGTGGCAAGGACAATTATCCTCCTCCCACTGCCTCTCCACAGGGGTGCCCCAAGGCTCAGTGCTTGGGCCCCTTCTCTTCTCAATTTACACCACCTCACTGGGGGCGATCATTCGCTCGCACGGCTTCTCTTACCACTGCTACGCAGACGATACGCAACTCTACCTATCCTTCCCGCCAGGCAATCCCACCGTCTCGGCGCGGATCACGGACTGTCTATCGGACATATCTGCATGGATGGACTCTTGCCACCTTCAACTAAACCTCTCTAAGACTGAATTCTTGGTCATTCCCAACAAGCAAGCTATCCACCATAACATCAAACTACAAATTGACTCCGCAACCATCACTCCAACCAAGGTGGTGAGAAATTTGGGTGTCATGATTGATGACCAGCTGTCCTTTTCAGACCATGTTGCTGCTGTCTCTCGGTCATGCTGCTTTGCTCTATACAACATAAGGAAAATCAGGCCCTACCTCACTCAGTACGCCACCCAGCTTCTGGTACAGGTTATCTCTCGCATCGACTATTGCAATGCCCTCCTAGCACGTCTTCCAGCTTGTGCGGTGAAACCCTTCCAAATGGTTCAGAACGCAGCAGCGCGTCTGGTTTTTGATCAGCCCAAAAGGACTCATGTCACTCCATTACTCAGTGACCTCCACTGGCTCCCCGTGGCCTCCAGAATCAAATTCAAGTCACTAATGCTTGCATACAGAGTGACTACTGGGTCTGCACCCATCTACCTAAACTCCATAATACAAACTTACGTTTCTTCTCGCCCGCTACGCTACTCCAACGAACGCCGCCTGGCTCTGCCATCCCATCGCACAAAGCATTCCCAGTCCCAGCTATTCTCATCTGTGACACCACGATGGTGGAACGAGCTACCACATGCCATCAGAGCAGGGGCGTCCCTCTCTAACTTCAAGAAGCTCTTGAAAACTCATCTCTTCCGAGAACACTTCCTCTCATAACACCTCTAACTCCTAACCTCTAACATGCACTTCCTGTGCTCTTCTTCTTCTATATCCTACAATGATCTTGTATTGATTGCACTTTTTTGTTTGATTGCACTTTTTGTTACTTGTATTATCAGTTGTAGATCTGTATTTGATGCTCTGTTGATGCTTGTATGTTGTTCCTCAAATGTAAGTTGCTTTGGATAAAAGCGTCTGCCAAATGAGTAAATGTAATGTGAGGAGAAGTGCTGAAGCTGGAACACAGGGAATCATACAGTTTAAAGAAGTGATATTATACTTTTTGGCTTTTTCCCTCTCCTTTATTGAGTTTAATATATTTTTAGTGCATGTAATAGGTTTTCAAATTGAAAAAGCCCAAAGTCCATCCAAAGGGAGTTCCCATCTCCCACAGAAAACATCCCTGTCACAGGGATGAAAGCTAAATGCGCCTCATATGACGCTCGCTAAGTGGCTAGTCTGACACACCCTCAGAAACACCGGTGGAAAAACACTGAGCTGCATCACACACCCTCTTCTCCCTTCCAAACACTAGTTACCCTCCAATCCGTCAATGGACATAAAGTTGTTAATGTGATGTAGAGACAGCTCAGTTAAAACTTTATGGATGAAAGATACATCTGTTACAGATTAATTAACTCACCACTCTGAAACTATTGCTCCAGTCCATGTTGCCAACAGTGGGGTGGGGTAAATTTATGGGGAGGCCAAGTAAGAGGGGATGTCCTTTTTGCATTTACCGGGACATACACTCTCTCACTCACTCAGTCTCTCTCACCCCAAATAGCATACATAGCCCGCTGCTTATGGTGCAGGTTAGGAATAAAAGAAGCATTCACAAGCTCAATCAGAAGGCGATTGAAGACATTTGCATAGTAGTAGTGGTGTATGTATCAAACAGGCCTACATACAGTTGGTACGGAAAGTATTCAGACCCCTTTAAATTTTTCACTCTTTGTTTCATTGCAGCCATTCTCCAAAAATCAAAAAAGTTCATTTTATTTCTCAGTAATGTACACTCAGCACCCCATCTTGACAGAAAAAAACAGAAATGTAGAAATTTTTGCAAATTTATTAAAAAAGAAAAACTGAAATATCACATGGTCATAAGTATTCAGACCCTTTGCTCAGTATTTAGTAGAAGCACCCTTTTGATCTAATACAGCCATGAGTCGTTTTGGAAAAGATGCAACAAGTTTTTCACATCTGGATTTGGGTATCCTCTGCCATTCCTCCTTGCAGATCCTCTCCAGTTCTGTCAGGTTGGATGGTAAACGTTGGTGGACAGCCATTTTCAGGTCTCTCCAGAGATGCTCAATTGGGTTTAAGTCAGGGCTCTGGCTGGGCCATTCAAGAACAGCCACGGAGTTGTTGTGAAGCCACTCCTTCGTTATTTTAGCGGCGTGCTTAGGGTCATTGTCTTGTTGGAAGGTAAACCTTCGGCCCAGTCTGAGGTCCAGAGCACTCTGGAAAAGGTTTTCGTCCAGGATATCCCTGTACTTGGCCGCATTCATCTTTCCCTCGATTGCAACCAGTCGTCCTGTCCCTGCAGCTGAAAAACACCCCCACAGCATGATGCTGCCACCACCATGCTTCACTGTTGAGACTGTATTGGACAGGTGATAAGCAGTGCCTGGTTTTCTTCACACATACCGCTTAGAATTAAGGCCAAAAAGTTCTATCTTAGTCTCATCAGACCAGAGGATCTTATTTATCACCATCTTGGAGTCCTTCAGGTGTTTTTTAGCAAACTCCATGCGGGCTTTCATGTGTCTTGCACCGAGGAGAGGCTTCCGTCGGGCCACTCTGCCATAAAGCCCCGACTGGTGGATTGCTGCAGTGATGGTTGACTTACTACAACTTTCTCCCATCTCCCGACTGCATCTCTGGAGCTCAGCCACAGTGACCTTTGGGTTCTTCTTTACCTCTCTCACCAAGGCTCTTCTCCCCCGATAGCTCAGTTTGGCCAGACGGCCAGCTCTAGGAAGGGTTCTGGTCGTCCCAAACGTCTTCCATTTGAGGATTATGGAGGCCACTGTGCTCTTAGGAACCTTAAGTGCAGCAGAAATTTTTTTGTAACCTTGGCCAGATCTGTGCCTTGCCACAATTCTGTCTCTGAGCTCTTCAGGCAGTTCCTTTGACCTCATGATTCTCATTTGCTCTGACATGCACTGTGAGCTGTAAGGTCTTATATAGACAGGTGTGTGGCTTTCCTAATCAAGTCCAATCAGTATAATCAAACACAGCTGGACTCAAATGAAGGTGTAAATGTAAATGCTCCGTACCTTTCTAGTCTTTTCGACCACTCAAAGCACTTTTACACTACATCTGCATTCTAAGTGCTCAAACAGAAACTAGCATTCACACTCATTCATACACTGGCGGAATAGCCGCCAGGGGCAAATCGGGGTTCAGTATCTTGCCCAAGGACACTTCGACACGCAACCAGGGGGAGCCAGGGATTGAACCGCCGACCTTCCGATTAACGGCTAACACGCTCTACCTCCTGAGCCACAGCCGCCCCCATCTCAAGGATGACCAGAAGAAATAGACAGCACCTGAGTTAAATATGAGTGTCACGGCAAAGGGTCTGAATACTTATGACCATGTGATATTTCAGTTTTTCTTTTTTAATAAATTTGCAAAAATTTCTACATTTCTGTTTTTTTCTGTCAAGATGGGGTGCTGAGTGTACAATACTGAGAAATAAAATGAACTTTTTGATTTTTGGAAAATGGCTGCAATGAAACAAAGAGTGAAAAATTTAAAGGGGTCTGAATACTTTCCGTACCCACTGTACTTCTTAATGCTTGGCCAAATGTTCATAACACAACAACCTAGTACCCGACCAACAGAGTATAGACGATTATTCAGGTGGCCTAACCTGGCCCAGTGCCCTGTGGCAGGTGCTGTCTGTGGTTCTCATTATCTATGCATAACATTACACAACCACAGTAAAAACAATAAGGTTACTTCAACTGACTATTCATTCAGCAGCTAAATCCAGGCAAGCAAAGCAAAACAAACAATATAACCATATTAAAAATCACACAAATAGCTGCAGTTCAGTTAAGTTCAGAGAGAGGAGGTGTCATTTCACTCACCTTTTTTGAAAAAGAAGTCTGTCATGGTGGCGAAGTGGTCAATAACCAAGTTATAGAATTTTCCACTGGCTTTTCGTCCTCCGCAACAACAGAGTCAGTTGAAGTTTGGCGATACTACCTAGCCACTCTGTACAAATATAGTTTTCCTCATTGAACGTCCAAAATCCCTTTTTTCTCTCCACGCCCAGCTCCAGTTTTGGCGTTGGTCTTCCATCAGATTTAATCTTAAATTGCTGCTGTAGTGGTAGTGTAGCATAACTACATTGATATAATAAATTTATGAGAATGAATACCAAATTATGAATTTTAATATTCAGAAAATATTAATATCCATAGCTCTCGTTTCGCAGGGGCACCACCCGATATACCGTTCGCCCAGGGTCTCGGGACTCCCTGAGTATGGCTAATAATTAGACAATTATTCACTAGTGATCAGTTTGTTAACAATCGCTCAATTATCTTAAATCAGTCAGTCTCATATAGAATGGTAAATTCTCTTGGCAGGGACTCAGAGACAGGCAATACATACAATTCCTTGGTTACAGTGAAGTTTATTAACCAACTAAGGTGATATAAAAATTTGGTTAAATACATCAAATAAATAGACAATGGCTAAACAATGAGAATGTGGATTTCAATTGTGGAAGTATTTGACTCATATGGCGGAAGAGAACTAATGAAAGTAAGCTATGAGTTTAGGAGTTAAAAAGATAATCTATTAACACTATTGGACATCACTGTTCACAGAATGCCTTGTTTTGCCTTACGGTGGGTCGGCGGCCTGCTTGGCCGGTTGCACGGGTCCCACGCTAGCTGCCCGATTCCTGGCTTTTTGCTAGGGAATTCTCTGGGGTTCTCCATGTCTGGAATGAAGAAAAACCCTCAAGGGTTGGCCATCCTCAGTCTGGCAATTAGGCTGTTCTTCAGGTGTCCTTTGTTACCGCGTGGCTTGGTCTGACCTCGGTGAAGTTAGCTCGACGAATAAAGCTTAAAAAGGGAACTTGGTCGTTCTTGACTTAGACTAGTGTAACTTAACAGTCTACTAACTTTTAACAAACAAAATAAAATAAAAAGCAAGTAAATTGCTGGAAACGAGGGAAAGCTGATGTCGCGGCACTTCGCGGGTGTAGCTTGAAGCGAACAAAGCTTTTGTTGCGCCGGGCCGAACTCCTAGGGAGTTACCGGAAGAGGGGGCACGCCGGGCACGTGCCAAAGCGCCGTTGAAAAGCCCGGAACAAACAGGAGACCAGAGCGAAGAGAAGAGTGCAAGAGGGGGAACGACAGCGCGTGTCGCTGTTTTGTCTGTTGGGGCGTGGTTCCCAGAGTGCCCTCTGTACTTAGTTTCCCGGAGGGCGGGCTGTTTCCGGTTTCCGGTCTTTCTAAACTTTTAATATGTCTATAAAAAAGGAAAAGAAAATCTATTTGCGCGTATTATAATCAAGTATCTTCCCACAATCATACCTCAATTGTCAAACGGTTGTACCATTCTAAGTTTAAGCATTTGATAACAGGAAGAACAGTTGTCAGAAGTTAGACCTTACAAGGTTAACACTTCATAGGAATCACAGATGAGAGGAACTTAACTTGCTTTCTAAATATAGGCTATTGGCTGTTACACGTTCTTAGAGAATATAAGCAAGATACACGAGTGGCATTAGATTATTGACAAGATAAATACGGAGTGACATTTATACATTAACGGCATTTCAGACGATGGCATGTAATACTTATTTTGTCCACTTGGGGGAGCTCAGTTTACATGACGATAGCTTGGATTAACCCTAAGACAATCTTTGCTCAGGAGCTGTGGAATTTGGTTACACATAAAATGAAGGAATGTCATTAACCTTGCTGAAAATTAAAACACTGCAAAAGTAACTTATTTAGATTCTTTTCAGCAATAATATCAACATCAGATAGCAACAACATGGTAACATAACTACTCAAATAGAGGCAAACGTAATCAAGTAACAAAAAGATTATTTTATTAAACAAGGTAATGCTTTGAGTCTTGGGGAGACAGCAGTCTTTGTTTACACAAAGATGTTCAGGGCTGTCCCTGGTGTCCTGGAGTTTCTCCAATTTGAATTTGGCTGTGAAAGGGAGTATCTCCTTTCATGTGAGGTAATTAAACGCAGAGGAAGGTCAGTTGCCATGGTTACGTGTGGGGGGCAGTTTAGGGTTTCCTGCCCTCTCTTTAAGAAGAGTTTTGATAGGCTGTTCAGGAAAACGCTAATCGCTGGTCAATGTTCCTTTTGTCAGTTTAACAGTCAAGCACCGCGTTATCTGGCTGCAGCATCAAAAGGTGGCCAGTTTTTTATGATCAGGCTGCTCAGAGACAGCTCTTAGGGAGGGAAAAATCTCTCAAGGAGAGAAAAGGAGGAATTTGAGTCTCCAAATATAAAATGCACCAATCCACACTGTTGGTACACAACAGTAGTTTAGTAAAACTATTTCTTATAACTAAAAACTCCAAATCTCCAACCTCCATAACTGCACCAGCTAAAGTTGGTTCCCGTTATTTCATCTGAATGACGTTGATCGCGTGCTGTGATTTGATTGGCATGAAGCCAGACAGCGACTGGCTTCCCTTGGCATCATCCTGACTAATTACAGTTAGGCAGTGGCATGACAGTGGCCTCATCTGATTGGTTAATCATTTAATTTTTTTTCACAAAGGGATGCCAACTCTTCCTAGCTTCCTCGCGTGATCAGTCTACAGTGGTGCAATATAGTGTTTCACCACAAATCCAACGCGTAGCATTTAGAGGGGCGCTGTTTCACTTATTGTAAGACAGTGAGAAATGGGGAAGAGATGACCGCAACAGCTTATAAGATTGTGTTAAACATTGTGTTTTTATTGAAATGATATATAGAGTCTGATAAAAACAGGGGAAGCCTGGCTTCCCTTGGCTTCAGGGAGAAAATGCCACTGGTTGCCAATCTGGTCAGCAACATGTAGCTTACAGCTGAATCGAAGCTGTTTACGGGCTTCTCACTGACCTGCCCTTCTGATTGGCTAGTAGTCCTTAACTAGGAACTGCGCATGTGCAACTCCCAACAAAAATCATTTAGAGACCAGATGTATCACTCCAAAGCTAAAACAAAGCCTTCAACACACAGGGTGCAAAGAGGAGCTGCAGCAATGTGCAGTATGACAAAAATATGGTGTATTTTGAAAATGAAACCATGTAAACCAGTTCTGGTACAAACCCTAAATAGGATTTTGAACCTTAAAATGAGCACAGTACCACCTCTTTAAGTAGAAGCAGAGCAAATCTAACCACATATCAACCCGTCAAATTATTAAAGTAATTGTTGGGAGGACACGAAAACTGACTCTCCCACTCTCTGTACCTAAGCTGGAATGCACTTGGAAAAATGAGAAGACACTGTGAAAAGAAAATGTGTGAAAATATTTAATTTCTTTAAACAAAAAAGTGTAGTTTAACAATCCCATTGTTGCATTGATTTTGTATTCACGGCAAACTGCTTCATTTACTGTCTCATTAAATCAGTTGCAGTGACCAATCAATAAGCAGTGTTTCAGGGAAAGGATTTTCCTGTCCAGTACAAGACTTGCACATGGGGTACACTTGTGTTTCTCTAATCAACAATGTTTTTCACCAGTGTATTCACTCAAGTATTCACTTTATGCTACTTTAGACCTACTCCACTATATAGAGGCAAAAAGGAAACTTTTTGCTGCTACATTTATTATTATTATTATTTTAAACTACCATATATAAACATATAAAGCACTTAATTGAAGTTTCACCTCAGCTAAATACATTAAAATGCTGCTTACACAGTAACGCAGTATTCAATACTGTATGTATTGCCATTACTTTATTACTTCTCTAAATTTACGTAATTAAAAGTTTGAATGCAGGACTTGTAATAGGTAATTATAATTTAGTTAAGTAAAGGCTTTTAATGAATACTCCACCGCTGCTGCCGGTGTGACGGAACTGGAGAAGCTGTTAACAGGTCTTGGGAAGGATTACTGTATATACTACTGACTATTGTATGTGAAAAAGTTGTGAAAAGTTCAATAAAGCCTTTTGTGACTCTTTTGTGGTGTCCATCATGAGTCCAAAAATGTTACAGAAGTGCAATAATGAATTGGTGGAGTATTCTTATGTTTTATACTCCTCCTCTGATTTTTTTCTTATCTCTCTGTGTGTCTCACAGGATCTACAAGTTCATCAATGTCAGATCATTGGCTAATCCGCTTGACAGGGGACAGTAAGAGAGGCAGCCTGGTGTCTCGATCCTCTACTGCCTGCCCATCTTCCATACCTGACTCACCCGAGTCTCCAGTCTTCCTTGAGAATGGTTCTAAAGAGGAAAGAGGTAAGTGGCCACACCCAGGATTTGCTCTAATCAGATTAGTAGTTTAGTTATAGTTTACATTTAAATGTAAAAACTAAAAGCTTTTCTTCATTGCATAATTTTAGGGGGTTTTGAGAACAGGCCATTTATCAGGGGTCTTCAGGGACGCAGTGTGAGCATGAGAGCCCCCAGCAAGACCAAGGACACCCTGAGCAAAGTGCTTCCTATGCGCTGGTCCTTGGGTTCAAAGGACAGACGGAAACCTGATCCAGTGCCTCAGTCTGCCCAAGATCCTGCCCCTGTGGAGCTCGTACAGTACTTGGAATCTGGCAGACGGCCCCGTTGCACAAAGGATCCTATAGTAACATTGATGAGCGAACCACGCAGTACAAAGGAAGCTGCTGGGGGCCGGGCTGCAGCCAATGTCCGATCTTCCAGCGTTGGGAGCATCAGTTGTGTGGGTAAGACAGGAAATGAGCTGCCATACGAGGCTGCACAGGTCCCGGAGGGCCAGAGGAGGCTGTCAGATAAGACAGGCAGTTTGAGACGCAGCAAGGGGAGCCAGACAAGAGATGACAGGACCATGAATATCAGCAGTAGCTCTAACAGTAACACCCTCACCAGGAGGAAGGATGCCAGGAAGCAGAGCTCCTCCAAAATCTCCCTGGATACTGAGACAAAAAGGAGTTCCAGTGCTGGAGTTCAGCCCAGCTTCAGCACTCCCAGCCTTCAAGACGGGACTTTGAGAAGACAAAAAGGGGACAGGGTGGATACGGAACACCATGGTACATTTGAAGGAAACTCTAAGACCAAAAAAGGAGAAATTCCCAAGAGCCATGATGGACTACTCTCCTTCTTCAAAGGTAATTTCCTGAAGAAAGATAAGGACTCAAGGAAGTCCAAGGAGTGTGAGTCAGGGAAAGGAGTAGGTGAGGAAGGAGGCAGAAGGACCCTCTCTAGGCTGTCACTGTCCAATGGAGCAGCAGTAGGAGGAACTGGGGTGGAAGGACGCAAGTCTAATGGCCATCTGAGTGATGCACTGGCAAACGGTAAGGTTGGACGAACCACATCTGACATCAAACGCTCCCAGAGTTCATCCAACATCCCCACCAAAGCGGAGCAGAGCGTGCGTAGGACAGCATCTTTGCATCGTACCGGGATGCCTACAGCCCCAGCACTGTCCCGCAGCCTGACAACAGACAAACCGTCTTATGGCACCCTGCAGAGGACTCGTTACAGCACAACCTCGCTGGGACGCAAAAGGACAGTCCCGGAGTCCAGCTTCTGACACAGAGATATTTAACACATCCACACACTCGCAAAGCCTTTTATCTGTTATAAAGTGAATGACAAGAGATCAAAGCAATAGCGCTCAATTAACAGTGATATACCTTTTTGTTGCCAGAAAATAAAATGATTTGCAACATGGAACTGAGAGACACTCAGCAAATGAAGGGTCCTTTAATACTGGGATATAAAGAGCAGAATGAAATGATGTGACCTGTCCATCAAACGTCAGAGGGAATCCATTTTTATTCTGTTTTTTAAGACTTAAAACAAGTGCCTGAGCAACGAATATGCAGTTTAGACCAGTGAGTTTGTCTGTTTAGCACTGGAAGCATGAAATCTTACACACACACACACACA
Source organism: Micropterus salmoides (assembly GCF_014851395.1). Classification (NCBI taxonomy): domain Eukaryota; kingdom Metazoa; phylum Chordata; class Actinopteri; order Centrarchiformes; family Centrarchidae; genus Micropterus; species Micropterus salmoides. Next base: position 17,301,495 of record NW_024040263.1, on the reverse strand, counting down.
CACACACATACACACATAACATCCACATTTGTGTCTTATTTTTGTAGTGTATGTTGGAATTCATCACTCTATTTTAAAATGTTATGTTTTTTTGCTTACAGTCAAGACATACTGATTGTGTTCATTTTTAAGAATGTAATGTGTCCAGTTTATTAACTTTGATGCTTTGAGGTTGCAGGTTCTGATTAACATCAATTATTCATATTTAATTATGGCTTTGAACACAAGGCACTGTTTTTATAAAGCACTGATGTCTGGGTCCTCATCGCAGTTGATGTAAAGTTAAACCGACATTGGAAATACCATGACCTCTAACTGTAAAAACTTGCTGGGTATGAATGGTTTTCTGTAGAATTACTTATGTGGGTCCTAATTCTTTCTTGGCTAAAACAATGAATCCCTACTAGGACCAGCAGCACTTTATAGCTGAGCCTGACTGACCTCCCTGTAGCGGAAGGGAATTTACAAAATACATTTGTCTGCTGTGAAATTTAATGTTAATGCCCACCCTTAGAGAATGTTTTACACCTTTTTTATAACATCAATTAACCCTGCTGAATGCATTCCAATGTTGTGTTTTTTTCTACTGCTTTGGTATAATTACCATATTTGTCTTAGTTTATATTTTCCTGTGTTTTCCAGAACTTTATCAACTGTCAAATGTGCATTTAGCTGTGGGTAATATGAAGGTGGTGTTCTAGTGAAGTTCTTGTTGAAAATCTCTCTCTCAAAAATAACTCCTTGCTCTTTGATTGTGAGGAATATTCACCAGAACCTGACATTCACTGATGCAGATTTTTGTAATCAGTTATCAGAAGGAGAAATACTACACAAAACACCAATATTAGGGCTGCACGATATGGCAAAAAAAAAACCTCACTGATATTACAAGTTGCAATATTATTCATAATTGGTGGGAATGATCATTTTTCCATCACAGTTTTCATTTAACTAAAACAACTATTAAAATCATGATGTGACTTTTGTTGTTTGTGTGTTGTTTGTAGGCTGGGGCATATCAGCAGCACTACAGTATTTAATTATAATTTTCATTTAATCACATTTTACCTTCATCAAAAAATTTTAGTTTCTGATTGGCTCGGCCATATTGCGATTTCGAAAATAATTCCATAAATTGTGCAGCCCTAACCAAAATGGATGCAAAAATGCAAGTTGCACACTTTGTCCGTGTTTTAGGGCAGGGTTTAACAGAATAGCAGTAATCTGAATAATTTAATCTTTGGAAGATTCTTTTAAAAATGAAGTGAAATACAATTCACATTGTTATTCTCTGTTTATGTATACATTTACTGTATGTTTACTGTCAGTTAAGCTGCTCTTCACCTCCCCATGAAAACTGATTTGCTTTTAATATTTGCTGGTATATGCTGACTTCTGCTAGAAAGTAATACAGTATACAATGCACCTCTTCACTTTGTTTTCATTGTTTGATTCGTTTGAGCATTTGTTTGAAATACAGTGAGGAAAATAAGTATTTGAACACCCTGCTATTTTGCAAGTTCTCCCACTTAGAAATCATGGAGGGGTCTGAAATTGTCATCGTAGGTGCATGTCCACTGTGAGAGACATAATCTAAAAAAAAAAATCCAGAAATCACAATGTCTGATTTTTTAACTATTTATTTGTATGATACAGCTGCAAATAAGTATTTGAACACCTGTCTATCAGCTAGAATTCTGACTCTCAAAGACCTGTTAGTCTGCCTTCAAAATGTCCACCTCCACTCCATTTATTATCCTAAATTAGATGCACCTGTTTGAGGTCGTTAGCTGCATAAAGACACCTGTCCACCCCATACAATCAGTAAGAATCCAACTGCTAACATGGCCAAGACCAAAGAGCTGTCCAAAGACACTAGAGACAAAATTGTACACCTCCACAAGGCTGGAAAGGGCTACGGGGAAATCGCCAAGCAGCTTGGTGAAAAAAGGTCCACTGTTGGAGCAATCATTAGAAAATGGAAGAAGCTAAATATGACTGTCAATCTCCCTCGGACTGGGGCTCCATGCAAGATCTCACCTCGTGGGGTCTCAATGATCCTAAGAAAGGTGAGAAATCAGCCCAGAACTACACGGGAGGAGCGGATGACCGGGGCCATGTATTGCGAGATTTTGGGGAACAACCTCCTTCCCTCAGTTAGAGCATTGAAGATGGGTCGAGGCCGGGTCTTCCAACATGACAATGACCCGAAGCACACAGCCAGGATAACCAAGGAGTGGCTCTGTAAGAAGCATATCAAGGTTCTGGCGTGGCCTAGCCAGTCTCCAGACCTAAACCCAATAGAGAATCTTTGGAGGGAGCTCAAACTCCGTGTTTCTCAGCGACAGCCCAGAAACCTGACTGATCTAGAGAAGATCTGTGTGGAGGAGTGGGCCAAAATCCCTCCTGCAGTGTGTGCAAACCTGGTGAAAAACTACAGGAAACGTTTGACCTCAACAAAGGCTACTGTACCAAATATTAACATTGATTTTCTCAGGTGTTCAAATACTTATTTGCAGCTGTATCATACAAATAAATAGTTAAAAAATCAGACATTGTGATTTCTGGATTTTTTTTTTTAGATTATGTCTCTCACAGTGGACATGCACCTACGATGACAATTTCAGACCCCTCCATGATTTCTAAGTGGGAGAACTTGCAAAATAGTAGGGTGTTCAAATACTTATTTTCCTCACTGTGGTTATGCAAGACAAAAAGCAAAAAAAAATTATTTTAATTTTCCTCTGATTATAGGACAGTAAATCGATACATTAAGGCGGAATACATATGTATACAATGTGTATTGTTTGATTTGTTTTAAGTTAAGGCATTTTAACTCTTCCATAATCAGCAAGAACTCAAATTTAGAGGTTCCTTTGTGTATCTGGAATAATGAAGGTTTTGCTGTGCACTTTGTCTTTTTGCAGCATATGAATATTATGATGCATTATGATGTTGTTAATGTGTTTTGAGCTTAGCTGCCACTATATATGAACTTGTTTCACATTTAAATGGTTAGTTGTTCCCTTGTATGAAATACACAGTACAATTACATACTACATTACTCGTACTTTTGGCCTCTGTGCAGCTTCAGCCAAAGCCACTGGGAGTAAAGAGCTTCCCTTAAAGTCACTTTTATAACTGGTGAAGGAAAGAAGAGAATAGGCGACTTCCTAATCACTGATTTAAATTCTGGTTGTACTGTTACAGCATAACAGGCCATCTTGTTTGCTGCTACAGTGAAGTTTATGTTGGACGTGCACAGATATTTCCCATGGTGCCTTCTCAGGCTCTACACATGTAAGGCCCTACATTGATATTTGCACAGTGCTTAGATTTGCACTTTACACATACATGAATGCTCTACTACTAATATTTAATACGAGTTTGTAACTGAATGACATTGCAATTAGAAAAAGTTATCCTACTTATAATGACCCTGAAACTTACTAGGTTGATATTTAAAAACTATATGGTGATGTAGGTTAATTAAGATATATTAAAGCATAGTAAAAGCACTATATCAGCCTCAGAAATAACTGTGTATAATTGAACCGTAAGCATATTGTCATGGAGTACTCACCCTGATATTCCAGTTTCTTATTGAACCAGAAGCCATTCATAACCCTGCATCTTTTTATATAGTTTTCTTTCTGTATGAAGAATCACTCTGAATATACAGTTATCTGCTGATTTTTATGGCCTTCAGCTGCATAAAGCGAGAATAACACTGAATACTGTCTAAGCACTCAAACACAATACCAAGAACCTTTTACTCCCTGAAAACTAACACTATTAATCTTGTAGCTCTCTAATTTGTAATATACTTCCAAATGACTATCAATACTGGATTTACAGAAGATACATGTTGGTGCAGTTTTCTTTCTTGAGGACAGCACAAAAGTAAAAAAGTGAATTCTGTTTTTGGAATTCAACTGAGTCTCATTGGAGAAACCTAGCAATAATACTAAACAAAATGTTGAGGCAGTGTTACAGTTACACTTACTAAGCATGTCTTACTGGGGACCATTTTATTAAGGCAACATTATGTATTAATTGTATCTTAAAATAACTGCTTCAAAATCATTTTGATTTTATAGTAATACGGTGAATGGGGTTTCTGTCATTACACTTCCTGGCTCTCAGTGCCAGCTGCTGCTTTGTGTAGTATTGGAATCCCGGGAAGGACATTTTTCACAACAGTGGTATAATGGTTTACGGCACCAACATGACTCTTCAACAAGTGAGCTATAAGAAAAAGTAAAAAGTATATATTGTACAATGAAAGTTCTTTGGAAGAAGCTTGGTATTCTCAGTGTGAATACCATGGCAGAGACTGTGACCTTGTCAGAGGAAGTGAGGAAGAGAAAAAGCGTGACCAAGCATGAGACCATAAAAGAGTAAATATCAGACTGGTTTTTACTGAAAGGATGTATGTCAGATGCCGAGCTGGCCTTACTGCAGTTGGACTGGTCAGTAATAAATAGCTGGCTTGCTATGTCTTGTGTTAATAATAATATTTTTTTTATTTGTAATGCACTTCATATTTAAGCAAATCCCAAAGTACAAAAATTTATTTGAGAGGTTTGGTATCACATTGTGTAGCCATCATTTTTTGAGTGTGTAAGGAGATGTCTTGGATAGATTCTACTTTCCCTATTAAATAACTGCTTTAGTTTTCCATGTCTAGTTGTGCTCTTTGTTTAAAATAATTATGTAAGGTTTTACAAGCCAAGTTAGAGAAACTCCAAGACAACATTTCCCACCATATAGAGTCCATAAAAGAAAAATAATGTGCCACACTTTTTATTCTCTTAGTAAATTTTTCAATTCCCTTTGCCTACAGCTTCATCGGCAACAACGTACAAAACCCTTCAACAGCACCCATAACTCTTCTTAAAAGGCGCCTAAAATTTCCCCAAAACTTGTCTCTACATAGATGGCATTGTAACATAACATAGCTTTCTAATCTAACACTCATGGCATCAATTAATCTTGTCATTAGACATAGATACATACATTATTCATTTTCTTTGTGGAAACTCAACTACTGAAACGATGCATTGAGTGATGTCTAAATCAGTTGACTCACACACACAACCCTTATAAGAACCTACACCACATTTATTTTTACAAACAATGTAAGTAAGCTGTATTTTCTTTGCCAGTTTCAAGTGACTAAGCGATAATAGTTGATGTCTTATTCATTAATTTTGGTCCTTTGCACAAGTTCCTACTCATCTTCTTTGAGCATTTACATGCAAAGTTGAAGATTGAAGAAGTCAAGCACAGCGGCTTTAGTCCTCAACACTCAATACACTATTAAACCACGAGTCAGATATTTTAGTTTTCTCCTTAAAATGTCAAGAGGGATTGGGGGTGGCTTTGTTTTGACTGCAGCTGCTGTTTCGTCTTTCTTCAACTAAAGGTTTACCTAAATGGATTCACAAACACTGGCATTGTTAATTGAAGACACAAGTAGCAAATACTTCTCATAGACCAAAATCACCATAATCACACAGTTGATAATATCACACACGGTGGCTGGAACTTCATGCTCTTAACAGCCGAGCTCCCCTCAGATAACAGGGAAAAGATGACACCTGTGATTTTGTATGTAACAAAATACACATCGACATATCATATCTATAGTGTAGTCCATGCATGCATGAAAAGTCTGTACTCTTGTGAAACTGAAAGAAAACCCAGAGCTTTATTTGACAGAGAATAAAAACTCACCTTGAACCTGTAACATTCTGAACGAGAACATTCATGCTTACCTTATTCATGCAGACCTTTTTCTTTTTTTCCCAATGAATCTTCCACTAATATAAAACACCAGGGCCGTATTTATCAAGCTTTTCAAAGTGCCATTTTAGTCTTTATTTACTCCTATTTTTAAACTTAAGAAGAAAAACAAGTTATCAAATTTCTTAAAACTAAGAATCACTCTTACACTCCCAGTTAAAGACAACTCGAGAGGTCTCTCAAGTGGTTGGGAGTTGCCAGTAGGGGCTTGGCACTGTAGAGACAGAGACGCGCAAATCTTTCAGGAGAGGAAGAATGTTTCTGAATTATTTGATGATAGACGGGGTTGGACAGCGCAGGCATAATCTTTGTCGGCGAGTTGCTGAAGGATGTCTCACCACTGACTTTACGCAGTAATGCATTTTCAGCTAAACTGAAGGTGGTGATGATAATTTGTTTCTTTGCCACAGGACAAACGCAGCAATGCTGATGATTTGGGGCCATCACAACCATCAATAAGCCAAGCTTAACTAATTGTCACGCATTTCATCGACTTCCCACACTTAAATTAGGACTGAGATGCTTGATAACTAACTTTTACATAGCTTTACTCGAGTCAGTTCTTTGCAGTGTCAGTAATTCTGAGAAGCTTGATAAATATGGGCCCAGATCTGTACCCTTAAAACTACTGATGCAGAATTAAATATATTCACTTTATGTATTTTGTTTTTCTTTGAAGACAAAGCAATCGATCATTTATTTGAGAAAGCAGTGCTGGTTTATAAAAGGGCATAGAGTTTGAACGTTTTGCATTATAAAAGTTTTTTTTTTCTTTGCATGGCTCAATCCACATGTGGCCACATACACACAATGTTTACTCTGCCAAACTGAGCACTTGTGTACTAACAGTTTTTGTGAATTTTTGGTTAAAGATGTGTTATATGCAATTTTTCTACATTTTATTAAAAATAAATCTGTAAAAATATTTGTTGATACACACAGAGAACTCTGTGTGTAAGTGGTGTGTGTGTGTGTGTGTGTGAGAGAGAGAGAAAGAGACTGAGACTTAATAAATAAGCTTATTGCCATTGATATTCAGCTTGTGGGGTGTAGTGATTTGGGAATGTATTCCATGTTGTGCATACAGAGGCCTGTACCACGAAGCAGGTAACTTTTTTCAGGTTTTCAGTACCACGAAGGTGGTTCACTTCTTACCGGGGTAGATCTCCATGGTAACTTATGCTGAACGGCTAACCTGCTCCGGAGCAGGTTATGTTCCAGATAAGAGATCAACTCTGTGAAAACTCCGCCTACTGACCAATCAGCTCTCTTGGAAAATGACATCACCATCTGTAGGAGATCCCACACACTGTTTTAGCCTATAGGCTAGCGGTGATGTGGAGAAACGTCTCGGGTTACGTATGTAACCCTTGTTCCCCAAGAAGGGCTGAAATCATGAATCAAACTACTCCAATCCTATTGGCGTTGCTAGAACGGTAGCGTGTGACGGTGTAACTGGAGGCGTATATAAGCACGCCGGCACACCGGCTCTTCAGGTTCAGGTTCAGGTTCCTTTATTTATACCCGTAGGTAAATTACGTTCCAGAGAATAAGTTTAGGCTATTTCTCAATCGTATAAACAATAACATCATACAAACAGAACAAGACACTAAAATCACATTAAAACAATCTACTCCATCTTAATACTATTCATAAAACTAATCCCTACGGGAAAAAAAGCTGTTTGTATATCGTTTTCTTGTACACCACAGTCCTCTAAACCGTCGTTTGGACGGCAGATACTGAAACTCATAATACAGCGGATTGAAATACTCATGCGCTGTACCTACCTAGGTTCAGTAGTGGTTCCCCAATCAACCTACTGGACCATTTCACAATCTGGTTAATAGAGTTCCGACTCTTTAACGTTCCCGTACCAAGATACCAGAGAAAAGGAGAGTACAGATTCAATAAAAGCACGATAAAACATAATCAACAGTGTTTTCTCAATTTGAAATTGACACAGTTTCCTTAAAAAGAACAGACATTGATGACCCTTTTTACACACCATTTCACAGTTGGCTTCAAAATTCAGCTTTGAATCAATGATTGTCCCAAGGTATTTGTAAGACTGCTCACACTCCACTGTTTCTCCCTTAATGGATGTGACTTCATGCATATGGACATTCCTTCTGAAATCAATAACCATATCCTTGGTCTTCAGTACATTTAAATGAAGGTGAGACTCCTCACACCACTCAACAAAATCATTAATAATTGGTCCGTGACTGTTCTCATTATTCTGAAGCAGACTGACAATTACAGTGTCATCCGCGTATTTCAAAACCACCTAATATAGCTTTCATACTGGACCAAGCCGAACCCAATTTATTTTCAGCCCTCTGACTCTCTAATCTCACTTTGTAATTCTTTTTTGCTTTTAGGATTTCTACTTTCAACCCCCTAGTGGCCGCTAGTTTGTGTGAATCAGTAAATTCATCTAGTTTAAATACCCATCTCTTATATTCTATACTGGATTTAACAGATTTAGTCATCCATGGTTTGTTATTTGGATAGATTTTAACTGGCTTACTAGGAATTATCATATCCCTACAAAAAGCAACATAGGAACAGGTCACATCAGTGAGTTCATCCAAGTCATTACCACAACTTTCTCTAAACATATTCCAGTCCGTGCAATCATAACACTCTTGTAAACAGAGCACAGATTCCTCAGTCCAAACCTTTACATCCTTTGTTTGCGCCTTCTCTCTCCTTAAAACAGTCTTGTAGGTGGGCAATAAAAACACACAGTTGTGGTCAGCCGAGCCCAAAGGAGGCAATGGAAGTGATTTGAAGGCGTCCTTTACTCTTCCGTAGCACAGATCAAGTGTTTTATTCCGTCTGGTTGGGCAAGTGACGTATTGATAGTAATGTGGAAGGGCTTTTTTCAGTGACACATGGTTAAAATCACCCAATAACAAACTCGGCGCTTCCGGTGATATCGACTGTAGTTTTTGTACCACCTCAGAGATGGTACTAGCGGCAGAAACGGCATCTGCCTTTGGAATGAATATACACCGCCGTCATAAAAATTTGTGGAAACTCACAAGGCAAATAAAACGGACGTAGTGATACTGCCAAAAGTTCGACATTCGAAGTGCAAATCCGTTCTCGAACAGTCACAGCACTGCAATATTGTTTGTTAACATACAAACATACCCCACCACCCTGTTTTTTCCCCGTCACTTCAGCATCACGATCCAAACAAAACGGTGTCCCAAATCCATCGATGCACAGGTCTGTGTCTGGGTCCTGCTCGTTGAGCCATGTCTCCGTAAAGGCCAAGATGCCACAGTTTTAAAATCCTTCTGGAATCGGACATACCCCTGACGTTCAACCGTTTTATTCCTCAAGGACTTAACATTCCCCATGATCACCGAGGGCAGAGGAATCCGGGACAGACGCTGTTTCCTCAGGCGTAACTTTACACCACCTCGCTTTCCCCGCTTCCTTCTCCTTCCCCTCGTTTTTTCCGTTTTTTCGCATGGCTGTCTAAAAATAAAGTCCGGAAGCCGTGGGACAAAATCCACCACGCGCATCGAAAGTGCACAGTTTAACTGCAGCAGCACCTCTCTTGAGTAGTGCAACCGGCTTTGCCCGTCGAATTCATTAGAGTCACAAACGCTGTAAAGTCCACAAGACAATGAGATAAAATAAGTAAAATAGATCCATCCTTGCGCAAGCCCCTTCCCGTAGGACACATTTGAATAAACTTTAAAGCATAAAACTAAAAAATAAAGAACATAGAACATAAGAAACAAGGACATGAGAACGCCAAACTTTTCACTGCCGGTCGCTGCATGGCATGCTATGAAGCAAGGCACTCCAGACGGGGTGAGGTGTGGCGGACTGACGAAGTGTCTCGTTCCCCTTCTCAGGGAACAAGGGACGTTCCCCTTCGAGGGAACTGCAACTGCGTCGGTGGCGACACTATGGAAACGAGATCCCACCTGCTCGTAACCCGTATCAGACGGAACGGATTTCCCCTTGGGGAGAATCCCTTGGATTTTAACCACCACTGCAGAGCTCTTATGTGCAGCAGGCCAGACGGGATTACGCTGGATGCTGCCACCAAGAGACCCAAAAGCTCCACCACATCCAAAAGCTTGTCATAGCTGGGCGCTGACTGATGACGTTGATCCGGCTCCCGGAAGTCTTCCTCCTCCATAATGCTGAGCACATCCAGTTCCTCAGAACCGGACAGCCGCAGCCTCTCTGGGCTCACACCTCGAGCGGGAGAGGCCGAGAAGCAGGCTTCCGAACGGGGAAGAGGGGAATCGGAGCCAGCAGACGAGGAACAGGAAAAAGCCTCAGCAGTCCCGATGCCCTCGGAGATGTGCCTGCTGAATAGAAAAAAGCTAATGTGTCCGGTGTGCCGGCGTGCTTATATACGCCTCCAGTTACGCCGTCACACGCTACCGTTCTAGCAATGCCAATAGGATTGAGTAGTCTCATTCATGATTTCAGCCCTGCCACACCCAGAAGCATTCCCATAGTGTCGTCACCGACGCAGTTCGAGTTCCCTCGAAGGGGAACTCTTGACTATAGCGATATCATCCTACAGAGACTGATTAAAAGCCTTAGGCTATTGTTGCCTACAGGTTTTTACAGTACAGCAGGATAAGCCTATTTACTGCTTTGAAATGTGTTTAATATTTTTTATTTGCTCCCAGTCCGTTTCACACACCCGCAGCCGTTAAAATAAATGGGTTTTATTTTTCTTATGTGAGGCTGAATATTATGAGCAGTTTGGTAGGGATATTGAAATAGGCTACTAAATTTTAAAAATGAATGTAGGCTATTTATTTTAGGTTAGTATAGCTTCCTACTACAGAGATTGTAGTCAAGGTGGGACTGAGTTTTCAGTAGCCTAAATGTTGAGATTCAGTCTTTGAACCACTATTGGAGCACAATTTATGGCATGAATGGATTTTTCATTTCATTGCTTTATGAAGTTAATTTTGAATAATGTTTGGACACTTTTGAGTGTGTTAAATAAATTAATCTCATTTTTTAAGTGACGACAAGTTTTTTGCTTAAATTGTCTTCTGTACATCATACCTATTGTTTTATTTTTCAATACAACAAATAAAAAGGTATAATTGATGACTATGGCCTTCAGTCAAAACCTTTTAGAAGCGTCATTATAAATTTCACTTAAAAATAATGTACCAAAAAAAATCATCATATATTTCATCAAATAACAAACAAAAAAGCAAATAGGGGGAAAGCTATCAGGTCGTTTTGGTGTGACTATACAGTCCTTCTGTGCAGAAATATAAGTTTAGAACGTTAAAGTATGTACAGTAGAAAGGCCTCTATCACTGTCACCTCATCTTATGTTTTGGATATGATTTTAATCTGCAAATTAACTATAGCTGTAAGATAAAGGTAGTTGAATAACTACAATATCTGCCTCTGAAATGTAGCAAAGCAGGATTATAAAGGGAATTAAAGTACAAGAAGATACAGCCTACCTAAAAATTCCTCCTGAGGTGTAATCTCTGGATCTTTAACTGCCAAATGCTCCATTAAGTTCACCAGCTAGTTAATTACCGTCTCTGGTGTTTGGTGCAGAGCAGGTAGTGTACAGTGGGTTTTTAGAGCTTTGCTACGAGAACGGAGATTGAACCAGAATACTAAAGATTAGGACCAGATTCAGGTGATAATTCTTGTAGGTTCGTCACTAAAAGTGATCCCTTTGACATTGTCAGTTTTTTTCATAAAATGACCGATTATAGCCGCTTTAATCAATATTTAGTTGTAGCCCGAACTTACTTACTTTCCAACAATATACAGCATAAAGAGGATGCCTTGCAAGAACAAGGAAGCAGAAAAATGGAACCAGCATGAAGTAAGAGCTTGGTTTCTGGGGTTGTAGTGAGGCTGAGGCTTCTCTGTCAAACCTGGTAACTACTGTAACTCAGAAGACTGAGTATTACACTACTGTGATAATACTCATATAAACATAGCTAAAAGGATTTTTATGATTCATCTCTGCAGAATTTTAGTGACCCAACCATCCTCCCACCCAGTAACATTTTTATATTACATGACACTTTGTGTTAACGCCTCTACCAGATTGATTACTTTAAACCTTTCAGGGCAACAGTGTAGGTAGAAAACCATTCATGAAAGTAGAGCACCAGCCTCCACATTGCCAGACGCACAGATGTGAGACTTGTTGTTGTGTTTCCCGTCTTGCAAAAGTGGTTAAGTAAAACATGCAGATCAAAGACACAGTATTATGCATACACACAAGTAATCTCACCCTGCCACAGATGTGCGCTGCTATCGAATTCGGCAGAGCATGGACATCAGAGATTGAGTGCAAAACACTCTTCAAGTAGCCTCAACACCCATGGGTCACTAGATATGCCCATAACTATTACTTAGCTGCACTTCATACTAATGTGCAACTTCCTAAGGTGTATGTGTCAGGAGAACAAATACTTTTTATGTCTTCTGTTTCCACAGTTGTTTGTTGAGTTGATGTTTATGACTATGTGTCTCAGATATGATTTACTGTCATGCTAGCGACATGGCTCTAGGTATGAGAATGTCTTTAAATCAGGTCCTCCACTCAAGTCCAGAATGAAACATCTCATTAACTAATTGATAGACTGCCACAGAATGTTGTACATACATTCATGATTCCAAAGAGAATGAATCCTAATGACTTTTGTGATGCCTTCACTTTACCTCTAACGCCATTTGCAGGTCAATGCTTTCACTTATTTTGTGAAATATCTCAACATCTACTGAATTTGTTGGCCCAAAAAAAATTGTACAGCCTCACAGAGCTCTTCGTGGCACGGAAGACATTTCACTTCAGGTAGATAGATATGTGGCAATTCAAATTCACACCCTTCAGTCCATTGAAGAAAACATTTTTAATGCTTTAAACACCACAAAAAAAAAAAAAACTTTCAGCGACAGAGATCTCAAAACCTCAACAGATGACACCAACTATTACATAACCAGACACCACTCAGGGTAAGTAAGAAAATGTTTACTTTTGTGATTTGGGTGAACTATCCCTTCAGTCTGGCCCTGTTTTTATGCCTCTATGCCTGTGGGTTATTCCTAGTCTCATGAATATGATACCTCAGGAATGTCTTAACTGCCATAACTCAAGAACTGCAGACCACATTTCACAGTTGGTCGACTCATTTGACAAGTGTTGAAAGCTCAACTTCACTGTGACATCATAATGTGTTGAAAAAATGGCACTATCAACTCCATAACTCCAAATAGGGAGACTGTGACCATATTTCACAGTTGGTCAGACACCGAATAGGTGATACTTTTGACTCAAAGGTCAGAGGTAATTGTGAGCTCAAAATAGTTTTTTTTTTAAGAATGAATTGGGCAATTCCGGATTTCACACACATTTTGACTGGGAAGACACAATGAGTAAACAATAACTAGCACAGTAAAGGCTTTCCTACATCTCGTCCATTCTGCTTTCACTTCCTGTCTCATTCTGAATTTCAAGCGTCATTGAAATCATGTGACTGCAAAAGTATTGGCGATAGTTAGTGAGTTTCGCCTACAGCTCATAGTGTTAAGGAAAGCAGCTAAGAAGTAAAATAAAAAGTCAGAATTTTTTTTTGACAAATATACAGAAATGTGTGATAGTGAGTTCCTGGCTAGCAATTTCCACGAACAGGCAGACTACTGTTAAGGGTATAAGCAGGGCAAAACTTAACAAGGCAGATGGACTGACTTATCCTTCTCTGGGAGAAAAACACAGGAGTCAGAGAATAATCTGGTAACAGGAACAAAAATCCCAATGAGAGTCTTTCAAAGTTGGCCATAGCATGAGTACCATGAAGTGAACAGAAGAATGAAATGCAGAGCCGTGGCTTTAGAACTGCAAGGCTTGATTGTAGGTGTGCAGAAAAGCCTTGATTGGTCTGCTGGGAGAGAGACTGGAGCACCATGCCCAGACACACACACACAGACACACGCAGAGGACAGGCAGGAGTCAGACAGAAACACAAGGAAGGGGAAAACGGGGTAAACACTAGGGACTGAGAACGTGGAACTACCAGAAAAATGCCAGGAGAAAACAAAAAACACATTTTGTGTGGCTATGCTCTATAAGAATCCATCTTTAGTGATCAAGTACATGTACCTGTTCAGCCAGTAAATCTATAAGGATCCTTCATTGATCAGTTCAACAATGTGTATTCACTGGAATCATATCATCAATCCAGTAATAATTACATTTAGCCAAAAAAATACACTTTACACAAAATACTACCTTTTCTTAAAGTCCTTCCAAGTATTCACTACATGGTTTATGAGTCTGTACAGACATGAATGTAAACTGTAACTTGACTGGTTGGCAGAGGCTAACAACTGCAGGGCCGTAAGTTTATTGTTGTATATTCTCACAAATGAACAAAGACTGTATGAGCAGGGGGGCCACCAGGAATTTTGGGCCCCATGACAAAAGAATGTAATTGGACCCCCTCTGCACAGCTGTTGTCACTACTTCTCTAGGACTTAACTGTCCCATCAAAAGCTTTACATAATTCTAATTAAAGGCTTGCAAGTGTCTGGCTTCTTGTAGTTCAATATTAGTACTAGCACAATATTTACTGCTGGTGATTTGTACATGCAAGTCTGCATACAGGATGCAGTTCAGTATTTGCTTCTCAAATAAATTGCCCTTCATGATGGAAATGATAAAGTCTGTCATTTAATGACCATAATTCAATCTAAATAAAGGTATCAAACTGGATTATTTTAATATAGTCTGTAATTTACATGCAGGCTGAGTAATGCTTCTGTCCAGCATCCAGTACAGACAGGAAGGTGTTTTTTTATTTTATTTATTTCATAATGATCATTATGTGATAATAATTTGTGTTTGAATTTCTGTCATTAAGAAATATTTAATTGTCTTTTTTTGTTATGGTAAAAAGAAGAGAGACAGTGAAATCTCCACAGAGTCCCTGGAATGATGCTAACTGGCATGTCATTAACACACTGTTGCTCACCTTCTTCACTGAGACAGGGAGGGCTACTGTTACGGGGAGACTGGGGCTCTGCTGACTCATCTGTTGTTAGTCTGCTAAAAGGGGCAGGGACAATGATTTAATATGAGTATCTTGCTAAACGTTTCCTTGCACTGATTAAATGTTGATGAAATGTAGGCTAACACTAGTCTGTAGCTAGCTAGCTTATTCACTGTGGACATTAAGCCAACAGGTTAATACCACTCACAGACTAAAGGCTACCCACCTGTCTTGGGGAAAAACTGGGTTCCAGATTGACATCCTTTCCTTTGTCTTTCCTCTCTCTCTTTTCTCTCTTTCCTTTTTCGTATACCAGATTTTGGTTTACTTGGCAACATTGTGATCACTGTATTTCTGCTGCATCTACTGACTGCAACTAAACACCATCACTGATAAGTGCGCTAAGGCAGGCAAACCATTTCATGCAGATTCAGGGGGGTGGTCGGTCAATATGGAGGTTTACTTTTTTTGTCAATGGGGATTTTTAACTTTCACTGCCAAAAACAAAGAGATCATTCATTTTATTATTATATTTGAAATATATTTATACTCAATGATGATGGTTTATATAATGTATAATAGAATACGATTTGATATTAGTTTATAATTATTTTTGGGGGGCCCTATCAGTCAGGGGCCCTTGGAATTGTCCTAACTTTTTCCCCTATAGGGCACCCATGTGTATGAGTATTAGACTTATATTATTTTCCCAGTGTTCAGAGTAACACATCAATAATTCCATCACTTTACATGTGTCATACAATGAGTGTATTATGTTAAATTTATCAGAATATGGAGATGGGGGTTGTTGACCCAGTAGTGCAGGCTTTTGTTGATTTTCTGAGTATAACTGGGAGTGTTCTGGTAGTTAACAGCTTATCCACTGTATTGCTGTATAATAGTTAAGACAACTTTGAGGGGAGAATTGGGTGTCTCTCTGCATGTGTCAGCTCATCCCCAGCTAATGTACCTTGACTCCTTCCTCTGTATGAAATGGCTAATTTTCTGGAGCGTTGGTGCACAAGAAACAGAGAAATAGAAAAGTGGTGCTCCACAGGAAACAATGAGCGCAGTTATGACTTGCACTATATACTGCTAATGTGTGTATTCCTTTATGCAGGGCAAGACACACGACTTCTAACACTTCTGCTTTATCCTTGGTGACCTTCATGACTTTAAGGAAGTGCCATTATACAATTTCATTTGACGAACAGTTCAGTCTAAACCTAAGTTATATAGGATAAAGGAGATCTTCCATAGGTGTCATTTACACTGGGGACACTGGGGACATGTCACATTTTGAAATGGCTAATTTGGTCTCCATCACTTTTTGAAAAAATGTGTTTAAAAAAAACCTCGACAAATAGCACCAAGAAATGTTGAATAACAAGTGGAAATGCTTTAAGAAGAAGGTTTATTTGCACAATAAGAAACGATGCAATACTATTTAAATATAGAAGAAACAAATGTGCACTGTCCAAAATAAACTGCTGATTACTGCATTAGATTCTGTTATATTTTTATATTTATGAATCGTCACCTGCCAGCTGATTTTTTTGTTTCCCTTTATAAAGACATTTCCACCGTAAATTGGAGCAGAAAATGTCTCCAGAATTTTTTGCCATGTGATGCAAATTCTTAAATACTTAATTTTGAGATGTGTTTGGTGTTTTTAATGCAGTGTTTCATTTTGCAGGAGATATGAGAGGCATAGCCCCATAACCTAGCTTTGGAAACGAGTGTAAGCAGTTGTAAAGCTGTCACAGAAAAGCAATTTCAAATCGTCTCTACAGTTATGACCATATTAAATTATTTATATCAGTCAATTGACTGATTCATATAAATTAACTGCTAAAATTACTTTGTGTTTTTTTCTAGCATGGTGTCTGCTTGACTGGATGGACTGAGCATCTAATCCCTGCTGGAGAATCTTGAAATTTTGCTCACAAACCATACAAATCTTAATAACCCCACTTTCACACCAAGTGGCAAATGGTTAAAGCTGCAGTAAATTTGCAACTCAACCTAAGCTGTCAATCTTAATGCACTGTCTCCCACTCTGGAACATATTCATGATGTGCCTGTTGATGGCTTATTTTCTTAAAAAATTAAACATAAATAAAAAAAACTCACACGCAAAACTCCATAAATATTTTGCAAAAGCAAACACTGCATCCAACACAACATTATGTCTTTTATATTTATTATTCTCAAAATGTAATGTTGTCTTCAAAATACACACACACACACACCTTCAAATGAATAGACATTTCTAAGAACCATTTGAACACTCATGCTCAGTAACACTATGATGAGCAGAAAATGCTAAAATCATAATTTTATCAATAGGCCATTTTCAATGTCACACTACATACTGGTTCTACAGTAGCCTGTTGTAAACTGTTGTGTTTTCAAACTCAAATTTAAAACACAAATACAAGCGAAGAATGTTTGTTATTCTGCTATACTGTATTGTGTAGTTATCTCAGCAAACACAAATGGATTTGTAAAGTGTTTTTCATACAGAACAAACAATAGAAAAAAGAAAATAATCCTTTGGCATATACTGTTAAGAAAGGCTGGAGCCTGTCTTCTGTTCCGGTCTGGCCACAGCACCTCAACAACATCGCAGGCAATGTTCTCCCTGGCCAGGCAGCAGGAGAAGTGTCACCTGGCATGGCAAATCCAACCCTGAAAAGCTTCTACAGCAGTATCTGCACATGAATCTTGCACAGTTTGCAGAACATACACCTTTAATCTCCTGGCAGTGAATACTGTAAACTCTGTGTCCGTTGGAATACAGTTCTCAATCTCATGCAGACATAAAACATACTTTCTGTTTACACTATATGGTCGATCTGCAATACTGCACTACTGTATTGATATGAAGTTCCATAATACTGTAATAAGAGAAGATTTCTTACATATTCTCATTTTGGAAAGTCTGGACGATTGATGCTACTGTGAACCTGCTCCACTTTGGCTGTATACTCTGGTGGCCTGCATCTCATCACAGATTATTGCTCTCCTTGGTCTTTCTCATCCTCCTCCTCTTCCTCTCCCTCCATTTGCCACTCTTTCCTATGTTGACATCTATTGCTCCAAAACAAAAGGGCTGTATTAAAAATAACATAGAAATACTACACTGACCTAGATTCATAGTATTACAAATGAAGTATTACTATAGCTAATGTGACGGCCCCAGGGCCTCTGCCAGGGTGTGTGTGTGTGAGTGTGTCTCTGTGTCTGTGTTTTGTTGCAGGGTGCACTTCCTGGTGGAGTGGAGCTGAGGCCATCAGGGAAATCAGAGGCAGCTGGCCACTGTCTCTAGATTGCATAAAACCCGCCCCTTCCTGATTGCTGTGGGCTTGACGGCTCTTCATCTTTTTGTAAAGCTTTAAAATAATTTGTTATATTTATTAAATTAAATTACTTTTGTTAATAAAACTCATTTTCCAGTAATCCCTTAAGTGCAGTTTCCTGTATTTCCTGTGGCCTCTGAGCTGGGCCACAACACTAATAAAATAGTATTACAGAAATGAAGATGGCAAAAATAATACTACAGAACTCTACAAACTTACAATTGTACACTATACAATTCTTATTGTATACTATATTGATTCTTGCCATTCATTTGGCCTGAGGGTGGCGCCAGAGGAAGGCCCAGCTGTGCTTCAAGCTGAATAATAGTGTTAGCAAGTTTTCATGCTAAGATGCTGACAGTGGTTCCTGTAACATGCATGCATACATGGTTAGCCTATGTAATGTTTGGCATGTTAGCTTGTTAGCAAGTTAGCATCTTTATGCAGTTTACATCGGTGAGTACGATATAGGCATACTATACTAAATACTATATATACATAGCAAATTATGCTGTCGTACTTTGTCTCTTGGTAATTGTGGTTGAAGCTCATCATGTCCTCTCCGAGATTAATCTATAGGCTACATGAGGGAAGAACACAAAATCTCTTCTGTTCTAAAGTCTGAAGAGGGGATTACAAAACATGTTAACATTTTAACATTACATTGTACATTCTTAATGTTATCCACAGCTTTTTAGTTCATGAAATACCTGTAGTCTTGATAAAGCAGCAACATGGCCTTTCATATGCATCTATAATTGGAGATATACTGCAAGTGTCTTGAGTGCTGCATAATTACACTTCAAACCATGTGGATACATCAATTAATTCTTTAGACATATTTTGCTCATCAGACCACACTATTCTATACACCAAGATCAAACAACACAAATTGTTTTGAGTTCTGTAAGATTTTTAATTACCTCATGCAACCTCGTGTGGCCTTGCTGTGGTGCCATCACTCCATCTCTCATCTCTCTCTGCTCCTCACTTATCAATAAATGATCAGATGCCTCATACTTATATATCCAGTTCCTATTTAGAGTTTATTCTTGTTTGTAAAGAAACCAAATGTTTAAAGACACATTGGTGTTTACTGAAGAGTTCAAATAATGGAGATTTGAGTTCAAATCAGTATCACATCATGGGAGTCCTGAGCTCCAGCAAAGGATCTCATTGCATTTTTGTGCTGAGAACGCCAACTTTTCTAGATGATCATAATACTTTTTTTGTTAGATTAAATTAAATGCACTACTCTGACCTTCACTCTATATCTGAGGACTGAAAATCCTAAACATCCGAGAGAGTTCAAATTTGCCTTGATTAAAATCTTAAGGCAGACAAAAAACAACCACAGTACAAAATGTGTTCACGTCAACAGTTTCATATATTTCTGTTACAGTCTACATATTGATTTATTTAGCTGCCAATGCTCACAACAGTACAGATAGAGTGACGCACAACAAAGTTAACATTTTTTTGGCTTCATGACAGACAGGAACAACAATTACATCAGAGTTTCTCATCCTTGGTGTCGGGACCGTAAGGGTTTGATAAGCTGGTAGAGTCATGGGGGATTTGTAAGACTGACAAACGTTTCATATATTCCTAATTAACCTAAATTTTAGATTGCCCTTTTAATGACTGGCTAGGGACAACAGATGAAAATCAGCCTGTTGAGCTAACTCTGGCTCATTTACAGTTATTTTACTGTTAATTAATGAGCGCTGTCCCTGTCAAATCAGCCTGGTATTGCCATTCCATGATATCACATTGGTCAAATAAACAAAGACATGAAATTAAATGAACTATATCATAATGTCTGTGTACAATCCATTCAGAGCTTCTTTTTCTGCCCTCTTAAAAATACAATACAAAAGTAGGTCAGTCCGACCACAACTTGACAACTCTGGCATCAAGATGATTATGAGACTCTGAAGACTGGGTCACAGGTCAGAAAAGTTTCAAAGAGTTTCATATTCAATGATTAAGATATTTTATATTTACATTAATAACCCTTTCCAAACATATAATTTCACAATCGTATTTATACATACGACAATATAACTTAATATCAATACAATAACATTGACAATACCTCACTGGCAATATGATATTCTTTTATGGATTTGACATCTCAGGTTATTCAGAACACAGCCCCTCATTTATATGTCTTTGAACTTCAGAGTGAATCGATACTGAAAATGCAGCAACTTTCATGGCTTGACAAATAGCCATTTTACTTATTGAAGATGTTCCTCAGGGACAAACACTACAACTCTCAATGCAACAGTTGGATGTATTGTGATTACACCATTGCAAATTCCTTGGAGTGACTGCTTTGTAATTGGCCAAATGATGCTAAGAGGCCATCCAGAAACTGCTCACATGAACTCACTCAACTTTACTAAATATCTGATTTTGGCTCCATAAACGAGTGTTTGAGATATCCCAGTAGACATACAAGAAAAACAAACGAGCAGAACCAAAAACATGTAAATATCCATAAGCTAAATTAATTAAAAATACAAATGGTAACGTAATTCTCCAATGGTTGTCACTATAGTGAGGTGTCATACAGTCATCTGGTTGAAAGTCGTCACATTTACTTACACTGCTGCTACTGCTTTTCCTAAAGAAAGAATAGTTTTGTAGAATGTTGTAACATAATTCCTCAAAATGGTGCTGCTATGTTGGACATCTGAGACCCCCTTTCATTCTTGCTATCTAAGGTACGAACAGATGCATCCTAGTATTTAACAGCTGATTGTTCAAGACATCAGAGATTAGATTTTCACAGAAATCACAAGACAAGAACAAACAAGAATGTTCATCAAAACCTTACTAACATCAGTGCAAGTATTTATGCACAAACTCTAAATGCTCCTAAAGCTCACAACTCCTTTTTTCCTTTCAACTCCTTTCAAAGAGCCAGGATAGCAGCCATGCTGGCCCAGCTTGGACTTGATTCTGTTTGTAAAGATCCTGTCTGGACAAAATGGGTCTCATGTTGACCAAGCAATGGAATTTAGAGACTGTTGCGCCCACATCGTTACAGAGACCTGATCCATCAACATCCCGGGTCAAGCACTCGGCAGGTGGTCCATGTTCCAAGCCATCAGCCTGTTTATTGTGAAGATGAAACTTTCATATTTTCATGTGGTTGCGGCTGTTTACATTCACCCCAGGTGCAAATTCATTTTTGTTATGCAGCCTTGTGCTGTATAATGACAAACAACCTTGTACCTTGTAGCCTAGCTTGTAACCTCTTTCAATTATTCATTCAGTACAACTGGTCTGTTTCTACTTTGCAAAGCTGAAATCTCAGCAATAGCTGCAAGAAATTGCTTGGTGTGTGTAGTGATATGTTTCACTTAATGTGTTGTACTTTTCCCCCTGCACAGTCTCTCTATATTAAACATGTATTTATGTACTGTTCACTATGATTTTAAATTTTTAAATGCTGTCCCTGAACAGCAATTATGTCTGACATTTCCTCCACTTGTCACAAATAACAGTATGTCAGCCAGGACCTACTGATATTTAGGACTAATTACAATTTCTATTTTTTTTTACCTGACGATGATGTACAGTCTGGTTAAACAAGGGGTTCTTAACCTTTCTGGCAGTCCGACCCGTTTTTGAGGTTGAAAATATTTTGCGACCACCCTAGATCACACAGAATGCGTTTTTGCACTGAGATGCGCCTTTTTAAAATTGCTTTCTATTGGCAGTGAGCGTTTTGTGGGCTGTTTATGCGCCCTGGGCGCCTCGCGTTTTGGCCGCCTGCTGCGCCTTGTGTTTTCGAAAGTGCGCTCTGAGCGCATGGAGTTGAAAAAAATTCAACTCTCGGCAGAAAAGTGCCCGACCTCATTCGCGTTTTTTTCCATTGTCCTATTTAACGAATGGAGAGAGGAGTCCTCAGTTGTGCTGAGGGAAGTTTACAGTGGATTGTCCGGAGACTGTAACAAACTGTCCCCAACTCATCCTAAAATATACCTTAAACCGACCATGATTAAAGGTTCAGTGTGTAATATTTCTGAGGATCTATCAACAGAACAGCAATATAGGATCCATAACTATGTTTTCAGTGGTGTGTAAAGACCTTACATAATAAACCATTATGCTTTTATTACCTTATATTGAGCCATTTAAATTTCCATAACCGTGGGTATCTGATAACGAACAAACAGTGCTACAGAGAACGTTTCGTCACTAAGTTCTTTTTGTTCTACTTCTGGTAGAATTCAGGCAGTGCAGACACTCATCACTGTGAAGCAGAAGAAGAAGAAGAAGAAGAAGAAGACGAAATATACTGCAGCATGTGCTGCGCTGTTTTTCTTCAGTGTTTGATCCACGTCCATCAACCTACGGGCGCTTTTGCAATTCCACAGCATCTTTAGGCAGAGGACATTTAGGGTACGTTTTCTGATGGCTCTTTCAGAGGTGTGTCAAGCAGGCTATAGTCTCTTTTAACGTTCTGACGTTAAAAGTTTGGTGGCTGCCACGCAACATGAAAAAAAACGCAGCGCTTTGCTATTTTACAAATTCAACCAAAAGAGGCATTGCTGTGCGCCTCGCGTTTTCGAACCAGCAAAGCGCTTTCTGTCTGATCGGTGCCTTTTTCTTCTTTGGCTTTTTACAGCGATTGGAATTACTGCCACCTACTGGATTAAATAGTGCAAAATATTTAAGAACCACTGTGTTAAACGATTCAGTTTTTCAATCCAGACCTATTATTTACAGTCATGTATAGGCCTATTACAGCCAAACTGGTATTAAGGCGTTTTCAGAATGTAGCAGATTAACTGGTCTTAAACCCATACCACTAGTGCAATTCAAAAGGAAATCACAGGTTTGTAAGACGAGTGAATAAGTTCAACTGAGCAAAACTATAAGATTTCATTGATTGTTTTTTCCTGGCTTTATGTACAAACTCAAGTCAAATTAAATGAAGGTTTGTGATGATTTGAACAGATTCAACAAATTGACCTATGACTATATATGTATTTTAAAAAGGTGGAACAAGCCCAGTAAGTGGCTGCAGCATGCTGGTTAGATAAATATAGACTCATGAATGATAGTTCAGTTTCAGGTCTTCGCTGAAAAAAAGAGAACATACTGTGTAAAAAAAATGCTCAAATTGAGTTGGCATTGCTGTTCAGAAACAACATGTATAGGTCTATGTGTTTTTCTGTTAATGTCCCATTCATAGTGCTTACCAGTTGCACAGATACACAGTAATAAAGTTATCGTGATTGTTGTTCCCTATTCATTGTGGGGCCTCATTGGACGGTATCATCTCAGAGGCTTGCGCCTGCTGAGCCCCTTCAGGTACCATTCTCACACTCACACTGCCACCATCAGTGGTGCTCGGGTTTACACGGAACTTTCGATTAACCGGGCGCACAGCCCTGAGAAGCTGTCTCTTGAAGGTCTCACTGAGGATAATGAAGAGGAATGGGTTGATGCAACTATTAGCATAGCCCATGCTAATGGCTATGTTGTAGGCATAGGAGAAAGCTAGGCTTGGCTTTTGCACCCCAAGGTGGACCAGCTGAAGGATGTAGTATGGGGCCCAGCAGATGAAGAAAGCCAAGCAGATAGCCACTGCCATCCGGGTCACCTTCTTGGTGCGCACCCTCAAACTACGTGGAGGCAGTGGTGCCACGCTGGTGGACATGTGCTGGAGGATCTTGAAGAACACCAGGCAGATGATGGCCAAAGGTATAGCAAATGCCAAGAAGAACTGGTAAAGCGTAAACCAATATGTGTCAGTGACTGGGTCAGGCAGAAGGAGAGCACAGGCCACCAGGCCATCTGGGAGGGGCATCAGGCCTGCGTACATCCACACGGGGATGATGGTGAGTAAGGACAGACCCCACACCAGGCCAATGACCAGTGCTGCCACACAAGGTGTGCGGACATAGTTGAAGCGGATAGGATGGACAGTAGCCAAGTAACGGTCGAGGGTCATTGCGGTGAGGATGTAAGTACTGACAATCTGGCTATTGGAGTCAAGCGCAGTGATGACCGTACACATTGCGGCTCCAAAGTGCCAGGTACCATTGCCCAGCAACTGGTGGATGAGGAATGGCATCCCGAGGAGAAACAGGAGATCAACAATTGACAAGTTTAAGATAAAGATGTCTGGAACAGTTTGCTTGGCACGGCACTTGGTCTTCTTCATGATGGTGTAGATAACAATAAAGTTCCCCATGATACCCAGAAAGCAGATGGTGCCAAAGATGACAGGGAGGATGGCACTGCAATAAAGGGCCCGATCTGCAGCTGGAGACAAGAAGAGTAGGGAGCAGCAGCTGAATATAAAGCAAAAATACTGAGCGGTAACATACAGTATTTTACATTAATCATGCCATACAAAACCTTATATTGTATCAGCATGCACAGTATGTAATACAATGATCATGTCACAGTGTATTAGCAAAAGCAGCAAAGTAATATCAATAATACTGGTTTGCAAGGGGATCATTTCATGGGCAGATCTATTATTGACACCGCAGTGAGAATTTATGAATTTTCTCCATCTTGCTCATTTCCACTTCGGATCATTTCAAAGTGGAAATGATTGATTTTTGTGCGTGCCTGCATGGGTGTGTGTGGGCTCACATCTTTCAATGCTATAATGATCCATATGATGTTAGAAGACTAGACCTTTCAATAAAATTTGTCATGGATATGTAATGTGTAGCCTACATTTTAAACATAGAAAAGTCACATGTCTCTGTCTTACCAAACCCATTCATTGACTTAGTCCTTTATTAACACTAAAATGATGTGCATCAATCTCTAAGTAGAAATCATAATATAGCTTTAATCAGTGGCAAAATTTAAATTGATCAAGGGAATAAAGGTAGGCTTGTTTCATATTTCTCAACATATCAGGTTGTGAAATGAATTCTCTACAGCCATTAAGCAATGGACTATGCTTGTATGAAAAAAGGATGGCCTACAAAATAACTTTGGGAGATAGAAGAAAAATAAACTAGGTTAAAGTACATCTAGCCTAGCCTATTTTTGTGTGTGTGTGTGTGTGTGTGTGTGTGTGTGTGTGTGTTGTTTTGTCTGTTTTAGGAACATGTTGAATGAAGCTTTGATGCTTATAAACAAGGCGTGAACGAATGTTGTTCTAACTGGATTTTATTACCGGTGTGCTGGTTGCTCAACCTACCCGTTGCTGTTGAATTACTGTTCCGAGGGAGAAATTTGACCCGTTAAAGAAATCCATCGGTAAGATTCAAAGCATGCAAGTTAATAGGCTAAGTATTAAGTGTCTGCTTCCCAAGTCAAGTGCAGCTGAAGCAGACTGCAACAGAAATTCCTGGACCAGCAAATACAAAGCATACAAATAAATAGTTAAAAAATCATACATTGTGATTTCTGGATTTTTTTTTTTAAGATTATGTCTCTCACAGTGGACATGCACCTACGATGACAATTTCAGACCCCTCCATGATTTTTTTTGAGAACTTGCAAAATAGCAGGGTGTTCAACTACTTATTTTCCTCACTGTAGGTTATTGTAGGGGAGAGCGGGGTATACCAAATGAAAGAATTAAGTCTTGGGCAGAAGTTTTGTATTCATTACATATTCATATCTTATCTCATTATAGCGCTGTAGACTGTTGAATAGAGAGTGTGCACTTGTGAAAATTTGCCCCATCGGCAGGTAAATTGTCACAATGGATTATCAAACAGTTAGAACACTTAATTGTGAATATTGATTTCAATTTCAAATTGTAACCATAACTAAAAGTAAAATCAAATCAACAATCAAGCCTAGAGAAATTGGAATATAAATAATTTAATTCAAAACAAAAATGTTGGCAGAGCACACATCAAGTGGCACAACCTCTTTCTCTGAACTTTAAAATCCAACGTTCTCTGGAGTGCAAATAGAGCTACAGTAATTGAATGTAATGCTGCAGATAACTTGCTTAAATGTGTAACTTCTTAACTAAACAGATGTGGTGTTTAAATACACTAATGCAACAATGTGCATTTTTGTACCATGTACATCTGTATCTGACTAATCAGACATGTGTTTAGAGTCACAGTTCTGGCACACATAAATTGCCTGGCCTGAGATGCAAGCATCGCACACTTATGCAACCAGGTTATTTGAGGGGTTTTATTTTTCATTTTTCCCCCTCAAAGATTTCAATTTGTTTTTCAATTGAATTGTTCACATTATAGGTGGAAGAAGTTCTGACATGATTTATCTTTGTGTCATTATTTTACATCATAAGAACCTGGCATTTTAACAGGGGTGTGTAGACTTTTTCTATCCACTGTACTCATCATGTCATGAATTCAGTCTTGTCCAGGCATATGGCTGCTGCTGTAAACTACAGAGTATAATATTCTATTTATAGTATCATTTAATACTAGTGTCAGAGGTAATTATACAATTTCACATAGTTTTTGGAGCATGTTCTATGTGTCATTTGTACTGGGGCAAGTAATTACATGTGACGACTTGCCCCAAACTGACATGTGTGATAATGCTGGCTAAATCTCAAGGTTAGCATAGCACTTAAGCTTAAGTATCAAAAGACACATTGTCTGCAAAGTTATCATTTGTGTGTGTGTGTGTGTGTGTGTGTGTGTGTGTGTGTGTGTGTGTGTGTGTGTGTGTGTGTGTGTGTGTGTGTGTGTGGTTTTGTCTGTTTTAGGAACATGTTGAATGAAGCTTTGATGCTTATAAACAAGGCGTGAACGAATGTTGTTCTAACTGGATTTTTTTTTACCGGTGTGCTGGTTGCTCAACCTACCTGTTGTTGTTGAATTACTGTCCCCGAGGGAGAAATTTGACCCGTTAAAGAAATCCATCGGTAAGATTCAAAGTATGCTAAGTATTAAGTGTCTGCTTCCCAAGTCAAGTGCCGCTGAAGCAGACTGCAACAGAAATTCCTTCTTACTCTGAGTGATTCCAAATATCCTTTACTTTTAAGTTAAATCCTTTATAGCTTTTGGTTTCACTCTACGAACAGACCAGTGCGCTCCGCGCCCTCAAAGATGATAAAGCCGCTCCTCGGTGAGCATCTTCACTCGGGCTCCGTGAAGCTCCTAGTGGAGTTGCGACTGTGATCCAGGTGTCAGTCAAAACGGTGAAAAATAGGCTCAGATAACCACTGGCTTGTAGCTGATATTATCTCCCCTACAAGCGCTTGGAGACGTTTGATCCGAATCTAGTTAATTGTGTTATCTCGACTCAAGGTTGGTGGGAAATTGGTCAGCATCCATAATCAAACACCAAACAAAAGAAAAGAAAAGAATAGCATAGCACTCGAATTGAACAATATGATTTCGAAATATGAACTCGCAAAAAAACTAATCACATATTGTTCAAGTGTAAAGAGCGCAAATCAAATGATGAAGATGCTTACTTGTTTCCACTGTCTAAATCGAAGTGTTAGTCTCTTTTTGCCATTATGATCCTTTGACGTGTCCTATCTCGGCAGACAGTAGCCATCGCGAGTTTGTGGGCTTATGAGAAGCACAGCGAGCAACAGGTGTTACTGCTTAGCTTCAAATCAATTCATGAATCCCCTCAAACCTTGGCAGAATTGAACCGCAGTCCCAAACAGGTCGTGTCCACTTCGAACCACTAGATGGCCTTGCTGCGCTTCATTTGAAGTCCTCACACGTCTCTCTTGTGAAAATTAGATGTGACTATGACATTGTTTGTGGCTCATAAATAGGCTTCTGTAGGTGGCAGCCCAAACCATTTATGCAGTCATATAGTGATTCATTTGGGAACTCTGGGCAATTCAAAATGTGACATGGATTAGTTGGCTGGAGGTGAAGATTATGCAGTGTGTGTGTGTGTGTGTAGGTGTGTGTGTGTGTGTGTTTGTGTTTGTGTATGTGTGTGCATGCTTAGTAAATGTTATGAAATACCAGAACAATTGTAGTATGTAGATTGTGGTTATTATCAGTGTTTTTTCCCTATGATGTGTCCTCCCATCAAAACCTTGTTGCGTGTTGAAAGACGTCGGCTGTGATTTTACACCACATGCCTCTGCTACTCTTGCTTTTCTTCTTCTTCACTTGTTTTGACAGGGACCGTCATTTCTGCTTCAACCATTTTTGCTCATATTTCAAGCCACTTATGCAGTTCTGAAAGTTTCTCACAACTACAGAAGATGTGTCACATTCTCAAGCTCTCTCCCCGCACTCTCACTTTTTCTATCAGCCCTGGTATTTATCAATCAGAGCTTTTTCTGAGCCCAAAATG
Organism: Micropterus salmoides; assembly: GCF_014851395.1. NCBI lineage: Eukaryota > Metazoa > Chordata > Actinopteri > Centrarchiformes > Centrarchidae > Micropterus > Micropterus salmoides. The sequence continues at coordinate 17,273,033 of NW_024040263.1, read as the reverse complement.
ACCAAATCTCCTAATCTTTGCCAAATCTTCATGGTTTAAAAACCCCATTGAGTGCATCAAATAGTATGCTCTGCCATTTCTCTCATTCTGTGATGCCTTGCCACACGTGCATAGCTTTATGAGGCTGTAGCATTCTGGGGGAGTGAAATCCTAATCGCTTCACTTGAAATTGCCTTTTTAGTTTTTTCATCTGCTTTCTTGTTCCCTCTTCCCCTACATACAGCTCACTTTGCAACAACTTTATGGATTTGTATGTTGTCAATAACACTTCATCTAATTTTTGGTTTTCCTTCATTTAATGTGTTAGAGGCTGCTGCTTGCTGCATTTCACACCTTCCTTTGGCTTAGTGCCCTCTGAGTGCCCACACGATTGCAGTAAGCTGAGCCATACACTCACCTAAAGGATTATTAGGAACACCATACTAATACTGTGTTTGACCCCCTTTCGACTTCAGAACTGCCTTAATTCTACGTGGCATTGATTCAACAAGGTGCTGAAAGCATCTTTTAGAAATGTTGGCCCATATTGATAGGATAGCATCTTGCAGTTGATGGAGATTTGTGGGATGCACATCCAGGGCACGAAGCTCCCGTTCCACCACATCCCAAAGATGCTCTTTTGGGTTGAGATCTGGTGACTGTGGGGGCCATTTGAGTACAGTGAACTCATTGTCATGTTCAAGAAACCAATTTGAAATGATTCGAGCTTTGTGACATGGTGCATTATCCTGCTGGAAGTAGCCATCAGAGGATGGGTACATGGTGGCCATAAAGGAATGGACATGGTCAGAAACAATGCTCAGGTAGGCCGTGGCATTTAAACGATGCCCAATTGGCACTAAGGGGCCTAAAGTGTGCCAAGAAAACATCCCCCACACCATTACACCACCACCACCAGCCTGCACAATGGTAAAAAGGCATGATGGATCCATGTTCTCATTCTGATGTTCTTCATCTGAATGTCTCAACTGTCCAATTTTGGTGAGCTCTTGCAAATTGTAGCCTCTTTTTCCTATTTGTAGTGGAGATGAGTGGTACCCAGTGGGGTCTTCTGCTGTTGTAGCCCATCCGCCTCAAGGTTGTGCGTGTTGTGGCTTCACAAATGCTTTGCTGCATACCTTTCTCCTCTGACCTTTAGCATTAACAAGGCATTTTTGCCCACAGGACTGCCGCATACTGGATGTTTTTCCCTTTTCACACCATTCTTTGTAAACCCTAGAAATGATTGTGCGTGAAAATCCCAGTAACTGAGCAGATTGTGAAATACTCAGACCGGCCCGTCTGGTACCAACAACCATGCCACGCTCAAAATTGCTTAAATCACCTTTCTTTCCCATTCTGACATTCAGTTTGGAGTTCAGGAGATTGTCTTGACCAGGACCACACCCCTAAATGCATTGAAGCAACTGCCGTGTGATTGGTCGATTAGATAATCGCATTAATGAGAAATTGAACAGGTGTTCCTAATAATCCTTTACGTGAGTGTATGTGCTGACATGTGGTCGGGAAGTCTCAATACCTTGCCAATTCCCCATTAAACAGATGTCTCATCAGGATAAACCATTAGGTGCCTTCCTCACACTCCTCCAACACCTAAATAACATTTATGTTTAGACTTACACCTCCACCTCCACCTTTTAAAGGGGCATTATGGAGTTTCCAGCAGCCACTAGCGGTGCAGTTCTAAGATTGCAACCAGGTGTGTGCTCGTACGCGTGCTCGCTTGAACTCATGAGCGAGCATAATCCGAAACACAGCCACTTTCATACAGAAATACCACAATAGACGCAGGAACACCAGCATGCAGGCTGTGGCTTTTCTCCAGACATGTTCAGGCTCTGTTACTTCAACGTTCCCGTCTCAGAGACAGATCAACACCGGCGGCGTACCTTTCATTCAGCGCAGCAAGCCGCATATCGGCTCAATACTCCTGAAAAAGTCAGAGTGACAGTGGCTAAAGACAGACAGGGAGAACAGACAGAGCTGGAAACTCGGGTAAACTCCCACTGCAATGTTACAGTAATAGTTTTATCAACTGTAGGTTGAACTAATCCATGCTCATTACATGATAACATTACATTTACTGCATTTAGCTGACATGCTACATCGTTAGCTCGCCTGCTGCTTTTCTGTAACGTTAACCATCTTTACTATCTGTGAATCTGTCACCGGAGGCTCAGCAATGTCAGCACAGCTACATGTATTGGATGATAAAGAAACGGTTAAAGAGCTGGAATGGATATTATAATGTGACTGTGCCACACTTTATAGCAGTTAGACCTTTACTGTAACTAGTGATAGTGGATGGCTCTTCCTCTGTGTTGTTGTGACCGTTTTGTTGCAGTGTTTTATGTTATGTGGGTCACGTTAGTTACAGCGACTGAGAGGTGGAGAAGCTGTGTATCTGAGTATAACGACAATAAACACAAACTGAACGTTACGAAGAAAACAGCGGCAGGTCCGAGCTAAGTTACTGTAGCATTAGCTGGCTGCTCCTGGCTGCATCACTATAGGCTAACGTTAAACAAATTGCTCCACATTTGCTTTTTACTGTTACATCCTTTCTTGCAGGCTAAATCAACAGTGGTACACAGGATAGTAACATGGGTGGCGTTAGTTGGTGAAGTAATGTGGAAAGCGATATAACTTTGGACCAGATCACATTAGCAACTGTTCAGTGTTAGCCAGCGAGCTAACGTGACTTTCTCTGTGTTTCTCCAGCTATACGAATGCTCACTTTGTTCTTACTCGACATCATCTGAATCTGTTTGGTCTGATGGGCTTCAGCACATAAACCTTTATTGTTGTTTTGTATCCTTACGTGGAGCCTGTGTTTTGCTGTGAGCCGGTTGTTTTATGGTGTTAGTGGACTGCATGTCATTAGCTGCCCTGTTGTCGCTGTAGTCTGAGAGAGGCTCGGGAGCGCGCACATAGCTGAATCTGACCTGGATATCTAACATTAAAAGCAGAATAGTGGCTGATGCAAGCAACGGAGAAAACAGGCGTGTGCTTCATTTCTAAGTGAGTTTTGAGCCCATTAACAATAAGGCAATGAAAATTTGATTTATTAAAATCAAAAAAACTTACATATAGCCCCTTTAAGGAAAACTGAAATGCTGTGACTTCATCAAGGGATTTGTTTGTATATCATAAAGGTTTTCTGCATCTACACAATTTGATAGACCAACAACCAATCAGAGCAACATATGCAAGTTGGGGTGTTGCAAGTGGGTAACAAACAAATTACAGCTAAAACAGTAAACTAAATTTCTCAAAACATCTGAGGCGGGAAAAAGGCAATGCAGTAATAATAATAAGCTGCAGCAATGTGCAGTATGAGAAAAATATGGTATTTTTTTAAAACCTAAACCCCTAAAAAAGATTTTGAACCTGAAAATGAGCATCATACCACCTCTTTAAACATTCTGGTGCTAGTAGCGACTCCTACTGGCACAGTCCCATGTTGGCTACAAGTTATAATCCTTAAAATTTCAGTTCTGACAGTGAACGGTTAACAGTGAGGCTGTAAGGTAAAAGTACAACAAAGTTGGATTACATGCATTGTTTCCTGTGAATGCCTTCTGGGGTTAGGCTATTTGAATCCAGCGCAGGAATGCCAGACACCGCCCCTAACAATTGAAACTGCTATGCAGAGTTAATTACAGAATGTCAAACAGTGAGTGGCTGAAAAAATGCTCACCACAAATACTTTTAATGATTATAACTAAAACGGGTGTGGTTAGGTCATGTGAAGGACGACTCATGAGATGACTTCCATCCATCCATCCATCGTCAACCGCTTATCCTGTATTCAGGGTCACGGGGGGCTGGAGCCAATCCCAGCTGACATTGGGCGAAAGTCGGGGTACACCCTGGACAGGTTGTCAGTCCATCGCAGGGCCACACATAGACAAACAACCACTCACGCACACACTCACACCTAAGGACAATTTAGGGTCACCAATTAACCTAGTCCGCATGTCTTTGGACGGTGGGAGGAAGCCAGAGCACCCGGAGAGAACCCACGCAGACATGGGGAGAACTCATGAGATGACTTCTTTTTCACAATTTATTGGCTCCTGTAGAACACAATGCACAGAAGGCAGAAGGTACAGAATCCCAAAAACCAAACTGAACCGTTTTAAATACTCTTTCGTACCCACAGCCATCAAAATCTTAATCTAAATTTGAAATTGATCTGTTCGCTGAGGCCTGGGATGTTTGCAATAACTTGGTGTTCTGCTTGTGTTTTTTTGTATTTTATTTTATTTATTTATTTTATTATTTGTTTCAGCACAAAACAGCTATAATAAAAACTGTAGCGCATTTGTGGAGTAGATAAAAGATGCTTGTCGATATTCATATTTAATATTTATTGGTTGCAAACGCTGCATGTAACAATGTCAGATGTGTCAATTAAAGTTATGTAAGAGAGTTAAAAATGCTACTATACTATACTATACTAATAATTCTTATTTTCAAATTTGCATCTGTGAATTTTATTTATCATATAATTATTTTATTGAATATTTGTGAATGTTATCTAATTGAGTTATTTTTATTTATCTTTATTTTTGCTTATGTTTCCTGTGGAAATGACCCTAGCTGCACACTATCCCTTCTGTACTTCCTAAGCTTTCGTAGTGCTAGGGTAAGTTGTGTGGGAAAGTGCTGCTGCGCTAATGTATTGTTTTCCTTGGAAATTTAACCATTTAAGTTATAACTTTCAACACATATTGTTTGATGTTAATACAGTTATGTTACGTAGCAGTTTTGTGTTAGTTTGACAATTAAAATACGTTTTAGCAATGTTTTCATTTTAACTTTGTAACCGGCATTTTTACCACGGCAGACAATAAATACACATAAAATACAAATAACAGCTGAAGACGTTCATGTAGGCTATATCCACACTAATTACACATCCAATAAAAGATTAAAACAAATAATAAAATAAAAAAATAAAATAAAATACAAAAAAACACAAGCAGAACACCAAGTTATTGCAAACATCCCAGGCCTCAGCGAACAGATCAATTTCAAATTTAGATTAAGATTTTGATGGCTGTGGGTACGAAAGAGTATTTAAAACGGTTCAGTTTGGTTTTTGGGATTCTGTACCTTCTGCCTTCTGTGCATTGTGTTCTACAGGAGCCAATAAATTGTGAAAAAGAAGTCATCTCATGAGTTCTCCCCATGTCTGCGTGGGTTCTCTCCGGGTGCTCTGGCTTCCTCCCACCGTCCAAAGACATGCGGACTAGGTTAATTGGTGACCCTAAATTGTCCTTAGGTGTGAGTGTGTGCGTGAGTGGTTGTTTGTCTATGTGTGGCCCTGCGATGGACTGACAACCTGTCCAGGGTGTACCCCGACTTTCATATTTAATATTTTAAGTGCGTTTTTCTTAATCGTGTTCTTCTTTGGAGTCCACCACTGCATCACTGTGCACTTTCAATTGTTATGTAATGTTACTCTTTTACTGGTGATACTATGTTTCTTCCTAACATGAGGGACAATGTCCCTAAACAGAGGGCTTTGTCTGTACTTTTGTGAATCCAGTTTCCTTGTTACTGCTAATTCATATTTACAATACCTTTGGCCTAACTATTGTTTGTGGCCACTGCCAGTACCCCCCCAGGCCCCCACCCCCATCCTCAACCACAAGATGAAACTAATAAATATTATAACATTAACGACTTTGCGCATTAACCACTTAATTTCCTGCATTCTGAACACATTTTCTGCACCAGGTTATTGAGGAAATGTCTTTATTTATATGAAGGGAAACTAAAAAACAATTCAAAATATAATGGAATATAATTCAGCTATAAATCAGCTATGGGACAAGGCAAATTTGTTTCTTCTACAGTATATTTCAATTGCATTGCATGTTTTCTTATTGTGCATTGTTTCATTTGTTATTTAACATTTCTTGTTGCAAGCTGTTTTTCAGAATATTTTTAACAAAAGCTTTCAAAAAGTGATGGAGACATTCTGATTCTGACCTGTCCCCAGTAAATGACACCTATCTGTCAACACTTTTAAATGTCCTGCCCCATACAGGCTGTGGGGCGGGATTGGTCGTTTCACGACAAGTGACAAGTGACATTGACGAGCTACATTCAGCACACGGCTGCTTGAAAGGCACCCGAGCTTCTCTTCTCCCTCGTTTCTCTCTGCCGACAGAGATTAGCAGGCAGGGCGAGAACGGGAACAAGTGAGCGTCATGTAGCGCCTAGAGAACCTGATATGGAGAGGGCAGAGGAGAGTACCGGCAGCTTAGGAGAAGTCCCGGTACACAAGAAAATGTCCTGGTACGCCAAAGAGTAAAATGTTGAGGAGCCGGTAGTGTGTACCGGGGCGTTCTGGCCCACTTCAAGCGCTGGTTGTGGCAGTACGATAGATAGGCACTAGAAGCAGTGGCACAGCAGTGACAAAAGAAAAGAATAGTCATATTCAAGATTGGACTCTTTTCAACTAAGATGGTAGGTGAGGACATGCTGTTGTCGCATTCACGTCATCTGGTAGAGTTGGGAAAGATCTCTCATCACTCCCTGGGATCTAGTGTAAGCCATGTGGAAACCTGCCATTCACTTGAATCAGCCATTAGAAATGCCCTAGCAAGTGAAGTGGCCATTGCAGCTGTTGTGATTAAAGTGGATAAATCTTATTAACTAGCAATTAAAGTTGTGGAATGTGTGCAGATGAGATGCAGTTGGATGTAAACACAGAGCAATTGTGGTTGACTTGTGCAGTCAGACACGGTAGGTGACAAAGATCAGCATCACACCAATTTCTAATCCTACTTGTATGTTTGCTTTCCATCTCAAAACAAATACATCTTTTTCTTCTTTTCTTTTTTTAATCATTTTTACTATCACTATAGACAATGTACAGGATCTGTACACATACACGAGTGAAAATAAGTCCAGGGGAGATGCTTACATCTCTGCTGTGCATGATGCTGTGGACATGCTCCAAAATCAGTCAGCTCTATAAGAAGATCCACTGTTATACCACACTCACTGATGGCAAGGCCATAATGACTGGATAATTGATTATTCATAGGACTTCAAAGACACCTGCAGAGCTTCCTGGATGACTGAGTTAGGACACGTTTCTGCATTTGAAAACATGTCATACAGGATGTGTGACAGGGCAGAAAAAAACTCCCTAAATTGGGCCATGTATATGGATTGCTTCTTAATGAGGATTTTCCTATTTTGTTTTAGTTCTATTAAAACTAGCCATCTCTGTATTTTGATGGGTCCCTTGTTTTTCTGTGAAAATGTGGGAAAGTTTTGAAAAAAGGACAATTTGATTGCATCATTACTTTACATGCTAAATGACTGTACTCAGAGAAGCTAATGGTGCTTTCAGACCAGTGAGTGTTTGGGGCGGTGAGTTTACATACAAAGTCAATGCAAAGACATGTAGAGCCGCGATTTCCTGTCGGGCGGCACGAAGGGGGCAGTGCTGGCGAAGGAATTCCTGTGAGATGAATATTTTCAACTCAAGCAAGAAATTGGCATGACGCTTTAGAAGATGTTGTCCTGCAGTCTTGCTGACAGACCTGACAAAGCATGAATTCATATGTTTAACAAAACTGCATCATATTGTAGTTATTTCGGCATCAGTTTGATCCGTTTATTGCTATTTAATCACAGCAAAATGTTTACTTTCGGTTCATACAGCTGTAGTAATGGCGAGTTGTGTTTATTCACGTTATGGTGTTAAAATCGCCTTCTAGCATTGTGTGTGAACACTTGCAGCGAATGTACTCACGCAAGGATAGCGTCACGAGGTGAAAATTCGCGTTGGTTCTGAATGCGGCATAAACAACCAGTTCGCTGCAAACGACGGCATTTCTGTCTGGAGGGGGTTCAGACAGATCACAAACTACACACCCCCGCTCCAGCAACGACTCTCGCCTGGCAAATGAGCTGAACCAGTTCTACTGCCGCTTTGAGAGTCAATCGGACACCATCCCCCATGACTCCACTGCTCAGCTTCAACCCCAGTCCACCCCCCCCCCTCCTCAGAGTTGGCCAGATCCACCCCCCTCCCCTCCTCTCTCCATCTCAGAGGGGGAAGTCAACAGGCTATTAGCTGCTGGGCCGGACTCTGTCTCCCCATCCACCCTGAAGCACTGTGCTGATCAGCTGTCTCTGGTGTTCAGAGACATTTTTAACACCTCACTGAAGACATGCCATGTGCCAGCCTGTTTCAAAGCCTCCACCATCATCCCTGTCCCCCAAAAACCAAGGACCACAGGACTAAACGACTACAGACCCGTCGCCCTGACCTCTGCGGTTATGAAGCCCTTTTAGCGCCTTGTATTGTCCCACCTAAAATCCATCACTGACCCACTCCTGGACCCCCTGCAGTTTGCGTACAGAGCCAACAGGTCTGTAGATGAAGCAGTAAACATGGCCCTTCACTACATCCTCCAGCACCTGGACTCCCCAGGAACCTACACCAGGATCCTGTTTGTGGATTTCAGCTCTGCTTTCAACACCATCATCCCGGCCCTGCTGCAAGACAAGCTCTCTCAGCTGAACGTGCCTGACTCCACCTGCAGGTGGATCACTGACTTCCTGACAGACAGGAACCAGCATGTTAAGCTGGGAAAACATGTCTCTGATTCCAGGACCATCAGCACTGGTTCACCTCAAGGCTGCGTTCTTTACCCTCTGCTCTTCTCCCTCTCTACCAACAGTTGCACCTCCAGACACCAGTCCGTCAAGCTCCTGAAGTTTGCAGACGACACCACCCTCATTGGGCTCAACTCTTGTGGGGATGAGTCCGCTTACAGGTGGGAGATCGACCATCTGGTGACCTGGTGCAGCCAGAACAGTCTGGAGCTCAACGCTCTGAAGACAGTGGCGATGGTCATGGACTTCAGGAAGAGCCCAGCCCCACCTTCCCCCATCATCCTGTGTGACTCCCCCATCGCCACTGTGAACTCCTTCCGCTTCCTGGGCACCATCATCTCCCAGGAACTCAAGTGGGAGCTGAACATCACCTCCCTCACCAAAAAGGTCCAGCAGGGGATGTACTTCCTGCGGCAGCTGAAGAAGTTCAGCCTACCAAAGACAATGATGGTGCACTTCTACACCGCCATTGTTGAGTCCATCCTCACCTCCACCATCACCATCTGGTGCGTATCATTCAAGGTGATTGGCTGCAATCTTCCATCACTTCAGGACCTGTACGCCTCCAAGACTCTGAGGCGAGCAGGAAAGATTGTAGTGGACCACTCCCACCCTGGACACAAACTATTTCAGACTGTCCCCTCTGGCAGGAGGCTGCGGTCCATCAGGACCAAAACCTCTCACCACAGCTTCTTCCCGTCTACAGCTAGCCTCATCAACAAGGCTTGGGTCCCCCACTGACACTCCCCCCTTTCAAATAATACAAATGTCTCTGCACATGTAAATACTATTTAATTTCATATCATGCACAAACCTGGCACATAGCACATATTTGTTGTTAATTGTTTGAATTGTTTGATTTAATCTTTGTTGTTGTATATTTTTATATTGTCAATTTATATATTTCATTGCAATACGTCTGCACAACACAAACCCAGAATAATGTACATGTAAATATCTGCAACGTTGTTCTTTCTCTGCAAATAGAAATATTAAAACATTTTTTTACATTCTTTTTAATATTCTTATATAACTTGCATTGTCTATTCCATATTTATATATTTCTACATTAATTTATGTCAGCCGTATGTTTGTCTGTGTGTAGCACCTTATCACCAAAGCAAATTCCTCGTATGTGTAAAACACTACTTGGCAATAAAGCTCCTTCTGATTCTGATTCTGATTACATGTAAAGCATGTATGTAGAATGTCAGAGCTGGGAAGAATGGCCGGTCATTCATGACCTATGCTTCTGTTCTCATAGTACCTACAATACTAAACAATTTCTGTGAAGCAGCTCCTTGTAACATAACATTTTATTTGGTGTGACTTACATTTTTGTTGTCACCACTGGTCCATTCACATATTAAATTACTACTATTTTGAAGACTGACAAAACACACACAGATGCTGTTACTAAATATGTCTTTCCCCTCTCGTGCCATTGGCTAATTAATGAGTGGGCCTCTGCAATTGGTCAAAAGAAGCACAAATCACATGGTTCCTTTTCTCCACTGGGCGCATTTCCCTTCGATGTTACCTGGGCACAGCAGCAGGTTAAAAACCGTACCCACCCTTTCTGAGAGAGAGTGCACTGAGTTTTACTAAATGCCTTATTTTGTGTTTTTTTATGCTCAGTGTATGAGAGGGGAAACGTGTAGTACACCAATAGACTTACAGTAATTGTTTATGCAAAAAGAACTGATCCAAACTTAAAAAAGGCACAGTTCTCTCCCGTTTTGTTTCTCTCTAAAAAGGTGTTTGCATCTACATGGATGCCCTAGCCATTGGCAAATTTTATGCAACAGCAAATTATGAACTGAGTGACAAGCATGGAAGAACAGTAAAAGGTAAGTCTCCTGTATTTTGGGTTTTGGCCGACAAATCGTTGCATCTACATGATGAACTCTTACTTTTATTATTTAATATTTGCTTCCCAGTTTAATTTGTAGCATTTATAATATACTCAATCCCTTTTCTCACAATGAAACTATAATGTTATAAAAATATGATGTGCTTTAGCCTGTTCTACTACATTGCCTAAAACTTTACATACATCTTTGAATATTAAAATGTAAAGATTTATCTGGCAGTTCCAGCAGTTATGTTGCTTACACAAGGTGTATATAGCTACACAGCAGCCTATGTTAGATTGATGTGCAAAATGCAAAAGACTTTGCTGAATAATTTTGCTACAGGTGTACAATGTAATATGTCAGATTTGTGCATTTCAGCCAAAGATCCGTGAGTTTTGTTTGTAGATCACCTGTCTTTGTTAAAAAGGACAGTTACAAAATGAGCAAGGCAACTGGATGAGAGGTCCAACAGAAACAGAAACACATTTTGGAAGACAAAACTGAAAGCTAATTATTTCACTACCTGGCAAATAGTCCTGGAGTCATTTGGATTGCTTGTAGGAGATAGTGTTTTCATTTTGTGCCTTTGGAGGAAATAAATGTTGTGCCATGCAGTGATGGCATCTGCTGCTGTGTTGCATTTGAGACAACAAAATTTATCCTTGTGTAGAATATCTGGTTCACAAATCAAGTAGCTGTTGTTTGTGCTATGCTGTTGATATTTAAAACAAAGGTCATTCTTCAAAGTTGTGCCATGGTGTAAAGTCAGACAATACAACTGCCTCTAGGCTTGGGTGATAATCAGTAATTCTGTATTTCCTTCTATTTTTCTTTCTTCGTATGGCCATGGTTAAAAGTTTTCACCTCTAAATGACTGATCTGTTTACAATTTGACATTTCAATTAGCCTATAGACCCTTGAAAAAAAAGTTTTAATTAAGAATTTGTTCTAGTTAAACACAAGAATATTAAAATCAAGATAATGTTGGGATAATATAATATAATGGATTCTGGCCATATTGCCCAACCCCAATTACACTCCAATTTGAATATAGACAATACTGCATCTGGATTTTTAATCAGTTTCCCCCCAGTCAGAATATTCAGTAGAAAACTGAAAAGAAAACTTTGCAGCTTCATACCAGCCACCAAAAGCAGGCCCGACTTGAAATTAGCTCAGTACAAATATGTTAAACTGAACAAGCCCTCTGTTTTTCTCTTAAACAAGTTGCCTGTAAGATGGTTGATATTGGTCTGTTTTTCATAGTTTTTCCGACTGTGGCCCGCATCTCATAGCTCCACTCTTTCCTGAGTTGTGTCTGTCTGCTTCTTGTAGACACAATTCTGTGAACCACCATGCATGCCACATTTCTGGGATGGAGGAAGAGATGAGATTGAAGGTAAAAGTCAATGATAAAAATAACACACAAAAAAACAACAAAAAATAAAAGACAAACATTATTGGGGCAGCATCAGGGATATTTCCTCTTTTGTTCCAAACTGAATAACAGACCACAGAGGATATGGATGGTTGTCCTTCCTGGTTTCATTTGAAGTATGATTCCTCTCAGCCACACAACTCAGAAATGCCTGGTTTGGTTTTGTCAACAGGCCTTTTTACTGTAAATGTCAATCAATCAGGTGAAAAGAAGAAATGTTCCATTAAGCAATTGTAATTTTAAAAACATCTTGATTATTTTAGTGGACAAAATTGAGGAGTGTGTGATTGTGTTCACACACACACACACACACACACACACACACACAGAGCAGAGCTCTCAGAACAATCCAGACTGCTTTGGATTAAAAGTATGTCATTAAATTGTCAGGGTCAGTCATATTGCTGACCCGAAAAAAAAAGGTTTCTGACCCAAATGCAGCAATGGGAGCGTAGCAGGTAAATTAGTGACTTTTATTAGAACAAACAGGTGAAACTTACAGGTCAGATGAGGTGGCAGTCAAAGGTACGGTAACATAAAACCAGACACAAATATGAAAGTCCAAAAGAAACAGTGTTATTCCACAAGACGAAAGGAGGTGAAGCAGTCCAGAATCTAAGCACGGTTAATCCAGAGACAAACAAGTGAGGAACCAAGATGACAAAGGAGAGGCAGAGGGAACACTGGAAAATAACCTTGGGAGAAACACTGGTGAAGTGTCCATGAACAGTAGTAAAACAATGTTGAACATTCATGAACAATGAACACACAACCACTTATATGCACAGGTGGGGTGAAGACAACAAGGCACAGGTGATACACACCAGACAATCAGTGAACACCGAGACAGGAAGAACTCTGTGCTTCAAAATAGAAGGAAAACAAAAATACTCTAAGGAAGAACTGTATTAGAAATGGGGAAATAATGGTGAGTAAGACAAACAGTTAAAAAAGAGATAAAGATATCTTAACCACACATAAAAGAAGTGACTGTAATGAAAAAGGTGAGTTTCAAGAGTCTGTTTGAAAGGGTGAGCTTTGTTAAATGAACTATACTTGTATGGCACCTTTCTGGTGTAATGGGATTCCCATAAATATCATCTCCAAACATATTTCATGTAATCCTGGAGTGAGATCTGAGAGACTCATGGTGCTGAATCTGTGTAAACGTAACAGTAAAAGCATCTCTGTTCTCTGTGCTTTCCAAACGTCAACATGTCAGGACAACATGTCTCTGTGAGATGATATGCTTGACCCTGAAGCTGGATAAATAACAGGCTCAAACAGCTCTCCTCACTCATTTGAGCATACGTATGTTGGTTGCTGTGAGTCCTTCTGCAGAAGACTTGAATAAAAGTCACAGAAAGACACGTTTGCCTGAGCTGTTTATTTGAAAACAAGAATTGCCATCACACTATTCTTCCAACTTCTCAAAGCACTTTACACTACATGTCACATTCACTCCATTCACAGAGGCTACCATGCATGGTGCCAGCCGCTCCTCAGAAATTAATCATTCACAGCAACACCTAACCCTGTCTTGGGCTTCTGCTGCTCATGCAGGCTTGTGGAAAACCAGGGATCAAAGCGCTAATTTTCTGAATAGTGGGAGACCCACTCGTCCTGAGCCACAGCAATCGAATGCTTGTGGCTGGGCAAAACACCTTTGTTTGACCTTACAGCTTTTATAAGTTAGAAGCAACCAAAGGAATTTAAGTAAAGTCTTGATTAGAAGCCAGTGTGGGGAAATTACATTTTGTAAAGGGACGCTCCCCCAAACAGCAGAATGGAAGACTGATTAACTGAGACTTCTGATTGTGTGTGCAAGTGTAATGAGTAAGTGTCTAACGGTACACAAAATTGGTGTGTACCTACATTTGGGGTCATGGTTGATTACATTTTCAGTACAAAGTGTAGAAAATAATAATAACATTTGTTTTTGAAAAATGTGCAATGAATGAAACATTCAACAGTGACTCGTTGGCCATAATTCTTACTGTTATTGCTAAGGCACTCAAATACTGGCAATTATTGTCAGAACAAATAAAACATAAGTAACATAACAAAAACACAGATGTCGGTAGTGCTCCATTATAGGACTCTGACATGTATGAACTGCATCCGCTGCTCTTTTATGTACACACGAGTACCTTCCTTAATCGTATGACCTGCCATTCTGACTAAAGCTAATTTTTTAATTGATACTACATTTAATTGCATGATTACTTTGCATGGGACCTTTACCTGCTTAGGTTTTTATGAATAAGCAGATTGTGATCTTGTATAAGGGAGACCTGGCTATTATCGCACAGGTACATTCAGTTACAGTTATTAATATAGCTGCTCGCAACTCAATGAGCAACCAGTTTAAAAGCTGAGATACACATGAGTGCACACATGACTGTCTAGACCTTAGACTATACAGCTGTTCAGAGTGGTTCCTGTACCCATCCATTATGCTCCATTATTAGTATGATGTTAACTCATGTTGCTGCAGATTTAATCCGACTTTGCACCTAGTGTGGATTTTCAGTGATCTGGGTTTATATTGGGCAGAGAAAATACACCCAAGACAGCTCAAAGAGGGGAAACTAGCCCATTTCCCCAACTGCAAGACTCCTGACACCATATCCATCAACAAATCCAAGCTGAGATCCAGGCTGATGGATGTCCATTTGCAATAAGTCCTACAATATCAATGACAGGGATGAAGCCAGATGTCAAGATAATTGTGAAGACAATGGATGTAAAATCAAGCAGTCGATGAATTGGTAATAAATGTGTTCCAACAGGAGAAATGCTATAGACTCCTGTCCAACACGTTTCTGTATTTATGTCAATTGTTGGGCTTACTGCAATTACTATCGCTGTCTTTTTAAGACTTATTTGTATTTATGTCAGTTGTGCATGGGGTCATTGCATATGCTTCATAACTTTATAACAATGCACATTTGATATGTTTTTCATGTTTACATACGGTATTGCTACATTATAATTGTAATGGTTTTCAATTATACAGCTTAGTGAAATGGTTTTTGTGTGTTATCAGTACTTTCTGAACATTTTCAGCACATTTTAACAATACTGTAATAACTGTGATCATTTTGATCATTATGCAATTTTCATACCGTTTCATCTCCAGTTCCCAGTCAGCAAATCATGTTCATCGGTGTAGCCCTCAATTCAGTGTTAGTGATGGCCTCTCTCTCTCCCCAGAAGGTAGATGACGTTCTTAGCCTTGTCTCTCCTTTGCTAAGAGGCACATGCCTAACATACAGCTTGTTCCTCTGATTGTTGGGCAAATAGGAGGAACAGGCCGTCAGGAGCAGGTCAAGAGCAACGCTAAGCATCCCTCTAGGGCAACTTTCATTTCGCCCCTTGCAGATTTGGATCAACCCATTGGGCCCCTGCCCCAAGATGCAGCAAAGCAGGATGGTGATGTTCTCACGCTAGTGCCTTCGCTCTCTAGAACCCTGGAGAAACAAAGCTTACCTGTGCCGCGGTGTTCCCCTGAGCTCACTTCTCTCCTGCCGGGGCCCGGGAGACAGTGGTCCTTCCCAGGCTGGGGAGCTGTGTGGAAGGCAGTCAGGTGGACCTGTAGTCCACAGTAATGGCTCCCGCACATTTACTCCATGCAGTCCACTTAGCCGTCAGACATTTTCTTCCTTTCTTAGATAGGAAAACATGTCCTTGTTCGGTCAGACAACACATCAACAGTTTATCATGTGGACCACCAGGGGGCACCAAATCCAGTCAGTCACTGTGGGAAGCTCAAAGACTGCTTCAGTGGGCCTCACCTCACCTTGAAAGTCTCAGTCCAATGCATTTGTTAGGTGTTAAACTGAACCCAATGGTGGTTCAGATTATCTGCAAGAGGAAAGAGGAACAGCAGAGAGGGAAGTTACAACATACCCAGGATATCTTTTCGTTGTTTGAACAACAAGTGGTCACACAACGCTGGTAATCAACTAAGTAAATCAACCCAAGGTTTCCTAATCCAGCTATGACCATGTTCACATAAAAGGGGCGGTGTTTGCAGCATATGACCAATCCCTAACATGTTTCCAACATTTTCAAAACACTCAACCAAATAATTCATTTTTACCAACTGGAGTGAACACAATGCAGGAACTACAGTGCGTAGTTGAAAAGCTTGGTTTTAGTTTGTGAGCAAAAAACAAAAATATGAACCTATCGATCAGGTGAAGTGAATAGATATTTGTGTGTCTGTTTGTGCTGAGTGGCAATCAAACCCTAAGATAAGATATTAAATTACTCACAATGTTGCTGTGTTCTGTTACATCTCTTGTGTAGAATATCTACTATATTTGCTTTTGTTTTAGCATAAAGGTTTTGGATAGACATAAACCCATGTGAAGGCACCGCTGAGCAGTGGGGACTTTTAATCACAGACATCACAGAAAGACACAGGCGGACCATTAAACTGATTTTGCAGTTCAATGACTGCTGCTTTATCTTCACTGGTTCAATTTTCCAACATAATTTTCAAAGGGAATAATAGCAGAGCCGTCTCCAGAGCAAACTAATTATATGTTTTGTCTTTTTATTTACTTTTTTTTTCTCATTCTGTTTTGTTCTTACAAACAAATATGACCTGTTTAATGCAGACTAACTTGTTGTCAGTGTGTTTTAAATATATTTTAGTAATGTGCATATGGACAGTTTAGATTCAGGCAGGTATAGATGATATTGCAGGTGTCTCAGAAAATTTGAATATCTTGGAAAAATTTGTTTTCTTCCATAACTTAACTTAAAAAGTGAGATGTTTTTATATATTCTAGATTCATTACATGTAAAGTGCAATATTTCAGGCCTTTTTTGCTTTAGTCTTGGTGTGGAGGATGAGTGGAGAGGCACAAAATCCAAGCTGCATAAAGTCCAGTTTGAAGTTTCCACAGTCAGTGATGATTTGGGGTGCCATGTCCTCTGCTGGTGTTGGTCCACTGTGTTTCATTCAACCCAAGTGTCAATGCAGCCGTAATGCAGGCGGGCTGGTTGGCCTTCATTGGCCAGCCAGCCCGCCTTACCTGAACCAATACATATATTCCTCTTCAAATAGCAGTGGTTACAACCACTACAAAAGGGAGGTTGAAACACCTTCCTTTTTTTGTATGGTAATGAAAATATAATGTGCATCAAGCAGATTGAGTAGATGCCTAGAAAATAATGTTTCTTAGCCACTGCTGTAAACAAGATGGTAACAACCAGTGATGTACTGGGAGTGAAATGCAGCCCGGAACTTGGAGACGGAGAGGCCTCTCTTACATTGTCAAGAGGAAAATGAAAGACACCAGACGCAACAATACAGACAAGCTGAAGGCCGCTATCAAAGCAACCTGGGCTACCATAACACCTCAGCAGTGCCACAGGCTGACTGCCTCCATGCCACACCGCACTGATGCAGTCATTTGTGCAAAAGGAACCCTGACCAAGTACTGAGTGCAAAACTAAACTTTTTCAGAACTTTTCAACTTTTTAGAAGGTCCAATGTTTAGTATTTTGTATTATATATTCTTTATTGTAATGGTATAATATTTTGAGATAGGGAATTTTTATTTCCACGAGTTGTAAGCCTAAATTATCATGATTAAAACAATACAAGTTGCTTTGTTACAAGGAGTGGGCTGGCAATTGGGAAGTTCGGAAAGACAAACAGCTGGTTTGTTCCAGGCCAAACTGGCCAGTGGTCAAAGAGTTTTTATTTTAGTTTATCTTTCTAATTTCTTACTTTATGATCCACGACCAGGCTGGATGGCTGTAGGGGGGAGCGCCCCCTACAAACTTGGACTGATCCCTGTTTTTGCTGAAGTCTAATTGGCTCAATGGTGCTGATCAAAAGAGTTTACTTTCCATCAGGTTTATGTGACAAGTCCAACAGAGACGGTAAATATGGTGAAAAGAAAGAAAGAAAGAAAGAAGAAAAAGAAATGGGTGGTGTGGAAAAAATAAGAATTGAGAAGAAAAATAATTTTGCACAAGAGGCACCAAATTAACCGACCTTTTCTGTGGTGGAAAGGTTGCTGTGGCAGGCACGGATGAGGCAGGACCCAACAGCTGCAGCACAATTATTAACGCATTTATAATACACTGAAATTATTTATATATAGGCACATTAATATGTATATATATTATAAACAACAGTTTGCAACTAATATCACACAAAGACGACATCCTTCTAAAAGCGAGGAATCTCTAAGGATCCAGCACGGGAAGCTGAGCCAGAGAGTTGAAGGTGAGGGTTTTTTATTTGTATGTAAACACACACAACAAGGATGCATTTACCAGGGATATAAAAAAAACCTCTGTATTTATACCATCCGTTTGTCTGTCCATGTATTTTCCACTACTTATCCAGGTCAGCAGGATAAGTTAGACATGTCCCAAGGTGTCAAAATATCAGTATTTGATGTACAAGGTACCTTCAGTGTCTGCATGACACACACATTGCTCTATTTTATGTGACTGCACTTTACTTTTTGATTATATTTTTAAAATATTGAGTATCTAAGTGTGTATGTTTGATTGAGCATTTGTAATTAATTTAGCAAACTAACTGACTTTACACATGTGCATTGGTAAGATCCAACATCTACTTGATGCATCCCTACTTTACAGGTGCCCAGTGCCTATGAAGAGGCAAACAGGAAAGGTTATGTTTGCAATAGTAAACAAAAGTTTTCTGATATGGAGAAATAAAGGAGTTGATGCTGAAGAATCCCACATGCCAAGCACTTCCCTCATCTTCTCTCCTACTTTGTTTAGATAAAAGAGATCTTATATTTCAGTAGAACATCTTGGTTCTTATTCAGTTCAATTTTATTTATATAGTGCCAAATCACAACAACAGAGAGAGAGAGAGAGAGAGAGAGAGAGAGAGAGAGAGAGAGAGAGGAACAGAGAAAAAGAGAGGGATGGAAGGAGAGAGAGGGGAGGGAGGCAACCTACATAATATACACACAGAGGTACAGACAGTAAAGGTGATGTTGCTATAGACTAAATGACTAAATGAAAAATGGTATAGATATGTATAGTAGTGTTAATGATAACAATCGTAATGTTAATGATTATAATAACAATAGGACTAGTAACAATAGTTGTTGTAGCAGAGGGTGTCGAGCAGGAACACGGGGGCAGCAGGTGACCCGCAGCCACAGATCCAGACTCCACTGCTCCAGAGCCAGAAACACCTGCAGGAAGTGATAGGAGGAGAGAGGAAAGGGACGAGAAAGCGCAAGACTATCGGGAAGTTGTGTTAGTAACATGCAATAATGGGATGAGATTGCATACAGAGGAAGAGAAAGTAGAGGAGATAGGAGCTCAGTGCATCATAGGAAATCCCCCGGCAGTTTAGGCCTATAGCAGCATAACTAAGGGATGGTTCAGGACTCACCTGAGCCAGCCCTATCTATAAGCTTTATCAAAGAGGAAAGTCTTAAGCCTAATCTTAAATGTGGAGATGGTGTCTGCCTCCTGAACCTGTCGGGTCGGAAATAAGGACCGGCCGGGTCAGTGGAAGACCTGGTCCCTACCCTAACCAACGTATTAAACTCTATAATATTACTCTACTAGCTTTCATCTTTAGTAAAAAACTGCATAGTCAAAGACTTCACTGGAGACGGTCAAGAGTCGGTGCAAAAGAGTTTATTCCAATAAAGGACAGATAAACCCGAGTAACATCCCTGCAGGTCTCAGGATGGAACTGAGCTGGTGGTCAGCGAACATCACCTTATATTCACCTTAAACTCCACCTTATCTCCTCCTTCCAGGTGGGCGTTACACCTTAACTCCACCTACAGTGTTCGCTGACCACTCCTCTCCATTGGTGAATCTCTTATCCTCTGCTGCCATCTAGTGGTCGTTTTAATGTACTGTTTTACCAATTTAACCCTTTTACTACTGTCACAATTACCACTTGTTAGCTGTTTATTTAGTATAATTATTGTTACGATTTATCCTTCCTTATATTTTTGACATTACTGGACTAGAAATTCACCAATATGTTTCAACTTCAGTCTCACCGTATTTTTTTAAAGTTATACAGGCATAATTTGACACCATTAAAACTTGAACACTTACAATTGTATTTTTTAAAAGAATCAATAAGGAATAACATACTTGATAAATGCATAACATGATTCAATAAAGAATTAGATGATTCAACTATGCCAACCATGAGGGTGCTGTGTCTCATACAAAGTTTAGTTTCGGCAGTGCAAAGCTTAGTTTCATGCAGTACCTGGCCGTACCTTGCAGTACCAGGCGCCATTAATAACAATGTGTCATGATCTCATTCTTGGCCTCAGTTTGCCAGGATCTCAAGCCTGGCGTACGTGACTTACAGCAGGTGCCTTACTAATTATTCAACAAACCCAAACTGGAACCTGGTTCCACAGGAGAGGAGCTTGATACCTGAACGCTCTGGCTCCTAGTCTACTTTTGGAGACTCTAGGAACCACAAGTAACCCTGCATTCTGGGAGCGCAGTGCTCTGGTGGGATAGTAAGGTACTATGAGCTCTTTAAGATAAGATGGTGCCTGACCATTAAGAGCTTTGTAGGTAAGAAGAATGATTTTAAATTCTATTCTGGATTATACTGGAAGCCAATGCAAAGACGCTAAGACAGGAGAAATGTGATCTCTTTTCCTGGTTCCTGTCAGAACACGTGCTGCAGCATTCTGGATCAGCTGAAGAGTCTTAATGGACTTTTTCAAGCAGCCTGATAATAAGGAATTGCAGTAATCTAGCCTAGAAGTAACAAATGCATGGACTATTTTTTCTGTATCATTTTTAGACAGGATGTTCCTGATTTTCGCAATATTACGTAGGTGAAAAAAGGCGGTCCATGAAATTTGCTTAATGGTGGTGCGGGAGGCCAGGGCGATACCATCAAGGGAAACTATATCTTTAGATAATGCATCACGGAGGTGATTGGGCCCCAGAACAATAACTTCAGTTTTATCTGAGTTTAACATTAGAAAATTACAGGTCCTCCAGGTTTTAATATCCTGAAGGCACATTTGAAGTTTAGCTAACTGATTAGTTTCATCTGGCTTGATCGATAGATTCAATTGAAATATGGAATGGAAGAACAACGTTGTAGATATACACATGTGCATTATTCTGGTTCTGTGCCATGCAGAAGTAACGCAACGGAAGAGAATATTGTGTACATATAAATATATAAACTGACAACATAAAAATATACAACAACAAAGATCAACAATCAACAACAAATATGTGCGACGTGCCAGGTCGCACGTGGAATACGTGCCAGGAGACCGACACGAGGTGAAATAGTATTTACATGTGCAGAGACATTTGTATCATTTGCAAGGGGGAGTGTCAGTAGGGGACCCGGGCCTTGTTAATGAGGCTAGTTGCAGACGGGAAGAAACTGTTTTTGTGGCGAGAGGTTTTGGTCCTGATGGACCGCAGCCTCCTGCCAGAGGGGAGAGTCTGAAACAGTTTGTGTCCGGGGTGGGAGGGTGTCCTCTAGGCGTACAGGTCCAGAAGAGAAGGAAGATTGCAGCCAATCACCTTCTCTGCAGAGTGAATGATGCGCTGCAGCCTGCCCTTGTCCCTGGCAGTGGCAGCAGCGTACCAGATGGTGATGGAGGAAGTGAGGATGGACTCAATGATAGTGGTGTAGAAGTGCACCATCATTGTCTTTGGCAGGCTGAACTTCTTCAGCTGCCGCAGGAAGTACATCCTCTGCTGGGCCTTCTTGGTGACGGAGGTGATGTTCAGCTCCCACTTGAGGTCCTGAGAGATGATGGTGCCCAGGAAGCGGCAGGAGTCCACAGTGGTGACTGGGGAATCACACAGGATGATAGGGGAGGGTGGGGCTGGGCTCTTTCTAAAATCCACAACCATCTCTACTGTCTTCTGAGTGTTGAGCTCCAGACTGTTCTGGCTGCACCAGGTCACCAGATGGTCGATCTCCCACCTGTAGGCGGACTCGTCCCCACAAGAGTTGAGCCCAATGAGGGTGGTGTCATCCGTAAACGTCAGGAGCTTGACGGACTGGTGGCTGGAGGTGCAGCTGTTGGTGTACAGGGAGAAGAGAAAGGGGGAAAGATGGTGCTGGTGCTGATGGTCCTGGAATCAGAGACATGTTTTCCCAGCTTCACTTGCTGCTTCCTGTCCGTCAGGAAGTCAGTGATCCACCTGCAGATGGAGTCAGGCACGCTCAGCTGGGAGAGCTTTTCCTGCAGCAGGGCCGGGATGATGGTGTTAAAAGCAGAGCTGAAATCCACAACAGGATCCTGGCGTAGGTTCCTGGGGAGTCCAGGTGCTGGAGGATGAAGTGAAGGTTCATGTTTACTGCATCATCTACAGACCTGTTGACTCTGTAGGCAAACTGCAGGGGGTCCAGGAGTGGGTCTGTAATGGATTTTAGGTGGGACAGCACAAGGCGTTCAAAGGACTTCATAACCACAGAGGTCAGGGTGACGGGTCTGTAGTCGGTTAGTCCAGTGGTCCTTGGTTCTTGGAGACAGGGATGATAGTGGAGGCTTTGAAGCAGGCTGGCACATGGCATGTCTCCAGTGAGGTGTTAAAAATGTCTGTGAACACCGGAGACAGCTGATCAGCACAGTGCTTCAGGGTGGATGGGGAGACAGAGCTTAGCTTCTCGCACCTCCCTGCTAAACCTGTACTTTAACGCTCTGCACCCGGCCCTGACACTACTCCTAAATGCCTCCTCCTTTTCCAACCTTAGCTGTCTGAGTTTAGCTGTGAACCAGAGTTTGTCATTGTTATAACTCACCCTGGTCCATGTTGGAATGCAGCTGTCCTCACAGAAGCTGATGGAGGACGTCACAGCCTCTGTAAACTCATCCAGATTGTTAGCATTCTTGAAAACATCCCAGTCAGTGCAGTCCAAACAGGCCTGGAGGTCCTCAACAGCTTCACTAGTCCACTTCTTTGATGTCCTCACTACAGGTTTACAGAGCTTTAGTTTTTGCCTGTAAGCAGGAATCAGATGGACCATTACGTGATCAGAGTGTCACAGTGGAGCGCTTGTGATGGCGTGATAGGCACTGCTAACTGTGATGTAGCAGTGATCCAAAGTGTTTCCCTCTCTGGTTGGACACTTTATAAACTGTCTGTATTTGGGGAGTTTTTGGATGAGATTTCCACTGTTAAAGTCACCGAGAACAATAACAAGGGAGTCCGGGTTTGTCTGCTCCACACACTATCCGGTCGTCCAGCATGCGCTGTGCGTCCTGAACCTCGGTGTGCTGCGAGATGTAAACACCGACCAGAGTGAATGAAGCAAACTCACGGGGGGAGTAAAACAGTTTACAGTTAATGATAAGAAATTCCAGATTAGGAGAACAGTGCTCCTGAGTCTCTGTAACGTCGGTACACCAGCCATTGTTATTATAAAAACAGACACCTCCACCTTTTGTTTTGCCGGAGAGTTCTGTGTCACGGTCCGCTCTGTACATTTAGAAGCCTGCCAGCTGCAGCGCGGAGTCCGGTATCAGTTCAGACAGCCAGGTCTCTGGTCTCCACTGGTTCCACGAGAGAACAATTGATCCTCTCACTAGGGAAGAAATGGTTATTTAACATTAAATTCGAACTGGAAAATTAATTAAGTAGCACAGGATAACTTTTCTGTGTAGCCCCTGGGTTAAACCCCAGAGCTAATTTAAACACAGCAGTGTAAACCCTACATTGTTACTATAGTAGGCGCTGTTCCTTTAAGAGGACAGTGTTTTCATAGTTTGTTTGGAACATACATCACTCAACAGGAGGTGAGACATATTAACCTGATGCTTTTATTTATGTGCCTGTGATTAGTCCACTGACAGAGACATCTAGTTTCTAAAAGGTATGATTGGTTAGGGGGCGGGACTAGTAGTCAGGGGAACTGGAGGAGCAGAAAAATGAGGGAGACATGCGAGAGAAGTAGACGCTGCAGCCTGAGTGTGCGACTGTATTTTGAGTGGCGAATAGCTACGAACCAAGACGAATATTAGAGGGTAGAGACCCAGTGTTAGCCTGACTCATTTAAGAGAAGTGTGTTTTTGGCTAAGAGTCTGCTGTGGACATTACTGTGTATCTCCGAGGTAACTTAGGCCGGTAGGCTAATTAGCATAGTATCTCACGGCTTGCTTGCCGTGTGTGTGGACTGAGAGGCCCGGACAGAACACCAGATAGCGCCCTGTGTGACTGGAAAAACACGGGTGCACCTCTGGCTCCAAGGGAGACAAGCTGTCTTCTTCATCATCATCATTACTGGGACTGAGTTGGGAGTTTTCTTCTTTTCTTCATCATCACCACTGGGACTGCCAGGGTGATGGGAGTGGGCTCCTCTTCTACCTCAACATCACTGGGACTGAGAGTGGACGGTCACCTGCCTGGAACAGTAAGGGGACTTTTGAACTGTTCACCATTGGTGAGTAACTCACTGGTACCCTGCTCAGGGAGTGAAGGGACCATCCGCTCCACTGTAATCTGTCATTCAGCGCGCTCAAGCTGCATTCAGGCCTGCAAGGGGGGTTGTTTATTTTACTGCTGGCTTTTATTTTTTTGGGCCCATTAGAGTAACTGAGTAACTTACAGCGCTGTGGTTATGGCTGTATGATTGGTTTATATGAAGTTATCTGAGGTATTTGCTGCTGAATGTTCATTAGCAGTTGGAATGTGAAAAAATAGTGTTTGCTAAGGTACATTTAGATATTTACAGTAAGTGTTTAGAGCAGAGGATTTTCAGTTTAAAAAGGGTTAAAAACTACACATCTGCACCATCTTTTGTAAAATTGATATAGTTCTGTTAGAGTGTTCCTAAAGTAGTTAGTGGTTAAAAGTTGCAACTGATACTTTAGGGTGCAGATTACTGAAAAGAACCCAGGGTGCTGTATCTCATGCTAGATGATACTGAGAAAGCGCTACATCTGTATCATGTCATTTCTAAAAGAAGTGTCAGAAAGTGTCGGGGATAAAGCATTAGTTAACATAAAATGCAGGAATGTCAGTGATTAATGCTGAAAATTAAAGAGCACTGCAAAATTAACTCTTTGGTGGGGTATATAACCAGGACTGAACGAAAGGGGTTCTTGTGTTGTGATGTTTGGAGTAAGTAGAAAGGAGGGGCACGGTTGCCATGGTTACCCTGCCATGTGGCTTGTCCTGGGGAGCGTCGGGGTGACACCTTTATGGTCAGGGTGTCTAGGATGTCTCTCAGAAGACACAGTTTGTAGTCTTTATTTCTATTTGAGCTTGTGCAGGCGTATTTCTATACCCCAAAGCTGAGTCTTTTCCTGTGCAGGTCACAAAGGCCTGTCTGGTCCACTACAAAAATAAAATCCCAAACTTTATATTCAGCTTTTAGGCTGCCATCAATGGCCTTTCTGTCATGCTAGTGGTGTTGCTCTCTGTTTGTCAGTCCACCAACTGACAAAAATCTGCTAGCACCACCAGCAAGTTTTCATTCATTCTGTGAAATATCAATTTTTTTAGAGACATTCAGCATTCCCAAGCGATAAATCTTAACTAGTTTGGCGATCTGAACTTCTCCTCTAGAGTCACCATGAGGTTGACATTTATGTTTTTGAGTGAACTGTCTCGCTCTCTATTGAATGGATTGCCATAAAGTCACACACGACCATGTTAACATTTCATTGTGAACACATTAGCATGCTTATGCACAGCCTCACAAGATCACAAGGATGGCTGTAGACTGTAGATATTGCATTAGCTCACTCTGTGTCTCCCCGGTTCTCCCAGATATCTGGCAGTGCGCCAAGGCATCCTGGGCAGAGCCGCAGCAGACGAGGGAGCCCATTGGTTTGATTGATTTTCCTGCACGTGCAGGGCCACGCTGAAACAGCTGTTCCATGCGTGCCCCCGCTGGAAGAGGCCCTCTTAGGAGGGGTTCGGTCTTAACACTGATGCACTGTGGTCACCACGAAACAGCATGCAGCTGAGATGAACTGACAGGTCGCACAGCTCACTCACCCTCTTGGTAGAGGTGAGAGCCAGTAACAAGGCAATTTTGAGAGATAGCATCTTCAAGGAGGACTTTTCCAGGGGCTCGTAGGGGTTTGACCTCAGAGCCTCTAGTACCAGTGGCACGTCCCACTGGGGTGCGGAGACACAAAAGACCCTGCAGAAAACGCTCCATGAGGGGGTGGGTGAAGACAGGTCTGTCGCCAAACCCCTCATGACAAGATGAGATAGCTGCTGCATACACCTTAATGGTTGAGTGTGACAGTCCCTTCTCCATTAGGCCCTGTAAGAAGGAAAGGATGGATCCCACTGAGCAGGTTATGGGATCCATTTCCTTCTCAATGCACCAGCGCTGAAAGTCCAGCCACTTAGCTTTGTAGCAGGAAGTGGTGGAGCCTGCCCTCACCGCCTGGATGGTATGTACCACCTCTGCGGACAGCCCAGCCTGTCTCAACCTCTCCCTTTCAGGAGCCAAACCTGGAGAGGTTGGCCGAGCACCGGCAGCGTGCCTATGGCGCCTGACTCCTGTGACAGAGCCCCCCAGACCTGAGGCACAGGCCAGGGCTCCCTCACTGCCAGCTGCGTCACCTCTGCGTACCACCCCGCCGATCTGCAGCTTGGGGCTACCAGGATGACTGACAACCCTTCCTGTCTCACCCTCTCCAGCAGGGGGGGATGAGATGGAGTGGGGGGGAAAGCATACAGCAGCCCTTTTGGCCACGGCACGTGTGCAAACGCGCCCACGCCCAAGGGTGGACTGTCCTGTGGTAGGATCGAGAACCGCAGTGGGTGTTGTATCTGCTGTATTATATTGGGGTGCATTCTCCACTTGCTCTGTGGGGGACCGCCCCTCGACATGAGGCTGGCCACCCTGTTCTCCAAGCCTGGGACGTGAAGGGCCTTCAGAGACAGCAAGTGTGCTGCAGCCCATGTCCATAGGTGCTCTGCTAACGTCAACAGAGCTGCGGATCAGACTCCGCCCTGTCTGTTGATGTAGGCGACTGTCGTGCGGTTGTCTGTCCTCACCAGCTTGTGCCTGCCCTGGACTAGGGCTTTGTGGTGCTGGAGGACCAGAAACACCACTTGGAGCTCCAGTTGGTTGATGTGTCGGCTCTCCCCAGGAGGCCACATACCACCCACTGCTCTCCCCAGGCAGGTCTCTCCCCATCCGGTCAGAGACGCATCCGTGAACACCGACACGTATGAGGATATCCGGCCGAGTGGTTCCCCCCGCCTTCAGGCGATGAGGGGACCCCCAGAACCGCAGGTCCCTCTGTACTGACTGGGGAGGCGTCACCATACATCGCTTGTGCCTCTTGAGGTTTAGATGCAGGCTGGTAGACCATCGTTGTAGCCGCCACATGTGTAGCAGGCCCAGGGTAACCACTGAGCCCCAGCAGCTGCATTACTGACAGCGCCGTTTCCAGCTGGAGCTTGCGGACCGCTTGAAGAAGGGTCGTCTGTCTGAGTTCCGACAGATGAGCTCTCAGGCTGGCTGAGTTGAGCACAACCCCCAAATACTCCACCTCCTGGCAGGGATAGGGGGAGCTCTTCGTCCAGTTGATTGCAAAGCCCAGGTTGTTCAGATGCAAAATCAACTGAGCTGCATGGAAAATTGGCCATTGTTTTGACCTGGCCATGACAATGAGGTCGTCTAAGTAGAAAAAGACCCTCATGCCCTGATCGCGCAATGGTAGCAGTGCGGCGTCTACGCACTTGCTGAATGTACGTGGGGCCAGTGAGTAGCCAAAGGAGAGCCTGGTGTATTCGTACACCACCCCTTGGAAGGCAAAACGCAGAAATTTCCTGTGTTTCCGGGCCACCTCGACATGAAAGTAGGTGTCTATTAGGTCTATGGTCGTCATCCAATCGCCGGGCTGCACTAGCTCTAGTAGTTTCCTGAGTGTCAGCATGCGGAACGGTTTCTGTGCAATATGCTGGTTCAGGTAGCGGAGATCCAGAATGGGTCTGAAGCCTCCAGTCTTCTTGGGGACCAGGAAGTACGTGGAGTAAAGACCCTTGTACATATCGTGGGTTGGAACAACAGAGATAGCCTGTTTCTGCAGGAACTGTTGAATCTCTGTGGCCAGGAAGTCCACCTCCTCCTGAGAGGACAGGTTGGCTTCCTTAATGCCCTGGAAAGACGGTGGGATACGGCAAAATTGTAGGGAGTAACCCCGCGTCAATGTGCCGTCCATCCAGTCTGTTGGCTTGCAGCAGCGTCTGCATTCTGTGTGGAAATGAGTCAGGGGTCGTGCTGTTAGCTGAGGAGCGTTGTGGATGAAACGTTGGAAAGCTTCCTCGGCCCTCACCGCCACCAAACCCTCCATAAATGGGAGTTTGGCCCAAGGAGGGCCGCAATCTAAAGTGCCAAACCGAAAGTCCTGAAAAGAAGTCCCGAAAAAAACGAGCGGACTGTGGTGTCCTGAACGCACCACGGCCGGTCGCTCCGTTGGCGTCATTGCCTGCGACAGTGTTGTCGTAGCGTCTACAGTGACACGTTCATTATCGGCAGAACTGTCGTGAGGAGCAGTGACGAGCTGGGGAGCTCTCCTCTCCACCGCAGCGAGCCGCTCGCAGAGGCAACGAGCGATCTTCTCTGCCTCGCTATGACGGGAGAGACATGGCTAGTAGCAGCATCTCTCCGGCAATAGCAGGCTAGGCTGCTGCTACCACGGTTACTCCGTGATGCGCTGCGACTCTCGTTAGAGCAGTTGTCGGTAGCGTAGCGTGTATGTCTGTGTGGCACAAAAACACTGCTGGTGAGCTAGCAGCACGCCCGAGCGGGTTTATTCCCCTGCTGGGAATGCAGGCTAGGATCAGATAGCTGCATTGTGCTACTTCTACGGCAAGAGCGGCCCGTTTCACGGAGAACCCTAGTTCTATTAGCACAGGCGGAGCCCTCTACGATGGAGCCCTGCCCAAGCCAAAGAGAAGGAGCATAAACACCTGAAGGATGCGTTTAAAGCATGTGGATGCCTAAACTGGACCTTTTGTGAAAACAGCCACACAACCCAGGAAGAACGCCAACATTATGGATGATGAGGAAAAGAAGAGTTAACACAACAACATAATGATTCCATTGGTAATTGGAGTGTCAGAGAAACTCAGAAGGATTTCCAACAAACACCACATCCCGTGATTTTTAAAGCCAAGAACACGCAAAGACAGACACTGGTCCACCCAAAAGACCGCACACCCAAACACAAGAAAAGCAATCTAGTGTAAGCTGTCCAATGCAGTGAGGAACACACAGACCTGCATATTGGGGAAACTAAACAACCACTACACAAATGCCTGGCTCAACACAGAAGGGCCAACTGCTTAGGTCAAGACCCAGAAGTTTACTTGTATATGTTTGCTTGCACTCTTTCAAGGACAACAATGTACATATTCTGGAGAGCGAGGGCAGATGGTCGAGGAGGAATTAAAGAAGCCATCAACACCCGACACCACTTCTAATGCTGACCTTTCATCCCTTCTCAGGATATTGAGCATACTTGACCTCACGTGACTCCAGTGACCATAATGAATTTCAAAGCAACAGCCAGGAACAGTAACAAACAAAGAGGTATTCATCACCTTGACAACAACCCCATGGAGACATGTGAAACGTCTCCAAGTACCTTCAACCAAGTCCAGTTGACCTTGATTTTAACGCACCTTGGACAAATTGGTTGTACCTCATAGTCATTTTAGGATATTCAAGTTTAAATTGTTTGTTGTGTGTTTTTTAAGGGTGTTCGGCATCTGCTCAGTCACAGTTCCCCAAGAAGAAGCTGGAGACACACACACAAATAGTCACTCATGCACACAGTGAAAAATTTATTGAATTGTGTCTACATCATTCCAAAAACTCTAGGGATATGGCCCATTTACACACATTTATTAATTTTCTCTTAGATCCAGTTTATGGAACCAAGGCTACACATTCTTGTAGGGTCAGTGTCATGAATGATATTTGTCTGTCTGTGAGTAGTTAGATGGCATTAGATAATTTTTCGGCAGGAGACAGTGTCTGATATTTTCTGGCTACAAAGACACACATATGTGCAGAAGGACATGTAAAGCCACATGCAACAACAGATGTGCTAATAGAAATAACAGGAACATCTCTAACACACATAAATATTCCTTCCTCTTAAATAGAAAGTTAAATTTGCACCAAGGTAAAATAAACCCAACAACAACAGTTTCACTCTTTCTACACACATGCATCAACATATTTCTGAAGTTCTATATTCTTCCATGGTGGTCGATCTTTTTAAAAATTTAAACTTGTTTTGCACCGGGTTGTTTTTGGCAATAACCAGAAACTAGGGCAGACGTTGCATACCGCAGATTGTTTTTCACAGGAACGGAGATCATAAGCTTGAGTACAAGCCTCAGGCTTTTCTGGGTTTTGGAACATATAGGAAAACCACTGTAAGGAGGTGCGCATTATCATGGTCTATTATACCCATGTGTGCCTAATCCATATGCACTCGTCTATAATAGAACTGATCCTACTTCTTTAGTGAAGTGCAATTTACATCGCCTGAATGTTTAAGTTATCTTATTAATTTATTTCAGTAATCTAAATATACAGGAAACTAATACTTATTGAGAGTCACACAAAAAATACAGTGGCACCAAAAATTATGTTATTTTAAATTTCTCAAATGAGGCTTTCGAGGGAGCTCATGTCTCTTTCAAGGGGAGTCGAGCTCCCGTAACTCTCTCGAAGGCCTATTACAAACCCTGATAAGGACAGTCAGATACAGAAAGGGGATTTTGTAAACTATAGCCCGTATGAATAATTCATAATGCATCACATTCCTGCCACACATGCATCGTTCGACCTTTCCAGGTTGCTATAACAAATTAATTACTTACTCATTTGCATCATCATCAAGGCTGATGGCAGATCACTCACTCCGAGACTCTCTGCCAAGTGTGAATGCATTGAAAATGAGAAATCTGGATCATAATGTCTAATGAATAGCACATCAGGGAGAGAAGAAAGCGGGGGGGCTATACTATGAAGCAAGTTCAGCATACCCAGGATATATTTTTGTTTTCTGGCTTCACCAAAACCTAACAACTGTAATAATTCTAAGTGGTCACATGACTTTCCCAATCCAGCCATGAGTGGGTTCACATAAAAGGGGCGACATTCAATCCAGGCTAAAAGGAACACAGCTGCCAAATGGAAGAAAAACAGCTGGCAAAAAATCCTCATTAGGGCATGCGAGTAGATCTGACTATAATTACATTTGTGTATTCCATTCAGTGAACGTATTGCTAAGATGTATTCTAATTACGTGTATGACAATTTTAGCCTTATTATTTCTACTGCAGCAGCAGCAGCTGTGTGTTGGTGTTCATATGCTAACTTGAATACCAAAGCTTATAATATTTAAACTAACACAAAAGGAAAGATTTAACCTTTTCCTTTGACATGCAACAGCGTGTGTGAAACAGACTTGAGCAAATGAAAAATTTATCTAAAAATCTATTTCAAGTACAAGGCTAGAGTGCTTCAATATGTGTCGTAGGATGATGATAAAGCATCTCTGCATCACCCACAGCAAACAAAGTATAAAACAGTCTGCTGGATTTTCTACGAATGGTGATGGCATTGATCATTGGTAGGCAGTGCATTTATAGCGTATATGTCTTACCTCAAAGATAACCTGCTCTGGAGCAGGTTAGTTGTTCAGCACAAGTTACCATGGCGATGTACCTCGGTAAGAAGTGAACCACCGTTGAAGGACTGATAACCCAGGGTTAATCCTGAAGTTTCCTTGCTAATGTCAAATCCTGCTTTATAGTAAAGTGTCTTATTGTCATATTTACATTAAGATCTACATTAACTTATTTGGCAGAAGCAACATGGAAGCATCAACACAGTAAGAGATCCACAAGTGACAGTAGATACTGGTAGTAATAATAATAATAATCTTTATTTGTAGAGCACTTTTCAAAAACAAAGTGCTTTAACATATGTAAAGACAATAATACCCACGAGACAATAAGACAAAAACAATACAAGCTAAAAGCATGAAAAACATTGAAAAGACTAAAATACACGTTTAAGATAAATATAAAATTAGTAAAATACAATAAAATAAAAGGGATAAAATAAAGTCAGATAAGATCGGGAAAGGCTCTCCTATAAAAGTATGTTTTAAGAAGGGACTTAAAAGAGTTCACTGACTCAGCCGACCTGATTTCCTCGGGCAGGCTGTTCCAGAGCCTCAGGGCCCTGACAGCAAACGCGCTGTCCCCTTTAGTTTTCAGTCGAGACTCTGGAACAGACAACAGACCTCTGCCCGAGGATCTCAAGGTGCGTGCTGGTGTGTATGGGACTAAAAGGTCAGAAATATAACAAGGCGAGAGGCTGGTTAAAAGTTTGGCAGCTGAGTTCTGGACAGTCTGGAGTCGATCAATAGATTTTTGGGTTAAACAGGTGAAAAGGCTGTTGCAATAATCCAGGCGTGATGAGATGAAGGCGTGTAAAATGGTCTCGGTGTCCTTAAAAGTTAACATAGATCGAATTTTTGCTATATTTCTAAGTTGATAAAAACACGATTGAACAAGCTTTGTGGTGTGCTGCTAACTGGTAGTAAGAGCTGCAATACACACTAGTAAGAGATATTCGCAGGTATGGCATCAGTGGGGTGAATCCCTAGGGAAAGAAGTTAACGAAATAGTGCAATCAAATCAATCAAAAAAAGACAATTATAATGAGCTAGTAGAAGAGCACAGGAAGTGCATAGAGGTTAAGGGTTAGAGGGGTTACAAGAGGATGATAGACTCAACAAATAAAGCTTCTCTTAGTGATGTTCTGCCATTTCTTTCTGATTATATTGTGTAAAGTGGACAGAGAGGATATTTTGTACTAATAATCCTACAGTACAGAAGATGATATAGTCCTTCAAATCCAACAATTCCAAAATATTAGGTTCTCCTTATGCATGTTTCTTTGGGGTAAAGTCTAGGGGTACCCTATAAGGCTATAAAGCTCATGTCTGTATTCATTTTAAGTGAGAAAACAGCCTTTTATTTCATTCCTACTCGCGATCGAAAATCTTCAGTGTCTTGGTTTGAGCGTGATTATAGTTGTAGACACTCGGATAAACAGGCATTATCTGGCTAGGAGTTTGGAGACTTCAAATGAAGCTGTTTGGGTTGTCTGACTTTTTGATGCTCACACAGAGCCAAGGCTGTCTGCCTCACTCTGCCGTCTTGTACCAGAACAACATCTCAAGTCCCAGCATTGATTCAAAATCCAGCAGGGGACCTGGAGTGGAATTGATGTCTGTGATTCTCCAAAAAAGAATGTATTTTTATCCAGGCAGTCTATTTTGCAATGGTTCAGCAATTTTAAAGTTCAGTCAGTCTTTGATCAAATCACAGGCCTTCTCATGTTGATGAAAATAAGCCACCCGTTAGGCCTGTCATATCTGCCTTTCCACTGTTTTAAATTTCTCTTAATTAAATGTATCTTCTTTCCTGTTCAGATTTTGAGTGAAATTTACGACAACTGCTACAAAGCAGAGCTGAACAGGAGAGATAGCTTTATTCCCAAGAACTATGTTACAGTTAAATCACAGTGCTAAGTCATGAGTGAAGGCTTTGATTTACTATTTCAGAACCATGGATATAAAAATCCAACAAGGGATGCATCACTGAAAGTGTCCTCTTTTGTTTGTTTTCAGTGCATGTGCTTTATTGCCTCACTCCCTCTGCTTCAGATTTTCTTGGCAAATATTCTGGATATGTTGCAGCCTATTACAGGGATAACATACATATGATAAGCTGCAACTCAATTGTGCTATTAAAGGTCGAAGAGGCAGGACGATCCTAAAATCCTGAAAATTCACTCTTTCCATACCTGAATCAGATGAACACAACCACTGTACACCGATTAGGTTTTTAGGATATTATAAAGCAATTTTCAGTTGGCAATCTTACAAGACCACGCCAGCTATCAGCCTCACACATCATGCTTTTAATGCCATCCTGACCTCAATAATATGCCTGCCAGAACCATAGTGTGAGCGCAGCAGCTGTGTTCTTTGTCACAAATCTATCTGTAAAACATCTCATCAGACAAAGCATACATAGCACAAATTATACAAGCAAAAACAAATCAAGTACAAGTACAAGTACCCCACGCAATTTTTTTTAGGTTTGGATTTTGTCAGCCACCTGGGAACAACCTCCTGGTACATATGGATTTTTTTTTATTAATAAGGACAAAAGCACCATTGTTTTGGTCTCAACAGTCTCATTAGTACAAAAGTAGCAGATTCCGGCTGGCCTTCAGGTCCTCCGGAGGACACACCTTCCCAGGCTGTGTTCTTTGAAGAAATCATCCCCTGAATTGCAATGCAACTAGATCAACAAACAGTGCTTGTAAGTGATTCTGAGTACGCAAAACTCTGAATCAATAAATGAAAAATACAAGAAAACTGACAATAGGAAATCATTAGATGATTCACTCATTGTCAATCTGTGTGATGTATTTTTTTGCCATCAATCCAATCCTTTCTTTCTTCCTCAGAGTTAAGGAGTTAGAAGCTAAAACATAAAGAACTTTATGAAAGGCTATTTATAAATTGTATTTCTACCCCTTCAGTACTTTTCTTGGCCTGCAATGTTACTTTCCACCATTGCATTCCCTTAAATCATTATTGAGATACGCTGTTGACAGAAAAACTGGATTGAAAACATAATCTTTGGAGGTGGTAACACACCGCCATAGAAGTAAAGTACAATTACTTCTGGTTTTTGGATAATTCACTGCCTGAAACAAGCCTAAATTCAGTTTTAGATTAGCATTAGACTTACATGAGTGACAGAGCTTAGTTATAAAACCAGTCCATTTGAACAAGCCAGGTGGGAAGGCAGCTCAACAACAGCCAGATTAACAAGGCCAGGAGACCTGACAACATCTACCCGAGGGTGCTAAAGGTGTGTGCAGAGCAGCTGGAAGGAGTGTTTTGGCATCTTTTTACCTCTCCCCTGAGACTGAAGACGATGCCGAAGATCTGGAACACTTCCTGCATCGCCCCTGTCCTATGGCGTTAATGTCGCTCGTCATGAAGACATTTGAGAGATTAGTTCTGCAGCACCGCAGGCCCCTGGTAGGAGACTGCCTGGACCCTCTGCAGTTTGCATACCAGGCTGACATTGGGTTGGATGATGCCATCATCTACCTGCTTCAAACTGTTCTTGACTTCTTCAGTGCTTTTGACACCGTTCAGCCTCTCCGGCTGACAGAGAAGCTCTCCATGATGTGAAGTGGTATGTGAAAGTATAGTTCATAACTCATTTTGATACCAATATTTGAAAAGCTAATTTAATTTGTAAGATTATTACAGTACTACACTATTCTATTTTCAGGGCATTTCATTTACAATAGTTTGTTATATTAATGTTCATATTAGAATGTGTATTAAGTTTTGTCACTGTACAGCGAATAATATTAAGAAGTGGAATGCAGGTAGATAACTACTGATCCTTGTGTCTGTGGTTTGATTGTTCGTCGATGTGTTGGTAATGCCTCGGGGCTCCAGTAGGGAGATCGCGCTACTCTTCCTCATTCAATACAGACGAGTGAAGGCGAGAGCTGCACGTGTGTTTCTTCAACCTTCTCCCGTTACTTTTCCCCTTTTTAAGGTAATTACCACTCACAATGCACTGTAAACTTAAACACATGTTTATAGTACATTACGCTAAGAGACTGTGGTTGTATATGAGTAATAGAGATGTTTTTGCTTGTTTGTTGTTCAAAGAGTTTCTTGCTAACTGAGACAATGTGTATGCTAGCAGCCAGAGACCTCATGGCTCCGTCATGTCCGAGTCCCGCCATGTCTGAGTGTTTACTTTGTCTTCGGTGTTTAAGCTAGCTAATTTTACGTCTACATTTTTATGCTGCGGTTTACGTGCATATTTATCACTATAAGGACGTAGTTCATGTCATGGCTGAGACAATGAATAAGTGGATATGTTAAAGCTATATTTCATTTAAGTGTTTTCTGAGAACTCAGTTAAAAAGGAGTATTAAAATGTCATGTGATAACTTTTTTTTAAACTATTTACATTTCATGTGGTAATTTAGTTAAAAATATAATTTAGAATGCATTAAGAAGATACTCATGGTGACTGTGGTCGTGAATCTCAGTGCATAAATATAGAATGTATGTTTTTTGTATATATTGTAAATACAGACAAGTGAAGGCGAGAGCTGCGTATGTGTGTTTCTTCAACCTTTTCCCGTTACCTTTCCCCTTTTTAAGGGCACAACAGATGCACGTGGATCACGACCATGTGGCCTGGATCACAGACTACCTGATAGGCAGTAGTATGTCAGGCTATCTGTCAGAAATTGTGACGAACAACATTGGCACACCCCAAGAACCTGTACTGTCATAATTTCTGTTCATTCTCTACACCTCTGACCTTGGCTTCTCAGTACACAGATGACTCCTCCATCGTCGGCTATATTACAGATGACAGGGAGGAGGAGTACAGAGGCCTAATCTAGAACTTCATTGTGACAGCAACCACTTCCAGCTCAACACAGGAAAAACCAAGGAGCTGGTGGTGGACTTCCGATGCAGCAGGAGGCCAGTCTTAATAAGGGGCAAGGGGGTAGAGATGGTGGAAAACTACAGGCTCCTGGAGGTGCAACTTAAGAACTGGACTGACAACACTGAGGCTCTCTACAGGAAAGGGCAAAGCAGGCTGTTCTTCCTGAGGACGCTCAAGTGTGCACCAAACTGCCAGAGATGTTCAACCAGTCTCTAGCAGCAAGTGTCGTCTTCTTTGCCCCATGCAGGGCTGGACTGGGACAAAAAGTTGGCCCTGGCATTTTTGGTCCAGGCAGCCCACCAAAATCGACACCCCTCACCAATGCACCATCCTTGACTTTAAGAGGTCAGATTAGGGTTGTGAAGAAACACTTAGCCCATGAGACGTAACATTGCACAAGATTGGGGCCATTTTCTGGAGACATTTAGGTAGCAGGTGACAATTCAGAATAAAAATATAATAGAACTTAAAGCAGTAATCACTATCTTATTATTAGCTTTTTTTGGACAACATAGGTTTCTTCTATATTTGCATTGCAGGCTTATTGTGCAAGTAAACCTTTCTCAAAGCATAATTATTTGTTAATTAACATTTCTTGGTGCAATGCAAGTCGTCCTCTTGAGATGGCGCCAGTGTGTGTGGCTTGCCGTTTCTCTCTGTCAGTGCTGTGTGTCTTTGTGCTGTTTGCATCATTTGTTGTTCAAAATGTTGATGCAGTATTGGTGTACGATTGCCAAACACTACTGGATCTTCATTTCTCTGGCAAAGATCTAGTAATGTTTGATCGTGATGGATATAAAACTTTGCCCCCGCTGTAAATCCGCGGAACCTGCGGCCTCTGTGTCGGGTTCCTTAGACACTGCTCGCTGCAGACCCGCCGGTTCCTGTAAACACTAGATCACTAGCAAACAAAACTTTTATCCTTAAGGATTTCTTCACGTCCCTGGGATTGGATTTTCTGAACTCTTACCGCATGACAGCTTTTTGAACTCCCCGCGGACGTTGGGTAGAGGAGGAGGAATAGCAACTGTTTATAAGAATGTCTATAAATGTAGGCAGTTGTCGCCATCATCCTCTTTCACCAGCTTTGAACTGAGCTTATTTGAGCTGGGTCGCTCTCACACAGTGTTGTGTGCAGTTAAACCTTGCACTACTGCACAGCACTGCCGTATTATTAACCCTTCCATTGCTGTTCAGTTCTCCTTCGTTTTCAGTCAGAACTGTGACATGCCAGTCTAATGATTCAGAGGAGCTTAGCTCATGGTTTCATTTCACTTGCCAAACTGTTATAGACTCTGTGGCTCCATTGAAAATCAGGCAATTAAACACTAAAGTTGAACCCTGGCTGAATGACACGACCCATGTTGTCAGACATAAGTGCCGTAGGGCTGAGCGCAAATGGAAAAAGGATAAACTGCATGTGGCTTTTCAAATGTTATGGGACTGCTGGCGGCATTATAGGACAATTATAAAAGAAGCTAAAAGGAAATATTTAGCTGAAATTATTCTCTTACAAGCCTCGTGTTTTGTTTAAGACTATTGACTCAGTCCTCAGTGTCCTTCAAAACTGTCTGCTTTGATGCCTTCGTTGAAGTTTCTTCACTTTGTTATTCATAAGGTCACTACCATTAGGGCACAAATCTCCTTTTCTGCTTATGACCCCTCAGTCCCTGTCCTTTGTTCTGCTGTCTTTGACAAGTTTGAACCTGGTCTGGATCCTGCACCTCTCACTAATTTTAGGCCTATCTCCAAACTAACCTTTCTGTCAAAAACCCATGAAAAGATAGTTTGCAGTCAATTAATGGCCTTCTTGGATCAGCACAATATTCTTGAAGTCTTCCAATCTGGTTTTAAAATCCTACATAGCACAGAATCAGCTCTGTTAATGATATCTTTAGGTAGAACTTTCTGTGTCAGCTGTGGAGAGTCTGTGTCCTCTTCTGCTCCTCTCATGTGTGGGGTCCCACAGGGCTCAATATTAGGCCCTCTTCTCTCTTTATTTGCTCCCGCTTGGTTCCATACTTAGG
This sequence comes from Micropterus salmoides, assembly GCF_014851395.1. Taxonomy (NCBI): domain Eukaryota; kingdom Metazoa; phylum Chordata; class Actinopteri; order Centrarchiformes; family Centrarchidae; genus Micropterus; species Micropterus salmoides. The sequence goes on along the minus strand of NW_024040263.1, from coordinate 17,234,496 downwards.
AAGCATGGTATGTCATTCCACTGTTATGCAGACGATAGTCAGATCTATGTGCCTCTTAAAAAGAACGAAACTGTTGGACCGTTAACTGTCTTGACAACATAAAGGCTTGGATGGCTCTTAACATTTTAAGTGTTAATGAAAGTAAGACAGAAGTGATGTATTTTGGTGGCACTACTGGGACCCACTGTGTTAATCTGGGTTCCTTGAGTCAGTACATCAAGCCAACAATCACTAACCTTGGGGTTAACTCTGACCTTAAGCTCGACAGACAGATAAGGACAGTTATAAAAACAAGCTTTTTTCAATTGAGGCAAATGGCCAAAATAAAGTCATTTCTAACTAGGCAGCACTTTGAAACCGTAATCCACACCTTTGTTACCACTCGGTTGGATTACTGTAATGCACTGTACGTGAGGGTCAGTGTGTCCTCTATTGCTCGTTTCCAGATGGTACAAAATGCTGCAGCGCGTCTTTTAACTGGAATGCGTAAATATGAGCACATTTCTCCCATTTTAGCCTCACTCCACTGGCTGCCTGTACATCATAGGATCCATTTTAAGAGTGTTAATGGTCTTGCCCCACCCTACATCTCTGAGCTGCTACACCCCTATAGACCCACCCGTTCTCTCAGGTCAGACGATCAGCTGCTCTTAAGTGTGCCCAAAACAAAGCGCAAGCTCAAAGGGGACCGAGCTTTTGCTGTAGCAGCTCCTAAACTGTGTAACGATATACCTCTGCACATTAGACAGGCATTTTCACTGTCTGTTTTTAAGTCAATTCTTAAAACCCACCTCTGGCCTTTGAAAACTGAAGTTGACATTTCTTGTTTTAGTTGTATTGATGTTATTGTTTTATTGTATGGTTATTGTTTTTATTTGTATTTCATGCGTCATGTGAGCTTTGTCTTTAGTGTCTTTTATGTATTCAGTTGTTATTTTACTGTACAGCACTTTGTGTCCACTTAGATTGTAAAGTGCTCTATAAATTGTGATTGATTGATTGAAGTTTTTTTTTCAGAACATTTTTAACAAATGCTTTCAAAAAGTGGTGGGTATCCTACATGTCCCCAGCGTCCCCAGTGTAAATGACCCTCCTCCCTACTCCCTCTCCTACAGGTTGAGCTACTCCATGCTTACTGCTTCACCTCCACTCTCCTCCTGCTAACTCCCTCAGCCCTGTCACTTTGTCTCTCTGCTTCACTGTCTCATGCCTCCTCCTCTACCTGGCAAGGGCCCCATGCCTCAAAGTGCTTAGGAGGCTCATTTCTGTCATCTGCCGTCAGACTACACAATGCCACAGCACCCAACATCTCCTATCCCTGCAGAAAGTTTGGACATAATGTGTATATATTTAACCTAATTGATCCTGAGGATCACTGATTCTACTTTCATTGTATTTTGTTGATTACTAATTTTATTGTATTCTTGTTTTCTTTGCACCACATTCCCCTATGCTTCTGTGCCAATTTGAATTTCCCCCACAGGTGATAAATAAAGGAAGATCTAATCTAATCTTTAGTTCATATTAATTCAATAAACTATATTATTTCCCTGAGGGATAATTAAAAACTCTGTTGTGTTTATATCATGAGACTTTTTTTATTAATGTTCCAATGTAAGCAGGGAACATAGCAGGAAAACTTATTTTTTGATACATACAATTATTTTCATGCTAACACAATTAACTGTCCTGCAAAAGAGACTGTATTTGCTGTAGTTTGTTCATGGGTTATGAACCTTTCTGTACCTTAGACCAGTAACAGTGTCAAATGTAGTTCTTAGTGTCTTGTTTCTTGTCCACAAAGGTAGCTACTGTGATTGATTATATATACACAGTATCTAGGCTCAAGTTTACGTTTATTTTGTGACTTTTACAGCTGGTTTCATGGGAGCATGCTTCGAGGCAAAGCTGATGAATTGCTAAACCAACAGAGACTGGCTGGAGCCTTCCTTGTCTGAGAGAGTGGGAGCACGCTAGGGGATTTCACCCTCTCTGTCAAGTCGGTTGTCATTTCTATTACTCCACCTTGAAGTTTATTTTCTGCTGGCTGTAGCCCATGCGCTTCTCTTTGCTGATGTTTTTTCTACAATAACACTTCACGGCACATTTTGAATGGCCTAATTTGCATTCATTGTAAAAGTTTTGGGAAAATTGAAAACAAGTAATTCTGTTTCTTTCAGTCCTACAACTGTTTATTATATTCTGAAGATAAAAATGAATTGGGGATGCTCATTTCATTAGAAAAATAACATCTGAGCCTCAGAGAGGAAAAAGAGAGAACATTGTCCTTTTGTGTGTGGAATTCTGAAGTCTGGCTTTTTGTAATTCTACAGTGCTTTGAGAGGCTGCAGATGAGTGAGAGACAGAGACAATTAGACAACTAATTCACAAATGCGTATTAGTTCAGTTCATTTTTGACTTCCAAGACACGTTATCAATGAGGGTAGACCAAAATACCTCTGGATGCATTTGTATAGACCTACAAACAATCAGAGCAATGAAACGCATGACTTAGCTTTGAGCAACACATGCAAGTTAGGTGGTGCTTGGTCATAGTGCTTGTCTGTTTTTAAACAGGAAAAAATGGTGGCCTGGTCACAAACTTTCTCATATTACAGATAAACAGAACACTAAAATGTGTTTCTGAAAACATTTGAGGCAGGAAATAGGCAATGTATTAACATAATCTTATAACATAATCTTGACCAGCACTGCCTAGTTTGACAGTTTGACCTGAGTTTCATGAGCCAGCAAATAAAACATAAGCTTGGCAGATTCATCTGGTTTTTCGGGCTAGGTTGACAGTAGAGAGCTGACAGGAAGTAAGGTGAGAGAGAAATGGGGAATGACATGAATCAAAGGTCTTGGCAGGACTCAAACTGGGGGACATTGTGATTACATGATCAGTGCCTTAAAGCCATGCATCAGCAGGGTGCCCCCAACCTAACTAAACAGTGACACGTTGAATTGCAAGGCTCTCTAATGTCCAGCCAATTTGAGAACGGGAAATAGTACTGATTTTTTAAATTCTTGTTTATGTAACTGCAGTTAAATAATGAAAGCCGCAGAGAAAGGGGGGCGCTGCTTGGCTGCAGTGAGCGCAAAACAGTGACAGAGGTTAAAGGCATAGTTTGGGATTATTGAAGTGGGGCTGTATGAAGTACTTATCCATAGTCAGCATATTAGCTGCAGTAGATGAAGGTCAGCATATCTCCATTTTGGACAAGCAGAGAGATGTACTGGCACAGAAGCTAAGCAATATACTGCTGTGGACAGGGTCAGCAGCAAAATGTATTTTTTCCATCTAAAAAAGGCTCACTGAAAAAAAAAATCACCATCCGTTCAAGTGTATGCTATGTGTTCAGTGTTTTCAGCACTTTACCTTGCAACTGTAGAACTTCCATATTCCTACTAAGTAACTTCCTACCAACTTGGCTGCACACTGTTGTCATGGTCCCAGAGATCAACTGCTTATGGAATGGGTCAGACTTTCAGCAGTTTATGGAATGTAACAGGTGTTACTAATAACATAACGATGGCTCCACTTTATTCAAGCGTCCCGGTAAGCCATGACAGCAGGACCTTGAAATTGGAGTAGAATTTGGCATCAATAAGTTCATACACCTGTGCTTTTCCTACTTTGACATGTCCAAATGTCTTCTGTGGAAATATCAAGCAACTTACCTGTGTGGGTGGACTATAGGTTTGAAAAGGTGTTTTAGGGAAGGAGCATTTTATCACTAATATGGAAATAATGATCTTGAAACAGGTAAAAACAACAAATTTAATAGGGATATGTTGAACCTCTCGCTACATATATATATATATGCTGCACGGACTGCAGTCTGGTGTATTTGCACTGCTTGTTCAAGGTGACTTCTTTGTGAAAACTTTTCACCGGTCAATAGCTTGATCATTGATCTTTTAACATTTTGCCAAAGCAGGCTGTCTCTCCTGCGTGTATGTGAATATGCAAATATGAAACCGGTATTCGTTAGAGCCCCGACCTCACTGGGTCCCACTGTCACTTATGATGTAACTTGATGAAACGCATTTAGGCAAATAGTTTCACCATTTCCCTTGTTGTGCAGCCAGAGTTTGAAGTTGACTCTTGCATTTTAATGGTAATACATATGGATTTATTGTGTCACTTACTTTTTTAACTTGCTTATTTATTTGGTCATTGTGCAAATGAATTGAATAATTCGGTAACACTTTCTATGAAGGTCATCGCTATAATGACTTTTTCATACATTTATAACACGATATAATGCCTCCATAAGACATTATAACAATTGCTATAATCACTTACAAACATGCATTAGGAGCTATAGCAAAATTCATAAGGTATTATGACCTTTTGATTTAATGTTTTATAACTAATAGTAATACCATCAATACACCAAGCATCGAATCTTCGACTATTGGGGGTCAGCCCTAATAGCCCTAATAAATATATAGCACAAAAGGAGAATGGCAAGTCAAGAAATGAGGATTCTTTAGGTATATTTATTAAGAAATTATATTTACTTAATTATTCAGGAAAACCATATTTTATTGTGACTTGGCCACTGACAGATGAACATGGAAAATGTAAGCCAAGAGTGTGAAACACTGTCACTGTTTCTGCACCACAGTCCATTATAAACCACACATTAGATAAAGTTTATACAAATATTGACAAGGGAAAGACATTAATTCTCTCTGTGATTATGGACCATCACCAATACTGCCCGCCAACAATAATATCTGGCCCACTGACAGATTAAGGTGCTTTGAAAAATATAAATAAATAAATGCTTTGATAGTTGTGCTGAAATAGAGCTCAGTCATGACAGCAACAGTTACTCACATAGTCACTTCCTCTTATTATATAGCTGGCATGGATTTGTATGGACTGTAAAATCAAATGTGTGTAATGTGGGTTGTGTGTAAAAGTAGAAACAGTAAAATGTGTTTCTAAGGATTTTTCATAGCTTTGGTCTTTGCTTTATTTCCAAAAATCTGTACTGTGACAGAAATCAAATCTTATGCACCATTCCACCCATGTCCCTTTACAAATTACAACGGTAATGTGCTTTTTTCACAGTTGTTACATGGTGAGCATCTGCCGGAACTGCAGTAAGTCAGCCTCAAGCCTCCTGCAGAGTGGCTACTGACATACAGCTCAAAACTGAATTCCCTATGAAGAAAGAATATAAAAATCACAATTGCAACAAGCGATAAGTAAGAATTCCCATGTTATAAATCTGTCTTAAATCCATGACAGGTTAACATGTTGTCATATTTCATTACATTCCTTCCAATCCAGACTTTACAGGCCTGCCAGGAAGCCAAATTTCCCCCTTATTTACATTTATCCATTTAGCTGACACTTTTATCCAAAGCGACTTACAATTGCTATATATGTCAGAAATCGCACGCCTCTGGAGCGTCTAGGGGACAAGTGTCTTGCTCAGGGACACATTGGTGGATGTGTCTGAGTGGGAATTGAACCTGGGTCTCTCTCACGCGTGTGTCTTATCCAATGCGCCATCACCACCCCATGGTTCACAATATCTAGGTGAACCATAATAATTATAATGATTTGTATACCAGCAGTTGTTTTCACAGTATGAATCGTCATTTCCTCAGTTGGGTTTCAAGCTGAGATGAGAGAGAGAGAGAGAGAGTCTCTTTAATGTTGTTTACTTCTTATCAGCCTGATTACCATTCTCATTTGTCTGTCTCAGGTAGATCTTAATTGAATAAACTCCTGTGTGTCACTCCTTGCCACACAAACCATACAATGCAAAAGATAAAGAGTACTGAGGACCACTGCGAAAAGTTGTGAGGCGCGCACACACACAGACACTCAAAATGCTGCTTCATTTCACTGATGAAGGTGACAACACATAATAAATACAGACTATAGCCTCACTGAGCTGTTAGCGCCACCACGTGGCCACACAGTAAAAGGAGCTCTAAGATACAGATTTGAAATGATTGCGTTATTAATTTGAAGCGCAGGCAGGCTGGCAGTTCATACACTTAAAGAGGTGGTATTATGCTTTTTGGCTTTTTCGCTCTCCTTTATTGAGTTATATACCTTTTTGTGCATGTAATAGGTTTGCAAAGTGAAAAAGCCTAAAATCCAGCCAAAAGGGAGTTCCCATCTCCCACAGAAAACACTGCTCTGAACTTATTTACCCAAGTAAATACGTGTCATAAGCACACATAAGCATACAGATGCCTTGAATCCCATTGTGACGCTATGAATTGCACCAATGCCTAATTGCCAAACAATGTTATCTTTTGTTTCCCACCAAAAACCTAATGAAAGGATCATGACAGTGGACAGGGTTAGATTTGTAACCACTACATAAGTGAAATAAAGGGTAATATATGGGATCTGTGCCCTTTTCCACATACAGGCCTGAAAAGCAGACCATTTTACTGTATAGTACATGAACTCTGAACTACCTCAAGAGGTGAGCTCAGGCTCTCCAAACATTCCCACAAACCCCACAGGTACCCGCACTAACTTTGGCAAAAAGGCTTTTAATTTTGCAGCACCATCTGCATGAAATCAGCTTCAGAATGAACTACAGTTGAAGGAGTCTCACTTTATTCTTTTAAAGGCTTTTTAAAGGACCTTGCAGAAAGGGAGTCTGTCTGTCACTGTTTTTAAATTGATTTAGGACCCCTTTTTTTTTTTATGATGTCATTGTTGTTTGAATATGATGAGTGAAAGTGTGTCTATATATTTACCTGTAAGTGTCTATTTGTAACCGCGCTGCTGCCACTTGCCAGGACACTCTTGTAAAAGAGATTTTTAATCTCAAGGAGTTTTTTTATCCTGGATAAATAAAGGTTCGAATGAATTGAATGAATGAAAAATGTGCTGGCCTACCACTGGAAAAGTCAGATTCAAGCAGTGTCAAAATACAGCATCGACAGAGCTGGCAACTCCATTTCAGTACTGGAAATCATGTGTAGAGAAGGAGAGCAGGGCGAGAAGATGAACCCTGCACGAATCGGAGACATACTAGTGGGAATACCAAACAAAGGCAAAGAGAGTGGACGGACAGATGTGTGTGCTCATTAAAATATAAGAGATACGAGGGGATTCTGCAGCTGGCATGTAGTGTGTAGTAGAAACATAATGGGATGGGGTGTTTATGTGAAGAGACTGACTCAGTGAAGAGCAATCTGATCATATGAGGACAGCTCTGTAAAAGGATATAATTGGTTCAGAAAAGAATCGTTGTGAAGTCCTGGTGTTAATCCAAACATCCCCCGAATCATGTCATTCTCGCCTCTTTTTACAGTCCTGGGAGGCGTATTGGATCAGGCCTTGGCAGCAAAACTGAGTACACTCATCTGGAGTTAGCTACAGGCGGATGGGACTGTTTCACAGTCCTTTCCTGATCTGTCCCATGAGCTGAAAAATGTGGAGCACCTGATTTATTATGTAATGTTATGCTGTAGCATTGCAATCCATGTCAGATTTGAGCTGGAGCCACCAGTCCTTGCTGGGAACATCCTGAGGTCAAGATTCTATGCCGTCTTGCAGTTTCTAGCTTAGAGGGGAGCAGACCAAACTGAGAGACAATGGAGGAGAGAGACGTCTTAGTTGGGGAGTCCAGGAGAGGGGCGGAGTTGTTGCTGAAGAACAGATAGTGCCAGGCTTTAGTGGTAATAAAGCCAAGGTCATAGCATGCCACACGTGCGGCAGTAGCTCAGTCTGTAAGTATTAGGCTGGGAACCGGAGGGTCGCTGGTTTGAATCGGTAGCTGGAGAGGTGCCAGTTCACCTCCTGCCAAAGGAGGCCTTGAGCAAGCTCCCAAATCCCCAACTGCTCGGGGCGCAGCACTGACTGGCAGCCCCCTCATCTCTGTGTGTTGCTATGGGTCATGTTTGTGCATGTGTGTGTATTTCAGACCTGTGCGTATACTAACATAATAACATTGAGTTGATTAAATAAAGTGTATCTTCAGCTTCACTGGGTCAGAGGTTGGCTCTGTGATGAGGGGCTGGAGCCAGGACACAAGGCCAGACAGAAACATGGCACTTTACATAGCAAGGGATCCGAGAAGACGTCTTCTAAATAATGTTCAGAATTTATTTAAATTCTGGGTGTCTCCCAACAATGTTGTTTTAATGTATTTTATTTCTTAACTATGGCTGGTATCTCAAGGTTAACCATTAAAATAAACTAAATAACTAACACATAAAAGTTTTACCTGTAAAATACAATTTACTTTTTGACTGCACTAATCTTTTTATTTGCCACTAGTGGAAAAATATCCCCAAAACAAGATGGCAGATAGCCCTGACTTTACAAACATGTTTGGTTAACATTTTAGCAGTAAATAACTTACTGTACTTTACACATCCAGTAGACAGCATTATTGTTATATTGTTATTTTGTTTATGGTCACCTTGTTGCCCCATATGTTGCTGTCTGCCCAGGATGACAACATCTTTGCCATCTTTGCCAAACCTAAAGTTTAAATCCAGTATTTGAACAGCTTTTCAGAAACTACAAACATTCCACAAGAGACAGTTGTGTTGAGGTCACATATAGAAATGGCCACTTTCGAAACGTCCAGTTATATTATTGTATTATATTCACATTTTATAAACCATCTCTTTTGGTTTCTACAAACTCCTAACAGAAAGGTTAATTGGTGTAGTAGCAGCAGACTGTGGAGAGGAGTGCCTATTTTTATGAATGTAACATATAAATATTCAACATTATTCTACAAAAAAGCATTGTTCATATTTTCATTTTCATTTAGCCAAAATTCAAGATTTTTACTCAGTCATACAAAACATGAAACTGGGTCTTCGAACTATTGTAGCAATCAGCAACGCCCATTTGTCCGACAGCACCTGAAGGCAGCAGCAGTCACGCGTTGTTTGCTTCACTGAGCAAATATGGCGGACGATGGCGAGTCGCTGGAGTCCTGGCTTAGTAAGTTCACACTAAAAACTCTAATTTCACGTAATTTGTTCAAATTAGAGGTGTGCACGTATGTGCTGCATAACCGTAGCAGTCTGAAACGTTTATTGGACTCACATGACATTCCTGAGTCTGAAAGGTATCGTGCTAATTCGTCTGAGTTGTCAGAAAGTGTTGCTGATGGATCATGTCGCTAGCCAAAATCAGCTTTGATGTTTGCTTTGCTTTGCTTTGCTTTGCTTGTGTCCTTAACTTTAATCCGTATGCCGTAGTGCTTGCTAAAATGTGATTATTCTATTCTACTGGTGACCCCATGGTACGCTTTTGCTTTTACACTCTGGAGCTATAACAGCTTTGTGAACACCTCCAGGCGTTAACTTAATCCAAGTTCAAACAGGACTTGCAACAACAACATCATGGAAGTGTCTGGAGGCTGTTAATCTAAGATACAGTGAAAACGTCGGATAACAACTGTCAGGCTTGTTTGTAAGCTGGTCTGGGAAGGGATAGAGCTTGATGCCCCAGGGTTGAATTACATCTGGGTCATGTTTATGTATCACAAAGCTCCAGGCTTCATTAGCTTTCCAGGATAGCCTGTTTACCATAGGTGTATCAACTGCCAAGATGTGCTGTTAGGGCTGCATGTCCATGAGAAATAATTTTCTTCTCTTTCAGACAAAGCCACCAACCCTTCCAACAGACAGGAAGACTGGGAGTATATAATGGGATTCTGTGACCAAATCAATAAGGAGCTAGAAGGGTATGGTCACATTCTTTCAATAAACCCATTTTCACCCAGATTGTGAATCACACCCATGCAGTGTTGCTCATCTGTGTTTCCATTGTGGTTAAACACATGGAGCTTATTACAAAGCCTATTATAACCCAGACTCTGGATTGCTTTTGTTATTGCTTTAGCATTTGATTGGTTCTTTCATTCATATTTTGCAGGCCACAAATATCAGTTAGACTGTTGGCTCACAAGATTCAGTCCCCTCAGGAATGGGAGGCGATGCAAGCATTAACGGTCTGTATTGTGATCATTTCACTGTGTTTCTCATTTTGATGTCCTTCGGCATTAAATGGTACAATCTGCGCTTGTTTTCCTTTTGTAGGTTCTTGAGGCTTGTATGAAGAACTGTGGGCGAAGGTTTCACAGTGAAGTTGGGAAATTTAGGTTTTTAAATGAATTAATTAAGGTTGTTTCACCTAAAGTAAGTACAATAGATGCTCAACCCCCCACTAATGGGGATATGTTTACTTGAATTGATGTTTGGTGTCATTTGAAGTTATGCATCTGTTATTTTTCAGTATCTAGGAGACAAAGTGTCAGAGAGAGTGAAGACAAAAGTGATTGAGATGCTGTACAGTTGGACTACGTCTTTACCAGAGGAAGCAAAGATCTCTGAAGCGTATCAGATGCTGAAGGCACAGGGTGAGAAACCAGCCGCTTTAAAACAGTTTATGTATGCGGATATAATAACACAGTAAACAAAATGATTGCATATCAGTGACATCCAAAAATAATGTATTGAACAATCGGTTATGACTATCTTTTAAGGTAATTTTGTCACCTTGAAGACCCAAAACTATCATTTGCAGACTAGAATAGCTGTCTGTTGTCATTTTTATTTTAGGTATTGTTTCAGTTGACCCAGAAATCCCTCTTGATGCCACATTAATACCATCACCTTCTCCACGACCCAAGAATCCTGTGTTTGATGATGAGAAGAAGAGCAAGGTAAGAAGGATTATTTTAGGATGTGATTGTTGAATGCTGCAACTCACTGCACATAACTCTGTCTTTTTCTCGTTTTATCACTGTTACAGATTTTTGATGAATTGTTTCATTGACCCAGATTAGATCATATATTAACATTTAAGATAATGTATCTGTTACCCTACCTGTACTGCATGTGTATTTCAGTGTAGGGGTAATATGATACCTCTGTAGTTGAAGTATCTTGAGTGCTTGCATATTTGGCCACCATACTCAGAGCCTCTCTGCCGATGATTTGACAGTTTGACAGTTTTGGACATTTTGCTTTATTCTTTTTCTTGCTGAGAGTTTGCTTACCTGCAGGAAGTTAGTGCAGTCGTTCAAGAAATAGCCCAGCACATAACTCCCTTTAAAACCACAACTTGTCGTTTTTGCTTTGTTTTCTGTATAAATTAAATTAACAAGCTATAACATGTTTATTAGTGAGCTTTAGAGGTGTTGTAAGGCTGCTTTGTTTAACCTTTGGACAGAGCCAGGCTAGCTTTTTACCCCAATGTATTAAGTCTTTATGCTAAGATAAGCTAAGCATCTACTGGCTGTAGCTTGACATCTGACAGACAGATATGTGAGTGGTATCAGTTAGGCTTGGGCGTTCTTCTTTATTTCTTATTGTTCAAGCATGGAACACTTAAGATCACCGATTGCCAAAACTTTAGGCTTATTAGCTTTAAGAGAAACCAGAAACATCTGTAAATGCACAGTACAGTGTTTCCCAGAGAATTACTGTACAACTGTGCTCAAAGTCAACTTGAATGCTTTAGTTTTGGACACATTTATGGAGTGGTGTTGATGATACTGACCATTTAAGTACGGATTGATTAAGGAATTGCGGAAAATCCGGCAAAAATCTATCCTCTAGCACATGATCATGTTTTGATTCAGATTGTGCACAAGGTGTGGAGGGGCTATATACAGGCCGCTCCATTTTAATCAGACTGTATATAAGAAGTGGACGTAATCATCGTGACGTCACCCGTTTGTTTGTGGGCTGCCGTTTTGAAGCCTGGAGTTTGGCCATTAGGCCGCCACCATGTTGATTTCTTTTTCAAGCAGCGTCACTGGACATGACCATATTTGGACGAGACTGGAGCCAACGGCTTTGTGTGGAGCGAGCTAGCTTGGCTAGCTAGGTGCATTTGTAATTCACTTTAACTTTTAACCGGGATGATAATTTTGTCTAGTGAACAACAGGCTTAAAAGAAAATGTACTCACCAGAGAAAATGAACATCCGACCCCTAATGAGTTTTTTTTCCAACGGCGCTGGTTAAATTTACACTATGCCGTGGGTACGAGTCACTCTAGCTTGATTTATAGGTTGCCATGGTAGCGACTTAGGGTAGACCCACCCTAAAGCATACGCTGCTTTATTGTCTATTGTCCCCTAAATGGGACCATAATTTACTAAATGGACATCATGCTGTATTAAAGAAGACATGAAACTAGCTATTAAGACCATAAACTCATTATGAAAGTGTTTACGGAGTTAATAAATTAGGTGAGAAGTAGGGTCATTTTACCATTATTTCTAATGTAACTGTACTTCTGTTTTGCAACCAGAGGAGTCACCTCCCACTGGTCGTTCGATAGAATGCAGGTTTAAGGGACTGCATTCGCCTCCCGCTTGGAGGTTCCCGCTTGGAGGTTCCCTCTTGGTTTCAATGTGTTTGAGAGAGAGAGCGAGCGGAGGTGCTGAGCACTCTATGCGCTGCACGCAGCTCCGGCATGAATTATGATTTTACAAATAGTATTTAGTATGTGGCGGTCAGCGTTGATATTGTGGCTTGTTGTGTCGCCACAAATAAGTCAATGAATGGGAAACACTGCAGTGTGGTGCAGATTCTAGAGATTGTTTTTATGTCCTCTTCGCATTTCATATCTGCGCACGAAAAACCAATCGCTGATCAGCCTTTCAATCGCCGATAGCCGATACCTGCATCATCCAGCTGCTATATATACTGCATTACTGGCTTACGGCTTTGTTATGTGAGCATCCCACAGAAAAATTATATCATGTCATTAAAGGTCCATTTGTGACACTGAAGCTGCTCTTCTTGGTTTTTGTTTTCGCTCCAACACCTCACTGTTTACAGCACATCAAAACAGGTCACAACTGCATGTTTACTTTGTCTTGACTGCAGTTGATGTATGGATTAATTTGTTTTTTCAGGGTCTGGGAGCTGAAATAGCATTGCTGCTTGTGTCTGGGAAATGTGTGGGAGTGTTTACTCACTGATGATTCCTCTCATCTCTCTGCAGAGATTGTCAGAGCTGCTGAAGAGCAAAAATCCTCAAGATCTGCAAGAGGCCAATCGGCTCATCAGGAACATGGTCAAAGAGGTGTGCTGGTGTCAATGAATCTCCAATGAAATGTTTTGATACTTATACTTTTGTTTTATTTGAGCCCACATTCTGGTGGCTTTCTTCTAGTGAAACTGGAAGCAGCTTACTGCGTACATTTCTCAGTTTTTGTCTCAAAACTTGTGTTTATACTGACATTCAAGTTTAATGAGTACTATCAAGTGCAACTCACTTTTTTAATTTTTTTTTTCCAGGACGAGGTTAGAACACAGAAAGCGACAAAGCAAAAAAGCACACTGGAAGCAGTCAACAACAGCGTCAAACTCCTTAATGAGATGCTTGCTCACTTCAGTCTGGAAGGCTCCACGGGCAGCGAAAAGGAGCTCATTCGGGTTAGTTCTCCTTTACAGCTTAAATGACCTTTGGTAACTACTTCACTTATGTCTTTGGCATTAAACACTGTTATATTAGTCCAAACCTTGCCCATACAGCCTCAAAGCAATGTAATGCAATGTAATTTACTGCTGTATCATTTATCCCTGTGGAAAGAAATAAAAACCGCCTTGTTCTGAGAAAATCCAGTCCTTCGTTAAATGTCATTAAATGTCAAGTATGTTTCAGAAAATACATTGGCGAATTTCCTTATCAAGTAAAGAGATGTGCTCAGTGAACAGCTCAAAGTAATTTATTTCAAAAGTGAATATACTGTGCCTCTCCAGATGTGTGATAACATTTAACATCATATTCTCATGTGACATTAGCTATTAATGAGAATCATTTCTTTTTATATCCTATGATACAGCAGTTTCTGAATGAGATTCAAGATGGAAATATTTGGTGATTGTTGAAAATAATTTTTCCAGGAGTTGTATGGTGATTGTGACAAGCTCAGGCAAACAGTGTTTCAGCTCGCTACTGAGACGGAGGATAATGATGGCAGTTTGGGTAAGAAATCCTGTTGTCTGGCCCTATTGAACCTGATGACGTGCTCTCGCTATCCTAATTTAAGTATAAAAAGATTGAGTCATGATTTAGGCAGGTCTTGTGCTGTGTTGAGTGTCCACTTGAAGTATAAAAAAAACATTCTGCTCACACAGTTCCTAAATTTAGCAACCACTGTGAAAAACATTCGGTTGTTTCAAAAATGTTATCCGAGTCTAACTTATTAAAATGCATTTATTAGGAGACATTCTGCAGGCCAGTGATGACCTTTCCCATGTCATTAATTCCTATAAGAAGATTGTGGAAGGACAGACCATCAATGGAGAGACTGAAGAAGCCCAACAAACACAGTCATCACTCAGACAAGGTACATTTTAACTGGTATGGTATTTGGAAATGGGCAATAAACACATCAGCCTAGTGTTTCAAGGAAATTCCAGTATAATCTGAACAAGATTATGCCAAGTGAATGAACAGTTTTAATTCTATCATATTTTGGCAAATTAGGCTGTATTAACTTAGATATGATGAATGCTAACTGTTTATTGAAGTTACCTTTTTGTGATTAGGTGAGACAGGAAAGTTTCTTCTTAGAAATTGTGCAAAAGTACAACTGCCATAGTTTTCGGAGACCACTATGCACAGCTAAGTCTGTGATTATCTTGAGCAACATTGTTTCTGGAAGTGAACATCGCTCTTGAGCATTTTAAATGCTACCTTTGGATTTCCTTACTCCACAGTGTTGGAATGTGGTAGAGGGTCTGTTTTTGTGTTTGTGTGAACGGGCCTTTTTTAAACTTTGCTCAACAGATGGATGGACACTGACAGTTTTACCCGTTTGAAAATGAATACATCTTTGTTATCTTACGACCTATGTTTTTCTTCATCTGACAGGCGCTGGTTACACAAACCGGTCAGAGATTCTGATTGACCTGCTGGGTCTGGACATCCAGAGCATCTCTCTACAGGAGCAGCAACCCCCGCCATCCTCTCGGTCTATTCCTGCTGACCTGCTGTGTGGGTCTGCCACTGACCCTCAGTCGCCCAGCCCCAGCACACCCTCTGCAGCACTCTCTCTGCTGGATGAAGAGCTTCTGTCTTTAGGTAACGTGTAATATAATGTACTTGAAGAATTTTTATTTTTTTTTCATTAACTGTTGTTTGATAATGTCTTGTTTACATGTAGATATGACATTTTTTGATACATTTACATTACGTTAATTTACAGGCATCAACGAACCTATTCCAAGTAAATCAACACATGGAAACCTGAGCAATCATTTGCCATCTTTAGAGGTATTTAAATCAATGGCAATCATTTCTACTAATGTCAAGTATTTTCTTATTGGTAATAGCAGTGTTTTTATTACCATGAATTCCAGAATTCCAGTCAGGATTTTGATCATTTTGACACCACCTCGTCTTCGGTTCCTGCCTTCTCTACATCTTCGCTTCTTCCAGATGCCCTTTCTATGACAGCCCCCGTTAGCCAAACCAAGTCTTCTTCAACTGCCTCTACATTAAGCTTCCCTGGGCTCGTCTTCTCCATGCCTCCAGTTTCTACAAAATCTGTCTCAAATACATCAGTTATATTCCCACAGCCCCTCAGTTCAGTATTGACCACCACGGCACCACCTGCCATTTCTCAAACATTCAGCAAAGGCGCGCCCGCTCGTTCAGCCACCACTGTCTCTCCACAACAGGTCTCCATTTCATCTGCAGCGTCCCACTCGCCTTTAACGTCTCTCAGTCACAATCTGCAAGACCTTGCCTTGCTGGATCTGGGCAGTCCTAAAAAGTGAGTAAGACTTGTGCCACAAAAACTGACGCCAATCTGTCCATCTGTCACACATATTATCTTGGATGCTGGGTCATATATTTTTTTAAATCTCAGTATGATGCATACCCCCTTTCTAGTTTAAAGGCACGTCTTTTCACTGAGATGTTTAACAGCGATTTCTCCGTTCTGCCATAGCAGTGAGTCTCAACCACGAATTTCTAGATGGCAGGTCGACCCGCGGTATTCCGTTAATCTTTGATACAAAGTAATCAGTGGGTGACCCAGAAGCCACTCAAGAGTGCGTGTATGTGTTGAGCACTGTAACTAAGCAACATTGCTCAGAGCAGATGGTGAAATGCTTTATGTGAATGCATTTTAGAATACTTTCCAAATTACATATCAAAACATAATAGTAGTTTGTATCATATCAGTTTAATCAAAATGTGAAGATCATTTATAAGTGGTCTTGCTGAGTGCCCAGGTTCAAATGTTAGGAGGCTGAGATTTTGTCTTGTATTGGTGTGAAGCCAAGTGCCTGTGCATTCCACCACTAAACCTGCACAGTGCTCATAACAAGAGTATGCTCAAACCTGCACAGTGTTCATTATGCATTTTCGGGTAGTAATTTCTTTCATCCTGCTTCTGTTATCTTATTCTTCCCGTAGGTCATCAGTGTTCATGTCTGTCATTCTAAGTTTAAGCATTATGGGACCTTTAATGTCTTTAACAAAGACTCTTGAATTATCCACACAGTATGCCACCTGGTTTGATGGACTTTGGCAGCTTGTTGGACAAGAGTGAGGATCTGCACACTCCTGCTACCATTACTTCTAGAGTCACCTCCAACACATCCACCTCATTGCTCCTTGGACGGATCCAAGGAGGGTCCACTCCCCCACCTGCCAATAGTCAGGCAGATGACAGCCCTCTGTTACGCTCTCTGTCCCCCATCCTCCCTCTGAGCCATGCCAGTCCAGAAAAAGAGGTGTCCCTGGCCGATGTCTTCGTCCCCTTGGATGTCATCAAGCCAAGTGAGTTCTGTGAAATAGGCTGTATGCTTTGTTTTGTGTGTTTTATGAGTATTTGAGATGATTGTTGCTTTTGATAATTATTTGTAGGAGAGGGAGTAACAGGAAGATATTTGAGACAAATGAGGACATTACACTGGGTCAGATTTCTCCATGCAGTTTTGCCCACCTGTAACTATGAATCCATGTACATGTTTAATTAGAGCCCATGATGTTTGAAAATGATGTTACTGAGTAGGCCAAACTTAAAGGTTTTATAAGACCATCTGTGCAGTTAGCACATGCTGTAAAACGCATTTAATCTAATTTTCCAAGAATCTCATATAATATAATATTTTGTGCACAGAGTACATAGTGTTTATAACAGGTGGTTCAGGTGGTTCAACATGATAAATAGGCCTTGTATCCTCAAACTTCGACCGTAGCATGCATTATTATGGTTTATTGTACCTTTTTCGACTACAATAATTCTAGGTATTGTTCGCCATTTCAACAGCAGTAGTCTAAACGAAAAATTTTGCCTGATCTCCCTACCTCAACAGTGTACCCTGTAGAGAGGATAATCATTAAAGAGATGAAACTAGAGGGGAGAGTTCATGTCTCTATAGTACAGGTATATTAGTAGACTCCAACACCTCTTTATTTGAGACTGATGTGGTTGGAAAACTCAACTTTAGACACTACTGCCACTTAGTGGTGAGAGTAGCAACCTTGATACAACTTGAAAAGACAGGGTGATATTTTCCTAGTTACACTTCATTATGTGGTCTGAGAGTAATTTTCACAGCATGTGCAATACGAAGGACACATATTTAAACATGCCTTCAGTTTGGATTACACTGGGAGAAATAAGAGGTGGTGTATGTGTGAAGGCTCAAATGGTTGCATGCAATGAGAGTCCTATGTGATGATAACTTTTCTCCCCCCCTTTGTGTGCTGTATTTAAGGCAAAGTGTGTCCTGTGACGGCATATGACAAAAATGGGATCCGTGTTCTGCTGCATTTTGCCACTGACTGTCCAGCAGGCAGACCTGATGTACTGGTGATGGTGGCATCCATGCTTAACACAGCCCCGCTGCCTGTCAGGAACATTGTTCTGCAGGCTGCTGTGCCCAAGGTATAACCTGCTGTACCTCTGTGATATCACTGTTACCACATAGGAAGCAACACACTGTGTGTTAATATTTAAAAGTATTCAATTTGGCAGATGTTTAACTCATGGATGGTTTGTTCTGCCAATTCTCCAGATGATGAAAGTGAAACTGCAATCACCCTCAGGGACAGAGCTGGCCCCTTTTAACCCAGTCCTTCCCCCCGCTGCCATCACTCAGGTTATGCTACTTGCAAATCCTCTCAAGGTAGAGCTCAGCCTGGAGCTTTTTTGTCTTTATCAATGTATTTTTGAAATGATTTTAATATTTACTATAATAATGTAATGTATTCATTGACAGAGCTCTCTCTTACTTCAGCAGTGTTTTTACTCATGTTTGAGGTCATACTATACATCATTAAATCTTACAGTCTAATGTCTACTAGTGTGCTTTGAGGAGATAATGATCACATTGACAATGCACAAGGTTGTGTGTGTGTGTGTGTGTGTGTGTGTGTGTGTGTGTGTGTGTGTGTGTGTTCGAGCAAGCTAATGAAAGCTGACTGTGTGTATATGTGTTTTGCAGGAAAAGGTTCGGATGAGATACAAACTGACATTCATGCTGGGAGAGCAGCCACACACGGAAGTGGGGGAGGTGAATGAGTTCCCGCCTGCTGACAGATGGGGGGCTCTATAGTCCTGCCTACTCCTTCAAGCTGACCCGACTTCTTTAACAATTGCGTTTGTCAGTGCAGCCCAGAGGTCAAGAGAAAAGGACAGTATGGAAGGCTTTTAAGAAAAATTTACAGAATGATCTAAGTTTTAATGGACCCTTTTGAATGAGTTTTTCTGCTTACAATGGCCCACTGAAGTAGCCAAAGTCCTGCAGCATACATCCAACTTTAGTACAGTGCTAGAGAAATTGAGTGAAGTAGTTTTATGTGGGGAAATCAGTGGTAATTTTAAATATTGCCAAGTTGTTATTAGGTTTACTGTTTGCTGTTCATATTTACTCCTGTCCCTCAATCACGTCAGAACTGATTAGAGAATACTTTTGGATCCCAGACAGTCTTAATAATAAGCAAAAACACATGTGTAAAGAGATTGTGAAGCCAGGGTCATAAGGGCATGTGACCAGCACTTCACATGATTTGCTGCTGCTGATGTATGATAACAATGTTTTGCGCTGAAGACGTTAGACTGGAGCAGAATATTGCTCCTCTGTGGCTAAATAAAAGGCACTCAGAGTGGCTGATCAAGAATCAGTTGCTCTCAGTTGACTTCTTCCAATATGCCACACAATTACTACTGAATACTTTGTGTTATGAGTTCTATACTAACTCATAGCTCAGACTATTGTTATGTTTTTTTATTCATTCAGTATTTATTGTCATGAATGTGTTTATTTATTCTAGTTTGGGGAAGAAGGTATCAGATCTTTTATTTTCCTGTATGGTATAACAATAGACAGTTTTATTTCTTCTGCATACTCTTGTTATGATGGACACTTTAAGTATTGCAGTGAGAAAGGCACAGATCAGTAGTGGTCTGTCTAAGAGCCTTTAATCTTACCAAATATTCAATAGATATTTTATAATATGTTACATTACGTAGCAACAGGGTGGACATGAATTACATGTCCAGGGCGTGCACTCTGGATAGCATTTTATTATAGAAATGTAATTCCTGTAAGATAAAACGGCTAAAGTTAATGCCATGTATAGCTTTGCTCTTGCTCCTGCAGTTAGACCATGTTGTGGAAACCAAGCTAAAGGGGTAGGTTATTCCCTTGGGTCAAGTGTAAATGTTTAGCTTGTGTGAGAGATTCATACATCAAACTAGGGAAATGTTTCTTTGGATAAGCCTTGGAAAAAAACTTGGTGGTTAATTCAAAGCATTAGTCGTAGGAGTGCTCATAAAAAACTGATGACTGATCTTTCTGGGGCTATCAGTGCTATATAGAATATTCTCAACATATTTCTTATAAGATTATTTATTTGTCTTAGATTGGTAAATGAACTTGACATTGCATATTTTTGAAAAGCGATTTATGTGCATGGAACAATAAAGAATGAGATGGATTTATTTGTATTACAATTCCCACATATTCTTGCCTCATTTTTCAGTGACTAATGTCAGTGGAGTAGAATATTAAGCACAACATTGTTGAGGTGCATTTTTATTTCATATTCTTTACTTAGTGGTAAGTAAAAGTAGTAATAACACAGTGAAAACTCTAAGTAAAAGTCCTGCACTTACCGAGGTTGAGCATCAAAAATAATCTTGCAGCAATGAATCCTGTCATTATATTCTATATTATACCATCTGGATTATTATTGCGGATGCATTGCAACATGTAGCTGGTCAAGTTGTAGCTAATTTTAACTGTCTCATCGCAGTTTGGTAGGTAGGTGGTGTAGTGTAGTTTTTGTGGTGAGCAGCGTTGGTTTCTAACTATGGAACATCCAAAGTGACAGAACTGAATGAAAGAATAAATAAATAAATGGGGAAATAAATGCAAGAAAGAATGAATGAATAAATACATACATTTGCTTTTGCCTTTCCCCAAGGAGACCTGTTGTCATTGATTTTCCCTTCCTCTTCCTTAACTGTCAATCAACGTGTTGTGGCCCGCCCACTAAGTCAGGTCTAGCAGCCGATGACTGATACTATCTTCAGTGTGGATATGCTGTCCTTGGAAGAGTGTTATGATTGGTAGAAAGTTTAGAAGGAGTTATGCTGCGTTCAAGACCGGTCGGAACTGGGATATTTCCCAGTTGAAACTTCCGATTTCCCACATCAAAGCGTTCCAGGTGCATGGTGGTGCATGAAACCGAAAGTGAACGAAAACCGTGGCTATGACAACGTGTACACACAGTTGCACCCTCAGCAGTGTTTTAGGTGTTAATTATTTGGATGGCAGCTTAACTGCAACAACTTAATATAACATAAATAGCCTATAGTTACTAGTTAAAGGTTCAGTGTATAATATTTCTGAGGATCTATTGACAGAAATGCAATATAATATCCATAACTATGGATAACTTTATTACCTTAGAATGAGCTATTTATATCTACATACACGAGGCACCCCTTGCTGTGGAGGTCGACATATTGTGTTTCTACTGTAGCCTACAGTGAACAAACAGCGCTTTCGTCACTACCTTGAAAGAGAAGCAACAGAAGAAGCAGCAGAAGAAGTAGAAGCGAAAGCATGATGAAGCCAGATTTATAACGGGAGCGACGCAGGCAGAAATCACGGTTAAACATCGGTGTGGCTTTTCCCAGATGGAAGAAGGGTCTAATGAGGGAAAAATGTTTTCTAAGCGACACCGAAGTTGCCAGTTTTCTGATGGACAGGTAAGGTATTCTAACTTTAGCATTGCAAATGAAAACTGTTGTTTGATAATGTTAGCATTAGCCAGAAGCTAGCCATAGACACCGTGAGAAGTGACTTTTCCCTTGTCAGTGGTGTAAAATATGCAGTTGGATAGTTTCATGTGGTTCTTCTCCCTCGCTGTGTTATGGCTTTGCTATATGGGGAGAAATGTGCTGGTTACGTTCGTGAGACAATCAGCTGATTAGTATTATTGACCACAAAACAGTAACGTTAGCCTACAGCTAACAGCTCATATTAGCCAGCTAAACTTTTACTACCCCGTTAGAAGAAATATGTAATGTTAGTTGGATTGTTATTTCAAAGGTTGTTCTCCAGCACTTTGGCTTTGTTTAGTGAACAGAAATGTGTCTTTTGTGTTTCTGAGACAATCAGCTGATGATTACAATTAGTTAAAAAACCGTAACATTGCATGGAGCATGGTGGCTCAGATTAGCAAGCTAAATGTTTACTGCCCTGGGGGAAAACATTTATTTTTACTGCTAACAGCATTACGATAACAACACTGTGTGCCTATCAAGTGACTAATTATGCTTATTGTCAGAATTTACATTAGAAACAACGTATTTGTTTGTGCTTCTAGGGTGCATACAAAGGTTACCACATGCTCAAATTATGGCACTCAGTATTTATTTGTGTTATAATATATTGTAGAGCACCCTTGATCCTCACCTGACTATGGCTTTATAAACTTTATCCATGATGTGTTTTATAATGGACTGTGGTACAGAAACAGGGACATTTTTACACACTCTTGGCTTACGTTTTCCATGTTATCTGTCGGTGATCATACTTGCACTAGATGTGATAGTTTTTGGGATGTTCAGTTTGTTAGGCCAGATGAGCAAACCCTACCAAGATGTAACACATTGTGGATTACAGTACAGTAATGTATTACAGTCATGTAGCACTTCATTTATTGAGGCTGCTGCTGTCTCTCCAGCTACGAGACAGGTCCTGCAACATCGACTCCCTTGAAGTGAAAACGTCCCAGAGAAAGTCCCAGCTCCAGCATTGTCTAGCATTGGTGCTTCTAGTGTAACAGACCGGTAAGTCATGCATAACAATATATTAATTTTGTCCTAATAGCTTTGATTAGAAACATGAACTTTATGATTAGTGTGTAATTTAAATTTTTGGTCTATATCTACTGTTGAATGAGCATATGTGGGATTTACACAACTTGCTCTGGTTATTCTTTACAGAGATGCACATCTTGATGTCATTCCAGAAGCCACAGAAATTCAGGGCCTTGAACAAAGGTAACATGTACACATCATAACTTTTAGCCCTGTATTGCTTTTGTCCAAATGTTCATAATATATATTTGTAATATGTTTTTTGCAGCTTACATGACATGAGCCTTGTTGAGGAGGACTTGGAGGAAAATGTTTTCAATGACCCAATGTACATGTATTATTTTCCAGTGATATTAGTTGAGAACTTGGTTTTATTATGTAAAGAATTGATTGGGCAGATAAAGCTTCATCTTACTCCCTTGAAAGAGATGATGGACAGAATGGTTTCAGCTCTGATGAAGAGGATCTTCCACCGATTTCTATACGGTGTGTTATTTGTCAGTCTCAATTTGCAGTTGTTTTGTGGTGTTTGTTTACTACAGATTTTTGTGCCTCAATAGAATGGGTGGAGCACTGAAGAAAGCACACTCTATCGATAGACTTCCTTGCCTGCACATGAAGACGCTCCTGATGAGCCTTCTCCCTGTGATCATGACCCTGTTTTCCCAGAACCACAGAATGTCCTTTGTGAAGATGACATCATAGGTGTCAGAGCCTCCATAGTGCACAAGAACTGCTTAAGACAACTGGCTACATTTCTGATCCTGCCTGTGAATAAATGCACTGGCCTTCTGAGGACTGGTGCGCCGTGCAACTCTGTTGCACCCTTTCAGATCAACATCACCACCAAGGGCACAGCAGCTACTATCGAATGGGTAAGTCCAGACAATCACAGAATATCACAACTTTAAATTAGTATAAGATGAAAGGTTATACCAAAAGCCAGTGCTGTACATGACAAAAGCAAATGTTTCTTCTCTGTGACTTTTAGATCTGTCCTAATGGACACAGCTTGTGGAGGTGGAATTCCCAGCCTGTGACGAAGTTTGGGATGCAAGCTGGAGATTTTCTCTTGTCCACCAACATTTTGTTGTCTGGCAACAACTACACCAAGGTTGCCCTCTTGTTCAAATTGATGAACACGGGGATGGTGAACAGGAACACTTTCTTCTCCATTCAGGACACTTACTGCGTCAATACAATAAAGGACTTCTGGGAAGAGAGAAGGACAGAGGTTCTTTGTTGCCTTCAAGGGAAAGATGTTGTTGTCCTAGGTGTGTAGTTGATACTGTATTATGTAACATAGCTATTTAATACACTAAGCAATGACAGTATGGAAACAACTAATAACTGTTTTTCTGTTGAATTATATTTTAAAAAATTTCAACGGATGGCAGAAATGACTCTCCTGGTCACTGTGCACAATACTGCAGCTACACCACCATGGAGAATGACACCAAGGAGATCATTCATGTTGTCACCATAGACAAGCGGCAAAGATCATGGAACTGTCGTCATGGAGAAGGAGGGTTTCATCCAGACTGGACAAGCTTACATCAGAAATAAAGCTAGTGGAGATCTGCACAGATGCTCATGCCCAGATTGGTGCCCTTATGAGTAAGTATTCATGTAATATATTGTATGGATGCATGTGTATAACAGCAATATAAATATTATAGTAACATGACATTATTTACCACTTCATAGACCCAGACAAAGGCAAATACAAGGCCCTTGGAATTCATCACAGTCTGGACATATGGCATGGTGCGAAGAATCAGGGTTATTGAACTATGTGCAGTTGATGGATGACGGTATGGAAGTTTTCATTGCACTCAAAGACAACAGATTTTGTTTACTTTCCTCTGCCAGAAGATGTGTTACTAATTCTAGACATTTGGTGTAGTCATTTAGTGTTGAACCTCTACACACAGACTATAGTTGAATGCCTGTATTTTACAGTAATATTTATTTTTCTCTTTTCAAGGCAGCAAAGATAAAAGGAGAGTCCATCCTCTTCAACTTGCTGAAGGACATAGTCAACCATTTTCGGTGGACTGCTGACACACGTGGGCAGTTTCTTGTAAGCACACAATTTTATTATATCTTTGAGTAATTTCATTAATTGCTATATTAAGGACATATTTATAGTGCATTTTTATGTCTTGCAGGCATTATGGGTTGGCATCCTTCACCATGTCTGCAACATTCACACCTGGACTATGGGAAGTTGCAAACACGGGCACCTTGAATCGGATCAAATGCGGGGAAAGATGTGGATCCAGAGAGACTCCCAGTGCCACAAAGTTTTAGTGGATATAGTTCTCAATAAGAGGTGGCAGAAAGATGTTCACAACTATCTGCGATTCAGGTAGTGTGGCTATACTTTTTCACACTGATGTATATTAGTAATATTTATGCTGACTGCTCATGTACACAGAAGTATGTGTTTGTTTGTTCTATCAGATCGACTGCAGACCTAGAGTCATTCCAGAATCATATCCTGATGTATGCCAGCAAGCGCTATGCTTTCAGCCAACCAGTTTATGAGAACAATGAAAATGTTGGACGGCAAAGAGATGTACGTTTTACACTTATATAATATTCCCATTCATAGTACAATATTCAGCCAATGTTTTATATGCAATATGCAAAATGTCTTTACATTCAAGGTTTTCTCTTGTTCTACTTACAAACTGATATTAAATGGTTGTAATTTGTGTTATTTCAGTTTCAAAAGATTGTATAAGAAGAACGCTAGAAGATACAGCATATATGCCTTGAAATCTGAAAAAACCTACAGATACATTTACGAGTTGTAAAGAAGGATTGTGAAGAACAGACTCACAAGTGGAGTGGGGATGCCTAGAAGGAGGAGCCTTCGACCAGATGACCCCAGACAGCTTGGTTTGGTGCCCCCCGTACCTGCACCAGCCACATCAGACTTGTTACAGAGACAAATCAGAAGAGGTCTAGGTAAGTTACACAAATTTGTTGCCTATGTTGTACCATATTACATGTCACTGAATGATATTTACATTACAATATAGTCTGTAACTATGTGCGATGGCACTGTCTTCAACAGGACCGTTATTCCAACCAGCATCTGATGTGGAAGGATCCCCACAGGAGATCACCTTGCATGTGTCCTGATTCTCGTCAGGCAGGATCACGAGGGAAAGAACTTCAGTTCACTGACAAAGTCATAGCTTTTACTCTTCAAAAAGAGAAATTTATTAACATTAAATTCTGTTCCTACCCTCCTCCAGTGGTTATTTTATGTTTTTCCATTTTGTACACGTTTCATCTTATTCTGCTAAGTCCACTGTGACCAGTGCATATTATTTTCAGTAGGTAGCCTAAATTACAGTTTACAATTTTAACAGTAATGATAAGTAAGGCTACAGCTGTCCCCTATTATGTAAATATAAATAACTAAAATTGGTATTGGAAATGTCATGGCAAAGTTTGAAATTCTAAACATGTTCAAATGTATATAATGAAAATAAAAACACCATGTGCTTCTATTTCTTTTTAATTTTTGATACTATACAACATACATCAATTTAAATAAAGAGGGGAGAAATATGAATAAATATATATAGAAATGTAATAATAAATCAAATGTTAACTATGTACATTTGTTTGATGCCTTGATGATGCTGAGGCAGGTTTGTGAGTATTTGTGTGAAACTGTATGACCATGCCAGAGGGCCTGGAAGGAAATTCACAGTCCAGGAATAAAACCCGTGTAGTGTCCTTGAGGATCAGGGAACTTCTCTCTAATCCTCCCAACACAACAACTAGGGACGACAAGTTGGTTTCCCTGGCCTAAAGCTCCATGTTGCCAATAGCTGAAGTGTCTATAGGCACCATAGCGGTACTCCCTGTTGTCATCCCCAGGCTCCCTGATGTTGCCTAATGCTGTAATGTCCTACCGGTACTGCCTGTGAATGCGAATAAAGCCTTCTTCAAGGCAGTACTGGGAGACGTGTAGCAGTAGGCTCACATAGTTCGTTTGCTCCTGGCCACAGCATTTTCCTACAGTTACCACAAGTACACAAAGGTACTCCTGGCACTCCGGCAGAAGGTGGGGCACCATGTCTGCTCTGATGCATCATCAAGGCATCAAAGACCAGGCCTGGCTGCCTCTCCAGCAGAAGGGTGGAGAGCTCTGTATTCTTCAAGGGTCATCTCTTGAAGAAGTCTGAAGAAAGAGGACACAGTGAAAAATACTCAATATGCAATATTCTCTGCTTCAATACTGTGGTTACTGTGTTGATTTTAAGATTGTATCCATTCCAAATGAAATATACCGGTACTCATAATTACTATTAATATTAATGCACTACTACTATTTATCATTACACTTCTGTTGATGCTGTAAATTACTTTACATGTCCACATTACCTTTATTTAGATTTAGATTTTATAATTTTTATATTTAATTGACATGCAAGCTTAGCAATTGTGACCAAGAATTTCCCCTCGGGTATCAAAGAATTTGTGATTCTGATAAAATAAGGCTTTATAAGTTGCATAACATTATGTTGGCAACATGGTACTGCATATTAGGGTTTGCAGGCTGGCCAGTGTTTGCTCAACTTGTAATATTGCGTCATATAATCATTGTTGCCCCCATAAATGACATGTTACTACTATCTAACGTTACAGTACCAGGGGTACATGTGCACAGATGCTGCTATGTAAATAACGTTATCACTGTGCTGGGTTTTGTCATAAAGTGCAAACAGGTCAGAATATAATAACGTTACAACAACCTTATCAATACAAACCTCGGTAACAGCCCTTGGGTTCTTTTAGAGGGCTTCCACTCTTTCTTCGTCCTCTATTGAGCCATAACTCCGGGTAGGTCCTTTGGCTCTCCTTGCCCTGACAGCACCTCCAACACCTCTGCCTCTCCGCCCTCTTCCTCTCCCTCTCTCTCTTACAGTTATCTCCGGTAAATGGACTTCTGCATTTAGATCACATTGACATGTGCTGGTTCTGTCTAACATTAGCTTCTTCTTCCGTCTTCTTCCTTGTGCTTTTATTGTCAGTTGGCAAACAACTAATTGGTGCATTACCGCCACCAACTGGTATGGAGTGTGGATCAAACCTTTATACATCTCTGATCATGGAGAGAAATATTTCTGTGAGTGATTAGTTGGACTTAGTGGGCGGGCCACAACACGTTGATTGACCGTTAAGGAAGAGGAAGGAAAAAGCAATACACAATAGGTCTGCTTGGGGAATTTTTTCTCTCTCTCTCTCTCTCTTATATATATATATATATATATATATATATATATATATATATATATATATATATATATATATATATATATATATATATATATATATATATATATATATATATATATATATATATATATATATATATATATATATATATATATATATATATATATATATACACACATATACACACACACAATAAGCTGGAAAATGTACATTTTCCAGCTTATAGCCTAATTACATACTTTTAGAAGTAGCCAATTAGAAATAAAAGTAGCCTCCTCAAAGCAGAAAGAAAAATTTCCCATATGACTGTATACTATTATATATTATATCACTAGATTATTATTCCTCATGCATAGTTGGCTGAGGTTGAACTACTTTGTATCAGACTGCAATTAATGATTATTTAATTTTCTCCGTTAACTGATTGTAACAAATTCTGAAAATAACAAGAAATGCTGTCACAGTTCCCTAAGTAAGACCTTCACTGTCCAAACCTCAAAATGATTAAAAATACATTAAAATAATCAAGGAAAAGCAGGAAATCCTCTCGTTTGTGAAGCTGGAACCATGAAATGTTTTTACATGAAAAATGACTAATACCAAAACAGCTGCCAATTGAGCTAGCTGGACTTGAATAAACTGTTAAGAAATTTAATTTACATCAAAACATCCTATTTCTTAAACTCTTCATACGTTTTGTGTGTAAAAAGCTTCTTTTTTTTTAGAGTAACTAAAGCTGTCAGATTAAGTAAAAAGTAGCTACAATATTTCCCTTTGAGATGTGATGAAGTAGAAAGTGGACTAGAGATATTTTTCTATATCTTGGATCTGGATGGAAAGCCATCATCCATCATGATGGTGAAAATGGCTGTCATTGAGCCATATTGATTTGACCAAAAAGTTCTATTTTGGTCTCATCTGACCACATGACTTTCTCCCATGACTCCTCTGGATCATCCAAATGGTCATTGGCAAACTGAAGACGGGCCTTGACATGCGCTGGTTTAAGCAGGGGAACCTTCCGTGCCATGCATGATTTCAAACCATGACACCTTAGTGTATTACCAACAGTAACCTTGGAAACGGTGGTCCCAGCTCTTTTCAGGTCATTGACCAGCTCCTCCCGAGTAGTTCTGGGCTGATTTCTCACCTTTCTTAGGATCATTGAGACCCCACGAGGTGAGATCTTGCATGGAGCCCCAGTCCGAGGGAGATTGACAGTCATATTTAGCTTCTTCCATTTTCTAATGATTGCTCCAACAGTGGACCAAGCTGCTTGGCAATTTCCCCGTAGCCCTTTCCAGCCTTGTGGAGGTGTACAATTTTGTCTCTAGTGTCTTTGGACAGCTCTTTGGTCTTGGCTATGTTAGTAGTTGGATTCTTACTGATTGTATGGGGTGGACAGGTGTCTTTATGCAGCTAACGACCTCAAACAGGTGCATCTAATTTAGGATAATAAATGGAGTGGAGGTGGACATTTTGAAGGCAGACTAACAGGTCTTTGAGAGTCAGAATTCTAGCTGATAGACAGGTGTTCAAATACTTATTTGCAGCTGTATCATACAAATAAATAGTTAAAAAAATCATACATTGTAATTTCTGGATTCTTTTTTTTAGATTATGTCTCTCACAGTGGACATGCACCTACGATGACAATTTCAGACCCCTCCATGATTTCTAAGTGGGGAACTTGCAAAATAGCAGGGTGTTCAAATACTTATTTTCCTCACTGTAGGTATTATCCTACTGTAGGCCTATGTGTACAGAACTGCTGTTCAGTGGGCTCTTGTGGAGCAAAATTTCTTTTTAGTTTTGATACATTTGTATTTTTGAAATATAAGTATATATAAATAGTTTTCATCAAATCTACCTATTGTTATTCTTTGTTTGTTCGGGTCAGTTATTGACTATAGGTAAAATCTAACTGCTAGTAAAAGCTTGGGAGAATTGGCTGGAGCCGAGGGGCTGCTGCTGCAAATATTTGAGTGGCTCCATACTCCTCTAACATGCGTTATCTCACTCTAAACTTTTGATAAATCTTGAGAGCCCTGAGTACATTTTAAGAGCGCTCAGTAGATCTGGCGCAGCTGTGCGCACTGCAGCCGACGCAAAGTGGCGCGCCAGACAGCGCAGCCGCAGTAGAACGGGCGCAGATAGACACAGCAGCAGCAATGGCAGACGAAAAACCCAAGGTGAGGAGCGGGTTTTGTTAAAGGGGTTTCTATACAGTGTGTACCCCGTCCGTGTGCGATAAGTATACAGGTAACACTGTGAACAGCCAGCCGACTAATTCATCAACGGCCGCATAATTTCGAAGAAGGCTTAAGTTAACGCTACAAACCGGAGCTACCGCGTTAGCTAACAAGCTAGTGGGTGAAGTTAGCATAATAAGCTAACGAGGCTAATGTGCCCGAGACCCGCGCGGTATGAAAAAAATGATGTTTTGTCTTTTTAAATACACTTCATTCAAACCTCCTAAATTCCACTGTCCGCAGTAGCGATGCACATATAACATGTAAGTTATCGATATAGTTTTTTACGTTAGCTAGAACCGAAGAAAATTGACTAACGTTAGAGACAGCAACGGGCTAAAAATACATTAACGTTATTTGAGCAATAACTGTTAACGGATCTCACAATTATATTGTTTAATTATGCCCATTACCTGCACACCCAAGTGTAATAGGAAAAGAGGGATTGTTGATGAGTGCAAGTCCTACTTTCCATCCTGATTAGGCCTTTGGGCATTATTACAAGTTGTGGGCCATCTTCAATAGACTTGCTAATGCTAACGTTGAAGATGTTTTCTGTGGTCTGGAGCTACAGTAGTAATCTGATTTTAGGCGTCAAATAAATGTAACGGTGGTTTAAAACTCCATTTATACACGCGATGTGAATAACGTTAGTTTTATTCTTTTGTACCAAGTCATTGTGTCTGACTGATGGAAAGAGTTATGTGGTTGAGTGCTTGCACAAGTGTTAACGTTGCATATGCTGGAAGTGACAATCTACCAAGCTAACATTACTTGTGTTAACACCACTTTTTGAAAACAACTTAACTTTCTGCAAACTGTGTTGTTTTTTTCTCTTTTAGGAGGGAGTGAAGACAGAGAACAATGAGCACATCAACCTGAAGGTGGCAGGGCAGGATGGCTCAGTGGTGCAGTTCAAGATCAAAAGACACACTCCTCTCAGCAAACTGATGAAAGCTTATTGTGAACGGCAGGTGAGACTGCTGCACAAATACTACTACTATTCAAAAGGAGTCATATTTGTGTTCATTGCATTCATTGAAGTTCTAATATCTGGATATTGTGACACATTTTCAATCGTCTAAATGAATGGAATTGAAACAATAATTACAATGTCTTATGAAATATTTTAATTAATCATTTTTTAAATTTTAATGGTATTTGCCAGTTCTGCTATTATAATTATGGTTCATGTTTAGCACCTTAATGCTTATGTCACAGGGCGCCTCATTATGTTGATTTTCAGTATTTTAAAATTAATATTTCTCTTATCTATCTCCAAAGGGGCTGACAATGAGGCAAATACGATTTCGATTTGACGGGCAGCCCATCAATGAAACTGACACACCATCGCAGGTCAGGCTTCACCTTCTCATTCAGCCTACATGAATACTTACAGTACCAGTCGAAAGTTTGGACATACCTTCCTGTTCACTTGAATGAGAGAGTGCATCCAAACTTTTGAATGGTTCTGTATCTCACAGAATTGTTACCTTGGACATTGTGCATGACCTGGATTTTACACTTTGGTGTCACTTTTTATGTTGTGTGCTACTTATTTAGGTATTTCTACAAACCATGTGGGAGCAGGATTTACAAATAATTTAAGTTCCTCTGAAACAGAACTTACAGACGATGCTATTCCTTATTGCAAAATACATTTTAATTGAAGACATGTTTACAGCACATGTACTATTTAATTGGTGTACTAACTCTGTATTACACTATGAAAGTTTTGTTAATATGACTTAATTGATACATGATAAGTTTATGTCCTGAGAATGTCCTGATGGTGGACATACACTCATGTCAGCTTTCTCCAGTATGTCATATGCTACAGTGCTGGTATTGTACAGAGATAAAGCATAGATTTCACAAATAGCCCGGAGCAGCTGGAAACAACTCCATGATGCAGCTGCGCTGCCTCTTTATGACCATAGAACAGATGCATAAAAGCTCTTGTCTACTTCCATTTGGGGAGTTCAGGTTAGCCAAAAACTCTTCTTCCAACCACTTTAAGCTTGGTTTCCTCTCTTTGTTTACATCACATCTGTAACGTCTTTGTATTGACCTATCCTATTTTTTTAAGATGTAATAAAACAAAAAAAATTCCAGTTTCAAACTAACTTTCCAATGAAAAGTAGAATAAAAAAGCCTAAATCTACTGTCTATTACTGTTTAACTAACTTTGATTGCATTAGCTGACCTCAATGGAAGTTTCAAAACTTCAGCTTAAGGGGCTTCACAGTAAAGACCTACCACTGCCTTCACATGTAAAAGCACTAATTGTGGAGCACATGGAGGAAGTGTTAAGTTAGTAACAAATGGAGTGGAAGGAAAAGAAGAAGCAGAACAGAGATCAGTGTTCTGACAGCTGCATTGTCCCAGCGACTGTCATTCAGCAAAGTTATAACTATCAAATTATGATAAATAAGGCATTATGTCTTTCACACAACTCAAGTAAAAGACTACACTCACAATTGTACATTTTCTTACAGCTAGAAATGGAGGATGAAGATACGATTGACGTCTTCCAACAGCAAACCGGTGGCTCTTCTCTTTAAAGACTGTTTCCTACGAACATCCCTACCTCCCCTTTTGACCCCTGAACATGCCCAGTCTTCAAAAGCTCATGACCAGTGTTGATACCATCCAGTGGAATACTTGCCTGTGAAAATGCTCAAAGGCAGCAACACAGTTGGTGTAGATAGATTTAATCACATTGTCCATTTGTATGTTAACATGTCTGATCTGCACAGTGTAGACAACTTTTAAGCTGCAGTCTAATGGGCTGAAGAAATCAAAATCTTGTCATGATAACTTTTTTTTTCCTGGAAGTTTTGGATTAAACCGCCTTGGTCCTTTTTTTTGTTTTTATACTTATGTCATTGAGGTTTTGATTCAGATGGAATTTTGTTATTGTTGTCAAGTAAGCCTGCATTTTAAATTCACATCTGTTGTTATGGAAATGTATTATTGGAATAAATTGAGTCTTTTTTTTAACATATATCTCCGTTTGTTTTATGGATACTTTAGGAGTCTAAACCAGCAGATATCGTCAGAACTAGTAAGTGAAATGTTAATTAAAACTGTATTAGTTTTCTTAGCCTGCAACAGTAAACTGCATAACCAGAGATGTGTAACAAATGAAAACAGTCCTTTTCGGGGTCATAAGATGGTTTTCATTTAGTTATGTCTAATGCCCTGCTTTAAAAATGTTTGCTAAGGTTAGAGAACCTTGAGCTTGAATGACATGGAACACAAATTATATTTGTGCAGGTATAAGTTAGTATTGTTTTGCTTTTTTACCCTGATTGAGTATACAAGTCAGCACTTGTTGTTCATCCTTGGGTTGCAGAAAGGCCTTTCACAGCCTTAGTGCCTGTTCAGTATCACTGTCCTGCTACGGAAAAGAAGGTGCATCATGGTAGCTCTCTGATAATATATGTACAAGTCACCATCTTGGGATGAAAATAGGCATAATGTATATCCACATTTGAATATTTTCACAATCATGTTTGGAAGAGTTTTCTCACACAGTTGTCTCCTGACATGAGACAGCTTTGTCTAGTCTGTAGTAAAATACTTGCTTCAAGTCTACAACAGTGACAATGACACTTAATCAAAATGATGTCTACTCTTCTGCTGGGCTGCAAGAAGGCTACGTTTTCTTCTTTTATGCAGGTACTATTCTGTGTCAAATGTGGCGGCTTTTTATTGGTCTTCTAACAGCATGATGAAATTATCTCTGTCCTCATGGATGAGAACTCCTGTCGGATCTTCCATTTAAACCGGAGTTTGGCCTCTGACAACGCCAGCGCGCACTAAATGACTGGCCTCAAACTGCTTTGCTGAAGGGTTTTATTTTCACTTCCAGATAATTCTTGGAATTTGAAAGCCACTCTGACAGGAAGCACAACCATATTTTGACATAGTACTTCATCATCTCAATTTAACGAAAGCGAAAAATAATTCTTGTATCCACCCCGCACCAAAATGTATGGGTTTTTCATTGGCCCATGCTACACCCTTCCGCCAAGTTTCATGAATCATGCCAATAGTTTTTCAGTAATCCAGCCAACAGACAAACAAACGGCACCGCAAATATAATATATACATAATAATATATAACGTTAATTAGCTATAAAAGATAAATGCTCCTCATTTTTATACATGCCGAAAACTGCCGGTGGACTTGGTCAACTGTGCAATCACAGGCTTGATTACTGTTTTAGGATCCAATCATAGAAGTACCTGTTCATTTGTGGCCGTTACTTACGCTATTGATACACCCTCTCCACAATTGACTGTTGCACCATCACCTCTGTGTCAAATCCATGGATATATTTAAGGGGAATCACAGAGGTATAAGCAGAGAAAGACAGGAAATACGGAGCTTTTGCCTCCAAATTAAGCTCCGGAAGTGTTACTCTTGTTGTAGTACAGATTCATAAACAACAAATCCTTAACCTTAGATAACGTAGTTCTTACATAAGTAATTTAGATATAATTTTTTAGAACTTTGATATTTTCTGAAAACTGCCCCAGCCTAAAGTTGTCAAGTTGATATATTTATTTTGAAATGTTAGCCGGAAGCTGGGCATATCCTGGTGAGTTTAACACTGATCCGCTCAGACTGGAGGCAGGTTGATTATTGGGAACCACCGGCTAGGATAGACAATGATGAGGCGGTGAAGTACTGCTAATGAGAGTGTATTTCGCGTGTATCCTGTCAGATTTATATAAACACTTTACGACGACTTGTGCAAAAAAAAATGACGACGACCACGACATATCAAGGGATGGAGCCCGGTTCTAAAAGCAGTTCCAGGTAAAAGGCGTCGTTCAGACTGTTCCGTAACCCGTTAACGTTAGCCACCATGAAGCCAACAAGCCCAGCATCTTCTGACGTAACGTTAAACCTCAAATTTAGGACATTTTCTGTGCAGACCACTGCCCGTAATTGTTACTTAATTGCTTCAAAATGGTTGCAGCAAAGCACGGGACGACGATGCTAGGATGAAGCTCGGTACCACACCTTCCCGTTTTGTCTGTTGGGATGGACCGTTCCCATTTTTAACGTTAGCTAGCAAGATAGCACACATGCAACCTCCCTTTTGTAGAGAAGCTGCTTAGCTAGCAAGTAACGTGCAGACTAGGCGGCTCGGCACCAAACGAATGTGTTAAATGTAGGCCTTTTACCGTGGCGTGTACTTATATTTCTGCATTACTTGTATCGTTTATTATCTGACAAGGGAAGATTTTTAAGATCTGGCATTGCAGTTGGGTGGGGCCTCCTTGGATTTCGGATCAGTGAATTACAATAAGACATCCTCTGGTCTGCCCTGCATATGGCCTCACTGAAGCGATGGCCATGTTACAGCTGGCTACACCTGACAATAACCCGATATACGTGTTTTTTTTTAACCATGGGGGGTGTAGTGAAAGGAATCCAAACCCGCTGATATTCCAGCGATATCAAAACTGCAAAAAAAATATTCACAGTGATTAAATGAAGGATTGGGTTTTCATTAAGTGACGTAACTGTGATAAATTGCATCACAGCGTGACAACAACAATGACAGTAATGCCAATTACAAAAATACATTAGACCAAATGTATTAAGGACAGTGCGAAATCACTATGTAGTGTTACCTTTCAATTTTAAAGGAAAATGACATAATCAATATGGATGTATACCTGTGTAAACGCTACAATAAGAACTCCAAAGCCAGTTTATTAAGCAGACCTAGTTAAAAATAGTGCAGTTTAATACAACAGCACTGCTATAAATCCTATCCTCATAAAGGTCATTTTGGAGGCTGTAGTTAGCTGCTGTTGAAGTGTACTGCATTATACTGAAAGGTGTTCTTAATATTTAGCCTGCCCTTATTGATATAAATAAGTTTAATAAAAAAAAACCCTGTAATAATAACATTATCATTTTTACAGGTAATACCAATTATACCTTCAATTTACCAACACAGCTGGAACAACACTAGCCTAAAGATAAAGTCCACATAGTCACGTTACAGGCAATTTAAAGGCCACATTAAAGACAATGATGATTGTTGACCTTCATTTGCATTAGTGTGAATGAACAATAGTTTCTCATTGACTTATTCTGGACATTCCTAGGTTGAACCATAGCATTTCTGTAGTTTCTTTTAATACATAATTTTAGAATCAAGTGAAGACTCCAGAAAAATCAGCCAGTACGATAGAGCTTTCAGAAACAGTGTTGACCATCTCTCTCTTTCCAGGGTTTTGCGCCCTCCTGGTGGTGGCTCCAACATTTCACTTGGTGCAGATGAGGAGAAGCCTCCTGTCCGGAAAAACAAGATGGCCTCCAGCGTTTTCGCTGAGCCAGAGGACCCCTATGCTAATCGAAGGAACAACCCGCCAGGTACAATCTACCTCATTGTAACATATGTGTTGCTTTAGTGTGAAAGCTTATAAGTGAATTTATCATATCCATCTTATTTTGACAGCTTACCACAGCATTTACTGGATGTTGTAACTTAAAAACACAACCTGAGCACAAAACCAGTCACAATGAGAAATAAGTTTGAGAATATATTTTCTTATGTTGTGGAGATGCAAGGTTTTCACTGCAGAGTTTTCTCTTGCTGGTTAAGCTGAGCCTCCCGAGGCTACTGAAGACTTGACACAGCAGAATACATAAGAATAATATTTGCTTTCTCCAGTGGAGCTGCTTGACACAACAAATTGGGTTTAGGTGCCTAAAACAATGAATTGATTTCACTTTCAGGCTGTCATTAGATATTCAATCACTGATGTTTCTCTATTCATCAGGATCTCTTAAACCTCCAGAGATCTGATATATTCAAATTGACTTGAGCTGCCTGAAGTCAGATCAAAGGGTTTATTATAGAATTTATAATGAAATATTATATCTTTAAGAGCAATAATAAGAGAACCGAATATTGTTTTATAGCCTAGTACTGTTTTTGGCTCAGTGTTTATTTTTCCAGTTCCTGTCTAAATGTAGAATGATACACAGCAAAAATTTTAGCTAATAAGGAAATGAAATATCATGGGAAGTAAAAGTTATGCTCGGTGTGTTTGTTTGATCTAGTGCAGTGGTTGTCAATGTTCATGTACAAAAAAAACTTGTGAAGTGCATTAAAAAATCAAAATGTGGCCACATTTCATGGTAACCTTGGCCAGTCATTACAAATACCTTTTCCAGTAAATACCTTTAGTTAATGTTACTTGTATGGGGTAATGTGTTATCATGTGTAATATTATTTTTTTAAGTTCCAGACCATCTGTGTTTGACACGGTCAGTGACATTTATTGATGAGAGAACAGGAGAATTTAACCAAGCTATTGCAAACCAGTTTTCCAACACATAGATATTACCTGTGTGGGCCGCCCAGGTATATGAACTATTTTAGTATTTTGCAGTGAAACGCAGAGAGAGATGTTATCTGGTATTACGTTACAAGACTCGAACACGGTGGATATTTTACAAGCACAGACAGGTAAATCAACAGTGAACAGTGAAGAGCACCAGTGCAGATATCATTTGGTACCACGTTGGTTTTGATGGGCTGCGTCATTAACAAGCCTCCTCCACATGCGGTGGACCTGCTGCTGTGAAAATAGACTTGCTGGTGGAAAAATCCAAAAGATGGAGTTCTGTGTGGTAAATAAAAAAAAAAAGACTATCCTTTGATGGATTTGAGTTTCATAGGAAAGCATCATCATGACAGATGCACTATCCATCCCCAAGACCCGGTAAACAGGAAGTTGAATTATAGTTGTAACAGAGACGGGCCATGTGCTCCTGGTTTTAGGTTTGCAAATGACCCAATCGTGACCCACTGTGTTATCCTAAAGAAAAAATTATTCACAGCCTCCAGTGATGGCCCTAGAAGGTGTCCAGGCTATAACATGATTTTTACTAATATGTAGTTAGTTAGTTAGCTAACATTACTAACTGATCATTTGCCACAAAAGTAGCGGGTAGCTTTTAAACGCTTGCTACTGTGAACCTGCAGGGTTCAGGGTCTGTTATGAACACTTTTTGACTTGTCTCATTATGTGGATATGTTGACTATTAATAAAAGCGGTGTGGATCAAGGCCAACAAGCTAAAACCAGCTAAACCACCATTAACATCACCACAGCACACGCTGAAATGCTTTATAGATATTTATCCAGTGTAATGAACATTTGTACTAATGTGAAGAAGGACAAAATGAATATTCTAAAGAAAGGGAAAAAACATTAATGTTAACAGCTCTTAAACATTTAGCCAAAAGTCCACAGATTTGGTGTAAATGTGAGAACTCCTTAGCAGGTATCAAGTGGGAAGTGTTTTGGCAACTTTAAATACATATGGCTTTGGCAGAATCTCATCAACGGAAGGGAAGACTGGGAAGCCCCTTTTATACTGGACAAAAAACCACTAACAATCGCTAACATCTAACTTTTCGACATTCACTCCCGGGGAAAATAACTCTGCAGTAGTCACTTGTATTTATCAGTTCCAGCTCCAGTTGGCAGTGATGTAAACGGGACACCCTGGTGGACACGCTAATCGCTAATCCCCCTTCCCCTTGCGCAGTGCGACTCTGTTTCTATCTGTGGATGTCTGTAAATGTCTCCATTGATATGTATATGTAGCAGCATGCTAGGCAATGACTTTATATCCATGCTGTGACGTCTTTCAGAGCACACAAACACTGTAAACACACCTGCCACCCAGACATGGGGACTCCAGTTTGAGACTCAGACTTGAGTCGCACACACAGTGACTTGAGACTCGTCCTCAAAAGACTTGACTCAGACTTGAGTTTATTTTTAGGAAACCTCTTATGAGCTGGCAGTTGTTCCCCTGCCTCCGTTACCTATAACCTGCCTACGTAACACATAACCTACTACGTATCTGCTGTGCACGGCCACACATGAGAGAGGACAGCAAATACCAGCAGATGCTGTACCATTCATTATGAATTTTGGCTTTAAAACTTCATACAACACCACCCAAACAAAGAAGTGCGGAATGCAAAATAGGTTAGCAAATTGAGATTAGTAAACATGTTTATCTCAGCATTGGCCATCTAATCTAACATCTAATGTTAGCTTGCTTCTTGTTTTAGCTACAACCTACGGGAGGGAGTCTGTTTGTTTGCTTGTGGTAGTCGATTAACCTAATCACTGTTGGAATTTCCAACATTAACTAATTTCTCTGCATCATAAAAGTAGGGTAAATCCACTTGGAGAAATCCAACACCATGACAAATGCTATGATATAGAGTGAACAATGGCAAGTAATTTACCAGTTCTGAGTAAACTTCACTCTCCTCTACGTTTGTTTGTCCTGAATGTCCACAACACTGGCATGTAGAAGAACGACAGCATTGAAGTTTCAATTTGAACGTTTGTTTGATGTAAATGCTCCGTATTTGTATAGCGCCTTCACCAGTCATACACTGAGCCTAAGTGCTCAAACGGAAACTAATATTCACGCACATTCAGGGGCATATCGGGGTTCAGTATCTTGGCCAAGGACACTTCGACACGCAGGGATTGAACCGCCGACCTTCCGATTAACGGCCAAACCTCTCTACCTCCTGAGCCACAGCCTAATTGATATTAGGCAGAGATAAAAATCCAACGTAAAACTAAATTTACCGGGGTTCAAATGGTGCAAAGCACCGCCCCCTTGCAAAAATATTACTGTAAAGTGTGGCACAACAAAAGAAACGAGCATAATTGTAAACAATACACATTTTTCATACCGCACAGCCCTACGTGTAAGCAATCAGGTAGTGCTGTGGGTGAGACATTGAGCGAGGTTACAGAGTGGCGACTACAGAGAGAAAGAAAGAAGCAGCAAAATCAGAGACAAAGTTACGCATTGAAAAATTAATTTAAGCCTAACTTTATGTCTTTGCTGATCCAAACCTTGACTCTGAACCGTGAGATTTGTGATCTGTTGCACCCTAGGATTTTGTATTGTGCACTGATTATATAATGCCCTGTGGTGAACTTCAAGTTCTTGTGTGCTTTGTGTTTCTTGTCATCCGTCTGTGGCTGACTTTGACATACCTGGTTGTCGGGTAAGGTGGAGTGCTTGTCATGTACTGAAAGACATGGGTCCTTTGTGCATGCAAATATGCAGGTAATGTTTTTGTGGAAATCTGCGATTCGAATATAATGGAACAACTGCAACTATGAGTCTACTTGCTTATCAAGGAAAATGCACAAAAAGTAAATACTGACATTTTATAATGTGTATAATTTTCATATTTAATTTGAAATTAGTACAATATAACATTAAATAAAGAGTATAATGTTCAGTTAATATAGTATACTATTGGTATAATGTTAATATATTAATTTCTGTATTCATTATAACGTCATAATAGTACACTATTTTATCACTAGTTTAATATTAAATCCAGTTATAATTTGTTAATACTAAGTACTAACTTGTCAATAATCATATTGTTCAATATTTGCATCTGGTGGGAAATGTGAGGTACTCGGAGTAACTGATCAGTGGGCCAGTAGTCAACCATTGCTGGGAGCTTATGAAAGCACACGAGGATGTTTATCCCAATGAAAGCTTTCATTTCCTCTTGGCATGTCTCAAAGCACAAGGTAGAGGAATTTGCAGCTTCTGAATTTTCTAATTCCCAACTTTGATTAATTTCAGTCTCCTCAGTTTCTTCTCCTGCGTCACTGCTTTCCCTCATTGAGCTCTGCTTGTACTGAATTCTCATCCTGAACTGACGCCTGACTTCCTACCTCACTTCCCTCACTCCACCATATCACTATTAACCTGCACTTTCTTGTAACCCCATACGCCCTCATGATGTGATAAGGCACCTATCAGTTTCTATGTAGCATGACACATTACTTACTATATACAGTGGGGAAAACAAGTATTTGATACACTGCTGATTTTGCAGGTTTTCCTAATTACAAAGCCATGTAGGTCTGTAATTTCTATCATAGGTACACTTCAACTGTGAGAGACGGAATCTAAAACAAAAATCCATTTATTGCATGACGTAAGTATTTGATAAATCAGAAAAGCAGAACTTAATATTTGGTACAGAAACCTTTGTTTGCAATAACAGAGATCATATGTTTCCTGTAGTTCTTGACCAGGTTTGCACACACTGCAGCAGGGATTTTGGCCCACTCCTCCATACAGAACTACTCCAGATCCTTCAGATTTCTGGGCTGTCGATGGGCAATATGGACTTTCAGCTCCCTCCAAAGATTTTCTATGGGGTTCAGGTCTGGAGACTGGTAAGGCCACTCCAGGACCTTGAGAGGCTTCTTACGGAGCCACTCCTTAGTTGTCCTGGCTGTGTGTTTCCGGTCGTTGTCATGCTGGAAGACCCAGCCATGACCCATCTTCAGTGCTCTTACTGAGGGAAGGAGGTTGTTGACCAAGATCTCACGATACATGGCCCCATCCATCCTCCCATCAATACGGTGCTGTCGTCCTGTCCCCTTTGCAGAAAAGCATCCCCAAAGAATGATGTTTCCACCTCCATGCTTCACAGTTGGGATGGTGCTCTTGGGGTTGTACTCATCCTTCTTCTTCCTCCAAACACGGCGAGTGGAGTTCAGACCATAAAGCTCTATTTTTGTCTCATCAGACCACATGACCTTGTCCATTCCTCCTCTGGATCATCCAGATGATCATTGGCAAACTTCAGACGGGCGTGGACATGCGCTGGCTTGAGCAGGGGGACCTTGCGTGCGCTGCAGGATTTTAATCCATGACGGCGTAGTGTGTTACTAATGGTTTTCTTTGAGACTGTGGTCCTAGCTCTCTTCAGGTCATTGACCAGTTCCTGCCATGTAGTTCTGGGCTGATCCCTCACCTTCCTCATGATCATTGATGCCCCACGCGGTGAGATCTTGCATGGAGCCCCAGACCGAGGGAGGTTGACCGTCATCTTGAACTTCTTCCATTTTCTAATAATTGCGGCAGCAGTTGTTGCCTTCTCACCAAGCTGCTTGCTTATTGTCCTGTAGTCCATCCCAGCTTTGTGCAGGTCTACAATTTTATCCCTGATGTCCTTACACAGCTCTGGTCTTGGCCATTGTGGAGAGGTTGGAGTCTGTTTGAGTGTGTGGACAGGTGTCTTTTATACAGGTAACGAGTTCAAACAGGTACAGTTAAATACAGGTAATGAGTGGAGAACAGGAGGGCTTCTTAAAGAAGAACTAACAGGTCTGTGAGAGCCGGAATTCTTACTGGTTGGTAGGTGATTAAATACTTATGTCGTGCAATAAAAAGCAAATGAATTATTTAAAAATCATACAATGTGATTTCTGGATTTTTTTTTTTCTTTACATTCCGTCTCTCACAGTTGAAGTGTACCTATGATTAAAAACATACCCCTACAGACCTCTACATACTTTGTAAGTAGGAAAACCTGCAAAATCAGCAGTGTATGAAATACTTGTCCTCCCCACTGTAACTTAACAATGTATCCTATTGATGGGTTTCTGTGCAATGTCATCACAGTGATGCAGTATTGGGCAAATTACTCAGAAATTGTAATGAGTTACTTTTTAGTTATTACTCCTTAAAAATGTAGTAATATTACTTATTACTGGGTATTTAAATTTTATTAAATCAATAAATGGCAACATTACTCATTACGTTACTATTACTTTCAACTCCCTATCCCATCCTTAAAAGTGACGGGAAACCTGTTCAGCAGTGCATTTTAGAAATTATCCACTTTTCTGCAACAAAAATTAACCTGAGGAGTCAACAACCAGCCAAACTACACTGCAATACTGCAGCCTCTTAGACCAGAGGATGCTGTTTCATATAGGCTATTTAAAAAATGCCACTGCCTGAAATAGAAAAAACAAAGCAAGTCTCTCTCGACTTTTTAAACTAATAGCATATTCATTAAAACAGCAATGAGTATGACTTTTACAAAACATATAACATTTCTTAATGCCAATGGCTGAGCTAAAAAAAAAAAACATTAAGCAAGTGTCTCGACTTAGAACTAACGTTACTGTTTTGCATATGCATTTGAGAAATATTCAGTGCTTTTAAAAAACAAAAAATGTAGCTTAACACCACTCTCTCAGGCCGAGAGGATTCATCCCTGGTAGTTGCGGCCAGAGTTTCTTTCTACAGGCTAAGTTTGACGTAGCTGTGCTGCTTTAGCAGATGCTTCAATACAAACGTTTGCTGTTGAAATCTTTCTGCTGGTTGCACAAAGTTTACAGTGGAAGACTATGTTCTTTGCATCTCTGTGTGAGACACAGCCAGGCTTAATGGCAGTACTTACAGCTGTGGAAAGAACGTCCAACTCCCTTGTTCTCCATTCTTCCTTTAGCTTGTTGGCTAGCAGCTGACTTGAACAACATAATGTCTGGTGTCGCTGACCTGCCACACGGTCGCACATGTTGTATGAATATGCAAATGAAACACAAACAAACAAATCCAACTCTTAAATGGCAGTTTATTATTGAGTCAACAAGAATTTACAAACTGCGGAGTCTACGTTTATTGCAGTGATTGACTACAGTCTTATGACTGGCTACCAAAGCGCTTTTGCCCCCTGACGGCGCACATTCAGTAGTGTTTGTATACAAGAAACTGGTCTATGCTTTACACACACAAGCAGTGCAAGGGCAAAGTGACGACAAACTATACACACAGTTACAAAGAATAAAATCTCAAAGTGAGCCAATAATAGCTATATAAAAATTGTAATATATTAGATGATAAAGTCCAAATCAGTTTTACAAATGTGGTCCATGACATTTCTCTCCATCTTCTACTGTCAACAATTCATAGCCTGAAATCACACAATGTTTTTACTTGGGTGTACATGAAATTAATATGCAATCAAAACATTCAGTGAGAAATGCATCTGTCTAACTAAAAAAAAAAAAGTACTTAAGTTCAATTTTATAATGAATATGCAATCTAACAAACATATGGAGTCTAACAAACAAACAGATCCTTCACTGGATAATGCTATGCTTTCAGAATAAATGAACAATGTCCCAAACTTCAACCCACACAGCAGTGTTA
Organism: Micropterus salmoides; assembly: GCF_014851395.1. Lineage (NCBI taxonomy): Eukaryota > Metazoa > Chordata > Actinopteri > Centrarchiformes > Centrarchidae > Micropterus > Micropterus salmoides. The sequence goes on along the minus strand of NW_024040263.1, from coordinate 17,190,570 downwards.
TGTGTGGTGGAAGTTGTATATTTCCTTGTGGGGAAATGAGAAAATAAAGAAGTTACAACAAACCGTTCCCTTTGTGACATTTATTAAAGTAAGAAGAACAGAGAAGTACTCCAACCGGCCCAGAGAGTTCCGATACCAAAGGGGGATTTAGATCGTCTGATCAAGAGAAGCAGAAGACTAAAACATTTACCAGCGGATGATAATTGTGTAGTCTACAAGAAAAGCCTTGAGCCACAGTGGAAGGAGTCTGCCTAAGACAAAATACTAAATTTACGTATGTTGAATACTAGCACACAAACTATAGTATTTATAGTGTATACATTATATTGACGGGCACTCCCGGCCATTATAGTAATGCTATGTGGTCAAGAGGGTTAATTTCCTAACAAATAATATTTTATTATGAATGTTTTTATTCTGAATAACAGCCTAAATAAATTTGGCTAAAACAAGAAGCAAATTTTTATTTTGTTTGTTTTTTATAAAAATGTTTGGTCTTCTCAGTGACTGACACATTAACACCTACAGAGGCGTTATTTACTTTTAAAGAATTTCTATGTGGTCACAGGCTAAATGCATATTGAAGCTTTCACACATTGTCCCTCTGACATTTCCTTCTTCCCCTTTTCACTTCTCAGATTCAGTCATAGAAATGAGCCTTTAGTCCTAACAGTATTTTTAAAGTTGATTTAGTCAGAAATTCTGTCTTTTATGAAGAACTTTTTAATTTTTGACCAGCAGTTTCATCATAGTCACACTATGCTTTTCTCAGTGTTTGACCTCACTGCAACTGCCACATCTCAGCTGTCACAGAGAGACAAAGGTTGTCTCAATTCAGGGGCTGCATTCTTCAAAGGATGCTAGCAGTTGTTAAGTGAGAGGGCCTGGTCTTCGGAGGATTGTATATTTGTGTCATATTATAGATAGTCATACCCTCACTGTTGTCATGAAGGGGGAAATTAGCTATACAGACAAAACATACTTTGTACCAACCTGTAAGAATGTTTAATTCTTCTGTAAAGTTGGGCATTTCAACATGGGGGTCTGGGGAAATTGCTATTAAATTTTTTTTTTTTGGTCACACTAGTGCACCTAACATTTCACAGGACAATTTTTGTCAGCCTAATCTCTGTATTTCTTGTTAGGCCATTAGTAAAACTAGCTACAAAGCTCGCACGATCTGCATGCCAGGCTGCCCGCTCTGTATCACGCGTGTGTCGTAATTTTAAAATAAAAGTCCCTTAGAAGAAAATGGGAATAATGACAGGATAGATTTCACAGATAGAAAGTTGGTTACCTGTGGTAGAAACATAACAGATGCACTAAATATGAAAACAAATGAACATATGAATTTGTTTTAATTTAAAATAAATGAATATATTACTACAAACTTAAATATGTACAATCTCATGACATAATTTCCTGTACGACATTATAATAGACTGATGCATTCAAGGTACAAGGTTGATTTATTTGTCACAAACAGGTTGTAGAGTGAAGTTGAATTTGTAACTCCCTTCTGCTAAGTAGCAGATAATATACATATGAAAGCAATTATAATAAACGGAAATAAACTGTATTTAATGGAGCAGTGCTGAGGATGAATTTGAATTTAAAAGTCTGTTTGAAGACAGCTTTGGGGAAAAAGCTGCTCTATGCCTGGTGGTGCGGCTATATCTTTATATCTCTTCCCAGAAGGCAGCAGGGTGAACAGGCTATGGTTGGGTGGGTACTATCCTTTAGTATCCTTTGGGCTCTGTGAAGGTACCTCACCTCACAGATATTGCTGATGCTCTGGAGATGGGTACCAATGATCTTCTGAGCTGTCTTAATCACCCACTGCAGAGCCCTCCGGTCCTAGGCCAGTTAGTGACGTTTCCAGTCAGGATGCTTTCTATTGCTCCTCTGTTAAAAGCTGACAAGAACTCGGCACGGGAATTTAGCCTTCTTAAGCTTCCTCAAGAAATACAGGCATTTTTGAGCTTTCTTCCCCATCGTGGAGATGATGTCAGGTTCTCCACGATGCGGATTCCCAGGAACTTGAAACTGTTCACTTGCTTGACTTCAGCTCCACCGATGTAGACATGAGTGTGTGTCTTTAACATTTTTTTCCTGAAATCAACGATCAGCTCCTCCTCCTAGTAAAGTGATGTGACTGTTGCGTCTGTGGTGACTGAGTGTTGAGTTCATATGCACAATTAACTGCAGGGCATGATTTCTATTTGCTTTAGAAAGTAAGTTAACACTAGCAACTCGAATGCTACACTTAGAATCTTCATAGATTGAACATCATCATTTATTGTACCGTGTTGTATAGATTTGTAAAAATGAACAAAACACTTCTACATGTTTTCTATACCGTAAAATGTACACATGGTACAGATTGGGCATGTGCAGAATGGCTGGCAGCACAGATCGTGCACCTACAGCTACCAAGCCAATCAATCCCAGTTCTTGCAGTCTGTGTTGCCGCAGTGTGTGGATACATTTTTCAGAACTTGAGCCAGCTAGAGGGGATTTTCTGTAAATATCTGGGAGCATCACACACTTTAGAGACATTTGAGTTTTTTGAATTTTCCGTTTGTCAAGCACTTACACCATCAGTACCTTTTTTTTGTTGTTTGTTTGTTTTTTTTATTCCAATGAAGACAAACATTTACTTGTAGATATTCGTGTTTACAATAATTTACTATCAATATGTATGGGAAAAGACAGAAGGTTAGAATATACCGTTATGGTGCTAAAGGTGCTGTGAAATATTTGGATGCACCTACATTTCAGCTACAGGTGCTGGTGCTCATTCAAAAAGAGCACTTCAGAGTTCTACACACCGGCAGAATCGAACGTGCTGGACTCCAGGCACTGTGAAGGAGATATAGCCGAGAAACAGCCAAAGAGGAATAGGTATGAAGAGCATAAACGGTGAAGGCGTTTCAACACTGGAGAAACCTCAAAGTTTTGAAAGTTGGGGAGCAGAGCTTCTGAGGGAGCGCTGAGTGAGAGTGTATTTGTTTGGCAGTTGAGTTCAAATATCAATAGTCCTGCAGAATCACTTCCTCTCCCTTTAAAGTACTAAAAGGTAAAGTGCAGAATAGCCCATTTCAGAAAAATGTATATTATATTACTGGATTCATTCATTCATTCATGTGTTCATCACTTAAATGTTGCTTCTGGTAAAAGTGGAGCTCATGTTAATTTATATCCTACCGCTGAATCTTAAAAGAGGTGGTATTATGCTTGGCTTTTTCCCTCTCCTTTATTGAGCACTCTTTTTTTTGTGCATGTAACAGGTTTGCAAAGTGAAAAAGCCCAAAGTCCAGCCCAAAGGGAGTCCCCATCTCCCACAGAAAGCTCTGCTCTGAACCGCTTGAAAACAGCTTGTTTGTAGTCCAGCCCTTCACTTCCTTTACTTGTGACATCACAATGAAAACGCGCCATAAATCTAGCGGGGTCAGGCACGCCCTCAAACTAAGCTAGTCTGAGCAGAGGCCCTTTGGCTCGACTCGCCTTTGTTTGGTTTTCCATTGTAGAAATGTTGCATCTGTACCTGCTTCCAGGTGCTTTTTTTTTTTTGTATCACCTCACCTCCGTGGAGGTTCAAAGCAAGCTGAGGGATACTAAAATGTAACGTGAAAACACAACAGACTGCTGATTGGTCAGAGTGAATCGTCACTATTGACTGCATCATCATTGCGTGCACCAGACAGAGGCCAGCAACAGAGAGTTTTATATTTTACAGTTTTCGTTCACTAAATCCACTTCTGAGAAGTTTTGAGGTGAGAAATCAGCTGTGTAGATTTCGAATATTGACAGTTTTAGGAGAAGTGATGGCGGAACAAAAATGTGCTTGAATATTTTCGGAGTTGTGGAGCTCCGCAAGTGGCTGCGGGGGATGGCCGGCCAGCCGCCTGCTCACAGAGCCCTCTGCTCCCGCCGTCACACAGACCGCTGCAGCAACAACAGCAGAGGAAAACACAGCTGGGAGGTTTTCATACCGCTAATCTGTCTTTACATTCTGAGTAATGTTGAAACTTTTTAACTTAAAAAAGAGAAAGCTGTGTGGATCCCTGGTGTGTGTGTTGCATTGAACATTACGTCACGGCAGTTGTGTGTGGCGTCACTATGACGACAAGCTACGTACTATCTCTGGGTACTATCTGCAATGGAAAACGGAGCAGGGCCAAGTAGAGTTGAGTCTATCGATTTGCGCTGTGGTGGCATTTTTCGGCAAGGCAGCATAGATCATCAGAACACCGGCAACAGTTTAACATTTAGTTCTAAAAGATGATGCAACTCAGACTCTGTTTGGGCCTGGAAATTCACAATCACAACCTGTAAGTATGCTTTATGGTTGTGAATTATATTTAAAATAAACACGGCAGTGTAACTTCACAGACTGTTCAAGTAAGGAGTTGTTGTAAACGTTGGCTAACACAGCTAAAATTATAATTATATTGCTAACCCGATGTGAAAGCTACTAAGCAAACGTTCAAATTGTTTGGCCAATTTTTATGTAAAATTGAGTTGAAATATGGTGATTTTTTTGTAGTGGTTTATGGTAAGATGTGGAACAATGATGTTGTGTGGTTGTGGACTTGTGAGTAACTTTTGCTAGATTATGGTCGCAGTCTGAAGTGGCTTTGATTTGGATCACACTACCTTGTTTCTTGCGACCCGCCCTTCTTTGCTTCTGATTGACTAGTAGTCCTTACCTGGGATCTGCGCATGTGCAACTCCCAACAAAGGTTTTGTACACGTAAGATGCATCACTCTGTAGCTCAAGAGTGGAGCGTACAACACACAGGGTGAAAAGAGTAGCAATGTGCAGTATGAGAAAAATATGGTGTTTTTTGAAAATTAAACCATGTAAACCTGTTCTGGTACAACCCCTAATTAAGATTTTGAACCTGAAAATTAGCATAATTCCACTTCTTTAAAAATACATCATAATTTATTAGTTGATTCATATTTTGTGCTAATAATCTGAATCTGCAAAGTAAACCGTAACTAAAGTTATCTAATAAATGTAATGGAGTAAAAAGTACTATATTTACCTCTAAAGTATATTATAAAGTAGAAGACAATGAAAATACTAATATAAAGTACCCCAAAATTGTTCTTGAGTATAATACTTGAATAAATGTGCTCCACAATAGTTTAGTAAATTAATTTATTCAATATATATATTTATTTTTATTTCTCAACAAATATCTCAAGTCGAGAGAGTCTCCTTCTCTGTCTGCTCTCCTGTTCTCTCCTCTGACCCTCTGTGCAACCTCTTCCTATCTTCCTTTATGAGCTGAAGAAGCTCATCCTCTCTCTGGCTGTGTTCGCAATCACATACTGTACTACATACTGCCTACTAAATGAACGATTGTGTATGCCATTCCCAGTACGTTGTTTACACTGAAGTATTCTCCCCATGGCAATCCATTTCTGTACTTGGCCCCAGGGGTATCCTCAGGATGAAGGCAATTAGGACAGGGTGGGGGGCAATTAGGACAGGGTGGAGGGCGCCTCATCCATGAGGACAAACCAGGTGCCAAAATGCACTGGTGGGTTTCCCAATCACACTCAATCCTAAGGCAGAGGCAATCAATCGTGGCAGTTAACAACAGCAGCAGCTAAACAAATTTCAGAAAAGGTGTTTTAACTTGCATGATTAAAGTAATGTAATTTCAAAATCACATGTACATACTTTTTTTTTTATTTTACTTTTTTTCTTGGCTTGCAAGGGAACCATCTTCTCAAGCCGACCCATTTCTCCAGTATTGTCTTAATCACAGCCAAAAAACAAGACAAAAGGGCGACACTTATCGACCATTGACACTTTGGAATATTAAAAAAGGTGACAGCACTACCTAAAAACACAACAAAGAAAGGGTATTGCCCCATCTACTAGTCTTATTATTATGGGCTTTGTATAGTATGAGGGCTAATTTAACTATAACCTTCGGTACAAGATGGTCTAACTGTGAAAATAAATGCTCCTTGCTCCCCAAAACAAAACAGAATGTTAAGACTAGGTTTTTCTTCACACCACCAAACGGAAGCAGCTTAAGTAGAAAAATAGCCCCGCTCAGGTTAGCTGTGTAATCAGTCCCAATGTTTGTATTGGACTTCGTCTGAAAACGAAGAAGGTTTCATGGCCTCTCTAAATTAAGTCACCTGCTCCATTTATCTACATAGCATGATTATCTATAAAATCTCGGTAAGCCTATTAGTCAACTTATGAACCTCTTAAGTTTGGAAGTGGAGGGTTTAAAGGCTTCAAGGGCCATAACAGGTTGGAGGCAATAGGTGGTGTAGGGCTGGGTGATATGGCCAAAAATGTTATCACGATAAAACATTTCATATCATTCGATATCAATAATTATCACAAAATATGTCAAATCATTATTTCATTCAACTTTAAAGGCAGATTTTTTTTCTCCTGAGTGAAAATTGAATACATGGTGGTTAATTATGTGGTTAAACTTATCTTGATGCCAAACAGTGGATCACTTCACAAGTCTTGAGTTAGAACATTCAAAACTATTTCAACAAATATGATTAGTTAATCTTTTTTCAGGCCTCTTTTTCAACAAAATATTTTTATAGAAATATTAGGTGCTAATTTGTTTGTGATTCAAATGAATTAAAGCAAATATTTATTGACAACATATTGAACATTTATTATATTGTTATTGAGGAAAATTATATTGCGATAATTATCATTATTGTTTATTGCCCAGCCCTAAGGTGACATCACATAAGTTAGTCTATATATACAAAAAGGTGAGGTTTTATCATTAGATATTGGCTGGAGGATGCTTCAGATTCAGGAAAAGAAGGCTGCATTTGACCGAGCTTTCGAAATGGGACGGCTTATTCTAGCCGCTATGATGCATTCGGTCTTCAAATGCATCCTTCGAAGGATGGGCCCTTGAATTAAGACACACCTACAGTGATTGGCTGCGTTGTGCTCTTTCGTGCATATCCAGACAATTGGACTGGCATGGCAGCCCTGGCGAGGTTTGGTCCAACTTAAAAATGACAGCATGATTAGGAATTAATTTATCCGGATATTTCATATGCAGAATCTTACACTAAACATCATGTTCAGTGAATAACCCTCTTATCTGTAAAGATTCTTAGTCGTCTCTGTCAAAGTTATCCAAGGAGGGTTAAAATCAACCCCACAAAAAAACGACCCCACTGAGGTTAAATGTCCATGTCAGTCAGTCAGAACTAAAGACACCTCTTGGACAAGAGGCGAAACCATCCATCCATCCATCTTCATCCGCTTATCTGGGGTCAGGTCACGGGGGCAGCAGCTCCAGCAGGGGACCCCAAACTTCTCTTTCCTGAGCCACATTAACCAGCTCTGACTGGGGGATCCCGAGGCATTCCCAGGCCAGTGTGGAGATATAATCTCTCCACCTAGTCCTGGGTCTTTCCCGAGGCCTCCTCCCAGCTGGATGTGCCTGGAACACCTCCCTAGGGAGGCGTCCAGGAGGCATCGTTACCAGATGCCCTAACCACCTCAACTGGCTCCTTTCAACGCAAAGGAGCAGCGGCTCTACTCTGAGCTCCTCGAGGATGGCCGAGCTTCTCACCCTATCTCTAAGGGAGACACCAGCCACCTGTCTGAGGAAACCCATTTGGGCCGCTTGTACCCGCGATCTCGTTCTTTCGGTCATGACCCAGGCTTCATGACCATAGGTGAGGGTAGGAACTGAAATTGACCGGTAGATCGAGAGCTTTGCCTTATGGCTCAGCTGTTCGCTGTTCACAAATAAGTCAGTCCCCCCCCCCCCCCCCCCCCCCCCCCCCCCCCCCACGAAGGCATAGGGAGGCGACCCTCTTGTTCACCGGAGTAAACTTCAATGTAGCGGCGCTCAGCCGGGGACTTGTGATTATCCCCACACCCGCCTGGCGCCTCACACTTTGAACAAGTCCAGAGAAGAAGAGGGTCCATCCCGAAACTGTGCGTGGAGGTCAGCCCCACCAGATCTAACTGGTAGCGCTCCATGTCCCGCACAAGTTTCGGCTCCTTCCCCCACAGAGAAGTGACGTTCCACGTCCCCAGAGCCAGCCTCTGCTGCCTGGGTCTGGTCCGTCGAGGCCCCTGACCTTCACCGCCACCCCAATTGCAGCGCACCCGACCCCTGCGGATCTTCCGATGGATGGTGGGTCCAAAGGATGGAGAGGGGGATGCCATGTTGCTTTTTCGGGCTTCCTCCGGGTAGGGTCTCTCCCCCTCTTCCTCGCAATTTCATCAGGCGTCTTTATGAACCATTGTCAGTCTGGCCCCTCACCTGGAACCACTTTGCCTTGGGAGACCCTACCAGGAGCACTAGGCTCCAGACAACACAGCCTCCAGGCTCACTGGGGCACGCAAACCTCTCCACCACGATAAGGTGATGGTTCCTGGAGAGACAAAACATCTTAGAGTATCTTCAACCAAGTCTAGTTGCCCTTGATTTTAACCACCTTGAATAACCATGTTAGAATTCTGTCTTTCTCTGCCAAAATGTGACTATACTGCAGCATATAAACAGTCATAAAAAAAGTTCTTTTGCCAATGCCTGGGGAACCATCTGTACATGATATCAGAACACTATGCCTGGACGGTCTGAAATAAGAACATCTTGAGGGCTTCTTCTCAGCTGCCCATTTGAATGCTCACGCAGATGGTACACGCAGCTACTCTTCAAACTATACAAACTACAGCTGGAAGCTAAATATAGTGAAATAAAATGTACAGTATTTTCCTGAAAATTTACAATATGTATATAACTAAAAAATCTCAATGAAATAGTAATGTAAAACATGATTACTTAACAGTACTTGAGAAAATGAACTTATTTAGTTTTGAACTCTATACTCTATCAAGAGAGAAAACACATGCAAATAGATCTAGAACTATCAAGTTAAGAAAACATCTTCACCGATTTGACAACACATGCACAGCATTTAGGAACAATGCTGCAAAGTCAGAAAACACAACAAAATACAGAAACACTGCATATACCTCTATCAATATCCAGATATTGGCTTTGTGATGTAACTATTGGACATGGTCAGAAAATGAAACTATTTCATAAAACATTTTTCCCCAAAAAGTGCCCTGGCTCATGTAGTCCCACTCACATGCCAGTTAATAGCATTTCTGAGTAGCCTTACTTATTCTGAAAATAAGATATGCTAAGATTTGTGTGACATGCAAAGTGCCAGCCGGCCTGCAAACAAGGGGATTGAAAATGAAAGCAAAGCAAAACAGCCTGGGGTACTAAAGGAAGATGCCTACACAGCAGGATGTGACTGGATTATTTTGTTATAGATCAGAATCATTATTAATAGTGTTATTGTTAGAACGACATTTAATATGAAAGTGAAATTTCCAAAATGTAGGAGGAAATCTGTAGGAGTAGCCCGCTTACAAAAGAAAACTCCGGCATGCTGTTGATGTCAGTTGAATAGTCAGGGTTTTTCCCTCTTGCAGGACCTTCATTTCCCTTTGACTGAAACTTCCCCAGATATGTTTAATTTTTGGGAAGTCCCTGTTCTTCAAGATTGTAGCCTGTACAACAAATATATTTCCTGTTATCATGTGATGTCCAAACCACAGCACAGAAGAGTAGTCACCAACTTTGGTTTGGTTGAAATAAAGCCTTAATTCACAGAAATGTCCTGGCTCTATACCTCAGCCAGCGGACACTAAATAGGCTGCAATGGCTGCAGCGTAATCCCTGGGGAAAATTGCGCCTTTCACAGTCCACTAAAAGTGCAATATGACAATGTTATTGAAAGGATCCCCACAGAGAGAGACCTTTTTGTTGAACATTAAGAGCTTTTGTATGTAGCCAGAAGCAGCCATTATATCGATCTCACTAGCCACCAGTTTGCTTTGGAAAAAATAAACAGCAAAAATTTTGCCTTGCAGATCTTTGTTAGTCTTTCCACTGTTCCAACAACCACCAACCACAATTTGGTATTTTAGCAATTTGGCTCAACTAATGTTTAATCTCACCCCCTGCATAGCCTGAACAGTTTGCAGATGTTTACATCAGGAGAGAGAGATCAGATCCCAGTTGGACTTTTTGTCTCATATGGACTACCTTTTCTAGCATTAACATTTTTCTGCAACATCATTCCTTCATTTAAACAGCAGTCTTTGCCATCACATTTGAGGTCATACACTGCCCTTAGTTCTGAGCAATTGCACTTTTTCTAAGTTTTCATTAAAGTGAAATATAACAATATGATTTTAAATCTTAAAATTAGGATCTAAAGTAATAATAATGTTGTATGCTACAAAGGTAATTGCTGAGATGTGGGAATGCCACAGTATCACAAAAATAATAATAAAAGATGGTGCAAAACTTATTTTGGATAAGAAAATGCAATGTTGTAAATATCTGGCAGAACGTATGTCATGACATCTACATGACTATGTAAAAATATGCAAAGTTTGATTCTGTCTTTGCACCTCATCTGTTAAGGCCTGTCTGTCTGAGCCATTATGTCTCCTTGTTCTTCCAGGTGGGAAGCCCACAGGTGTGCTGTGTGGTGAGTCGTCAGCCCCTCTGAGGAGAGGGGGGAACTCGACCACCAACAACTCTGCAGACGCCCCCACCACAGTAAGATCATGCCTCCGATCATGGATTGTGGAAGGACCAAATAAAGTGAAACCTGAGAGTAGACAAAGATACAGGGAAGCAACTATAGGTCACATTAGAGTATGCTGTGTTTCCCACACCATCACAGTCTAGTTTGTCCAGCCACAGTTTCAGTTTCTGTACCTAGTTCTCTCTATCCATGGCCAGCCCCCTATAAAGCAGAGGGGCCACGATGAAAACTATGAACCAGGTGAAGGGAACGTAAAAAAGTAGAAAAGCGATATTTCCACCTGCTTTGTCTGCACAGTGCACTTGTTAAACTAATAGTAAATTGTGAATGCGCAATGCTGTAAGAGCTATAAGGAATAAGTATTTTCAGCGAGTCCATTTGCCCTTGAGTTTAACTTTTCTTGGATAACTATGACCTAGATGACTAAGAACTTTCACAGACATCAAGCAAAAAGTATATTTTGTGCAATGTAAGTTTTTTTCAAAGAAACTAGCTCGGTAAGTATGGATATCATGGCAGGGTCAGCGAGCAGACTGAAGATGATGTTGGAGGAAGAGAAAAAGAGAGAGTGCCCGAGCAAGAGAGCGAAAAAGAGTATCAGTATCAGATTGGCTTTTACTCGTTGGTGTGAGCTAAAAGAGCTGAAAGGAAGCAGGACAGATGCCGACCTGGCCTTCTTGCTGTTAGACTAGTCAGTAATGACTTATTAGTTGGCTTTCCATATCTTGTGGTGTTGCTCTTGCTTGATGTTTGGCTGTGTTAGCATAGTTGTTGACTTGAGCAAACGGAGGTTCCACAGACAGAGGTTTAGCCACTATCTAAAAACTTGAGTTGAGTTACTAGATAACACACTCGGAAATATGTAACTTTACTTGTGTCGGATGCTGGGTTAAGACATTACTTTAGCTAATGGCAGAAGCGAAGAAACCGAAGAAGACATTGACAAAAGAGAAGAGAAAAAGAAAGTGACCAAGCAAGAGGCTGCCGTACGTTGTTGAGAGTTTCGTGAATTAAAAGGCTGCGAGACAGACACAGAGCTGGCATTCGTTTTGGTACACAGTTGGACTAGTAAGCAAAATTGCCATGTCTTGTGTTGTGTCACACTTGCTTGATGTTTTTTGTAGTTTTTGTAGATGTAGTTTTTAATCATAGGTAATGTTATCATAACAAATGCACATGTACAGCTATCCTAATATATGATAGTGGTGAATTTCAATCTGAAAATGCTTTAAATGTACAAAACTTTCTTTTAGACCCACCTTGAGGGTGCGAGGTCCACCCACCACAGTCCCAAAAATCCTGTGGTATCTAAACTAGTATCTATGTTTTTTCTCTGCATCTTCTCCTTGAGCAGTAGCCTTTTAAACAGGCTATTGAAACTTAAACTTTGTTTGAAATATCGCAGACATCTGGGGCAAGTAGTGGACTGTGGGGTGGGTGGGTGTGTGTGTGTGAGAAATGTTGAATCACGTAATAAGCAGTAATTTCTCTGTCCCCCTCTCTCACACTCATTCAGTCACTCTCTCATTATTCATTTATTTATTTATCTCCACCGTAAAAATGCGATATGTATCAGATTGCATTTTAATACCAGGTGTAAATGGGGCGTGAGACCCCCACAAAGCTCAGATTATAACTCGAACCCTGTTTGTCGCAGTGATATGGATCTGTGCAAAGGAATTCGACGTCATACCCGTTGTATACAGTCACTACTATGAACCAATCAGATTGCTTGATTTGAGTTACCCATTTTATCATTAATTATTTTCCCATTAAGACTGATGACGTAGTACAAAATTTCCTGTTTGGTTTTTAAATATTTTAAGGCTAATAAAATACTTAAAACTTGTTTTCTGCTTTTCGTTTTAGGATGGAGAAAATTCTATACGCGATAATGGTAAGCCTTCTTTTTTCACCTCACCCAGATTTATACTTTGATACCCTACAAAATGGGTACAACACCTGCACTTGCAAGAAAATAAAGGAGGAAAGATAATAAAGCGATTAGATAGGGACAAGCCTTCATAAAAGGATTAGATGGGGATAGTGGCCCAATTTTACAAAGAACATATTTGTGATGTCATCATAAATATCACATATATAACATACATATACAAATGTACATGCGCACATACATTATATGTACCTCTATACATACATAAGACATAGGTATGTACATATACATACCCATATTTTTTCACTTAAAAAAATACATCCAAAAATTCTTAATACTATACCTTCTATAATGCCTACTGAATGTTGAAGGTTTAGGTTATTTTGAATGATGGTAAATATCTTAACAATATCAAGAAGAATGTGCTAGTGATCTAAATTTGTTTAACAAAAATATACCATCAAATACTAACACTCTCTTGTCTAAGAAAGTAATATTATTAAAAACTTAAATTTTTTGTCATTTTTAAAATAGGCAGACATTGATTTTCAGAGAGAGGTAGACAAAAGCAGCTTCTCATTTTCAGCCAGACTTTTGCAAACTGTTGCTGGTTGACTTTATCATCGTTAGTTAGGTAGCTTATAAAGCTATCTCCGGCAAACGTTACATGTTTGCAGCTGATAAGATTGAAAAGGATCTTCAATATGCGTTTGATGAACACATACATGGCATGGTATTGTGCAGAAAGACTGAGGGTACAACTGTGTCCTAGGCAAAAAGTCAGCATCCTCATCAACAGATGATCCACATAAACAACATGGAAATGAAGAAACGGAGTTGTTCATGTATAGTCTTAGTATTAAAATTATACGGGAAAATATAAGGTTATAACCGTGATTGGCTGCTCAGCCCTACATACTTGTTTGCATTTTACCAATATCAATGTAGCTAAAACAATGCGGAGAAACGGATAAATCTAAATCTGTGACCATTTAATAAGAACAAAGCTGGAAAAAAAGGAAAATAGGTCACATGGCTGAGGCTTCTGAAAGCCAGAATATGATGACAGACCCACATCAGATGTCTCTCTGCCTGTGTTCAGTATACAGCGCTCCTGAGCCTGAAGCAGTTCCAGGGCCGCAAGAGGAGGCCCCACCAGCTGAGGAGTCCGCTGCAGGACTACCGTCCGGCCGCAGGAATCCCCCCGGTGGCAAGTCCAGCCTCATCCTGGGTTGAATCCCAACCAACTACCCCTCCTAACATCCACTCATCTCTGAACTCATCTTATTTTATTTTTTTCTTCAAACAAGGAACCCGGCCCATATGTCTGTACCACAGGAATCCTATCTGATGTCGAACAGACACCAGACTCCTCCACAACCCCAAGTGCATTGTTTTGATACCTCTTTTTTGAAAACTGTTTTGTACTGTTTTTATTGTTTATTTGTTTGTTTTTGACAGAAGCACTTTATGTATTTCTAATTACATGGTTCAAAGTCTGCCTTTGTCCCTGTAATGCATTAGACCTGCTAGGAAGGGTACAAAGATCACATTTCTCATATCTCCCCAACTTCAATGTGACAGCACAAACTGTAGGTGATTACACATGACCAGTTTCTAAAACACAAGTAAAGAAAAATGCTGTCGCTTTTGCACTGTGTTCAGTTTTGACCCATCTTGCATGCACGTCTGGTCTGTAATGTATGAATGTGAGAAGGAACATAACTGTGAAGTTTTTTTAATTTAACTTTGTTTGTTGTTTTTTGTGGAATAATTGTTGTATTGTTGCATGAAGTTGGAATCTTTCTACTGATTATATTATTATTATAAACATAGGAGCCAAATAGGAGCCACATAAGTTACTGTCATTGTGATCTGAAGGATTACAAACATTTGTCTTCAGATGAGTACTGTAGGTCCCATGTCATGTAAACAAATTGGAATAAGGCTTTTTTATATTGTGGTCACCAACCTTAGATTATTGTAACCCCAGTGCCGGTTTTGAGTGCCCTGTGTTTTTATAGTTAAAATTTCCTCAACAATAAAGTATGCCTGTTTGTGTGTTAGGCTACAACATCAAACAAGGTTGGGTTTTCCCTATTACATCCTACCAGTAACACCAATACGTAGTTTTCCCATTGCAGGTTAATAGAATGTTGTTGATCCTGACACTTGAGTGTTTTTGGTAAACCCATCCTAGATTTGAAAAGTGACCTTATAACTGCTCAGCCTTTTTTCTCCTATGTTTTACCCTCTTTTCCACCTTTTAATGATCATGCTCGCTGGAAATGTAGAACAGTTTTTGTTTTTTTTTGTACATTTCATGTCACATTATTTAAACCAAAATACAACCTCCCTCCTGCTTCTGTCTTGTTGAGTCCCATGTGTGGCTGCTGTGTCAGCCAGCTGTCATGCACCAGAGCCTACATTTCCGGGACATGAAATGTAACTCTTGTGGTGTCTATTTTTAACATGCGTTATGATGCAAGACGATTCTGTTTGCATCCTATACCAATTCCTGTTGCTGGATGTAAGTCACTGCAGAAATTTGAAGTAAAGAAATGGCACAAGTGGAAATGAACATTAAAAATCAAGTTTGACCGTTTGTTGTGTTTACTGTGTCTGACTTGATTTGACTGACTCACAGAAATATTTGAACACATTTTTGCACACAAGGACTGTAGATTTTGGCCCCTGTTACTTACATCGAAAATGCAATGGGTTCATTGGCAATGGCCAGTATGAGCAAAAGGACTAATTACAGTAAGCAAAAACTTTTAATGTCCATATCCGTCCATATGGGCACCTGACTAAGAAGAACCTATCCAGTACCATGGACTATATGTCCAGTAGGCCCATATTACTGTGGCCAGTACGCTTGTTTAATCTCCACAGCGTCAACTTGTGTTGTCGATCAAGACAATATGCTTCACGAATGGACCAATGAGCAAACACTATGTGCAGGTCGTGTTCATGGGACTTGTAGTGTCGTAACACGCCAAAGTGGCTATTGGGAGTGACTGTTAATCCGCCATGGCTGAAATCCACCAGCATTTGGCGGGTTGGCAGGTGTTAATGTCAAGCCCTGTTAGTAATTCACGTACTGTATAGGAGGATTGTAGTGTTTATAAATTGAAAGCATAATGCAGCTCTAAGTGAGTGTGTGTGTGCTTGTTAAGGAGTTCAGGGATGGTTAGGAGTTTGGGAGCTTAACAGCCTTGGGTACAAAGGTTGCCCTGAGTTCTGCAGCCTGGACAGCGCAGCTGACATCCTGAGGGGAGCCACTCAAATGCATGTATGCAAAACAAACAAACAAATATATATATATATATATATATGAGAGAAAACAGAAAAAAAATAGAACAGGGAAAGTGGCAAGAACCTAGTTAACAGAGTTGGATAATACCTACAACGTATGTCGTGTAATGTTTGTTTTTACAGTTTGATGCAAATACTGTAGCGAACTATATTGGGCAGTGTTTTTTCCAAATACCTTTCTCATTCATTACCTTTCGAATGAGTTGCAGTAAGTTTCTTTTGTCACTTGTTTGGTTTATAGAGAGCTGTGCCTCCATGCTATTCTCTCTGGCACAGATCCATCCAACCAAACGTGTCGACATCATAATGAAAGTGAAAGAAAGAAGAAGCCGGATTAACAAGACTACAGTGTCGGCTGTTCAGTTATAGGTTCAACACGTCTTCAGTGGGAGACGTCGTGGTGTCCATGTAGAGGAGCGTGTCAGGTGAGTTTTAACATGGTATGATCGTTACAGTCTGTGTGACATGCCTTAAAGCTCGGCGTGTTGTCATACACGGTGTGTAGCTTACAGTTTAGTGGAGAGGGAACAGATGTGTAACATACATATTTTCACGTTAAGTTAACCTACATATCATTGTATACTTTAACTTTTCTGTATTATTATGTTACCTTTTTAGATCTCTGAAATGCAGTTGCCTAGCTACTTCCTGTATCATTGTATTGGTCAGGCGCTACAGTCAGCATACAGCATTAGCATATCCACTCGGCGGCTTCAGTGGAGTTTTCGCTCGCAGTTTGTGCTCAACTATAAGTGATCCATATGTATCCTGTACCACACGACTAAATAGTTTGGGCACTTGAAACCCTTAAGGAAATTTTAAAGTGGTGGCGTTATGACAGCGCTTCCCCTTTTGCATATATTCATTTAGCGGACGCTTTTATCCAAAGCGACTTACTATACATTTCAGAGGCCCTCTGAGCAACTATTGCTCAGGGACACAATGGTAGAATGGTAGTCACAGTGGGGGATTGAACCCGGGTCTCTCGCATGTGTCTTGTCCATTGCGCAATCACCACCTCAAAACATAGCGCAATAAAGACTAAACGTCGCATTGATATACATGCGATATTTCCATATACACCGCAGCAGCGTTAAACGTAATTGATAGGTGTAATCTGTCAAATTGCTGTTAGTTTTGTTGGTTGATCTGAGCATGCGCTTGTAGACATGCGCCAAACCTGTTGATTCAACCCGAGCACATACTTTCTAACACTCAACAACGAAACAGAAAAAAGAAAGAAATTTTCAATGAGTAAAGAAAAAAGAGAAAGCGTAAGGGAAGAGAAAGCATGCCATCAAGCAGCTGCGTTTATTGCTATGGCCACACGTTATGAAAAGGTCATAACAATCAAATGAAAGTGAAAGTCTGGGTGATCTGAAATAATAACCAGTACTAGTGGAATGCTGATATAATATTTTGCATAGATGTGCGTAGAGAAGGCTTGCAGACACACCATGATGCAAGCAAACTGCAACATTACTGACATGGAAGGCAGCATAATAAAAGAGCAAATAAAGTGCACAAGTACTGTAGCAAAGTGCAAATTTTGCATAAAGTGCAAAACACTCTGACTTCAGACGAAGGCAATTCAACTAGCTAGTACACATCCTGACTGAAGGAGTTTAAATGACATATGCAAGGGGTGGATAGGCTCCTGAGTGATGATGAGTGTGTTTTTATCTGTCTGTGTGGTTGAAGAGTTTTGGCAGAAGTTACACAATGATATAATGTTGAAAGCGAGGACTGATTCACTTGCTGACGTGTTTAAACAGCTGTTTAAACCTCTTTTTCTGACTTAAAATGCTCACATTTCCTTAGCAGGAAGATGGGTTGCTTTCTTGTACACACAGTGTGAATGGCTGAAAAAAGTAATGAGACTGTCTTTATTTGATGTCAAGGTTTCTGAAGGCCCTGACCCTTTCTCTCACCTCCCCTTTCACATTCTGGGGTCCAAAAAGTGACCGGTGTTAACAACTTGTGCCCGCCAACATGCCAGCCGTGGTCAATATAGCAAGTGATATTATCTCATCACAGATGAATTGGTCATGTATTTTCGCTGATAAGTAACAAGAAATTGAATGGACCAGTGGCAGAATTGATTTGACCAGGTACATATCTTGGTTACTATTCTTCTAAAATACAAATATGCAAGGGAGCTTTATTAGAAATGTTGGAGGTATCCTTGTATGTCATACTCCTGTCTCTCCATTTATAATGATCTTAAAAAATTTATTTTACTACAATCAATATATGGTTAGTGGATTTTTAAAGTGTCAAATGCCAGTAGTGCTGGAGCGATAGTATCAATTGTCAACTTTCCCCTACATCATAGGCACTAAGCAGTAAGAGCTGCAGTGGAAAAAGGGCCATTGGAATGTTCAGACAGGAAGTGGACAGTAGGGCCAGGCCACCAGGGTTCTGTTATCCGTGTTGTTTTATGGAGAACTGAAATATGAAAGAACAAATCCCGTGTGACCACTGAGTTTAAAACAATATTACTGGAGTTATAACCACTTCCAATCAGGTTCTGCGGCCTGTCCCACATGACAGCTTGTATCCATAGCTCCAGGGTTGGACTGACCTGTAGTCTCAGTTGGTGGTTAATCAGGATGTGCTGTTTATGTACTGTATAGATTTCTTTGGGTTGCATCCTGGCGTGGTAGTGTGGGAGTGCAGATGTTTTGGTCGCCTTTGCCAAGAGATTTAGACATGCCTCCGCCACTACACAGCTGCAGTGGATAAATTATCGGACTGGGACAGCACTTGTGTTCAAAATATGCTTGTATTGTTGCTTGTCTTCTTTCCCTTTGTGACCGATTGTCCAGAATGTAGGTTGTAAATGAACTTCATATGTGTGCAGTTTAGTAATTTTAAGGAAATCCAAATATCGCCCACAATCACATGGGGTGCTGTCCGTGCCCTTCTGTGTTGGCGTGGTAAATGACCTTTTCAAATCTCTAGGGAAAGCTTTGTCCTTAATGATACCAATTCATGACGTAACAGGGCACAGTTGGGACTGTGATGTATGCTTCTCATATGTTATTGACCAAACAACTAATCAGTTCATCAAGAAAATAATCAACAAATTAATCAACAATAAAAATAATCATTAGTTGCAGCCCTAGTGGGAGATAACACATCCAAATAAATAAACTAAAGTGAGAGCAACAATTTACAAGAAGGCAGTGGAGTGTGACAATAATACCAACAGTAGTACAGTGATTGCACAGATACAACAGTGTAACCAGGGATGCATGCAGACACAAATAGGTAAAACACAGACAAGCTAAGGTTTCATTGCAGGAACAGAGAGACAGAACGAGCAGTTCAGCTTTTAAACGCAAGCTGAGGTGAACCTCCTCTTGACTTACAATCAATGACTCGAAGTCTTTCTGGAAAGAAATTACAAACTACAGAGAAGCAGCTGAGAGAGCATATGGGTCATCACAGGTAATTTCAAATGGTATGAAAAGTTGACTTTAGTAGACTTTCTCTTTCAGTATGACTCCTTGTCAAATGCGTGGGATAAAGTGACATTCCAAGTATTAAGAAAACAAAAACACTTAGCCGGTCAAACAGGTTTCTGCCATTTACAAAATTGAAGAACTTACATATGTTTAGACTCATTAGAGACTGTTTACCATTCTATGTTATTCTTTTGCATTAGTTATTGTGCAGCTTCATGGTCTCAGTTAGCACCTATAATCGCCAACCTTCTTAAGGTAATATATGACCAGTGACAGTGAACAGAATCATTTCAAATCCAAGGTGAAACAGATGTGCAAAGGTGATCAGTCAAGTAGTAATGGCTAATCGTATATCTTAACTTAAGATCTGGCTTATCTTTTCTGATTTTGTATTTCTATTTTTGTATGTTGTGTTTTTTTTAAAAGAAGCCCCTCAAGGGACAATCGTTACAAATGAGCTTAGGCTGTAAAAAGCTATGTGGAACATGTTTATTATTGACTACCTAATGCTAATGCATTTATTCCTATTAAAATAAACACAAAATGAACACACACACACACACACACACACACACACACACACACACACACACACACACACACAGAACATTGAATTCTCTGGAGACCCTACTTCCTTTTAATGTCCGGCTCAGCTGCAGTCACTGGAGAAAGGATGTCTCTTGGTAAAAACTGTGTCTGAGATCATTGTTTCACACCTTTCACAATACAGCAGAATACAGATGGATAAGATAAACATATTTGTTTTTAGACTAATAGAAAGCTGTTTTAATGTGCACACACTACAGTACTTATTTTTAACGTTAGTGTCTTACTTTAGCCTGCTAGGATTTTACAGAGCATAATCTGAAACTATTGATTATTTTGAATCTGTCGATTATTATTATTTTCCTGATTAATTGATGTAAAATGTAAAAATCACCAGTCAGTGTTTCCCATAGCCCAAGATGGCATCCTCCAATGTCTTGTTTTGTCCACAACCCAAATATATTCAGTTAACTGTCATAGAGGAGTTAAGAAACCAGAAAATATTCACATTTAAGAAGCTGGAATCAGATAATTTTGAATCGATGAAACGATTGTCAAAATAGTTGATTTAATAGTTAACAACTAATCTATAATCCTTTGCAGCTCTAATAATCTTTAAGACATTTAATACAAAAATAAAATGGAACATTGAATAACAACTGTGATATCTTTGAGAACTGCAAACAAACAAACAAACAAACAAAAGCATACATGCATGAAAAGTCTACATGGTTTTCACCCATGTTAGGCAACTGAAGTCAAGTTACAAAAAGAACAGAAGTGAGAAGAGAGACCTAGTTATAGAGATCAGATTATGAGATTATTTCCAATTGCTTGAGGGAATAAGGAAACAAAAAGATATCACAAGCGTTCGGCGGTCAGCACAAGCTAAGCCACTGACGGCTGTACGTGAAAGAAAATCAGTCCATGGTGACACAACAAGAACCATTTTGTTCAAAGTAAATTCAAATTAACTTTTAAATTATTTAAGTATCAATTTGAGAATTGGGATCATCTCCATGCAAGGTCTACTTTGCAGTTACTCTAAAAGCTTTCTGTGTTTTGAAAGAAATTATTTCACCTTCAGTTTAGAACAGACCAAGTCATGTTGATGCTAGATGATGAGCTACAAATGTTCAAATTAAAATAGTTCGTTCACTAATTGGTGTCATTGGTCATGGTCCAATGAAAATGAGTGCTTTCAAACACTCAGCTAAATAACAAGTTAAACCTTTGACATGTGAAAACAACATTATTTCCTTGTAAAGCTTATACTCTCGCTCTATTTTTGTGCAGGCATACAATGCAGTGTTTGCCCCAGGAAATGGTTTAGCCAAAGTGGTCTGCAACTTGTTGAGTTGTAATCAGTGTAGTTAATGATAATAATAACCACGCTGTGTGAAATATTTCCACTACTCTTTCCCCCTGAAGGTTAATGTTTGATATCCTTGTTTTGGATGATGTCAGTGGAGGGGGTCTTTGTTCCATGTGAGGTGGCTGGCCTACACTATAACACACTGCAGGAAACAGTTTTGCGCCAGTATATGTGGCATTTTCCCCCTGTGTCAGTTTCATGTTTTGCTGACTTGCCACAGCAGGGGGCACACTTACATTTTGCTGCCAAGATTGATCACTTTTGGCTAAAGTCTGCTGCTTGCCTGCTCAAACCAGATCAACATGTGCGTGACTCACAGGACATCTGTTGCTATATTGTCATCGCTTTCATTGTTGGAGGCAAACAAACCTTCCTCAAGTCACATAAACCCCTTTTATACATATTTACTTCACTAAGTAGGCTTTTGTAATTGCATATAAAAAATCAGTTAGTTACAGGACAAAAAAAAATTAGTTCTTTACAGCATCTGTCATCCACAACAGATGAAGGCCTCTGATGATTCCACACATACAGTTATCTGAGGGCAGCAGTTAAGGGTTCCATCTACAGTCCCTGATTTGAGTGATATTGCAAAGCCACCAAGATATACATCAGATCCACTGGTAACTTAAGTAATCTTGTGCAGCCAGCACAACAGTTACAAAACATGTCCAAGTCTTCTTTGAAATGAGTCAGGCATAAGCACCACATTCTTAATGGCCATTAAGGTGGACATCTTGCTGTCTCATGACATAGAGCAGAAATATGTCTGTTATAATACAATTTTGGTGGTAAGATTTTGTGGTGGTGTGCCTAGAGAGTTTGTTATAAAACAGGTAGTTGCCAGTTTATACAATGAAAAAAACACAAGAATTATTTAGGAAATGTATGTATAAAAATATACAACCTGCAAAACACCAGATGACATATTTAATATAACTTTTATTTTGTTTATTGCAGCAAAGGTGTTAATGGTTAATAACACACTGACCTCTAATGCATGATAATAAAGCCCCAGGTGGTGCTGTACACCTCTGGCCACAAATATACCAAAAGCTCACTTGACTGAACATTGCACCCTGCGGTTTGATTCATAGAAATAGATCCCCCATGAGTTAAAATATGTGTATTTAATTCCCACATGAAGAATTTTTTCTTTTAACTATCATTTCAGGTAAATTAACATGGCCTCCATTGGTATCCTCTTCTTTATTTTGACTGTCATCATTATCAGTTCAGGAAATGCAGGTAAGTTTTACCATAATCTGAGAGGAAGCATGAGATGCTGCTTGCTCCTGGTGTATCTTCTCATCCATTAAAAAAACATATTTTCTTCTACAGGTTTCATAAATGTAAAATGCAAGCCTGAAAGCAAGGGACAGTTTGGACAGCAGTCCCTGCTGGAGTGTGTTATTCTGACCGGGAAAGAAGTAACCGAAGCAAAAGTCCGGGTGGTCATTTGGAAGAAAGGTGACAAGACAGTGCTGCTTTTACACAACGGGAAAACTACGCCAGAGCCAGGTTACTCGTTTGCTGAACCATCTTGGAACGAGAGCAACATGAACGTGTCTCTGCTCATCACCAACACTGCTGTGGACCACGAGGGAGATTATAAATGTGAGGTCATAACAGACAGTGGTGATGACTCCAGTGAAACCACACTTAGAGTCACAGGTGAGAGCCTTCAGCCATGGTCGACCACTGAAACATTTTGCCACAGACAGACGACCCTGAACACACACAAACACAATCCCTACAAACTCGTTTCATAACTACATGATGAGTAAAGTTGTGTCCGAGAACATTTATACATTCTAGTTACACAAAAAAAATGGACTTGCTGAAAGATTTAACTGTAGCATGATGGAATGAAGATTGTTTAGAGATCGGGGGACTTTCTTGGCTTCTCAGATTGGTATTTTCCCAAAGCGGTATCAGCTGTCTCTCTGTGTTTCTATACTTACTTTCTGTTTCATTCTGACATTCATTCTGTAATCACATCCACAAATACTTGTGGTGGTAGCAAGTTTCTTAATTTTTTTGTCTTGCTAGCCACATATTATCCTTCATAGTACTTGTCAAATATCATGGTCAGCAAATCATTGTGTCGTACTTTATTGCTGTCATTTGATTGATTGTCATGGGGTAGTGTTCACGTTTGTTTTCTATTTTCTCTTTGCAGCCAAATACAGCATACCTACTATACAATCCACGCCTGTGAAAATGACTTTCAATACAGACGGTGCCCTGACATGTGAGTCTGGTGGTGGCTACCCAAAAGGTCAACTTCGGTGGTTTGATGTGGACAACAAAGAGTGGACAGTGAGCTCTAAAATGGAGGCGAACCTGACAGAAAACGGTCTGTTTCACCTCTCGAGCAAGCTGAGTTTGCTGCGAGGGTCGATTTTCTCCAAGTACACCTGCGTAGTGTTCAACGCCAGTGGAGGCAAAGAGTTTGAGGCCACATATGAACTGCCACCAGGTATATGTTGTTGTACAACCTTTTGTTAGGCCTTATGGCTTAATCCTGCTTGAATGAAATGTCATACAGTCATTTCCATTAAAGTTAAGTCATCCTTTGCCTGAAATTTGAAGCAACACGGATGTTACTACAGTTACATAAGCACAGCTTTGTTAGGGAATGCTCACCAAAGAGGAACTTGAACCACATGCACTACAGCCAACTGTAGTGCATGTTTCTTGTTGGGTAGTGAGAAATTGTAAAGGGCTGGATTTTCACGACAGAAACCAAAGGGTGAAAACAAAAGTCTTAAGGAGCTTGTAGGGTATGAAAAAAAGAAAACATTGTGTTAACACTGAATCACAAAAGAACAGGAACTTGTTATGAAGACATTGCAGAAAAATTTGAGGTTTTGTACACTGCCATCAATTTGTTCCCCCACATACTGTAGCTAAAGTATGTATGTTTTATCTATGACTACCACCGTGTGTGTTGTAGTTGTTTTGTTACACAGCTAACTGAACAGCCAGGCTGCGACATATCTCTAAATCTGACCCAGTATCTCTTACCTGATAAGACCAGGTAACGCTTCTGTAGAACTACACAATTTATTCTCATTGATAGAAAAACTCATCAACTGGTTCACATGGAAACTTCGCAATCACGCCAGACTAGCTGAGCTGTTATCTATGTTTTCCACAAAAGGTAATTTATTATCAGGTGATCGGTATGTTTAGTTGAACCATCTGTGACACTGTTGAAACACCAGTGCCGCCTGCCATTTTGTTTCTTGTTTACATTCTGCTTGGTCCTCAAGGCTAGTTTATTAACTCAGGGCTGATGTCCTGACAAAGTGAAAGTAGGTTGCAAAAAATGGCAAGGGAGGATGAGTACCATTTATTCTTTACCAAAAAAACTGGTGTGTTAGAGGGGGAACTTTCACTCTTTTTGGTCACAACTTGAAGTATTAGAACATTAAATCTGTATTATTCAATTTGATTTTTTTCAGATCCGGAAAAGTCAGAAGGGTTTCCTACAGCCTCCAAAATAGTTGCTCCTCTGGTGGTCATTGGATCACTGATCACAGGATTGCTGATGGCACTGCTGTTGTACAGAAGGCGATCTCAACGTGAGTACCCACACAAGCCCTCATCTGGCTTTTGGTCAATATGAACAAATAAGCATTGAGTATTAACACAAAAAAGTTGCAAGAAAGATGAACAGGTTTTGCAAGTTTGATGTAGTACTTCCTGCTTCTTAGAAAAGAACAAGACTTCATCACCTTCACCACTTTTAAACTACACCTACGCAGCCATCACATGATAACATATCATTTGCTTAACAAACATCCAAGCTTTTGGGCAGCAGCGCTGAACTCTTTTTTTGTTTGGAAGGGATGTAGTCACAGTCTTTAATGGCACAGGTGCCCATATATGATTTTAGACAGACTTGAAACATTTTGAACCTATCCTTTAACCTGTGGTAAACAGTCGTCAGTAGTGACTTGCAGTCTTACTGATTACTATGACTTACAATAAAAGTTTATCGTGAAATGAATTTCCAAATGTGAGATTTCGAGACTGGCAGTTCTCATTTGTTGTGTGGGATTTCATCATTGGCTTTCTGTGAACAATAACGAGCTAAAAGGTAATTAACATACAATGGATGAAGGCAGATAGCAAACCTGGCAAGTGGCCATGCTATTCATGATGGGAAAGTACAAGCTTTTTTACTGTTAGGATGGACTAAGCAGTTTCCATTAGTCTAAAACAGAGGAGTGAAAGCACTTTCCATTGTTAGACAGTAGTCTACAATATGTCTGACAAAGATTGGTGAAGTAAGCAGTAGATATCTGAGTGTGGACTCAAAAAATGTTGTTTTCATTCATTTATCATTTTCTTTACAGAAGCCCGGAGGCCCTCTGCAGCACCCCTTATGAGTACGTCCAGATTTGGACATACTATTGCTGCTGTCTTTGTGCTTTTCTAATTCAGCATGATGGGCTAACATTCGGTGTCTCTTTGGTTTAAATAAAGGTTCTGTCCATTGTCTTTTCTGTCTGTCAGGAAGTTTTAGCTTCCTGCAAAACTAAATATCTGCTACAGACTTGCTTAATGAGTGGTGTTTGAATATGTATTTTAATTTAGCTGGGTAAAGTCCTTCTTTAACACTTTCGCTTTGTTTCATTTATTTTATTTTGTTTTATTTTTCCTTTTTTTTTTACCGATGAAAATAGTAGTTAACTTATCAGTCTGTGATCTCAGAGACTACATATTTTGAGACAAGATGAAACAAAAGTCACTCACCACAATTTATGGTCTCATTCCAAGCCTGTTCGAGCATGTACTCCTGCCCTGTTATGAACCTTGTTCATGAATTCAGTTGGAGCACATGTTGATCACTGACCAAAATACTTTACTGTCCCTGCACTAACTGGGTACCAAAACATTTAATCTGCTCACTGGGTTTCCTCAGACTTTAAAGATGTAGTCTTTTTCATAAAGTGAAATGTACTACACTGGACATTGATGGTTTTTTGCATGGCTTGTGGGAAAACTGGGCTCAGGTACTTATCACTAGTTTTTGACTTGTGTTTTGGACACCTCTGGGGATCTGCTTATCCTTGCGTGTCTTGAATATGGTGACTATGGTTTTACGCCCACCAATTGTAACCCACAGTAAAATCTTTTATTTGTTCCAGGTGGCCATCAAGAGGTCTGTACACACGAGTTAGATGTTGAGGAAGGTATGTCAAAATTACAGTAGTTGTACTTGTTAAGTTGTGTCAAATGCACTCTAAAAGATCTAATTAAGACTTTGATATTAAATTTTTTTTTTCCAGGAAGTGATCAGGAGACAAAGTACCAAGACAGGCTGGCCTGAGGTAATTATAATACTCCAAGCAAACAATTGAGGAGATCACTTTCACCTCCATTTCATTATGTGCATATTGGCGGTCTACATGACAATGTCAGCTATCTAAAAGCTCTCTCACTCTCTCTCTGTAGGAGATACTGTGTGTCACGTGTATGTGCCAACTTACCAGAAACTTCTGAAATCAACACTTCCTCGTTTGCTAAATTCCGCTCTTTAACTGCACTTTTCCTTCTGCATACAGCGGTGTATATAACCAGGAATAACTTGATTTACTGTGGTCTATCAGAGGAAGTGTGAACGCTTCATTCACCTAAGCTTACTAAGTAAACACCCTTAAATCAAGTGTAAATCTAAAAGATTGAAGATATTGACTGATTTTGAATCAGTGACAGCTAAAAGCCAGGGAGTCGTATTCAGGTTCCGGTGACCTTAAGGCTCTGACAACCACATTGGAAGCAGTATGTAACATTATCAAAAACCCAATTGTGTCTTTATTTAGTCCACACAGTAACTGTTAGCCTAGGCAGCTTGGCATAAGTGGCCTTCCTTATCACTTCCTTTTTTCATATTATGTCAGCATTATAAGGAAAATGTAAAATCCTATTGTTGGGATATGGACAGGGAGTTTTGTATGTACAGTGTGTTTGTCTGACTGTCTCCATGTGTGTATACCAGGGAAATGTAGCTATTTGCTCCGATGTAAGCTTTGTGAAGGTGTTAAAAAAACAGCATTTGACATTGTTTTTCTTACTGTCAACAAATCCCATGAAAAGACTAAAAGCAGCAATGCACTAGTCTATCTCAGTCCTTTTTGACAGTCCTAACCTGTCTGTGGAACTGTGTTACTGTAGTTTAATCATCATAACAATAAAAATAATAATGAAAGAGCTTCAAATATTCCCTTTTAGCAAACAATACTCAGACAGGAGTAAAAAGTTTATCTGTTTTCAGTCAGATGATTAGGCATTTGTTGTGCTAGTAAGTATTTGTAGCACCAGGTAGGATTGACTCAAAATAAACACAATAAACACATTGGTCACTAAAATGATATGAGATGAGATGCGTTAGAATCTGTCTGCAGTGGTGGAATGTAACTAAGTACATTTACTCAAGTACTGTACTTGTTAGTTGAGGTATTTTATACTTCTACTCCACTACATTTTAGAGGTAAATATTGTGCTTTTTACTTGGCTACATTTATCTGACAGCTTTAGTTACTTTTAAATTTAAATTTATTTTTGAATATTTTAGAATATTAGAACTTTTGGGCAAAACAAGCTATGTGAAAGGGCTTACTTTGGGCTCGGGGTAATTGTGATTTCTCAATATTTTTGATTTAATAGAGAAAATAATCAGCATATTAATCCATAATGAATGATCATAAATGCACGCGTAATAATAATCTAGTGATATAATATATAATAGCACATTACCACCCCCACCCCACTGTCCTGAAAACATGCCACCCCCACAAATTTCATATCCTTTTTATAACCACCAAGAAAGTTCACTAGATAGATGCTGGTTGCACTTCCATGTCACACATGATTTTCCCGTGTCACTTGCTTGCTATTGCAAAATAGTATGTGGTAAAAATCAGATACAAATGTTTGTGTTCCTCTGCGTACCGTGACAGACTGTGTTTATGTAACTGTTGGCACCAGTATGCATCTTCATTGCCAAAGCAACACTTATATCTTCACCATCTCAGACAGGTTTTTTTGTTTCATGCTCATCTGATACCAGCTTTCAGAGAAATGGATGCCCATATTTTCAGGCTTCAGGGATCTTTTTTTTTTCTTTTTTTTCTGAGAGACACTTTGTAAGTTCCTTTTTAACAAAATATCCTGTACTCCTCTGTACTTAAAAGCTTTGTCCTGATACCACCCATGCAGGTAGGAGTGTTGGAACAAAAACAACCTTATCAGCTGATAAAGTATATGATTAATCTTGGTTACTGGGTTAATCACTTACTTTTTGGATAAAGAGAAACAACCTCAATATAAAGGCTGTTAAAATTTAATTTTAAAATGTATTCTGGGAATATAATAACCACAAACTAAATAAAAGTTATGCGTGTGAACACACTTTTGTAGATGCTGTTTATAAATCTGTGAAAATTGTAATTCTGTGTGTGAATTTATGTTGTTGACTGAGTTCATATATCAGGTCTAAATTAAACCTGTCACTGGATGTCACAAAGTTGAGACATTTTAATTGCTTTGAACTTAAATACTGTGATATGTGATTTTTAAAATTCAATAAAGCAGTTTGAATTTTAAAACAGAACCATGTGAATTATAACTTGTTATTATTGTATTTGCAGCACACTTATATTTCACTCATTTGAGTTCTTGTTAAGGGATATTGATAGTGCAAATATCTAGACATGATCAAATTGACTGTTATCAATTATTCTTCTTTTCATCCACAAACCCATTAAAAAGCTTCAGGATTCTTGTTGTTCGACACAGACATATCCAGATACAGTAACAGATGCTTTGTTACTGATTAATGGTGAGCAATGGTTATCTGTGATACTTTCAAACCTTTTTTAAAAAAGCCATTGAATCTGGATGAAGTGTCGTATCACAATTTCTGCTATTCTGTATGAGGCTGAACTTGTTTGCTTTTTATATCAGTACATAAAATACATAATTATGATATCGGATCATGTTGTCCCAGATTTAAGAGGAATATTGCAAAATCCTGATCTTGCAAACATTAAATATATCCCAACCCTGCCATCTATTGGATAAATAACATTACAACATGTTGAAAACTGAAACCCCATTTCTAGTAGGGTAGCTTTTAAAAATTTGCTTAACTGTCAATTTACTGTTGACAGAACAGAAACCCCTCTAGGTAAAATACAATACAGTCCAATACAGCACCACAACCTACAGCTCTAAAATGATCATAATTGAATCAACACCTCTGTAAAACTATTTCAACAAGAACTGAACATTATATCCTTCATGAAGGCAGGATTTATTGCAGGACTGTTTAGGACATTAGTTATACGTAGCTAGTGTGTATACTCTATTGCAGACCTTATTTACATTCAAAGTTATTGAATATGAGTTCAAGTGTACACCACCAGCAATTTAAGCATCGTATCTAGTGCCACCAATAAAACACAGTAGAGATTAATCATCCGCACGAGAGTTCAAGAATCAACAGAGTATCATGTTTAAAAATCTGTTAACATAAATTTATCTTAAATCATTTGTGGGGGTGGGAGAAAAGTGTATGAGAAAAAGACATTCCAGGTTCAGTTTTTATTGTTGGGGCCTGCATCTAGAGTCAGACTGCAGAGCAAGTTTCATAAGCCCATGCTGTGAGTGGTTAAATGAAAAAAGGAGTCTGTTTGGACTGCTTTTTATAAACAAACAAGAGCCAGAGAAGCTCTCTTGCATATTGAGAGAAATGCAGCCCACTTTCTGACAGAGTGCAAGGGTGCAACCAAAAGAGTACTATGAATCCAACAGCAGTGCAGTAGGCAGCAGCTAGAGGTTCTAAGGGGTTGATCTATTTAAGTATGTAGATGGCATCTGAAAGAAAGTTAGCTTCTGTTTGTGTATGCCCACAGAATCAAGAAGCAGTTTAATTTGTTTTGACCTGGCTATTGTTAGGGTTAAATGAGGTTTGTCATCAGTCCTTATTTTCCCAGCAAACATTCATCATTGCATGGATGTTCAGGTAATATCCACTTCAGGTCAGTAGCCTACATCCAGGCTCACATTTGGACATCACATGTATGACCATGGCAGGTTCAACATCTGTACGTCCAGCCAAGAACACTTCTGACCGAACACAGTCAGAAGCTTGGGATTTTTTCAAGACCACATTAGAAAAGTCTGTTTGGCGAAGACCAGCTTACCATCTATGGGCAGAGTCAGCGGCTGTTTGCGAAAAGTTCACTATTAGATGTAGCCTATTATGTATATTTCTGAATGTACCAACGATTAAGAGACCAACCTTCTAGACAAAGTTAACTACATAATTGAAGAAAATATAAAGTGTATCCCAAACTTAGCCTACCTTATGTCTAAAGTGTGCTCTACATAATGCATCAGCGAAGAGAGTGAACGCTTCAGGTAGGCTTGAGGGCCTGGCATGATAATTGGCCAACTTCACAGCAACAACGCTGTAGGCCTACTGCACAGATGGAAGCCAAACATTAGCGTCGGTTGCAAGTTCAATCTCAAACATTTTGAACCGCATTGCTACGGTTTCCGGATTGAACTACATGTTTCCTCGAAACGGTGTGCAACGTTACGCAAGGGGCGTATGTTTTCTCCAGTTTGGTGGTTGTGTGAGGTGTGTCAGTCAGCAGTAACGTGTATAAATACTGACGTGTTAAAAAGACAGGGAAGTGCAGTGGGCTTGCGTACACAACAGGATGTCCAAGGCACCACTGTTTAAATGAATTGACCGTTTTGGTGCGTTTTGTACTGCGGTAACGCGAGCCGCCAAATGCAAAACCGTGGTCAGGTCAGCCGCCGTCTGATTTCTGTTGCGCCTGAAGCAGTGTTATTATGGTAAGGACGAGGTGCGAGTGAGCCGAAGGTCCTGAAAGATACATACGCATTTTTTGTGATGCTCTGATTATCCATCCATCCATTCATCGTCAACCGCTTATCCTGCATACAGGGTCGCGGGGGGCTGGAGCCAATCCCATCTGGTATCGGATGAAAGGCGTACACCCTGGACAGGTCGCCAGTCCATCGCAAGGCCACACATAGACATAGACCACTCACGCTCACACTCACACATATAAATATAATAATATTACTAATAACAATAATGATAATAGTAGTATAATTTATTATTATTTGTTATTGATGCAAATACAAAAGGTACCTTTTCTTTGTTATTTTGTGAACATAATTTATATGAAATTCGACCTTTCACCAGCGTAAGTCCTCAGCAGTTAGTTCAGTATTGTCATGGCTTCTCCTTACTAGTGTCCTCTACTATCACTGGTACAGATATCATAAGGTTTTACTGTAGGAGCTATGAGATATTGCACTCTAAAAATCCCTCCAACAGCGAAAATTCATACAATTATAATTTCTGTGAACTTTGACCTTTTACCAAAACAGTTCCTTAATAGGAATCCTTAATCCTTCTCATATCATCTCTGGTATGGCTGCAGCTTGGAGCCTCCCATCTCATGCCCTCTCGTCTCATGCCCTCCAGCCTGGTGCCTTCCGCTAGTTTCTACATTTTAAAATAAAAGCTCGCGTCTTGTTCCCTACCTCGTTTCTACCTCGTTCTTGGGTGTTTTTGAACTGATGAATGAAGACTGTCATGCTAATGATAATGCTATTATAATGCTATTCCAGCAATCTGGTAGAAAGATTGTTTTAAACGTAGTTTCAAGTGTGAAAATGGAAATTGCGAATGTGTGTGTTACACACTCCTGTACAGTAGATGGCGCTATGCACCTAAACGTTGTTTGCAATCCGGTCTTAATCAAGAGAAGAAGCAGTAGCAGCAGAAGGAAAAAGTGTCGGAGTCACAGGTGAGTTCATTCGTGCACTCAATTAAAAACGTATAAACTCTTAAATTACAATTTTGGCCATAGATATACTTTGCAGATTTCTGAGTGTTATTGTTTGTCCCTGACGTTAACGTATTTGATGAAACCTGCGATGACTTTAACACTTTAAACTGAGAGTGCATTTAAATTAGACATTTGTTAGAAATATTAGCTCAACACTAACTTGTTACCTATAGCAATTTATCATAACAGACTTTAGTGGTTTCTTTATTTGATTTTACCTAAGGAACACATCAGTGTGTTTTTTTTTAAATAACACATGCATAGGGCACAGCCTACTGTGCTAAGCAAGTCACTTGTTGCTAACAAAAAAGACTGAAACAAAAACAAATCTAAACACTGTATGAGAGCAGATCAAGAGTATGATTAGGGCCCGAGCACGACCGTGTGAGGTCCCTATTGAATTTGCTAAGATTATTTTTAGGGCCCGAGCACGACCGTGCGAGGTCCCTGTTGAATTTGCTAAGATTATATATATTTATTAGGGCCCAAGCACGACCGTGTAAGGTCCCTATTGAATTTGCTAAGATTATATTTAGGGCCCGAGCACGACCGTGCGAGGTCCCTATTGAATTTGCTAAGATTATATATATATATATATATATATATATATATATATATATTTTTTTTTTGTCTTCTTTTTTTCTGCAAAGTAGGCTCAAATGACATGGCCTAAACATACTCAAAAACTCACCAAAATTTGCAATTTTGGTGAATATTCTACAAGTTTCGCACATGGGCGTGGCAAAATGACTCGCTAGCACCACCTAGAAAATTGGAAAAGATTAGCCCCTCGTTCATGTTCAACCTACATGTACGAAATTTTCTGGGGACATGTATCATATCAAGACGCACAAAAAAGCCTCAAGAACCCATAGCCTAAAGTCAACAGGAAGTCGGCCATTTTGAATTTTACGGCCATTTTTGGATGATTTACACACTTTGTACTTTAACGAACTCCTCCTAGGGATTTAGTCCGACCGACCTCAAATTTCTGCTGTGTCAATGGGCGTCTCCGTGGCGTGGCGTCAAAGATCAACTCTTCGCCATGACACAGGAAGTTATTGTAACTTCAGTGTATATGCTCACATCTGGACCAAAGTGTACATGTAGGATGAGAGTCCCGCCCTGAACACATGTACATGCCGACATTCACCCACAGTCATAGCGCCACCTGCTGGCAACAGGAAGTGACTTTTAACGAAGCAGCCCCCGCCGCTAGTTTCACCTACGTTCACAAATTTTCTGTGGTACGTGTATCTTGTCCAGATGCACAAAAAGTCTCTTGGAGCCATAGCCTAAACCCAACAGAAAGTCGGCCATTTTGAATTTTACGTCAAATTTTGGATGATTTACACACTTCGTACTTTAACAAACTCCTCCTAGGGATGTAGTCCGACCGACCTCAAATTTCTGCTGTGCCTTCTAAAGGCATTGAAGATGAAAAGTTGTGCTATTTGAAAGTTTTTGTCAATGGGCGTGTCCGTGGCGTGGCGTCAAAGATCAACTCTTCGCCATGACACAGGAAGTTGTCGTAACTTCAGTGTACATGCTCACATCTGGACCAAAGTGTACATGTAGGATGAGAGTCCCGCCCTGAACACATGTACATGCCGACATTCACCCACAGTCATAGCGCCACCTGCTGGCAACAGGAAGTGACTTTTAACGAAGCAGCCCCCGCCGCTAGTTTCACCTACGTGCACAAATTTTCTGTGGTACGTGTATCTTGTCCAGATGCACAAAAAAGTCTCTTGGAGCCATAGCCTAAACCCAACAGAAAGTCGGCCATTTTGAATTTTACGTCAAATTTTGGATGATTTACACACTTCGTACTTTAACAAACTCCTCCTAGGGATGTAGTCCGACCGACCTCAAATTTCTGCTGTGCCTTCTAAAGGCATTGAAGATGAAAAGTTGTGCTATTTGAAAGTTTTTGTCAATGGGCGTGTCCGTGGCGTGGCGTCAAAGATCAAGTCTTCGCCATGACACAGGAAGTTGTCGTAACTTCAGTGTACATGCTCACATCTGCACCAAACTGTACATGTAGGATGAGAGTCCCGCCCTGAACACATGTACATGCCGACATTCACCCACAGCCATAGCGCCACCTGCTGGCAACAGGAAGTGACTTTTAACGAAGCAGCCCCCGCCGCTAGTTTCACCTACGTGCACGAATTTTCTGTGGTACGTGTATCTTGTCCAGACGCACAAAAAAGTCTCTTGGAGCCATAGCCTAAACCTAACAGGAAGTCGGCCATTTTGAATTTTACGTCAAATTTTGGATGATTTACACACTTCGTACTTTAACAACTCCTCCTAGGGATGTAGTCCGACCGACCTCAAATTTGTGCTGTGCCTTCTAAAGGCATTGAAGATGAAAAGTTGTGCTATTTGCAAGTTTTCGTCAATGGGTGTGTCCGTGGCGTGGCGTCAAAGATCAAGTCTTCGCCATGACACGGGAAGTTGTCGTAACTTCAGTGTATATGCTCACATCTGGACCAAACTGTACATGTAGGATGAGAGTCCCGCCCTGAACACATGTACATGCCGACATTCACCCACAGTCATAGCGCCACCTGCTGGCAACAGGAAGTGACTTTTAACGAAGCAGCCCCCGCCGCACGTTTCACCTACGTGCACAAATTTTGTGTGGTACGTGTATCTTGTCCAGACGCATAAAAAAGCCTCTTGGAGCGATGCCCTAAAATCAACAGGAAGTCGGCCATTTTGAATTTTACGTCAAATTTTGGATGATTTACACACTTCGTACTTTAACGAACTCCTCCTAGGGATGTAGTCCGACCGACTTCAAAATTGTGCTGTGCCTTCTAAAGGCATTGAAGATGAAAAGTTGTGCTATTTGCGAGTTTTCGTCAATGGGTGTGTCCGTGGCGTGGCGTCAAAGATCAAGTCTTCGCCATGACACAGGAAGTTGTTGTAACTTCAGTGTACATGCTCACATCTGAACCAAACTTTACGTGCTTGATAACTCTCCCACCCCGCTATGGAGGACCGATCCTGACACAGTCAGAAATAAATACAGAAATAAATAAATGCTCAATAAATAAATAAGCATCCAATTAAATACACAAAAAAATAAGTAAATAAATGTAGGTAGTAATTAAATTATAAAAGGAGACATAAATGTATATATTTTAATTGGTGCCTTTAATACGCCTTTAATAGTGCCTTTAATAGTATTATTATTATATAATATAATACCTTTACTTATTCACCTTTGTTATAATTACCTTATTTGTTTATTCAACTTTATTTATTACTAATTTTTTTAATGTATTTTTATGTGTGTGTTTTAATATTTTTGTCTGTTTTATTCTTCCTTTGTATTTTTTTTTCTGTATGCATTTCTGCCTCATTATGCAAATGAGGAGGGGCTGTGTCTCAAGGGGTCATCTTCTCTGCTATTGGTGGACCAGTCAGACAGGAGAGCTCCTACTCTACCTGCAGACATCAACGATCTTGCCCCTCACACAGTCAGATGGCTTCCTTCGGTGCGCTGAGGTGTTTAACAACTCTGAAGACAATACTACCAGCAATGTCTTCCTTCTCTTTTCACGTAGACGCTCCGACAGACAGTGCTTTCAGTTTGCTGCATGCATGGACACAGAACTGCGGTATAGGGAGAAGCACACGGTCAGCTGGCTGCAGCTAAATCTGGAGCGCACTCGTATTCAATTCTGTATGGTAAATTCAGTTTTAACAGAGCAGAGCGAGCTGACAGGCAGAGTTAGAGACTTTTTCTGTCCGTTTCTCTCTTTACAAAGACGCATGTGTGTAAATACCTTCCTACCTTTCTGATAGGAAGCCTTCTTGAGGTGGTATAAAACATTTCTTCTTATATTCTGATTTGAGTTGTGGACAACTATGACCACATGAATTAAAAAAATTAAACATTTCACTGCCCAAGTCAGCTATAACACAAGTCTTGTTCATCAGACTACATGCTGTACAGTATTTGTGGACAGATTTTGTCCCAGGATTTATTATGCTTTTCTTCTTCTTCGTTGCATGATTTAGAATAATAAGGTGAGAAATGGGTCTATTCTGAGTTCATCCTGCACTGCAGCAGCTAATAAAGTCCATTTAATCCCAAAAACGCTTTTCTTTTAGGCAGGCTGGAGCAGAAAACAACTCACCTTTCTGAAGTTGTACAGTAATGTCACATGTGTATGAAGGTGGATCAAACAAGCTAATCTTAAATGTCAAAGTGGAGAGGAGCCTAGTAGGCCTATTTATTTTCATTCATTACACATGAATAAGCTATGCAGACAGTTGTAAAGAAAGAACATATTTTTCTTCTGTTCTCTACTTGTTATAGTTACACAGTATTAGGGGTGTGGGCTGTATTAAAAGTATCCACTGTTCTCCCATGCTCTAACACACAGTAACGATGAAATGTGCGCTGTTCTCACATTCTTCCTCTGTATGTACACATAAACAACAAGGCAGGGAAATATAAAAGGAATTTATTTTATTGTTTGGGTACATTATTGTTCAGTGTACATGCTCACATCTGAAACAAACTTTACGTGCTTGATAACTGTCCCACCCCGCAGACATCTACACACCAATACCGATTTATATTCATAGCGGCAAGTGCTATGTAGCTCCACATAGGGGACACAGGAAGTGACATATAACACCTTCATGCGGCGACATAACCGCGTAACAAATTCACAGCCGCACCGGCAGAGCTCCAGAATATGCAAGGGCCCGCCCAACGCTGCCTACAGCTTTAATTCCTAGTTGTTTCATATGTGATGATGTTTTCTGGTCTAAAATCCATAATGTCATATAATTTCAGTGATGCATAAGAATACAATGTAAAATTACAGTCAAATATCTGGCTCAAATTACCACATCATGCACATTTTAACAAACATCCAGCAGTTTGAGGGTAATGTCATGCTAACAATATAGCCTCATATTGTAAATTCCTAAAGCACACATGCATAGGATTTTCTCAAACCTGTCTGTAATTGTTCAGACACAAGAATCATGACTCCTTGAACATAAAAAAATCCCTTTGAATTGCAGAAAACAGTTTTTTGATCTTAAATGTGCTCATCACTTATTCCATGGGCCTCTCTCCATCACAGGGTGAGTAAAATGGATGACTCCTCAGTGTGGTCACATGACCAATTTTGTCTAGTGCTGCAGAGAAACAAGGGGTGGCACAAATTCCCCACAGACTCAAATCACCCTGCTCTCCCCTATTGTATTCCATGAAGGTGATGATTGTGGAGTTGAACTAGCAGCCGTGACATGTTATATATCTACCACAGTCGAAATATAACCAAACAAGTTGATAAGTTTATATTAAATATTTGGAGCAACACTGTTAGAATTAATATTTTAACATCATAAGATAGTTATATAATGTATCTATGTGGCTATATATATATATACACACACACACACACACACACACACACGTGAAACTCAAAAAAGGTGAAACTAATATATTATATAGACTCATTACATGCAAAGTGAGATATTTCAAGCCTTTATTTGATATAATTTCAATGATTATTGCGTACAGTTTATGAAAACCCCAAATTCAAAATCTCAGAAAATTAGAATATTACATAACACAATAAAAAAAAAAAAGGATTTTAAATACAGAAATGTTAGCCCTCTGAAAAGTATTGATTGGGCTCCTTTTGCATGAATTACTGCCTCAATGCGGCGTGACATTGATGCTATCAGCCTGTGGCACTGCTGAGGTGTTATGGAAGACCGGGATGCTTCAATAGCGGCCTTCAGCTCTTCTGACTTGTTCGGTCTCATGTCTTTCATCTTTCTCTTGGCAATGCCCCATAGATTCTCTATGGGGTTCAGATCAGGCGAGTTTGCTGGCCAATCAAGCACAGTTATCCCATGGTCACTGAACCAGGTTTTGGTACTTTTGGCAGTATGGGCAGGTGCCAAGTCCTGCTGGAAAATGAAGTCAGCATCTCCATAAAGCTCGCCCGCTGAAGGAAGTATAAAGTGCTCTAAAATGTCCCGGTAGACGGCTGCGCTGACTCTGGACTTAATAAAGCACAGTGGACCAACACCAGCAGATGACATGGCTCCCCAAACCAACACAGACTGTGGAAACTTCACACTGGACTTCAAGCATCTTGGATTGTGTGCCTCTCTATTCTTCCTCCAGACTCTGGGACCTTGGTTTCCAAATGAGATGCAAAATTTGCTCTCATCAGAAAAGAGGACTTTGGACCACTGAGAAACAGACCAGTTCTCTTTTTTCTTTAGCCCAGGTAAGACGCTTCTGACTGGCTTGACAAGAGGAATACAACATTTGAAACCCATGTCCAGGACCCATCTGTGTGTGGTGGCTCTTGATGCAGTAACTCCAGCCTCAGTCCACTCCTTGTGAAGCTGCCCCACACATTTGAATGGCCTTTACCTGACAATCCTCTCCAGGCTACAGTCATCCCTGCTGCTTGTTCACCTTTTTCTTCCACACTTTTCCCTTCCACTTAACTTTCTATTAATACATTTTCACAATATTCTAATTTTCTGAGATTTTGAATTTGG
The DNA here is from genome assembly GCF_014851395.1 of Micropterus salmoides. Taxonomy (NCBI): domain Eukaryota; kingdom Metazoa; phylum Chordata; class Actinopteri; order Centrarchiformes; family Centrarchidae; genus Micropterus; species Micropterus salmoides. The sequence continues at coordinate 17,151,879 of NW_024040263.1, read as the reverse complement.
GGTTTTCATAAGCTGTAAGCCATAATCATCGAAATTATATCAAATACAGGCTTGAAATATTTCACTTTGCATGTAATGAGTCTATATAATATATTAGTTTCACCTTTTAAGTTGAATTACTGAAATAAATGCATTTTTGCACGATATGCTAATTTTTCGAGTTTCTTGTGTGTGTATATATATCTATATCATAAGGAAATTATTTTGAACCACACATCAGCCCCACACATCACAGTCCACAGTAAAAGGAAGCACTGTTTGTGGTATTGTCTGTATATAGGGTTGAAACAAACACAGTATGCAGTCAGTGCTGCATCATGGTGCCACTCTGTTGGTTCATATCGTTGTTCTGCTTTTCTGCCAGTGCAGGTTTGACCATTTGCTTTCCTTAAAACATTTTAGAACATTCACTGTAGTTGAAGTCTGCATGTGACCATGGTCAATTTTTAAATTGTGCTAAATAGTTTCAGTTACTGCTTTCATACTGTTATCTAGTCAGTGTTTAAATAATGAAGATGGCTGTGTCTTGTGGTATGTTTTTAGAGCGTCTAATCAGATGGTATGTCTCTCTTATATCAGAGAACATTGTGCTGAGCAGAGAGTCTGGTGAGAATGTCACCTTGAAGTGTTTCTCTGCAGGATGTCTCAGCATCAATGAAGGGTATGGGATGTATCTGTATCATGATTTCAGCAGCAAGGAAGAGGTGTTTTACTATTATTCCAGTGGATCAAATGAAAAAATCACCCCGCGAGAGAGATATAAAAACAGAATTCAGACAAATGGATCTCTGGAGAACCACACGGTCACCATCACTGACCTAACAGTGGATGACTCTGGTATCTACAGCTGTGTCTACAAAGATGTCACAACTGTCCATTGCAATGTCTACACACTTTGTGTAAGAGGTGTGTTTTTCTTTTTTCTTCTCAAAAACTGCACAACGTCTTCTTTTGAGCAATAACACAGTGGTGGAGTAGCATGGTACAGTGCATACATTTAGTAGGCATGTTTTTTTAGTTACCCATTAAAATCTTCTTCTAACATGCATAGTCATGAGGAAACACCTAATTGGGAAACTTTTTACTCCACCACATAAGTTTTATGGCTATAGTTACCAGATACTTGCAGATTAAAATTTTACATTGGGAATTTATAACATTTTTAACAGTATAGAAAAAAGGGGGGTCCACCTCAACCAGATATGAAATATGATACATCAAATATTAAAATCCTTCTTACATGTCAATGTAATCTGAAAGAATCTAATTTTATCTGGCAAGATATTCTTAAAACATATACGAAGGCCCTCCATAATGCCAGAGAAGCCTACTCCTCATCACTAAAAAAGGCAAATAAAAACAACCCCAGGTTTCTTTTCAGCACTGTAGCCAGGCAGACGGAGTCACAGCTCTATTGAACAATGTATTCCTATAGTTTTCAGTAGTAACCACATCATGAGTTTCTTTAATGATAAAATTGAAATTATTGGAGACAAAAATTCATCGCCTCGTGCCCTCAACCAGTACCGATTTATCTTCAAACTCAGGAACCTTAGAAAGGTCTGTATAAGCTGATATATCTTTAGACTGCTTTTTCCCATTAATCTTCACCAACTAAGTTCAGTGATTTCTTAATCCAACCCATCAACCTGTCTCTTGTCCCATCCCAACTAGGCTGCTTATAGAGGTTTTACTCATAGTTAGCACTTCTTTACTAGATATGATCAGTCGGTCTTTACTAACAGGTTATGTACCACAGTCCTTTAAAGTCGCTGTAATTAAGCCCACTCTTGATTGTGTCAGTTTTATGACGTTCAACAATAACAATAGATTATTTGAGGGTTTCAAGTCAGGATTTAGGGTCCCTGTAAAATCCAGAATAGAATATAAAATCCTTCTCCTCACCTACAAAGCCCTTAAGGTCAGGGACCATCATATCATAAAGAGCTCATAGTACCTTATTATGCTATAAAGCCTATAGTTAACTAAGGGGTGGTTCAGGGCTCGCTCAATAAGCCCTTTGTTATGCCCCAGTGTTCTTGCTCAACGTGCTGCTACAATTACTATTATTAGTCCTATTATTATCATTGCAACAATTACTTGTATTGATATCAGCTCCTCTTGAGTCTAGTTTCTGCTCAAGGTTTCTACCTGTTAAAAGGGAGATTTACTTGTGATACTTAACATTTGGATATTGTTGACCACAGTGCCTATGTTTTCTTTTCTTTAAATTTGTATGTCTAGAAGACAAAATAAAATATCTACCTTCTTTTAGTTTTAGAGAACCTCTCCCTCCGGTCTGTTGAGAATTTGAGTCATTTTGGAAATTTACAAGAAATACAAAATATAGTTAGATTTTTCTTTCTACAAATGCCATCACATTTGCGTGGAGACGGTACATTTTATTTGGTGTTGCCTTTTTGTCATTCCACACAGAAGTGGCACCATGCTTCAGATCAGTAGAAATGCCTTGTATCCCATCCAGTGAGAAAACTCTACCTCTGGGGTTAATCATCATTGCTACCTTTGCCATCAGCACACTGGTAAACACGATCTTCATCCTGATAATTGTCCCAAGGGTGAGTTCAGACCTATCTACACACCACTTTGTACTTGAACTAAAATATTCAAGTAGCTACATTATCAGTCATCCCACCAAACCACATAGTTGCTGTAAACACAAGGTTTACCCCCTTGAGATATTCAGTTCACATGCTGATTGCATAGCAAACCAATGAATGCTCTGTCAACATTTGTCCAAAAATTCAGTTTTCTATTTCTTTAAACCTTAAAATGGTCTTATAACATAAGTAATGTAATTTGATATCTGTACTTACATTACTACAGTGCAGACAATCTCTACTGTGCTATTTCACTACCAACAGGTTAAACAAAGGACTAGCAGGAGACAAACAACAAGGGTCCCACAGGTCACCAATGATAATATGTATGAAGTTATGCATACCTTCCACCCTCTGGCAGCTTCAGAGCCGTCACTGCCATAGCCCCCCTTGGCTCGGTGGCCATCGTCCTCTTGAGAGCTGGTTTACTCTTTTGACTGTTAGTTGCTTGACTTTGACTGCTTTTTTAGTGATGTTAATTAACAGACATGACACAAAATGTATTGTAATGATACTTTTACAACAATTTAGGATCTCATCTTACTAAAATAGTGTGGTCTGGTGCAGATATTTTCTGAAAGTTGTGTGGGACAGGTATGAAAAAAGGATGTTTGTATGGGTGTCTTGCATTTCTAAATGTAGAGTTCTCACATAATAAGTTAATACAAATCTAATACAAATAATTATCTTTTTAAAAGTTTTTTGCAAAAATGTTGCAAAAGCAAAGCATTGTCTGGTTAACCAGACAATGATGCAACATTTGTGCTGTAGAATGAAAACATCATACTGATATTTGTAAAGCGTTGTCTTAAATGATTTCACAAGTTCTGCTGTTGTATTGGAGCACGCATACGGGTTTGTAGGACATTCAATAAAAGCAAAACAGATGAACTATGTCCGTCTTTATTTTGTAAACACAAAATAATCATACTTGAACCCCGTGTTAACACACAGGAAAGTGTTTGTGTCATACATTGTTACTTATTTTGTTTTATTTTGTTTTTGACTTTGATAAGACACGTGATTGTCAGAGTAGGATGTGCGTGCAAAACTAAACCACAGGCATGATAGACACAAACTTTGGCAGACACCTTCATAATAATAATGAACATAGTTTAGTAGTATAAAAGTAAGCTGAGTTGCAACATAATAGCTTTTTATTTATATCAAAACAACGTGCTGTACAATAAAACAAAATAATAAAAGTAAATAACATCCAACATTAAACATCCATCCATCGTCAACCGCTTATCCTGCATACGGGGTCGCAGGGGGGCTGGAGCCCCATCCCAGCTGACATCGGGCGCAAGGCGGGGTACACCCTGGACAGGTCGCCAGTCCATCGCAGGGCCACACATAGACAAACAACCACTCACGCCCACGGACAATTTAGGGTCGCCAATTAACCTAGACTGCATGTCTTTGGATGGTGGGAGGAAGCCGGAGTACCTGGAGAGAACCCATGCAGACACGGGGAGAACATGCAAACTCTACACAGAAAGGCCGGGGCAACCGGGGTTTGAACCCACGACCTTCTTGCTTTGAGGCAACAGTGCTAACCACTGCATCACCGTGCCGCCCTAAACAAGAAAACATCACTTAAGAAAAAGCTATAAGATTAAAGTGAGATTAAAAAGAAGTGTCAGACTTTCTAAAAGGACTGCGTTGTACTTCTACATGTGCCTGATAATACACATGCATGCAACCACACATTTTAACAGCTTCTAAACATCTATACACTGAAGCTGATGATGAGGTACAAGTTTAACAGACTTTAGCCTCACTATACGTGAGGATATTTAACACTCATTCCCTGACCTATTGTCTATGCTGCCAGTTGCCTTAACTTTATCAACCTGGTGCTTGTTTTGCCTGCCTCTGCTTTTTGACCACTGGCAATCACTCCATTACATGCAGCTTGGGCCCTTTTTATTTTTTTCTGCCCCTACCCCTCAGACACCACTGACCGCCAGTCTGCCTTAAATCAGTCTTAAAATGGATTTGTTGAACTAACACTTGTGGAATTGCTGAGAGTGTCTTTAATTAGTCAAACATACCTAATGTACCTCTCTTGCAGGTTTGTGTTGATGGCACTTGGGCTGACTGGGAGCACCTGGGCCTTATACTCCCAGTCAATATAAGCTGCCGCTGCCACTTTAGTCTTTGTGGAGTGACTATCTTACTGCTGTTAGGTTCTTTTAGCCTTTTGGCCACCAAAACACCATACTGCCCACTCACTTACACCAATGGCTATAATGCCATCCACATCTCATCTTTTGTGCAATTTAATTAATGTTTTGTAAATAAGTTCATTTAAACCTGCAGTTTTCTCTCCCCCTTCTGACAGTGGAAGTAAACACACAAAACTGTTGACACATGCATTGGCTCTAACATGCTGAGTTGCTGCTGTCGCTACTGTTGCTTCCCGTTCAGCTCTGGCAAACCAATCATTACTGTTGTGTAACAGATGTTCATTTATATGTAAAAGTCTTGCACTCTAGTTTTGTCTCTCCCCTATTTGTCATGAGCTTTTGAAATGCTAAGTTCTCTAAAGTAGTCAAGTGTGACATGTAGACAGTTCAGTCATCCTCATCAGTTGTTTTTTTGCCTTTTGAAACTTATTTTTAAGATGTTAAAGAGATGAGCTATCCCTTTATACCAGGAGGTGGCAGCAAAGGATGTTACATCCTGATTTGCATCCTTTTGAGTCTGCTTTTGAGATGTTCCACTTGCAACAAGTAGGCTACTATTTTGACACAATCAGTCCCACTGAACCGTCCAGGGCATCCTGCCCACTGTTTAAGTGGGCCTTGTAGATGTATAATGCAATATATATCATACCATCCTTGCTCCACTGAAACTAAAGAGACTAACTATGTTTCTTGCTAGTCTCAGCATTTCTACTGTTTCTCTAATTTCTTCTGTCCTGTTCTGAAATTTTAATTTTTTTTTAACATAAAGTCTTAACATTAAAAGATTTTAAAAACTGAGGAACAGATATTTGTCTGCAGTAATATAGACCTTTTTAACAGCAGAAACACACAGGTATCACTAATGACACTACTTAACGACACCGTGTATTTAGATGTTCCAGGTCCCTGCTAATATGCTCGCTGGCTCTTTGGCAGGGCTGACTGGGAGACTTACTGTAGACGGAACCGGACCATCATTAGTGCTTTTAGTTCCACTTGTGCTTTTCCTGCTGTAACAAGTGAAATGGTCTGAATGTTCTCATAACGTCGCCCCCTCTGCTTCCTCTTCCACTGAAGTGTTGGAAGTCTCACTTTTGACCAGAAGAGAACAGCATTGAACAGTCGTTTGAAGTTTGCATCAACGTATCAGTTGTGGTCATCGTGAAACATGAGGGACAGGAATAAGGTCAGGTGTGTACGAGAGGAAAACATGTCAATTATCAGGGTAACCATATGAGCCAAGAGAGCTGGTTAGTGAAATCTGATGCAGGGCACTCCATGAAGGCTTCAACCTAAACGTATTTATGTGGTATATTTGTTGTTAAAACAGCTTGCCCAGGGAGTACCATCTGTCAGCAGTAGAGAGCATTAGCATATCTGTATCCCATTAGCGTTTCCGTATTTGAGCGGAATATGACTCTGGGGGTTGTATTCTAAAAGTATATGAAAGGTGACAGGGCTGGCCCTGACAATGTTGGAGCCCTAGATTTTAAATTAGCGCCCCCCCATGTCCAACCCTAAAAAGTCCACCTCAGGGGTTGGGGTCATCACTCTAATATCCACAGGGAATTGTTTTAAATGTCCAGCAGCCAATCTCACAATTTTAGCATGTATACATGAACAGCCAAGTCAGTAATCATGGTCAATAATGAATTGAAGTGTGATCAGCATACTTGTCAACCTCAACATCATAGCCTAAACAGTGAGACCAAACCGATATGTGTTCCTCCAAAAACTTTGTGTCAATCCAGAGACTTTTTTCTTGCATTATGGGGTAGATTTCTTGAAATGAAAGAGCACTGGTTTAGTTTCAATGATGGAGGGGACATAAATGAAGAAGAGGGTCTGGGGGTCCTCCCCCAGAAAATTTTAAGCATTGAAGACCAATTTCTGCTTTTTCTACCTCAATTTATGGTGGAAAAGTCTTTAATTTGTGTAAAGAGAAACACAAATTTCAGGCAGCAGGTGACAATTCAAAATCTTCAAAAAATGAATAATATAAATGATAATATAATGCAGTAAGGTTCTCAGGCATTCTGTAGCTATTGCTTTTAAATAGCCTATGTTCCTCCTAGATCAACTTTTCTAATTTAATAAAATCCCTGCGGAGTAGGCAATTATAGACCAGTCTCTATCCTACCAGTTCTCTCAAAGATTCTGGAAAAAATTGTTGCAGAACAGCTGGTTGACCACCTTGAAACCTCCTAAACAATTTGGATATAGAACAGGGTATTCAACTGAAATGGCCAACTGCTACCTCATTGAAAAAATCAAGTCCTCATTAGAAAAGGGTAATGTAGTCGGAGCAGTGTTTATAGATCTTAAACAGGCCTTTGATACTGTGAACCATGAAGTGCTTTTGAACAAACTAAGTACTTTTAACTTCTGAGCAAGCAACTGGCTGATTTGCATCCCATCTCGAATCAAGAAAGCAGTGTGTAAAAATCAATGCAGAATATCCAAAACCAAATGAAATGGCATCACTGTATAATACTGAAAAAGTATAATTTGCTTAGTTATGATAGTTAAGTTCTTTTTTATCAAATGGATTTTTAAATGTGTGAATAATCTCACTCCAGCTGTCCATATGTGACCAAAAACAAATAATAACAGAATCGCCACTCTAAAAAATAAAACATTGGGTCACCAAAAAATGTTAACATTTTCCACTAGAATTTTTAAGCTAAAACTGCTGGCAGAATTACATTAATTCAAAGCAATGTTTTGAGTATGGTGAATTACCTTTTAGGCCACAATAAAACGCATTTCTAAGTAACATGACCTTAATAATTGTCAACATGAATGCAAGTATTTTAGTTGATCCAACATAATGTTTTAAATTAGGTGAAGAAGCTTTTTGGCCGCAAAACACATTTATAACATGAACTTACGTGAAGTTTTGTGTTAGCGAGTTATCTTTAGTATTTCTTCTCATCTGAATCAGTCTAATCATGTCTAGCTAAACTACATGTAGCTAGCCTACATGCTAACCGGAGAGGTGGCTAATGGGTAATCCCATATTAAGTTAGCTTGCCAAGACGTTTTCCCTGGCTGCCTGGCCACCTATTACTCCCGCATTAAGCCTACTCAATCAATGACAGGCTACAGCTACTAGCTAACTTTACCTCGGCACACAGACTGCTCAAATTTCAGAGTAAGGACTTTCGGTATTCGGTTACAGTAGGCTATTACCAATAGAATCCTGAGTGAATGCAAATATGTGTAATTAAGCATAAAATTACTTACCATTCAACACATTACGCTTCAATGAGTTTCAGCTGTGGCCCTATGGTCACCTTGAAAATGCCTGCACATGCAAGAGAGGGAAACTGTGGGCCGTTTAAACGTCAACAAATTGTATTTAACGTTTTTGATTAACTGAAAATGTTAAACTCTGACAAGTCATGATAGTATATTGACTCAATGGGCATAATTTGCGTGTCATCCAAGCTCAATAAAATAACAATTACAAGTAAAAAGTCTAACAGTATCTCAGAACTTGATTTTTTATTTCACAACAATATATATATTTAAGTAATGACTAAAGGTCCCCTGAATTAGTTTTTAGGGGATCAGCAAATGGCAATTTGGTGGCACAGCGCAAAACCGCTTTGGGTCAGTCATCCTTCTCTGTAAAAGGGATACATTTTTGGAATGCCCTACCAACAGAAATAAAAACACAAACCAATCTGAAAACATTTAATGAAAAGGTGAAACACTGGCTGAAACAAAACCAAATCTGTGATTACTGATCATGCCCTTGTGCAGAGGCACTTATAAATGGACATGTCCATAGGGATATAGAGATATAGACACGCACACACAAACACACACACACACACACACACACAGATATATGTATATAATGTGACTATTTATTTATTTATTTCTCCCGACTGGTGTGTTTTTGTTGTTTATTTATTGTTGTTGTTGTTTGTTTCTGTTATCCTGGTAATGGTGATGTATGTAGCCTAACCAGGGAAAGGGGTGGCAAATTAGCTTCAGAAACCTTATATGCAACACATCTGTTCAAGTTACTGTAACCTGTTACAATGTGTCTCTTTTGCATTACCCCTAACAAATAAACAATAAAGACAGAAAGAAACCGAAACCAACTGGATACAGTAAAGTGCAGTCCCAAACACAAGAGCAAGGCTGCACCTCGGGTTTTAGATGTTTATATTGCAAAACTCTGCACAATGACAGACTCATTACAACTGTCTGGACTATTAGGCTACAGCGCGAGGTGCACTTAATTACTATCACGGCTTACGCCAGTTTCGCAGCAGCTGAGTTGAATTGCGCCGAGTCGAAAACCTTCTCTTGCGGCGCCCCCTGACAGTTTGCGCTCTAGACATGTGTCGCCTATGCCACGGGCCGGCCCTGAAAGGAGATGATAAAGTTGCCGTAGCATTAACATACACAGTATAGGCCTAACAGATGCTGTCTGTTTAGCTGTGTCAGGAATTGAGCATCATGTTTCCATCATTCTTCGGTGCTTCAGTCCCACACATCAGTCAATTAAGCACCGTCGGAAGCTCACGACCTCATATTACACATAAATATAATATAGTATATATACCATAGTTATTTAAAATGTATTATCCTAGAATGATTTGCAAAAGTCAGAAGAATTGAGCTTCCCAGAGAAAAGATGACGGTTTGACATGAACTGAAATTTTGTTCTTCTGATTCTCCATCACATCCATTTTATTTCAAGGCAGAATTTCTTTATTGCCTGACAGAACAATTATTATTTTTAATAGTAATTATATTTCTTTGAGTAAAGAGCCCATCACAGAATAGCGATTCGGATCCGTGCGTAAAGGCGCGTCAGTGGAACCCCGCCGCAGCCCCCCCGCGCTCACGTTTTCTTTTTTTACCATAGTCGTGCGGTCTCGAGGCTCTTAGCATCCCACTTAAGTGCACATCATCGAGCTCAGCGGATCATCTGCGCTGCCTGCAGTTATACAGTGACAGCACGCGCTGGGAGCGAGCTGCGCTAAAAGTGCGGAGAAACTGAAACAACAAAAGTCGACTGCAGTTTTTGGACGACGTTTTTGGAAAGTCAGACAGGATTCCTCAGAGGACCATAGCGCTGCTTTTACTGACGGCTGAGAGAAGTGGACCTGCTGCAAACCCAGAGCATGAAAAAGACTGCCAATACAGGTACAGATGTTTTTAAAAAAGTATGCTAGAGTACACTTAATATGGTGATACTGTATCACTTAAACTTCATGATCAAAAATTTGCATGTATGTATATATATATTTTTTTTGCATAGAAAATGTGACCTACTTTTGGCACAAGCTCAAGTGTGATCTCTAATGCAGTGATATAAAAGTGCTTTTGTTTTGTAATACCACAAGCTGTATATGAATGGATAGGACCTACTATTTATGAAATCAATGTATAGTTTAGATGAATTTGATGAAGTTTAACTGTAGCCACACAATCTATTTTCAGTTATCCATCAGAAGACTCTTGCTGTGTAAAATAACAGCACTGCCGAATGTTCTGTTTAAACTTTATTTCTCTTTATCTTGAGTTGTCTTTTTATTCCTTTCCAACTTACCAAACTCATTCACTTGGTCTTCGTCCTCTCTGTTGTTCTCGGCCAGTTTATTGTGCGGCTGAGTGTACAGCACCCAGGGGAGCAGCTCGAGGTCCCCTGGCTATTAAAGTCTGATGTGCATCATCATCTGTCCTTCTCAGCCTGACCTTCTTTATGGAGCAGCCTGAAGGGGCCAGCCCTTCATACTGTGCTCTCTTCATGGTCTCAAAGTGCTGCATGTGTGTTTGTGTGTGTGTTTGGCTTTAACAAACATTTTAGATGTTTGCTTCACTCATATGTCATGTCAGTGTACATGCGTTTGCGTATTGTTGTAAGCGTGCTTCTGTGTTCTACATGCATGACACAATATAGTGTGTGCTTGAGTGTGTGTGCGTTATACAACGCATGTCTGGCTTTGCTCAGACCCCATCTGTGCATTCCCCCTCTCTCGACATTTAGGAACACAGGATGGGCTCTGGGGAGAAAAATAAAGTGCTCTGGATCAAACAGACACAGAAATGTGGCACAAGTTGATGCTACTGAGGCTTGTGTTGAAAACGGGACACATATTCAACATGGAGTTTGAATAAAAACACGTCATGTTCATTCATGCCCTGAATGACTAAGCTAATATTCACATCTGTTTTTAAGTCATTGGAGGAATGTCCTGGTCAAATCTGTACAAGCAAATTGAAAGGAATTAGCAAGTTTTGAATGTTTACCAAAAAAATGACATTTAAACATTTTCTTTTCAAATTTGTGCTAAGTGTGTTTTTTACATTCTAGGTGGGTGGATATGTGCTCAGATTTTTATTATCCGTGTCTGACAACATTGTGGAAAGGATTCCTACAGAGATAGATCTTATTTTAAAGAGTAAGATCCCTTTTGTTTGACCAGTCACTATATCACTCCTGTCATAGCCACTAGCCAAAAATAGTAATTTACCCTTTAAGTTTCACATCTCAGGTCTCTGTTTTGAATTCCACATCTGTACTATTATGTTACACGTGGTCCACATTTGATTTCTGCAGTCTTACCAAACTTGAGCATAGCAAATATCACAAACACAGCAGCAGTCTGGTGTCTTAAGGAATTAGTGCTTGGACATTTAGGGAATCGAAATGCAGGAAAGGTCATACTTAGAGGTGAGGCACTGGCCTGTTTTAGGCGTCTTATCACTAACTGTCAGTTTCTGTCTCTGGAGATCCTCACCGCTTCACCTGAACTGATAAAGCACTACCGTAGAAACATCCCCAAACTATTTGCTGTAGTTTTCAGCATTGGTGGATTGGTTGCTTAGAATGTTCAGACTGCCGAGGAGGCTGGCAGTGGGCATCAACAGTGGTCTTGTCACTTTAGGCATGTGATCGATGAAAATAGTTTTCAGGTGTTGTGTCAGTGATTTTCCCCCAAGAAACCAATAGAAGTCCAGAAGTAGCCTACTAGACAGTCCAGGAGGCTTGAAAGACCACATTGTTTACTGAATAATGTTGAGCATTCTGATGCCTTCATTCATTTTTGTCATTAGGCTGTCCAGTTTTCTGATCTTTCTCCAGGCAAGAACAAACGACTGAGCAGCCACGCTCTCTCCTCCTCAGGTCAAAGCTCATAGAAGCTGCAGCAGTTTCTCCATGCAGCATCTTGACCTTAAGGTGTCAAATTATCTGTCAGGCTGGAGCATTTCATGGCTGAACGGAGAGAGAACCCAATTAGCCAACCCGTTCTCACTCCCTGACTCGTCACACATGGAGGCATGGTCAAGAGCCATCCTCCTCAGTTTGTAACGCACTGGGGATCCCTTTAGCATCATAGTTCAACGTAGTGGGGGAAGACCTGTAGCGTCGGTTTTTGATGGTAAAGGTAGGTAGCCTATATGATATTAAAAGAAAAGACCATAGACTGTATAAGAAGGAAAAGACTGAGTAAGGAGGTGGTTGTGGTGGATAGAGGGTCAGAACCCGGAACCTTAACCAAGTAGTTTTGTTACCTAAACCCAACCAAGTACTTTTTGTGCCTAAACCTAACCAAACTGCAACGTTTCACGACTTTAATATTGTGCCGTTTCAAAATGGCGATGTTTGGAAACGCTATCGTTTTATTTTGAAAATCTAACCAGACGTTGCATATTTATTGTTGCTAAACGTTGCTAACTCGACCATGGAGCCCTAAAAGGGCAAAGGGGGTAGGCCTACCCAGGGCGTTGAAAAGCGACGCCAAAGGCCTTGACCAAGAGTCAATATGTGACGAGTCGGGAGTGAGAATGTGTAGCCTACTAAGTATTCTGCCTTCTACATATCTGTCTTTGTGTCCCAAACAAAAGTTCCAGTTTGAGTGGGGTGTCTTAAGAGTGTGACAGTTCTGGAGAAAGCAGATGTTTGAAGTTGTGCAGAGGTGCAAACACTCAAACACAGACAAGATTGAGGCCCTTGTTGTTTCATCTGACAGCAGAGCTCCCATGATCGCTCAGCGTATTGGGTCACTTTCATCACCTGTACAGTCAAACCTCAGGAATCTTAGTGTATATGTTTGACCAATGTGTGTACTTTGATCAACATCAAATCTTTGACCCGTACATGTTTCTTACATTTAAGAAACATTTCCAGACTCAAACCTGTTGTGTCAAAACCAGAACTAGAGATGATCATTCATGCAGTAATTTCATCCCGGTTAGACTACCTCTTCAGCTGCCTCAGCAAGTCATCCCTGGGCCGTCTACAAATAGTCCACAATGCTGCTGCAAGGCTGCTGACCAGGTCTAGCAGGACAAGTCACATTACAACCTGTCATATTATATTGACTCCCAGTCAGGTTCAGGATTAAGTTTAAAGTCCTAGTTTTCACATATAGAGCCCTGCATGGTCAGGAACCCATGCAAACATGTGTGTTTTAAGGTGTCAGTGTTTTATTGACTAAAATGGTCAGCACAGACTATTAACCTTGGTTTGAAAAAACCCTTTCATACCAAATCCGCAAATCAGCTTGTGTTGTTGTAAACATGTTAACAAGTCCTATCATCTCTATTATTCTTGCACAATAAAAGCAATACAATATCTCAATAACATTGTCCAAATATTACATGCAATTATAACTTCAAAGCTCTGTTTTTAGAAATACCCCATATTTTTCTTCTTTTTGGGAAGAGTGCGTTAGATCTATTCTTTCTACAGTCACTCATGCTTAATTGACTCTGGGAGCATTGTGCTGTCTCTTAGATCACCAACAAAAATATGTTGGCTCCCATTCATGATATAAGTCCTGTGAGACCAGGAGCTTGTTGGGCTTAATGAACTGGATGTGCCCATGTTGTTCTGTATTTTCAAGTAATGTGACCCTGAATAAACAGGGAGACCCAGTGGAGTAAATTCACAGTTTTTTTTCTTTCCTCCCCCCCTTTTTTCTATCTATCTTCCTACGCATGAGAGATCCCAATCAGCTGTGCTATATATTCTCATGGTTGGGTCATTTTTGAAAGCAGGCTCGTCCTCAGCTTGAAAAGACTCCTTTGTGGTGGACATTTGCTGGGGGCTGGTTATGTGAATTTGTTGGATTTGATTTGATAGAAGATTTTTGTAGCAACTCAGGGAAGCGTTCTTGATGTTGGGAATTGGTTGTCATGTTAGAACTATAGACTTCAAATACATTGACTATCACAATGCTGGATGACTGGAAGAAACATTCTCATCTCTGCTAGGAAATTACTAATTATTACAATGACTCAACATCTCACTAATGGGAGGGGGGACAGGATTTAGTCTGCTGGATTAGATGTAGTCGTGACATGTGAGACTTTGGCCCACGCACTACATGATTTGACTTTGAATTTTGTTAGGGCATATTTGACTGGGGATGTACTTCTGAGAATAGGCCACTTTTCTAATGCAAGCCCTATCTGGAACCAATCACAAATGTCAATATTTCAGTTAAGATTTGGAGATGCTTCAGTACTATCATTTAGTGAATTTCAGTGATATAGCATCATGATGACATGATTATATAGCATGGCATTGTTTTTACAGAATAGTATCCAAAAGAATAAATCTAAGCAAATTTAAACTTAAAGCTGCTATAATCAATATTTCTACAGTAGCAACATATCACATGACAATGGGAAAACAATGTGACATTGTGAAAGGGATTGCTTGTTGAAGAATCATCACCTTATTCTTCAATACCCCTCAGCTTTATGGAGCTGTATAGAAAGTCTCTGCTTATTGTTTAGCGGTCTAGTCCACAACTTCACTATTTTGCTTCAAACTCACCGCTCTCATTGTGCTGTTTTGGGACACAGCAGGCAGCCATTTTCAGTGAAAAAGCGCTACAATCTTACTGTACACAACCTGCTCAGCACCATGCAGCACAGACAGTTAGTGACTAGCTGGTGAACATAGTGGAGCATTTAGCAGCTAAAGAGATAGGATATTTCCTTCAGGAGCTGGTGGAGACCAAAAACAGAGCTAAAAGAGTGAATATTGGACTTCATCAAGTGGTCATAAATACGATTCCAAATGAATAAGGTGCAGGTTTGACAATACAATTTGTTGAAGGTGTAATTTATATAAAGTACATTTGAAGAATTTACAAAACAGCGGAACATGGTTTGTTGGATAAAACTTTACCATACTTTATTACCAACTCCACCATACTTTATGTGTTAATATCTCAAGAAATCAAGAAATGTTCATGGTGATTTAATCCATGTAGGGTTGTAATGTTTTATTTCCCTTAGTAATGGATGTATTGATCATATTTTTTAATGTTTGTATGATCTAAAAAAAAGTGTTAAATGTCCATCATAACTTATCAGAGCCCAAGGTGACTTGCCAATGTTTGGCACTTCTGCTTGATAAATTATTTAAACCTTTAATTAATTTTTGAAACTGTTGAATCAATTAGTTTCTATCAGTTTACTAATTGTGTAACAGATTCATTTCTTGTAGCTAATGCAGGTCATAAGAATAGAAATACTAATCTACGGGCCACAACTCAAGTCCCATCACTATTAAACATACAACAACGTGAGACTGAAGTCAAAATGGTCACAGATCAGCACAGTCACTGATGCACTATCAAATCAAGCCCGGATGATTTTTGGGCGACTGACTATACCCTTGGTTCTAACTGATTTCTTTCTTTCTCTAAAATGCCATAACACTTTAAACTGCAGCATCCATCATGTCATCCATCCTCCCACTAAACCACACCAATAGGTCCAATAGAGAACCACCAGATGAGGGGAGTCAATACAGCTCTTTATTTCTCTTCAACAATGGGTCTTCAGTGACAGCTGAGCCAGATTCCCTTCAGTCTGAGTCATATATTGGCCTGGACTGCCACCACATTCACTACTTCTCCCTGTGATAACAAAGCTGTCTTTATTACTCTGCTATTCATTGGTGAGCGTCTGTTTAATTCACTACCTAAGAGTCAAGCTGCCAAGCTCTCTGGTTCATAAAACCCTTATCACATTAAAACCTCAGCTTGAAAGCCTCCATGAGTATTAGACTACTTTTATCAGTTTTCTTTCGTGAGTGCCAAGTACAAAAGCTCACCGTCTCAGCCCCTAAGGGCTGCTTAGATACCGGTTATTAACAAAAGTTTCTCTCATCGAAAAGGACTGAACTTTTTTCCCCTTAGATAAACTTTCCTCAGCTATTAGTTTAATCCTTTCCCTCCCACTACAGGAAGTGACACATGGGTTTTGCTCTGTCTCTCATTGTTTTATCTCTCAGTTTATCTCTCTTCACAGCTATAACTCCTATCCGATTAAACTTAGCTTTGGGCTCTGAAATGCTTACCCATGCTTCAACAATGCATGCGTACATGAAGGAGACCTCTCTCCCGCGGAATAGTCCTATATACCCTGCACATGCACACACAAATGCAAGCATGACATCATCTGCCACTGTGTCAGTTTGGCTATAAATAGAGATGGTCGGTGATGAAGTTTCAGCTTAACAAAGCCCCTCCCCCTGTGAATAACATAAGGATGAAAACAGGCCATGTCACTGCTGCTTATCATGATAAGCAGCCAGCCAGTCATGAATGATTTTGCCGCATGTTCATTAAAGAAACACCTGATGTTACAAGCAGATGTCATTAGTAAAGCATGGGCTGATCATAATGAGATCATCACTGTTACTTGCGTTTTTGTGATTTTTGTAGTATAGCGAATAGCATTACTTTACATAACTCATTCTTTTACAGAGATTTAAATTCTAGTAACAAGTTTACTGTAATGTTTTCCAACAATCCAACAATTTCCTCTATTATGTAAAATTCATCTTTCAGCCTTTCAATTTTAAATTTTTTTTTCACATTAAGATCTTCATACAATGATGAGCAAAAGCAGAAATGTGATTCAAATGTGTATTGAATCACCATTGACAAACATATGTTGGTGGACAGGATCAGAATTGATTAATATTCCGCCTATTTTCTTAATGAATAGTTTGGTCAGTACAATATCAGTGAGAACTGCCCATCACAGTTATCTAAAGTCCAATGTGATGTCATCAAATGTTTTGCCGTCTAACAGTCCAAGATCCCAAGATGTTTAATTTACTATAATATTAAAACAAAGGAAAAGCTACAAATCCTCACATTTGAGAAGCTTCAACCAAAAAATATTTTCAATACATCTATTTGGCTGATATTATTGACTGATATTAAACATCAGCATGTAGGGAAGCCTTATCAAAAGTATTCATCTCTTGTAATTATATCAAAAAACGGATATTGGCCGATATATCCTTATCTGATTTTTAAACTTTCTATAGTGACTGAGAATATCGGTCGGGCCCTACCAAGAAGTGTTTTTTTGGGGGGGTGGGGGATTCAGAAACCTCAAGTGCTAATGAATTATACATACCCATTGCGTGATGTCTTACTGTAATACTGCGTAGATACAGTATGTCTTGCATTTATTTGGGCCATGCTCTGTCGCCAAGCTCCACATGAACAGAGATCACTGCTGAGCTTATGTGTCAGGAGCTAGCTTTGTGTGTGTCTGCGCACACGTGTCTGTGTACATGTGTGCGTATGTGTGTAGAGTATGCATAGACTGTCTGGGTCCGAGTTGTGGATTTAGACATCAGGAGCTTGGCATGCTGATTATAGAGGTCTGAAGCCACAGGGAACCACAGGAACTCTTTTCTCGTTCTCCCTTCTCTTTCTCTCTCCAGCGTCATCCTTCCATCAGTTCAGGCTAATTAGCAGAGATGGAGGTGAAAGCAGCAGCCCTCGGGCTGGTGGGGTTGGGTTCTGTGCCTTATGATAATCAGCCAAATCACATAGCTTTGCTCCTCTCATCCATGCTCTATCTAAGTCTACCTTTACTCAATTACCTAATGCACGGTTAAGCAGTGTGGATTGTAACAGTACAAAGCACAATGAGGTACATTACATACCGTAGCAAACACTAAGCACTGCTGACAGACTGTTATTGTTCCAGCTTAACTAATTTCATATGGATTTGTGAAGCTAACATTTTAGGTTGGTTTTACTCTTGCCTCAGTGCCACACAAAGCCACAAAAGGAGTTCTTACAAAGATCCTGCAGAATGGATGAAAGGTGCTGATACTTCCACGGTGGCTTCTGCTCTATCTGCAAAATCCACATAGTGTCCACATACGTATCAAATGCTACAACAGACCCCTTCTTTCCTGCAAGGGATCTGGAACTTTGAGGATATCCCATACATAGCCTGCTGCCAGTTCCTACCTCCCACTCACATCTAATGATTACCTTATGGTGAGGAGGAAATAGCCAGCAGTGTTACCACAGCCATGCTGGGACAGACAAACTGCATTACTAGCACTTTTATACTGCTTCTGACAGTCCAAATGACCTGAAAGAGGGATTTAAATTGTCAGAGGACTGGAAGAGAGGAGCCTACATGAGTTAAACTGCATGAGTATGTTATAAAGGGAGGGGGGTTTCTGTGAATTGGATTTGACTGGACTGACTGTGTGAGTGTGCTCCTCCACATATGCATGTGTGTGTGTGTGTGTGTGTGTGTGTGTGTGTGTGTGTGTCATGTATTGGTAATCATCATGATCTTGCAGAGGATTGGTCGAGTACGTTTCAGCAATGCTGACTGGAAGTAGTGCCAGTTGCTGACTCAACATCAGTAACGACTTTGGCCATGAGTTTTGCACTTTGTTTTGACGACTGATTTTATGAGCTGTGAAACATCTTCAGTGGTTGCGAATATGTGAATTATAGAGGTCAGTGTTGGGATTTATCATTTCTCAGTGGATTATTAATTGTGCTGGAGGACATTCAGATCCTGCCCATTTCAGATTTTGTTGTATTTTTCCTAGCAGCAGGGCTGTAGGGATGACAATGTCAGTCCCACACTTTGGTCCAGACTGAAATATCTCTAACTGTTAGACACACGACCATGACCTTTTGTACAGACATTTGTGTTTACCAAAGGATGAAACTGTAAAAATGACATTCCCATTCATTGCTTATTCACATAAAATGGATGTAGCATTTTGAGTTGTAGTGAGTAAATATTTATTGTTACTTTTATGATTTTCACAATTTTACCATCATTTTGTAAAACTTTCCAGTAGTTAAGGAGAACCAGAAAGGTCAGATGAGTACATGGGAATCTCAAAAGGGGGTTTCCCGACAAAGTTGTTTTAAATTGCATATGAATGATATGTTTACAATTCTCAGACAATCACTCATACCTTTTATTGAATCCAGGCTGACTTTGTTCACTTAACCAAACGGGTCAGCAGTTCTGAATCTGCACGGAAATACCGCACTAGTGAATGGGTAGCAGACTGGGCGATATGGCTTTCATTTTTACCTGACATGCATTGTTTTGAACATATCTGATGCAACGTAAAAAATAAAATCACATCAAGTCATTGAGTTTATATTAAAGAACAACAGTAGACCCACTCTCCCGTCCATTTTGCTCCCCTACACTTGGTCCGATTCAGTGGGAATCGCTTGTGGGGCCTTGTGGCTGCCATTAAGTCTGATTGGATAATAGAGATACAATCAGATCTTCTTACTCCCACATCGCTGTAATGATTACTGTCTTACAGTGTCTCAGTAACTCCTGGGCTTATTCTGGATATCAAATTGTATTTAAGAGGATTGCTTGTCAAAAATGTAACCCCACAGCTGTTATTATAGAAAAACACAGAGAACCAACATCATTATCAGTGTTATTGTTACAGATCACTCAGATGATGAGTCTCAGTGTTATTTAGAAGATCGGTTGCCCATTATTTGGTACTTCCCTAATTCAGTAAAGAGAGGTAAATATTTCTGGAACAAGCCATGGGAGATTTTTGTGTTGGATTTACTCATGGTTTGCGTGAGAGTGTGGGGTCCGGATTTAAATTTGGCACTTGTAGATGAGTGATGTGAAGAGTTGTGTCGTCCATGTACATGCCCCAGGTTGGATGTGCAGGCTGGAGCAACAGCAGCAGGGGACACAAATGAGGAGGACTCTCTCTCGCTCTCGCTCTCTCTCTCTCTCTCTCTCTCTCTCTCTCTCTCTCTCTGTCACTCTCTTTGTGCATATGTGTGGGTCTAATGGAGACAAGGCAGGGGGAAGATGAGTGCCGTGTAGCGCTCTGGTGAGGTCATCAGACTGTGGCTAGAGGCATCACATCACACTGTTTTCTCTTTTTAGTTCCACACCTTCTCCTATGTGCAGATGGGATTTTGGGGGATTTGAGGGACTAAACAGAGTGTGTGTGTGTGTGTGTAGTTAAGCATTCCTGTAAGTATGTCACATACAGATATATGTTTGAGTCATAGTGTGAATTTGTTGTGTGAATTTTGGGAGGTGCATGTCTGTATACGTGAAGCCAGATTTATTTTGTGGAGTTATTGTGTAGCAAAAGAGCTTTTGTATACCACGTAACTGTACAGTAAGCTATGCTGTAGCTAAAGTGCACCTCCTCAAAAACCTAACCACACAAAAGGGCTTCGGTGGATATGACATGAACTGTGATTCAGCTTGGGCTGCTGCTTTTCTTTTGCTGTTTTGTTGCAGATGCCGGTGAAGATTGTGGAAGGAAAGAAAGGAAGGAAACACCAAGCAAGTTGAAGAAAGACTCCATTATCCTTTCTTTATCTGTAGCAGCAAATTAATCTCACAGACATTTTTGTTCAATAGTGTGATGAGCCTGTGAGTTCACTCATTCGTTTTAATTATTTACACCTGTACTTTTATTGTGACATGCCAAAATGTCTTCTTTGGAAAAGGCCTATTGCAAAGCACAGTATTACTTCAACACATCTATCTAGCTGATATGAATACGTGAGGCACTTATGGCGTGGCTGCTGCACACCGTGGCACACATGTATAATTCCACCTTTAGATTTTAGTTTGTGTGTGCATGAGTAGATCCTTTCTTCTTCCCCTCCACTTACTCCTTTGACTACTTCCAGCGCTCACTCCTCTTCCTCTCTCTTTCCTCTTATCTTTTATCTTCTTCCCAGTGTTCTTTCTCCTTCATTGTGCATGGCTGCCCTGCAGACATCCCTTTAGTGTTGGCTGGCATGCTGGTGATTTTTTTGCTTGACTGTTATGCAACCAAATTTAGAATGTTTGAGTCACGCGTTTGGCCATAGGTCGTGCTCTGAAGTGACAGCTTACATTAATGTGCCCCCCAAGGCTCCCCATCCACCCTTAGTTAATGTGTGATACACTGCTTTTTTTTGTGTGTGTTTGAGTTTGTATGCATGAGTGAACAAGCACACGTGCTTGTCTGTGCCTCACGACCATCTGCCTCATCGGGTGCAAATATAGGCTACGTGTTTTGTGTGTTTACATGGTGTATCGTCATGCAAGAGGAAACTGCTCATATAACCCTTTAAGTTTGTGTGTCTGGTTTTAAGTGGAAATTCAAGTGTTCATATGCATTTGTGTAAGTGTGTGTTGTGGGAGGGTCTGGCTGTATCTTGCCAGAAGGTTGGGATGATGAAGAGGGGAGGTGGTGAAAGGTATGAGTAAGGGAGGCCCTCTCAGTCTGTTCGCTCTGCATCAGTTTTGTCTGAATTATGTTCTTTACAAGCTCAAACAACTTCATTTACTATAGAACAGCAGAGAGCAGTGTCTTCTTGCACCAGGAAACACCAAGAAAATCTTTGTAAAAGTAAGTAATGTAAAATGTAAGCCTACAGTTGGTATCATGGGAGAGAACTGATACAAATAAATGAGTCTTAAAAATTGTTATCAAGAAGCATTATTTGAAAAAAGCTCCTAGCAGCTCTAAAGCTAAATTGTAGGAATTCCTGAAGTCTGATTTAAAATTTCTTAGGTTTACTCACTGGATTAATATGTGGTTGCAAAACCAAAATAGTTCTAAAAATAAGCTTGCTTGCATGTGCAGTCTTAAGTTAATGATCTCTTTTTAAAATGTTTTAATGTATACTTGTTGTTTCATTGAAATTTAAAAAAAGAAAAAAAAAACCCTGAAAGGTCAGTGTCACTTTAGATAATGCTTCAGAGCACTGGAGCGAATAATATACATGAGACACATGGATGATTTTTACCCACCCAAAAAAGGTTATGTGATATTATTAGGAAAATGAATAATAATTAAATGACTGAATGAAATAATAAAATGGGTTAGGGTAAAATAAACCATGTCAGACCCATAATTTTGCTTCTTATATTCATTCATTCATTAATTAATTTATCACCAGTGTCTTTATATGAATGTGTGTGTGTGTGTGTGTGTGTGTGTGTGTGTGTGTGTGTGTGTGTGTGAGAGAGAGCAGGCCTTTATTAGAGCCCAGGCCACTGCTCTTTGTTTAGATGCCAGAGGAGCACACTGCAGGGTGGACCTGGGGTGCAGGATTGTGTGTGCATGGTGATGCTTGGGCAGCATTGCAATTTGGCTCCATCCAAAAAAAGAAAAGAAACGTATTTACAACTTTTAATTAATGATGCTAAGAGTGTTGCATATGTGCACAAATGCATTGGTAAACATGTGTTTTTATGTGTCTGCTGGAACATGCGTTTGTGTGTTATGCATATGAGAGTGAGTCAACAAATGCATAAGCACATGCTGTGTGTTTCATGTGTTTTTCTGACCCTGTGATTGCAGCTTTTTTAAGTCTGGAAAATTATCACGAGACAGAGAGAGCCTGCGGCCAAAAGAACATCTCTATATTTTTAAAACCACACAATTTTTACACAGCACCAGTATCCTGCTGTCCACATGGATTCAGCACCAAAATGCTTTTAGAATTTCTCTGGGTTTGTTTCCGGATTTTTGGTTCAATCTCTCACCTTAGATTTTTATCTCAATGTGCACATGGTTGTACTTCAGCTGCAAGGAAGCATTGGATATAAAAATAAAAATACAGCATATAGACAACAGACCATCACATGCACAGAAAGGACTGACATTAAAGTTGAAAACACTCCTAAGTAGTTCTGTTATCTCTACTAGCCCTTCAAAATAAACTAATCTTGGTTGACTTCCACAAATCAAACCTTGGAGTTTAAAAATATATGAATATATGTATATACAGGTAACAGACAAAACCCAAGGTTTCGAGTGAACATGTTAAAGAACTCTTTTTTTTCACCGGTAAAGCAGAGTTTGGGTTCTAAGCAGGCCTCAGTGTTCCTGTATAGACTAAACACTGAATGTAAAAGGAAGCGATAAAATTGATTGCACTGCAGCCACTTATTCATAATGTCTGATGTAGTACTTGTAGTACTAGTACAGTACTACTCTTAGTACTTGTTTGGATGTTTAAATTAAATGTTGTGGTTTTGTGTTGTATGTGAAACAGTGCACATCTTGGGACACAAATTTCAGAAAATATTCAGAAGATTAAGTGAAATCAAATCAAATAATGGCAATTAATGGAACTTTGCACAGTAACATGTTTTATATGGCATAATGTCAATGCAATTACTTATTTGCACACTAAAATGCCAGTCTGACCAAAAGTTCCAGATAACAAATAAACATTCAAATGGATATATAAATCACACTTATATAAATCATGTTTACATCTGGTCTTTAGTATTAGTCAAAAGGTAAGGAAGCTAAATCTTCTCACAGTGCAGTTACACTTGAATATCCTTAATCTTCCTCACTTTCTCACTTTTCTATTGCAGATGTCAGAAATGGCCTCAGGACTGCAGGGGAGTGGGAGCTGTGCGTGTGTGTGTGTGTGTGTGTGGCCTGTGTCAGTCAGGATGCTCCATCCATCTGCCGTTTGTGTTCATATTATAGATATAAATTGAAACATGTAAAATAATGGGAAGATCATCAATCTTATAAGCTGTGAAATCTGAAACATAATTAGAGTAAATGTACTCAGTATCAGAGCAGGTCAGAGAGAGAGAGAGGCATTTGTCATGTCTGGAGAAACACCAGGTCATATCATTGGTTTATCCAAGCTGGCCTCACCCAAGAAAGACGTTCCTTTTGGGTCCAAATCCCTACATGTGCTTCTGTCCTATGTTTGCATGCATTATTGATGTGGGTGTGAGAGACAGCTTGTTTTGAGCCGTATCTTTGCTTCCAGCTAAAGTGTTGTGTTAGCCTAAGTCTGTGAGACATGGGTTGAGGAGGGATGCTCCCTGTAAGAAAGAGGAAGAGGAAGTGAGCTGTGCCTCCCTGACACAAAAACAAAGATGGGTGTATGCTTTGTATTTTCTTGGGAGTTTCTCACCAAAGATGGCAGCTCGCTAAGTGGCCCCTGACCTTTTCGACGTGCAAGTTGAGTTTCAGAGGCCAGAAACTAAACATGATGTGTGTGTGTGTGTGTGTGCGCGCTGCTCCAGTAACACCAATGATTTTTGCCATAGACATTAATTCTCGGCGAATAATGATGCAGTCAGACTGTGAGCAACACGATGAACAAGACCTCCGGTGTCCAGTCATTTCCAGTACAGAGCTGAGGATGAGAGATGCTCAGCTGATATGCAGAAGGTCAACAAGCTTGTTGGCTGAGATCCTGTAACACTGATTATTAGCTGGTTGTTAACTAGACTCATTGAGAAGCACTTCATTCATGAGGGCCCTTGACTAACGTTTCTTTAGATGAGGATTGTTGAGAATACTCGTCACTCCACTTAGAGCCAATCATTTGTTGTTTGGGTGATGGTTTTGTGTGGCTTTCTACATCAACTTAAAGTGGTCGTGAAAACATGGTAGGAGTGTGTGTTGTTGGTATAGTGCAGGATGTCTTGGTGAACTGCTGGAGTTTTTTGCTATAATGGCTGAGAGTTAATTTTCAGATTAGGACCTTTGTTCAAGGGATCTATTTCAAAGACACAATACAGTGTCAAGGGAGCATGTTAGCGCGTGTGTGAGGGAGAAGAGAAAGGTTGACTAGTTTCAGTATCAAGGGAGTAATAATAAATACTAGAGAAAGAGAAGGGTGACAGATGAAAAAGTATCAGCTTGCATGGGCTAAAAGCCTACATCATATGTGTGCAGAGGAGAATGAGAGCTACGAGAGAGAAAGCAAAGAAAGCAAGAGCGGGGGGGTGGATCCATATGACTAGCACATGGCCATGGACGTCTGCTCCGTTCACTTGTTATCCTGACAGACTGAAGACATTAAAACTTGGAGGAAGTAAGAGCAAGGGAGACAGAGGGAGGAAAAGGAGGGAGGAGAGAGGGAGGGTTAAAAGAGGAGGACAGGGTGACTAAGTCAGGAGAAAGGGGAAGTCTTCATGAAGAAAAAAGGGAAGGAGGGAGAGGAGAGAAAAAGGAGAGGTTACATGTGGCTATTTGAGGTAGCCGTGGAGTTATGGAGCGAGACAGAATAGCCGGTAAGTTGTGGGTTTTTCCAACTTATTCGATACTTTAACACAGACAAGATTTTTTTCACAAGGGACTTTCTTTTACTCTTTTCTTTGTTAGAATGACGAGGAAGCAGATTCTTAGCAGTGGCAGCAATCAGCTAGAAGCCACCCTGGCTGTGTTTGCTTTGCTTGGTCAGTTGGGGTGGGAACAGCCATTCAGATACTTCTCGCGGTCTGTGTCTGCATCTTTCTGATTTATTTATCATACATGTCGTTGGAGCTGCAAACCGACCAAAATAATTTTAATCTTCCCTTGTTCTTATTGAATGGGTAGCCACAGCTAAGCTCACTGTGATGTGCACACACTATTTCTGAATGGCTACTCTATGCAGAGCAACAGAGAGTAAACCTCATTTGATGGGCTGTCAAAGATGACATGCCAGAATCAAACGTAATCATCCAGTGCAAAGTGGCTACTGTGTTGTAATTGGCAGCCTTTGGTCGGATACTGACTTACAGGACTACTAGATGGACGATGGACGATGGCTTTCATCACGTGATTGGACTTTAAGCTGAGGAGTCCAGTTGTCAGATTAACTGCGACTGACACAGATGGTTTATTTTAAGTTACGGGGAGTGGAAGCAGAGCTCATATGTCAGATAATATGATTTGGTTTTCAACAGACAGCAGACTCTTTTGAGGAATGCTTAGCATGCATTAGAGTCTGTATTCTGTCCTACATCTGTGGCGTTATAAATCTGTCCTACTCAGTAGCTTCTGGCATGGCTATTTCTCAACAGAGATCCTTCTTGTTTCCTTTAATCACTTACTCTTAATTGATTTTAATGTGTGGTTTGTTTTAAGCCAAGGGAGATTTAATGGAACTTCTGTTCAGGCCCATATGTGTTTAGAGGATAAGACTAATCTAGCATCTTACAGTGATTAAGGCTGGACATCAAGCTGAGCGACACTCTGCAAATTACTGTTTAATTCGACCGTTAATAAGGTGTCTGAGTTCAGCAAGCCCTATTTTTATTGCCACTTGGTGGCAGTGTTGCAGTGTCTTTTTGTCCGTTTCAGTGCAGACACAAGCTCTGTGAAATGTTCCATGTGGATGATTCATATTTTGCAGACGGAGGAATGTTTTTATTGGAGATGGACGAATTTAGTAAAGACTGACTTCGGGGTGGGGGGTGGGGGGGTGCAGGACCTTGTAGTAGAGAGGTGAGGTGGTGTATCATGATTTTTCCACCATGAAAACTGCTATCAGGCATCACTTCCCCCCCTCACTCCTCTCAATTGAGGAAGTCCTGCATGGGCTGAGCTACCTCCTGGTTTTCAAACTGGGCTGTGTAGTTCTTTTTCGACCTTTTGTCTTGACTACAGCCATTGCCCCTACCCCACCCACCTCTGATCACTTCAGAGGTGGTTGATAATGATAGGAGCTGATGCTGTGGTGCATAGCTGCCGATACCAACCTCTTGATTGTAAATGCATCGGCAACGCCTCCATCTTGACCTCGAGTGCCTCCTGCTTTCCTTTTCAGAGCCTGTTCAGGATAAAAATAATGTGTTCAATATGACCTGTTATCTGCCACAACTGTCCCATTTGGTCACCACATTGACTTGTTATGATGGTTAATTGGTGACACATTGCTTTTATGATACAACAAAGGAAACCAATAGTTTTCTCATGTTGCTTGTTGTTATGCCAGTTAAACAGGAAGAAAACCAGCGTCCTCTCTGTTGGGATGACACCAATTGCAGCATTGTGTGGCCTGTTTAGCATCAAATTGACAAAAATAAAAGTAGTGATTCAGTATTTAAAGGTGGTCAGGATACATGTAAGTGAACAAGCTGTATTCATAAAGGGCAGCACATAATGTTAAATGTTACTTTTAACTTGGCCTTAATCTAACTGTAATGGCATGTGAGCTTTAATGGAACATGAGCTCACAATGAGTGTAACTCCTCTCTCTTTTTGAGTCTTTCTGTCTTTTCACACATAAATCTAACCTTTTAGAAATGCTGATGTATCCACCCTGTATACCTTAATAACCCCAAAACACACCCGCGAAAACCCCACCCGCACCCACTTCCACAAACACACATCAACTCAGAGTTAAAGGAACTCAAGGAAATCACCCAGCTCACCATGTTCGATAAAATAAGTTTAGGGGATATCCTCTATGAGTGAACGCCCCGCAGTTCTACTCCCACTACCCTCCCACCTCCCAGTATCTCACTTCATATTGTTTCTCAGATTATTATTTAGTAATGATAAGTGAGGGAGGCAGCCAGCACAGGGAGTTCAGGAAACTGACTGGGAAGCCCCACCTTCAGTCTTCCTAAGGGAGGATTTCTGTCAGGTGAAATTATTCAACATGATGGAAACACAGGTCAAGCCAGCAGTGATAAAAAAGAAATAGATGAACTGCTCAGTGACTGTTCATTCAGGAGAGTGTTTACATGCACCTGTACTTGTCAGCAAGGTACAAAGAGGAAATTAGCTACTGTCAAAATCCGAGGAAATTTAAGAATTGGGAAACTTGCATTGGATGTACACAAAATGCAGTGTTACTTTCCATATCACAAAACATGTTTC
Source organism: Micropterus salmoides (assembly GCF_014851395.1). NCBI lineage: Eukaryota > Metazoa > Chordata > Actinopteri > Centrarchiformes > Centrarchidae > Micropterus > Micropterus salmoides. The sequence goes on along the minus strand of NW_024040263.1, from coordinate 17,124,148 downwards.
TATCCATAATTATAGTATTGTTAACCTTATAAACTTTGACCATTTTTGGAACACACATAGTAATAAAGATAACTGGCCAGCACTTGACTCAATGCACTTTACACCCAAAAATGCTTTCATGCACAAACTGTTGGCCTAATGTTACAAAATCAAGCAGACCATATTTAACAGATGTGTATTTTTCAAAGCATTGCGATACAATCTGATAATAACAGTAATAATATTTAATTAAACAATTCAAAATTAAAGTATTTAAATTAATGTTAATGACTTAGACATCATAAGTGACTCTCCACACTTCATATATCACAGAATTGTGTGTGTATTTTCTTATGTATTTTGTTTTCATTTATATTTTGTGCCATAAAACATATATTTAAGAAAACTTCATTTAAATGCATATTAAATTATTGTATAGATAAACACAGGGATGTATGACGAGCTTCCTCTTCACCTTTGCCATCTCTCACATTCAAACAGACAGGAAACCGAATGTGCAAGCTCTAATCTTCACCTCACTAGATCCGCAAGTTGTCTACAGATGAACTTCCATGTGATACTTGTGTGTTAGATTGCACAAAGATATCACAGACACCATAGATCCTTGTTAAAAATCCCAATTGGGCTCAGTGTAACAATTGCACAGTGAGTAACATCCAAGTCTTAAAACCACTGCAGCAATATTGCTGCCAGCATAAATCGTCCACACAGCTTTTAGGTCAATTTAAAAAGCTTACTATGAAGGATTATACTTTTTCCAAAGAACTGTCATATTAATAAAAACATGCATATGGCATGTGAGTAGTGGCAAAAATTGAATTGAGTTAAAGCACGATATTAGGTGCAACATATGACTCTCAATTAACTCTTTATACCCCTTTAAGTCCCACATTCTCACTGTTCTTCTTTTCTATATATTGTTTATATTTCCCCTGTATTCTGTCTTCAGACTTGTGCAGCGGTTTCACTACCCTGTTTAATTTCACAATATTTCCGCACTGACAGCATGTTATTTAGCGTCTGCTACAATAAGTGCATTTATTCCACTAGCATTCAGGCGTAATTTTGTTAAACGTCCTGGACATGTAGCTCAAACTGATCATCTTTAAAAGGTGTCATTTAGATAAATACTGAAACCACACACATGAGCTCATCTGGGCAAATAAGTAACACTCAAATAGAGAGCTTGATTTTGTGCAACTTCCTGCCAAAAAAATGTTTGTGGTTGTGTTGAATTCCTGTTTGTCTTAAACTGACCAAGCAACAAAGCCTGAAATTTGAGGTAAATAGTAATGTCTCAATATCAATATACAAAAACAAAAGGATTTACTTTCTGGTGTATATAAATCTGTGATATTTTGCACATTGTTGCTTTGCTCCAAGTGCCACAAATAATGGTCTGCACATTAGGGACATGTCCAAAAAAAGATGTTAAAAGAAAAATAAACAAGGCATCAATCATACTGGGAATTTGTAAGGAAAAGTGAATTCAAGTCAATTGAAGCTACACTACTACAAAGTGAACAACAAATCCCACAAAAGCAGAATGAATCACGAAATCTGATAACAATGCTGATGAAAACATTAAATTACTTGGTAAACAACACTATGTATTCATAAGTAAATTACACACTTTCACACACGTAATTGTTGTTATTAACAAGGTACCAAACAAGCACAACTCCCTCAGCGCCACAGAGATATTGGGCTGAATGGTTTTGGTTAAGCAGATTTATCCCACTACCGTATGTGCAAAGGCCTCTGTGTTTACAGTGCTATTTCAGGGGCACCGAGACGCACACAAATTCACCCGCGTCCACAGTCACAGTAAAGTAACCACACGAGCACATACATGCACACAGACACATATTCACATAACATTACTCACAGTGCAAACACACACACACACACACACACACACACATCCACACGCTTCTCCAGATGTTGTTTTGGAGCTTTCCCTCATTGTGTCGCTCAGCTTTGCCTCGCAGCCAGCCCAGAGTGTGTAACCATGTTTAGATAAATACACACTGGCTGGGGGAGGTGTGTATTTCACACACCGTGTGTTTTGGTTTAATTGAGTACTACAGAGACTTGTGGCATGTGGTTTACAATTTAGCCCACTTGGGCCGGCATGGGCACTGAGGGGCCACACACTTTGTTATAAATAATACAGTATGTACTGTATATACACATATAGGTCTACCATATATATATATATATATATATATATATACAGTGTGTGATGCATTTTCATATGCATGTTAAGGTGCTGCCATGAACGCCCAAACCAAGAACACAAGAACGATAAATTCCCATACATAGATGGATGTAAGATGGACTTTAATTGCACAGTATATGACAGCAAGAGATATTCTACCCAGTATAATGCGAGTGTACACGCCACTGTGTGTGCCAAATTCTGTTCTTTATCCTAACACACCTTCACAGCAGTTGTATGAAATAACCAGACTGCACCATAAACACACAGTGTTATTCTGTGTTACCACTGACCTCTCAGGTGTTAGGGTTAGGGGCCACTGGGTGGGCTGGCATCCTATTAGTGCCCCTTAGAATGGAGCTTTTCATTCATATGGGATTTCCCCAAATACTTATAGGCTATATAAGTGCCACTCACTGGTGTTGTACCTTCTTGCCTTCACCAAGGTTGAAGTGCTTTATGTGATATCAGATGGGTGACAGTATCTCTTGGCTCTTAGGAAGTGGAAAAGGCAACTTCCTGTGGTCCTTGTTTTAGTTTTATTTTAGGTTTCCTTTGAGCGTTGATTGTGGACCAGTAGACATGGTCAAACTGACCTCGAATCACAGACAATTTATCTCAAATCTCATTTGCAGTCACGTCTGGCTCCGAACAGGAAGCTGTGAAAAGCCGCTCACTCATGACCAATCAGTAATTACAGCGATAGCATCACTATTCGTTTGTTTCTGTGAGAGATTCATAGATAAGAAATACTGTAGCACATCCCACAGGGAGAAAGTGGATGTGGTCACTGCACCAACGTTGATATTTCATCACTTTTATTAACATCTTTTCAGCAGGGTTTCTCTGTCACCCCAACAGTCTCTAAATTGGCCACAGCAGCTTCATATACAAGTAATGTAACCATACCCACCATATAAAAACTGGCTTGTCGTCAGCGTCCCTCCCTAAAGAAATTCTGCCGTGCTAGATTACCTGTCCACTAAGCTCAAATTCCCATGTTGTTCCTGATAATATGGTGTCACAGAGGGCAGGTTGGTGCACGAATCACCCCAGATTCCCCAGAGGCACCGCCATATATCCCTAATGTCAACTCTCTCCAGAAAGTCTTTAAGGTTTTTCTGTCACAGGAAAGCAGCTTCCACAGTGACTCCACTTAATTAACATGTCAGCCAGTTTGTAGAGGTTGTTTACTCAAAACTGAAGCCTCAAACTCTCACTTAAACTGTAGTCCCTCTGTAGCCTTGACAGAGGCCCTGCCCTTCTGAAGGCCATTTTAAGAACCACAGTTATAACAGTCTTTTATCTGATTGCAGGTTAACATGGTTAAAGTGACTGTGTGACATGTTGTCCACTTTCACTGAGCTGTTCAGAGGAAATCAGACGTGAGAGCCACTGTGGCCGAAAGTGGCTCAGGGAATGACAGGGTCTGTTGTCTGCGTGAATGCTTGCACATGCAAGTATGAGTGTGTGGGGGGCAGGGGAAACACACACAGATACACAGGACATGAGGTTGAAAGGGGGAGTGTGTTTCTAGGAGGGGAGGAGAAGGGAGGAGACTTGCCTTTTAAGTCTGAATGCAGCGATGTAGAGAAGTTAGTGGGAAGTCAGAGAAAATAAGTTGCTCCTTTAAGAGAGTTGAGGGCTTGGACTTGTTTCTAATTTACTCTATTTTGGATTTTGTTCAGAATTAACAGGGAGCCACTTGAAAATTAAGGAAAGAAAAGACGTTTTGTGAAATTTCATGCAAGCAGAAATGTCTGATTCTGGAGTCAATCCACACTTGGAAGGAATTATTTCTGATTTTGAAGGTTTGTAATTGTGTTTTCTGCTTTTTTTGTTTCATTTACAGTGTTTAAATGTTGGCAGTTTGTCATAAGCAGCTATATCTGTCAGAAGTATGCTGTTTGTGAATAGTACCTTAAAGCGCATGTATTCCTATGACTGTAGGTGCTGTGCATGTGTGTCTGCTTGTAAATGTGTATTAAAAACAGGGTGGTGGACACATGCTAGCCAAGTCCCTGTAGCCTATAGTCTGTTATTGATTATACCCGAGTTACATCAATAATAGAAACAAACACAGCACTGACACCACACAATTCCAGCACCGGAAAGCCTTCAGCTGAAAGCACTAAGAAGGAGACAGTGGAAACACCAGCACTAAGAGCTAACATCTGTCTAACATCTCATAACACATTCACAACTGTGTCTCTCCTTTGTTTGCTACGCCAAGGTAGAGCTGGCATTTATTCCCTTTGTCCTCGTCTTCCTCTGTCATTCTGTCTTTCTTCCTTCCACATTTCTTTCCTGTTCCTCCTCCGGTCACACTGGGGCCCTCCAGCTGGTCTTTGGCCTGATGAGCGCTGTGAAGATGTAATGTAATGATGCTGACAGCAGAAGCCAAAAAAAGTATAAAACCTAAACAGTATATCGATTACTACGTTTGAACATTTCAGGTACCACAACTTCCATCCAATAACCTATATAATAACCTAATCAGTTGACTGCTTGCTTATTCAGTGAATTCATCTGTGTTACTGTCATCTCTGTCTCATGTCTGACTGACATGCAAAGTTTGGATAAGCTGAAAGAATTCTGTTTTGCAATGCTACAAAACTGAATTGGAAAAACCATAAGAATTGAAAAATGACATGTCAACTTGCTTAATGCCTGTTTTGTTTGTGGCTCTTTCATCTGATCATGATAATCGGACGTAGGTTATTTGACTGAGGTTTGACAGTTTCTATAGTTGAGGGATAGTCTTAATCAGATTAAAAGCAAACTATTTGTGGTTACACAGAACAGAGAACTCTGTTTTGATTATGATGATTATAATCATGATTTGGTCATTAGAAAAACCTGATTGATCTTAAATTATGTGAACTGGTCAACATGCCTGACTATTTCCTTATTAATTTTTACTGTCACTGTGGATATGTCTAGGGACACACCTTTCACTTGTGGTCAGTAAAAGCAGGGTTAAGGGGTCAGTATGTGTCAAACATACTGAAATCCGCTCCCACTATACCTTTCACACCTTTGAACTGGGAGGACTGACGGTTTTTGAAAATTTCCTAAACCAACAGACCGACAGCACGACCACATTATAAAGTGATTGGCAAGGTTTGCATAGGTGAGAGAATATGAAGGGTTTGAACTTTTATCTCAAGCTCTTTTTTCCATTTTTCACACAACTCCTTTTATCACTTTATGTTTGTGCAAATGCGCAAAACCATGCAAGACTGTCCCAAAGTGTGTGCCTTTATCCTTGTTTGAACGATTGTCGTGTCTCGCCTCTCCCTGTGGTGGTCAGCTTTCAGCCTTGCATTTGAATGTGTGGCGGTTCAGAACAGCTATAAACACTTTTGCCTTAAGTCGTGGTCTGACTATATGTTATACCAGCTAGAACATTTCAAGCAAACCACCGACATTTATTGGTATGTTTTTGTCAACTGAAAACATGGCATGGGCTTAATTTTTTATACAAAGATTATAATATTAGATCACATAGTGTATTAATCATAAGCTTGTTCTCAGTCACTGGTGGCCAGGCATTCTCTATGCTGGCAGGCGATTTTGTGCAAATTGGATGTTACAGGAAATCCATGTTAACTTGTTTAATCAGAGTGACATAGGTAGATTATATTGGTCAATATGAACCATTCGTCCCATCCCTGACAGAAACAGCCACAGAGAGAGGTGAATGGCAAACACTTGACTGAGTAAATCCCCGTTTTATCGCAGATCATTATGTTTTCCACTACACTGCACTGCGCTGTATTTCACACTGAGGAGGAAATAGGCAAAGAGACAGAAAAGGGAATTGGTGAGCACACTAAAAATGTAATAATGCCTCTTGGATGGACTCTTGTGTGGGGCTGTTATGGAAAATGGATAGTAGAAAGTACCATAACAACTGCACACTGAAACAATATTATGATTTTCTAAAAGGTAGAAAATGTCTCTGCTGAATATAAACGTATGAGTCACCAGAGAATAAGCCCAGAATAAGCCCTTATTTGTGTTTTCAGAGAAACTTTGTAGTGTCGTACACAGGCTCCTGCCAAGCTAAACTGAGACCAATCCAAGGTATTTTGTGCTGATTATCTGCTTAAAGGTGCCATGTTGTTTCTCCAGTGTGGCATGTGGCATGTGGAGGAAATTAATGTTGAAATGCAGCTAGTGCATGTGTGTGGTACAACTTCTAAACCTGGAAGAAAGGCCAGTATGTTATTAAGTTGGTTTGAGTGGGTGATACAACACTTTCTTAACGGCTCTCAGTGGTCCTGTTTGCTCTAAGAGTTTTATTAAATCACTGGTGGCAGAAAAGCATGTAAGGCATATGACGGCGTTAGACCAGTTCTGTGAAAATTGGATTTCTATATGTACTGTTTGTGATTTTCATGTGTACATGCCATTTAACTGGCAATCTTTTGCTAATCATTTTGTCTCTGCTCCTTCTACCATCACACACTCTCTCTCTCTCTCTCTCTCTCCCTCCTTCTCCCTCCCTCCCTCTCCCTCTCCCTCTCCCTATCTACACCCCGATGTTAAAGATGGCACTGACAGCTTATGTTCTCTACCCAGTAATTTACTTGCACATTCAGTGTCCTACCCTCTTGAAAAATAATGTTTTTGCTGAAACATGTCTGGATATTTTAATTTCTGGTAAGATCACTGAGCTCTAATTAATCAGATGCCACTGGTCACTGATGTAGATCAATCTGTTGACGTGACGTGGATGGTTAACCTGTGCTTGATCAAAGGAACAGAATAAGGCTTTACCTGTCAAAGGTTGAGGCCTAGAGAGCCTGGAGCTAAGCAACAGGTCAGCTATTCAACAGCTGCTTAAATGATGATGTGTGTGTGCATTGTTATGTGTGTGTGTCTGCACTCTAAAATCTCCAATTGGCGTGAAATTACCTCTTGGTTCTGTTTAGCATTCAGATCCTCCTTTTAAACAGCTGGCATTTCAGCATTACAGAAAAGATTTCTACTCAAGGTCTGCACGAACTTACCTCTTCTGTGACAAGTCTTCCCACTCTACCAGACACCTCTAACAATCCCAGAATTCCTTAGTCCAGGACACAGGGTGTCGGCCAGACCTGGAGGGAACCACACAGTCACTCTGACACAGTGAGCTACACTGCTGCTGGTCAGCATTAGTAAAGCAACACCATCAGTGGGCAGTGGATGGAAGTGTGTGTTTGACAGTGTAGCATTAAGGTTTCGTCTGACCAAGCAAAATACCATAGTGTGGAATTCTATCTTTCGTTGTTTGGCCTTGTCTTGTCAAGTAGGATGTTTTTTCTGGTGTGACCACATCGACTTGTATTCTGCGGCTACTGACAACAGATAAACTCCACTGTGCATAAGCTGGTTTTGTATAACCAGTGTTTGACAGAGAGTAACTGTCTTGCTCACTTGACTTATTGCCTGAGGCTAGAATTACAGGATGGATTAGGAGTTCAAGGCTGTGTACAGTACAGTACATCCTTTATTAATTAAAATACTGGTGTAGTAGTTTTTTGTTCTTTTTTTTTTTTTACTGCATAACCGCATTTGGTTTTTATTTGAGAAAGCCCTCTATTTCTAAATGCCTCTGCTTTATAATATTAATGTTTTCTGATCTGCTCTTGTTTGCTGTTACAAAAGTCAACAATTTGTACAGCTGTTTCACATTCAAAGCTTTCCATCAGTTTGGGAGCACTTCCATTTCCTGAAAGCTTTTTATTGTGACATATCTGTAGGAAGTGTTGTTATGCTTCATTATTAGCACCTTAACATCAATCACCAGAACAGATTAATCATTAAACAGTGTTCCTGTTATATATATTATAGTAAGTCAGAGCAGCAGACAGTATGACTTGACTATGTTATTATCTGGAAAAAATACCAGATGATGCAATATTTATGTTGAGTCTACATTGTTTCCTGGCCTTTATTTTAGATTTCACTGATGGAGTATAAAATTGAAGCTATTTTAGAAATTATTTGGGATTTTCAATGTTGTAATATCATGGTATAGTATTAATTTGTGCTGTCCTAGTCTTCATTTTTCCTGGGCAAGGAAACCAGTGTTTGACAGAGAGTAAGGCTTGCGGGACTGTCCCAGATCCTTGAATGAAACATCAGTGTATCTGTCTGTTTGGTTAAGTCCACATTACTGAAGCTTTCCCCTCTCTTTGGTCCAGAACATTTGGCTTACTCTGTATAGCCCAACCCTAATACAAAGTAACTAAATGCACAGATGTCAATTATGACAAGATCATTACTCATTACCTAATTTGTAACAGGAGTGGGACGTTACCATAGTTAATCTTTGTTGACTGCTGTCAGTCCCCACTAATGTCAGTGATAGTGAACACAATAAGTGGCAACTTTGTCTTGACCTGTTTTAACCACGCCCTCACCCTCATACCCTGCAACCTTTTTGCCTCTCTATCTCCAGTCTCTTTCCCCTCCTTTCCCCCCGTCTCTCTGTTTTCCTCCCTCTAACTTTCGACTATCTCCTATTAGTGCATCTGGGCTGAGATTATGCTAAATGTTTGTGTTCATTGGTTGGGATGTCCTTGAGAGAAAAGTGATGACACTGATGATAAAGAGGCAGCCTAGCCTAACACCTGGACTGTATTAGGATAAATGACCATGAACCAAAGTAAGGATACAGCTGCCTCCATCTTTGTTTTTGTTGCGCCAATAATCCTGTACTATATTGTCTGTGCTGCATTATCTTCCCACATGAGACACCGTGAGATACTGGACACTGAGCGGTGATAGGTAGTGGAGCGACGAGGGGAGACGAGACTCCTGGCTGCTGTTAATGAGGTTCCTCTAAAGTAGACTGGACCTCTCATTTCTAGCTCATTGTCTGGGAATGCTGTTTCGCTGGGAATGATACTCCTTCATCCATCTGTCAGTCCGACGCTCATGCACAAATATTCTTCCTAATGCTCCGTAAATCCTACATGGAAGTAAAAGACCTATTTCCCCCTTTTGCGTCAGCTGAACAAGAAAGATGCAGGAGTCTGTGGGAAGAAGCATGATCCTTAAAAACATAGGGGTTGAGTGGTCATCTGAGAGAGAAATGCCCCGAATGCCTTTTTCCTTTCACCATATTTCCAGAAAACATTAAAGCACGGCAAGATTATAATTCACTACTGCCCTTAAATCATGTATCCTTGACTGCACAGTCTCTAAATACAAACAAATGGCTCGAGAGGAAAGCACTCAAGTTCTCTGTAGTCCTGTGCCTGACGGCCTATCATCACAAAACAGCCAAGTACTGAAATACTAAAGTACAGAAATACTAATCTAGCATCACTAACAGGTCACTGACAAAACGTTTTGGCTCAGCTCTCTTGTTTTGACAAAACTTGTGAATATGGTTCCTGATGTCCCACCCGTGTTGGGACATCACCCGTGCTTTAGTTCTCACATTTACAGCTCTTCCAACATGTAACAAAAGTCTACAGCAAGTGTCAAGAGATGTTAGAGTGTACATGGTTCCCTGAAGTGTTGGGGCTCTGAGGAGGTTAAAATTAATGCCTCGCTCCCTACACAGTGCAGTCTTAAAATGTGCATCATAACCTTTCAGCTCCTTGTGAAAATCTGCAGGCCAATTTTGGCAGACCAATTCATTCTCTGGTCAGAGTTGAAAGTAGCCACAACCTTGGATTCCATCTCAGCAATCGTAAAACACAAGACAGAGGAAAGCAGGGGTAAAAAGGACACAGTCCAGTGGCAATATGGGTTTGGCCACCACTTACAAAGTTTATTGTGTATAATGTTTTTAAATGTATATCTATCAAAGAAAGGGTTTTTAAAGCTGTTTTATGGTACCTTACTGGATAATGAACTCTGTTCTCATCAGAACTTCGACATAGAAAATAAGCAATGGGACTGTGGGAAAATGTTAAAGTGGGTATAGTTGGCTGTTTAATGTATTTCTAACACTAAGATATTTTTGTGCTTATTAAGGAAGATTCTACGGTTTTTAAACATAATGTAGGTAGTGTATAACTAGCTGAAGCTGCTAAAGCTAGCCATACAGCCTTAGCAAAACCTCTATAGTGCGGTAATTGTGCTTTAAGGTCTAGATAAAGGCATAAACCCCAAGACAGAGTGCATATCCATTTACTCCTGTGGTATACAAGAAGGTCCTTGGTGTATCCGACTAACAAAAAAAATACTTTGGCTCTGGTTGGATTTTTTTGTCAGGGGAAACATTGTGATGTAGCTTATAGTATTACATAGTAGCTTATTCGATTTTTGGTGCTGGCTGGTGTGTGGGGAGATGACTTTGATGCAATTGTGTTGAGCTCCACAACCCCACTAACAGAGTTTTGGCTTTACACAGTGTTCAGTGGGGCTGGGGCATGGTCACCTCCCTGTGGGCGTAGTCGCTTAAAAATAAACACGTATACATTCTCGTAACACATTCTTGCTTGATTTTACAAGCACTTTGAACAAAACTACATGCAGTCAAAGACACGCGCACACACAGACACACCACAAGCCACAAACAGATCAAACAATCAGCACTGCGTTTTGGTTTGTGGGAAACAGGAGATGTTCTTCACGGGGTGCGTGAGTGGACTGGTCTAACTAGTGTGTCATTATGATACCAGCTCCTGGCCATTGGCTTGGCGCAAACTCAGACTCAAATTCAAGTTAACTTTGAGCCAGTGCACTCTTCCCTGGGGGTTTATTCCATCCCTCAGTATCTTCATCTTGGACAGTAAAGCTATGTTCTCATGTCACAAACTAACCAAGGAGAAGGATGCGCCTCTATCTCTATGCTTATGTTGTTCACAAATAGGGAGACTTGGGACTTTTGTTTTGCCTAAATGCTTGGCAGTGAACAATTCTTGGCTGATTGCGTGCATTTTTACATGTCATGAAACGCTTCTGATGGCCCTATGGAAAAACCTAGAATTTTATATAGTGGTGTGCCACACACGTAGCATCTAAGTCACGACAAAACCATGCATGAATTGACTTAAACATGCTATACAGTTTAGTGAAAAACCTGCTGCTGGTGATGAGGGATGTAATGGAATTAGATAGTTATGGCATAATAGCTTATGCATGCTGTTTCCTTTGTGTTGCCACCAAAATTGCTTCTACAGCTACCCCACCCTCAACCCCAGGTGCTTTACTACTTAGATACTGTTCATAATTTTTAGAAAACAGATTTACTCTTTTTACTGCTCAGTTAATTGGTATGACCTTTTTGATAAATATTTTATAATATTCTTCCTACTTCCTATAAACAGCAATCTTGACCCATAAATGGTTTATAAGCAAAAGATGAGTTTGTTTTGGTTAAGAAATGCTTCCATTATATTGTGAAGTGTTTCTGCATTTGAGTGTTTCCATATTATATTACTTTGTACATTACATTTCAATTGGAAATGTTATAATTGTTACTCCACTACATTTGTCAGCTGAAGTTACTATTTACTTTTCAGATGAAATCTTACAGAAAAAAAAATATTTTCGAACATTTATAAAATACAATGCAATATTATTGCTAGTGGTTTGCAACCTTTTTGGCTTGTGAGCCCTTACAAAAAAGCTATGTCTTCCTTCTACGTCTAATTGCAGCGCCTAGCTAAACTCCACATAAATAACCTAATCATTTAATTCATAATAAAGTATCAGTCGCAGTGTCGCATTTTTCTGCAGAAGCAGTATACCTTAGATGCTTTAAGTACATTTTGCTGATGATACTTTGTACTTTGATCCTCTGTACTTTTACTTGTGTAGGATTTTGCATGAAAGACATTTACTTGTAATTGAGTACTTTAACATCGTTGTATTGATACTTTTCAGTAAAGTATCTTTATATTTCTTTAACCACTTTGTTTACCCAGTTATAGTTCACCAATTTGTTAAGTCATGGCAACAAATAACAATTACTTTAATTATTTTACTTGGAGATCATTTCTTTAATTAATTAATCCATGGTTTTGTAAACAAAATGTCAAAACATTTCAAAAACTTAAATATCTATCACTTTTTCCAAAACCCAAATATATTCAACTGACAATGATATAAAATAGGGAAAAGCAGAGAATCCACTGGAGGAGCTGGAACCAGACAATGTTTGGTATTTCTGTTTGACTTATCCAAGTAGTTGCTGATTAATTTGGCTAATCAGTGATTGTCATTTCGGCAGGCAAATCCTATGACTGATATGTTGTGTTTGTCCCGTACATGCAGCTCTGAAGAGGTCCTTTGAGGTGGAGGATGTCGACACTTCATCTCACTCTTCCCCTGGCTCCCGCCGAACAACCAGCTCCCCTCACCGTAACGCCATGTCTCCCACCAGCATCTACTACCGTGACCTGGGCACTGCTGCCCCAGCCACCAACAACAACAACCTCAACTATACCCAACCCCGCTCCATCATGGGAGGAGGAGGCTCCAAGACCCCCGAGCCTGTGTCGCGCCGCTCCGAACTTTCCATCGACATCTCCTCCTCTTCCAGCAAGCAGGTGGATAACGTCACTAGCCCTGCTTCCACACGCTTTGCTACCAATAGCGCCCTGAAACGCCCTGAAGTCCTGGGCCACTCCAAGACCCCTGAGATGAGCCACAAAAGGGAGGTCACCTTTGCCAAGGCACCTACTGATTCCCCAGTGATACGTCGCAATGAGGGCAACAATAACAACAACGGCACCAGCCGGATCCCTGAGCAAAATCACGCTCGCAGGTTTGAGCCTCCCAGTCCTGGAGATGTCCGTAAACCTGATATCAGCATCACCAGAGCTCCCCCAGAAAACAATGGTCACCATCCAGCAGTGCACCACTCACACCACCCCAACCCTCACCACAACACCATCGTCACCACCTTCCGCTGCTCTTCACCTAGTCATGCTGGACGAAAATCCCCCAACCCTGACAGTAAGTCTGTTTAATCAAAATGTTGTTGTGTGTATCCTTTAGCTATAACAAATGTGTCGAAGTGCACTTCATCCCTCATAAAATATGTGAAACAATGATTTTGTAAGTATTTTAAATCCAGCATTGTTTACATCTATGTTTAGTATCTCGCAGACTTCTTCTTCCCTGTCTTTACTGGTGCTTTGCTGTCTATCTTGGCGCACATGTTGATCGGCGGACTGGTGTGAAACCATGAGCAGTAATGTATTTCAAGTCACATGCCCATGCAATTTCTTGCCCATGAATGATAAAAACAAAATGGGGACCCACTCATAGAAAAACTGCTTTACAGCACTACTAGAGGTCGAAATGTCTACAGGAACCCTTTAAAGTGTCAGTCAGTGAGATTTCTTTGGGTGACATGTTCAGGAAGAAGTGGGAAAAAGAATAGGCCAAAGAATTTCCTACAAACCCTTGCTGGTGGCATACAAATACATACAAAACATGTTTTAATTACAAACTTGAAACAAATTTGTTTTAACCAGTCACTGGAGTTAGATTTATATTTAGATGATGTATGTGTGTGATGTATTGCTTACTATATGGTTGTATTTGGCATGTATATTTGTAAGTGGTTTATTTTTGCTTAGACAGACACACTGCAATGCTATCTATATAAAATAATAATAAACAAGAAATAGTTAATAATAATTGTTGTGTAAAAGCCGAATCAGAGACGGCAGTGAATTACCTTTTTAGCGTAGCAGTGCTTTGGTGCTGTGATTTAGTTCACCAACTTATGTGACTGCTTTAGCACAGACTTACCAGTTTGATGTGCCATCAGGGGAGAAGAGATTAAAGTGATTCTAATAGGCTTCCTTAAACTCTAATTAAACTGAATCACATTTTCTTGTGAAGGAAAGGGCAACTTTTTAGTCTTGGCTGTAAATTAGTTTGCATTCAAACCCCACTGGGTAAAAAATGTCACATTTTCCAGATTACATTTCATTTGGACTCTGTTTAATTTGAGCATTTTCTTCTGTCTTCATATCTTCCTGATTCTTCCCGGCTCACACTGAGGTAACATACTAACCCAAGGATCAGATCTCTCACTAAGAAAAAAGTCAGTAACAGGAGCAGCTTGTTTGATTAGTCTGATTTCTGCATGTCTGTCAGTAATATAAGTAACCATGTCCTTGGAGGCCCGTCTGTCAGTGGAACCAGCAGACTGAAAGTCTGTATTTGTGGTAATCCATGTCTGTTCTTAATGCAGCACTGGAGCCGGGGTGGTTTTTGTTATGTGATGAAAGCCTAACCTTGGCAGCTCCAGTACAGTAGAATGGTAGTTAAATAGTAATTAGTGCTACAGTTGAAGAAAAACTATATGCAATAGAGAAGGATAGATTTTGGCCCACAAGGTAACATTAGTTTTTCTAATGCAGCTAGTTACATATACAACAGAAAACAGCATACGGAATACAATTTGTATTTAGGTTTGTATTAATTTGCAATTGCATAATAAGCAGTACTATATGCTACATTTGTTTGTTTAAGCTAGATCTAGTTGGGTATTTAAAAGTATAATCACATTTTTTAAGTATATCTTTCATTTTAACAATGTATTAACAATATTTTAGCAAAATATAGATAACATTTTAGGGCAGTGTATGAAACTTAAACCCTTTTGGTCATTTGTGGGCCGCGGAAACCTTTTAAGTTGATATGGTTAACTTGTAAGCAAACAGTTGCTTATTTACACATCCAGCAATTTAGAAACATTATTTACCAGTCATTTGGAATTGTGTTTTTAGCCACCTTGCAAATGTTAGTCCAATATATTTGCTCTCTTTTAGCTCTATATCCAGCTATTTAGCTGCTAAATGCTCCACTATGTCTGCCGTTTGGTGCTGAGCAGGTATGAAGTGAGGTTTTTAACATCTGCCTGCTATGGCCGAAAACTACTCTGTCAGAGCGGTAAGAGTGAAATAAAAATAGTAAAGTTGTGGGCCTGACAGTTAAACAGTGAGCTGAAACTTGCATTAAAGCTCCATAAATCAGGTGAGTTGCAGGTTCAAGAGAATTCTCAGGAAAGCAGGTTTGTCACTATGCGCTGTATCCATTTACATTGTTACACTGTCTTCACATTGTCATTTGATGTTGTTATTATAAAAAAAAATCATTATAGCGGCTTTAACCATTGCTGCTTCTTGTGTTATTTAATTATGTGTGCTTTTAGTCACTTTTACAATACAGTATGTGGTTGGAGCTTGCATCATCACAAAACTACAGTAAAAGGGTAAAATTGTGTTGTAGTGGATTGAATTAATGAGAGTGCCCATATAATTATTAATCACCTTGCTAGTACCTTATATGTATCTCTTGATATAATGATGGGTCCTGGTGATTTAGGCCATTAGATGTTATATATTCCTGCATTGTGTACTGGCTGCAAACTGAAATACTGTGCTTTGTCATTTGGCAGATCTTTCCTCCCATAGTGTTTCACGGAATATCTTTCTCATCTGTATGAATAGAATACCACTTCATTGTCTGGCTGGAAAATCGTCTTTGGTCTCGCCAGAACAAGGGCGTCACTTTGTGTTGAAAAGTGGTGGGGACATTTAGGGGCTCATATTAGGGGTGTGACGAAACACAGTCCACGAGACATGAGAATGCTCAATGTTGGAGTCAAGACACGAGAAGACACTCCAATGCTATTTAGAAGAAATATTCATTGATGAAATAGGCTATTTGATTAGAAGAATTTGAGCATTAAGCTCTTAATTTCCTGCGTTCTGGAAACATTTTCTGCACCAACTTATGGTGGAAATGTCTTCATTTATATGAAGAGATACACTATACAAACATATGTAGACATATATAAACATACCAACATCACATCACATCGGTGCTGTACATCTCTCCGCACATCACATCACTGCTGTTTACAGACAGTGTGTACTGAAGGTACTATATGATTCTCTCCTAGATTATGGGGGTGGTAGCCACTTATTTGTCCCCAGAGAGAGGCCCTAATAGGGGTGTAAATAGAGGGTAACCTGCCTGGAGGGCACAGAGTGGGCCCACCCTGCTCCGCTCTAAAACATTATCAAGAGAGCTGGAAAAAAATGAATGTGATTTAAAAGGTCCAAGATATATCGAAAATTGATCTCTTGGTATGTGGAGAAAAATTTGCTACAATAGTAATAGATTTTCTTTAGTGGCATAAATATGAAAGTTTGTATATATAGATGAGCTGTTGGCAACACAAGAAGCAAAGACTAAGCAAAGACTAAGCAAAGACTAAGTTTGTTTTTATTATTTTTCCATATTGCTGTTTTTTGGGAGTCAATGAGATAAGCTGCTTTCCTGCCTATTCAGTTTTCCAGGAGGAAATGACATCACACATCATTTGTGTACACACACACACACACACACACACACACACACTCACACTCAAAGGCACACAGAGCATCCTGTGCTTCCTTCCGTGTTCTGTCAGCGTGATTGTTTCCCCTGCTGTGTGACCTCACTGCAGTGCACTTCCTCTCTCAAGGGTCATGTGATCTGAGTCAGTCAGCTTCCTAGCAAATATCCCTCTGTACTTTGATCTAAGCATCACAAAGAGTGAGATACATTGGGGTGTTTATGCAAAAGGTCAGCATGAAAAGGGTTGTGGACACGCAAACTGTAGCGTGAACTGCAATTTTTGGAAGATCGCGTTCGTCATGTTTTGCGGCTTGATGACCTCAGTCAGTGGAGGTAACACACAGACACACAGACTAACCACCTAACTAGAGCTGAAGCAATTAGTTGATTAATTGATGAGACGAATGGCAAAAAAATTCATCAGCAACTATTTTATTTCATTGTTTGAGTAATTTTTCAAGCAAATATGTCAGAAAATGCTTCATCACACTCCCCCAGTGTGATGATTGTCTTTGTTTAAGCCAAACATTTTTGGGTTTTGGACTGTTGGTTGAACGAAATAAGATGTCACCTTAGACATTAATTGTTAGTTGCAGTCCTACAGTATATTAACCTCTTTATTCTAATGGATGGTTTGGTGGGATCCATTGTAAACTCATGATCTATAGATAAGTATTGCCCAAAGCATTAAAATTTTAATCAAGATACTAATGTTTTCAAACAATGTTTTAATGTTGTCAACTCAATTCAGTTGCAGAGAAATGTGCATAAAATGGCCTACAAGACATCCAGAAGACAATAAGAAAATGATTTCAGAATTGATGTTGGATTGCTGTAGCACATGAGGGAAATGATAAAGAAAAACCTGACCATCTGATTCACTTCAGGCTATAGACACCAGGCTCATTCTGATTGGTATCTGGTCTGCGCCTGTGTGTTCAGCCAGAAGGGGAACCTTATCTTGACAGGCAGGCCTGCAGTTCGTCAATCCTTCAAACACTGTAGAAAGAACTCTATCTAACATCTCTAGACAACCTGTGATCAGAAATAACACGTCTGATCGCTTTTCAGACCAGATTTCACATTTGAGAAACTTTGTTTCACCTGGTGCCCCTTTCTGAGTCAAATTTGTTTTGTTCTTCACAGGCCAGAACCCAGTCACTGAAGCACAGGGATTAATACAGAGCTGCAGCTAACAGTTATTTTCATTATCGATTGATGTGCAGATTTATTTTTTTGATGAATTGTTTTGTCTATAAACGACCAACAGTCCAAAACCCTGAGACTTACAGTTTACCATCACATAAAACAAGAAAAGCATCAAATACACACATTTAAGAAGCTTAAACCAGTGAATATTTTAAACCAATTAATAATTGATCAAAATAGCTGGCCATTCATTGTCCGTTGATCGACTAATCGTTGCAGATCTAGATTAACATAAACAGCTGATAAAATAATTGGGCTTGGATCCTTTTTGACATTTGCTTTCATTTTAAAACCAAAGATGCACTTTTCTTGATTACTGTAACTAGACTGGTGAGATAGAGAGTTTGACCATAAATAGTGTAGTTATCAGTTGGGTAATGAGACTGGTAGGTTATCATTGGGGTCACATCCAGCAACCCCTTTAGTGTTTTATTGTGATACAGGGAGGGACAAAAAGTTCAAACCCCAAAGATGGACTTTTTCTTCTTTCCATCACAACTGGACTAATGTTACAGCACTAAAGAGAGAGAAATGTAACTCTAGGCTACGTATGGATAGTGCTGCTTTCTGCTATAGGGAAGAAATGATTATTTAAAGGATGTTACTGAGGAGTCACTTCATGAAATGCCGTTGTGTCCTGTCTTCCTGTTGTGATGGTAAAGAACAAAAGAGATATCCTAATTTCAGCCTAACAGATTCTGGATGCTGAACTCGAATATGTCCTTACATTGCCTAAATAAGCATATTATCTTGTAGTACATTTGTTTTCCTAATTGAGGTGTAGTCATTATGGAAGAAAGAGCAAGTGAAGCCATTTGTCTTTTATTTAGATTTACCTTCTGAAAGTGAGGAGGAGGGGCTAGAGCGGGGCAGAGGGTGATTTGTCTCTGCCTGTCCATAGGTCAGGAAAGGGCACACACACAAACACGCATTCTTCATCTCAAATTTTTTGTTTTACTTTTGTTGTCTCTCATCAACACACCTACACAAGCATGCACACACATACAGGGACCCTCAGGCAAAGGCATATTTGAGGTCAATCCTCTCCCAGTATAATTACTCTGGACTGATCCCAGACCATTAGTCAGTATGACTTGCCGGCTAATTATCCAGAAAAAAAGGAGAGCGAGGTAAAGAAAATTTGTGCTTGTGATAAGGAACTGTTGCTGACTGAGAATAACGTTGTTGCTAAGTTGCATATGTGGCTGCATAACTCTGAGGCTATGCAGTAGTTATACCCTTTAAGATATAGTCTAAGGAAGTTAAAAACAAATCCCTAGGGTTTAGTATTCCTACCATATCTTTGTCTTTGTATTAACTTGTTCCCACAATTAATATATTGAAGGTAAACAACAACAATACAGCATCAATAAATAAATGCAGTGGAGATTGGAAGCCAAAGGGCTGAAATAGAAATAGAAGACATCAACATCAGGCAAAAAACATCATGTTAGCGCAGATGTTCTATGTGGGATTACACATTTAGAATGCTTTCTATTATTGCTAGGACATAATCAATTAAAATCAAATTTCAGTAGAATCATATTCTGATCATGTTACCGGTCTGCAAATTCTGTTTGCCAAATTACTGATTCAGAGAAGGTGTAATTAAATCAAACAAAATTTGTTATTAAAGCTTTTGCTTTACACATGTGAAGAGTTTAATGTCGTGTAATACATAATAGCAAAACATCCCCATTAATATTGTGATAATAATTTTAACCATATCGCTCAGCCTTGCTGTGTGTGCAGTGTCTTAAAACTTGGATTTTTCAAAACAAACAACATAAGAGGGATCATAGAGGACTTCCCTTACTCAATGACCATTTGATAAACTTAATGTTACAGTAATTGAACTAGTGACATTAATACATTGATACTTAAACCAGCTGCCATCCCTCTTAAATGTTAAATAGCACCACTAAACAGTACATTTGTTCATTGTAAAGGTAGCTAAATCAGTGGAGGGGATAGGTGAAAAGGTGTAGTTAATTCTGAAAAGAAACCGTAACAAACAGTATATAAAAGTCAAAAACTGGGTAATGCTTCATTGTTTCATTCATTTCAGCTCTTGCTGTTTGGTGAAGAGTTGTTTTATGAAGACGGTCACAGCAGATGCGGTCATGTCGATTAGTCCATCACGTCACAGGCACACTTTTTTTCTAGATGTAAATGTTTATTAAAAATGTAAAAAATTATTTGAAGATAAAAATGTATACTTTTTTTGCCTTAAGATGATCAAAATATGATCCACTGAGTCTCAGATCGTCCCTGACTGTCTTTGATTTAGCTGCCAAATAGTGTTCAGTTTTCTTTTCATTTAAAAAATGTCCCACAGTGCTGACAATGACAAGCGTCGCTTCTCATTATCTTGAATATTACTTTCCCAGCAGTTGTGCTTCCTAAACAAGCCACCAGGAGGCGGTGTTTGACAGGTGAAAGCTGTTTAGATGCTGAACCTGGCTTGCAGGTGAAATAAAGCTGCACATCTTCCCTTTTAAAGCCAGTTTAAGAAGCACACTCTAAATGATATCTTTAGTACTGCCATCCTCTTTCTCAGAGGAATGAGCTTGATAAAGTAGAAATGCATTGCACAGATGTCTCCCCTTTTCTGTTCATGTTTTATGAAAGTTAACACTCCAATATATCACTAGGATGGACACTCATTCCAAACAATGTCTTGTAGCTTTTTGAAGTGTGTGGACATGAACAAAACGGGAAAAAAAATTTTACATGATGGAGGAAGAGGAGGAGGGTGGAACTGGGAGAAATGGGAAAGAGACAGCCCTTCTGCCCCAGATAAATAGACTCAAGAACACACGCACGCACACGCACACACGCACACACAAGTTCCCCTCTACCCCAGATAAGGCCTTCGGAAGTTGAAGTTTACATTCAGCATCTGAGGGGAAGTCAAGGGTTAAAGAAGTTTCCCACCACTGCAGAAAGACCTTTGTCCTCTTAAGTCATTTTGCCAAACCCACAACTGCAGAAAACGCAGCCCTCTTCATTCACTTTTTCCTGCATGCCGTGAAGCCAACACATTCTCACATTTCATCTTTACATACATGTAAAAGCACATACATGTTCTAGGACACACACACACACTCCACTTCCTCTACTCGCACTGGGGACGTGACTTTTGTAAGAATTATTACACGTTGTCTTCCGAAGGGAAACAGTCTAACTTTGTACAAACACACACACACAAACCACCTTTATCAACATTATCCATCAACAGGAGATAGAAGAAAAATAATAGGGTATGGGCAATTTAAGCTCGATGAAGCAAAGTGAGACAACGTTTAGTCACAGTTGACATTATCTTCATTTAACTGGTCCGTCTCCAGGTGAATCCTCCCTCCTGTTTATCCAGATATGAGACTCTGCTGTGGTTCCATTGTCCAAGAAACTGATAGGAAAATCATATCTCTTATCTTCGCCATAGAAATGAAGAAATGAAGCAGGAGTAACGTAGGGCTTTAAAATGAAAAAAAACCCACCATGCAAGCATGAACCAGTGAATGCTTTTTCAGTGTCATTAATCAAATACAGCTGGCCTGGAAAAATGAGGGATTAAATACTTTTTGGTATAATTTTGTAGACCTACAATGAAAATGTCTTACTCAAAAAAACACAGAAGTAAAATACAATTATATGCACGCATTATGCATTGTTGTCTTTAAAATCAGTTCTAATGATGAGCTGTGGCCCTTGATGACGATTGAGTTTTGACGTATTCACAGTGTCAAATATGTGAATCTGGTCAGTCTTTCTGTTGATATTTACACCCCAGAGTGGTTTTAATGAAAACAAAAGGTTCATCTGAGGTCAGCTTTTCTCCACATTCTCTGCTAATAAGTTTGGCCCACTTGTTGGTTCATAGAGGACATACTGGAAAAACATTAATTGTGTGTGTGTGTGGACACACAGATGGCCATTTGCGCCACTGTCCTGCCATCTGCTGAAATTAATAGATGAGAGCAGATAAGGGGGCAGAGCGATTCTTGTGCGAGGCTGTGTCTGTCTGAAGTAAACATGTGTGGAACATGGAAAGTAAGAAGCTGCAGTCTGTCCCTTATGTTACACCAACTGAGTTGAATGTGTGTCCTAAGAAAATTATTTCCCAGCTTTTGGCCATTTGATATCTGGTTAAAGCTGGTGTGTTGAATCACCATCATAAAGTCTTAGTTATGTCGTTGTTTTGATCATTACAAGGGTCAATTTACTTGGTCACATTGATCAGTGCAACAGATCAGAAGAGGAATTTCATAGCTGTAGTAATAACACTTTGCTCTGGTTGCAAACCTTTGCCTGTTTAAAATAGTAATCTGCATATTTAGCATTGCACTCCTGTAACATTGTTGGACTCAATGGATCAATCATCTTTTTTATTCAACTCATTATTCTTCCTTGTCAAAACCTGGTGCCTACATTACCCACAATGCAACTCAACCACAGACAGTTCAGAGTTTGGGGTGTTATGCCATAGCCAAAAGAAGCCCAGTGATAGATAAACCAAAAGAAAAATACACGCCATTTACTGTTTAACATAGCATTGTGCAACAGTCCAATGCAGGCAGAAAGGAAGTAAAACCTACATTTTCTTGTAATAATCCCCCTTTCCTCTTTTGCACTTGAGTACCCTTACCTTTCCCACCTCACAGATTAATGTTTTAGATCAGCCAAATGAGGTTTGTGCAGACATGTTTCTTAGCTGACTGATTGGTCTCTCAGAAAGGTAATGGGACTATACGGGCGGCTTTTTACTGAATCCTTAATGATACTCAAGGATTAACTTTGCAATAGTTGGTAGATACTTTAAAAGCATGAAAAAACAACATTGATCTGAGATTGGATCTTATTTCATAACCAAAGGTTTGCAGTGATAGGGATTTGGAGAATAAAATAATTATTATTTAGAGAATGAGACTGCAGCTTTGTGGTTTATGGGCAATTAGCTTCCTCGAAGAACACCATCTGTTGAGAAAAGCCTTGGCAATGGAGCTTGGAGGATCTTTGGGCAAAATTTCACCTCCGGCCTTGATGGTGTGAAGTGCTTTGTGATGCTCCACAGCAGACTGCAGACATCAACATCACTTAGTAGAAGAGGACGCAGATGGAGAAAGCATACTTATAACTCACGTTTTGGGGTAAAGAGAAATTCACCTCAGATGAGTTACACTGTAACGTGCTGACAAACTAAAATCTAATATTCGGTGGCAGACTGAGGTACTTCTTGTGCTGGCAAACACGTTTCAAATGTAACGCCAATTCAAAAAGGTCACTGTTCATGAGAAATTCTCTCTCTGTCTCGATCTGCTTCCCTGTCTCAGCACATGGAAGGGTTATATTATAGATAATTAACATCATAACTGGGCTATGTTTCTGGAAGACGTGCAGAGACCGCACAAAGAGTTTAATCACAGAGCTCCTTCCGCCTTCACTTGGAGTTGAGTCATCCCTGTCCCTCGCCCCCTCAGATCCAGCGAGGGGCCAGGGATTCCCCAGAAGGCCGATCCCTTGGAGTCGCTGTGTTTATTGTTCATCAGGGAAGGCTTTGACTCCACAACATCAGAAATAAAGAGTTCATGTTGGTGTGTGTGCGCATCAGGAAATGTAGTTAGTTAGATTAGCACCTGCTCGTCTGCAGAGTAGTAAAGAATTTAACAGTAGCTGCCACATAGACAAAACTTAAGGGGCTGGGAAATATTCGGAAGCTTTCTTGACTCTTTCTTTTCTTGCTAAATCCTACGGGTAGCAAGAGAGGGAAGAGACAGATAAGGGCCGGCTCACAGGAGAGATGACTTCTACTTGCAGAGAGAACAACCATGAGATGGAAGCTCTTTGTGAGTATCTGTTTTGTATTTTGTGTCTGTGGGGGAGCTTGAATATTTTAGACTATCACTCCGTAGAGGCAAGAGGGACAACTGGTTTCCATTAAGGCCAATCAAGTCAGGGCAGGATGTATCTTCTTCAGATGGGAATGTGGAACATGGATGCACAGAAACATTCCAATGTGCTGGTTAAACGTTTCTTCCCTTCCCTTTTTTTAGCGCAAACTTCATTGATGTAACAAATGTGCTTACTGGAAACTCTTCTACACTTCCTCTTAAAATCCTTGTTTTATTTTCTTGAGTTGAAGAAACAAGTTTTCACTTGCTGTGGTTTGATTTAAAAAAGAAAATGCTTTTATGGTGAGCAGTAAGGGCTACTTGTTCTCTCCTTCTCTCTAAGCCCTTGATGCTAGCTCTCAGTATTAAGCAGCCCAGCTGGGAAAGCTTTGTTTGCTTAAAACAGACCAAAAGACACCATAGGCAAACACTTCCCCATAAACAAATGCTCAAACCACAAAAAAAGTTTTTACACGGTTATTACAGTAAGAAGCTGCTGAAAAAGGCAACATGTGCCTGATTTATTGTAACCTTGAGGTAAAATTTCCACGCTGGAGTCTGAGGACTAAACCTGGAGGAGTAAGTATTTTATTGTCAATAGAAGATATATACACAGATAGATCCATCTCTACTGTTAATGTATGTTCAGTGATTTCAGTCAAGGGGGGAAGTTGAGTCTTTGAGGCCACTTTAGGGTGTTGAGATAAACCATCCTCACTCATCACACACATGCTGTCTCCATTTGCACCACAGGGGAGCAGAGCAACCACAGCAAAAGAAAAAAAACACATACACAACAGGAAGTCTCCAACAGACCCAGCTATCTTCCCTGTAGGTATCTAGGCCAAGCCAGATGGTCTTCTTCTTTCCTCTTCTCCCGCTTGCTTCTTACTCTTCCAACCACCCTCACCCCCTTTTCCTCCTCCTACTTCATCTCTTCCCCCTCCCTCCTCTTTCCCTTACTCTCTTGCTTCTTCTTCCCTTCTGCCTTTCCTTCAGCTTTCCCCCTCAGCTGAATCATGGAGGTGGCTCTTTTAATCAGCTCCATATGTGCTCTGCCCTGATTTGGTGGCCTTCAGCAATCACTCCTGACCTCCAGGCCTTTCGCAGAGCTCTCCAGTGAGGGTCACCACATACCAGGCATCACCGCATATTAGTCTTCAGTTACCTCTCCAGCCCACATGATTTGATGCTACCAAATGTTTGAGTGGGTCCAGCCAAAATGGCCACCGTGTTTCAAAAGGAAAAATGAGGAAACAAGCAAAAATCCCTTAATTTGAGTTTAGCAGAAAGCACATGACTTCATTGCAAGAAAATCTGACGCCTGGTTGAGTTTTGTTATTGAAATCTGCAAGGGCATTTTGATGGGAAATCTAACTCATGCAACGGTTTTATTATGCTGTTTTCTGAAATGTGTTAGTGAAGAAGTGCCTGTTCTGTTATGACGATGTAAACAGGCAATGCAAAGTACATGCACACATATTGCTTTACACAGCCAATCACCAAGCTTAGGTCCTAATTTAATTTATTTGCCATAAATCTTTTGCTCAGAGCTGCTTTTTCGGCTCTCAGGACGACTAATAAAGTAACACTCCTAACATACAGGAGTCCTCTCCAAGAGGAAATGGCAACTTCAGATAATCATGGAGGCTTTCACTGACAGCATTGTTTATTGTTTAGTGAGATCTATATGGAAAATGTTTTTTTGTTTTTTTTAAAGAGATATGTGACGGGAACGTGCCAGAGTTTTTGCCAAGAACCTCAAAAAGGCTGTTCTTCAGGCTTGCTGGACAGTAAAAACATTTATTTTCTGTCCTGTTTCCACACTGGAGGCCAGTGACAGATTTAGGATCCTGATCTCATAAAAAAGATTCTGCTGAGAGAAAGTCATACACTTAATTGATTTTCTGCAGTGAATCTACCAAATACCCTAGCTTATAAAATATTGACAAGCTTGAGCAGTGATAGTTGAAACTGAACCAACACCCCATTAAACTGTTTAAATTCTGAAGCCAAGACTTTGTGGACACCTATTTGCTGTTCATACACAGTCCACAAGATAAATTATTGTCTTGCAAAGCATGTTATATTACTGAACAATTGTGTAAAACCCACTTAAATCTAAAATTATTCAGTGTTAAATCAAGTCAACTGCATAGCACACAAAACCTATAAGACTTGTAAATGGAAGCTGATAATAATAAGTGTAATAATGTGCAGCACAGATTACCTGATAAAAATACACAACGCAAACACAGCCAAATCTGAGATTCAGCTCCACCTTTGAGGTGAAGGAAGCATTTCCTGCTGTATATTATAAAAACCCTCTCTCAGGCTTCGGCTGTATGCTGATGGAAAAAAGAAGAGCCACGTCAACAAAGGAACAAATTTATCACTCACTCCTTCCAGTCAGTCAAGAGCAAACCCATTTTATAACCATTTATAACTATTCTTTAATTAAAAAACTTCTATTCTTATTCTAAAAAAATTATTTTCACATGTAGACTACGTCCATGTTTTGCAGTCAGCGGGTTGGCTGTGATAAATGTGACTCTGTGTTGTGGGTGAACACAGGAAGTACACAAGAGCAATGCATATTTCCAGAGAACATTTGGGTTTTGGAAACTTTCATCGGTTTTGCGGCCAATACTGACTCCAGTGCCAATTGACACACTCAAGTTGTTCATACATGAATATGAAATGTTGGGAAATATGATCATATTGTATATTTTCTATATACTATAGAATATTATATAATATGTGTATATATATAGAATATTATATAGTGTGTATATATATATAGTATGTATATGTATGTGTGTATATATATATATATATATATATATATATATATAAAGAGAAGATTGACTCATGTCTGTTCCTTAAAAATGAACAACAGCCTGAGACAGTAAGCTTAGCTTAGCATAAAGAAAAAAAAACTAGCCGAGTTTTAGATGTGCTGGTAGGAGGGTTTATTTAAACTATGCTAGCAGTCTGTATGCTAAGCTAAGTGAATCATCTACAGTTTTTAATTTCATATTTAGGGCTCAGATATGAGGATGGTTTCCATCTTCTGATGTAACGCTCTGAACTTCTCTTTACTTTTCTAAACTTAGAAATGTTCCCTTTTAGTCATGGCTTTAGTGTGTGTGTGTCAGAGAGAAGGAGGAAGGATTTAAGGAGGGAGATCACCAAATGTTTTCAGCGCACACACACACAATCTAATACCCTCCTAAATGGGAGGGAGAGAGCAGATGGCCTCTTGTCTTGTGCAAACACATGGGCACACATGCTGAGAAAATAAATGTTTCTGTATTTTGCCACACTCTCCCACTATCTTTTATTTTGATTAAACTGACCTACACATACACATACAGCTTTTCCTCTAGTGGGTTTACTTAATCGCACATGGTTTGAGACAGCCTGTCCACAATGTTCTCCATTCACTTTCTCTGAATGAGGGGTGTGGCAGGCGAATGCCTTCTCCAGCCACTTGGGATGGCAGTCACATGACTGAGCTGTGGGCGTGGCTAGGGGAGCAGCAGCAGTCCAGCCTCACCAGCTGGAGCTGTGATTGAGAGAGGAAGAGAGTAAAGAGTAGGAGAGGAAAGGGCTGGGTGAGTTGTTGATTTTTATGTTTGCCGTGTGCTTCTCTGTCTTACAAGGATTACATGGAGCTGTAAATGATGCTGGAGAAAGGAGCTAAAAAGGGGTGAAAAAGGGAGAGAGAAACAGAAAGGGGACAAGATGGATTGGTGCTCTGAGGCTGTTGGAGTTAGTTTGCTAGGTGTCTCTTGTGTGCTGTGTACAAAATGTTTTGAGGCTGAGATGTGGAGAGGGTGTTTTTGGGAGGAGATCTGTAGAAAAAAAACAGGCAATTTATCGTGCAGTACTTGTACTTTGTAATTAATTTTTTTCCTGTATACTTTCCCATTGTTCAGCCATCGGAGAGAGTTTGGGGGTGAGAATTACCCACCCCCCTTCTCTTCCCTCTCTTCTCCTCCCTTCTCCTTTTCTCTCCCATTGTGTCTTCAGCACTGGAGCATGCATGGATAATCAATTGGCCATAATGGGGCAGAGTGTTGACCAATCAGGATCAACCCTATTACTCTGGTCTCCAGAGCTCTCTCTAGACATGTTTTCTCCTTTAGCCTAAGCTCTCGTCACTGACTTTGATCTAGTGCAGTGGATTTGCCAGGCACTGATAGAGCCAAGCTGTTTTGACGTGATTTAACTTTGACAATCCCTTGTGTCCGCTCTCCAGAGAGTTTGTTGCCAAGTTCAAGGAGAGTTGAAGAGTCGAACATGTTGTATTTTCAGTTTTGCTTGAGTTTTGCTCTTCCACAGGGAATAGTAAGATTCCTCTTCTATCTCTTGTCAGTTGCTTCTGGTGGGAAGAAAAAGAGGTTGTGGTTAACTATAATTTTGTGCCCTGGAGGTCAACAAAACTTTTGAAATATCAGCTGTTCAGTGTTTTCAGTGCATCACATGGTCTACTTTTACACAGTTTGCAGTACAGTGCCTGAATAGTTGCTTTGTTGATGCTACACCCAGAAATCCCAGTCAAGTCTGAAGTAACATAAAAACTAGAGCTTCTGCTCTAGTCTAGTCATGTAGCAGCATTATCAGACATGTTCTAAAAAGTAATGCTTTTTACCTTGCACTTTGATACTACTGCACAAATAAATTGTGCTTGGGTGCTACCCTCAAGTCACTGAAACATTGTCACAATACCAGTAGAGCGGTATTGAATTAAGAAAATCATTTTTTGTTATTTTCCCACAGTAGTCAGCCTGCAGTGTCTGTATATCGGAGCTTAGCACATAATACATTTGATACAGCAATTTCCCAATGCTGCCTCATATCTGATTTGCATAAAGCATTATTACAATGTGCTTTACAATAGACGCCAGTTAAAGCCAATCAGCCATTGTTTTGTGTTGCTAATCACATTAGCTCGTTGATAAGTAATTCAATCAACCACAGAGAAACATTTCATTAGGATTGTTTGAGATCCAGTCAGAAATACTATTTCTAAGAAACCTTAAATGCTGCAGGTGCAAAGATTTCAAACCTGATTCAAAGGGAAATCCACTCCTGTGTAGAATACAACCTCTTGTTCCCATCATGTTGGGCAATTCAGTGCACTTTTGGCCCATGTTTTTGACCAAAGAATTTTCCCTGAAGGAGACACATGAACATGTTTTACGGTAAACAACCGGAGTGTTTGTCAAAAAGTGTTCTTTCCCACATTACAGGATGTCTTCGTAGTCCTCTAGCTAATTGTATCCATGTGCATAAAAGTCTTGTCTCCTTTTGCTGTTTTCTTCCTGTCAGCAAGTGAATAGTGTAGTTCTTATGTAATGTTGTTCTTTTTGATTTCCCTCATCAGCACACTGATGTAGAAAAACTGGCAGTCTTTTGTGAAATACAATAGTTAGTCAAAATGGAACCACATTTCTACAAACTGTCTTGTGCTGTGTATCGCTCTAGCTGCCTGCAGTGGATGGAGGATGTTTTCTGTTGTATAGTATGTCACAGGAGGGAGGAAGTCAGACATGTCATGTCCTGTCAGAAGTGACGGGCTGTGGGCCTGCCAGCCCTGGAGGAGTCGAGGTCTGTGGTGCTCTCGTCTACAGCGTTGTGACAGTATTATGCCTCAAGGCATTATGGGTCATCCATCACAGTGTTTTAGATTATTTTAAGATGAATTTATGGAATTTAGTCCCTGGATTCCACAAACACCACATGGTTATTTAAATTAGAAAACTTGCACTTGAGAACTTATTAAAAACATCTTGTGCTGTTTGGCAAACTCTTGATACAACAGTTTGGTCCACTCATTCTTGTATCTCTTGTTGTCTCTGTTTCTGTTTGCACTTGGATTTATACACATGTTTGTAAAGTGAACTGATGAAGAGACCTAGTTAACAGTATGTTTAATGGATTCTAACTTAGTGGTGCGACACAAAGGAAAAAGAAATGCGCCTTCCCATCTTCAAGTTCAGAAGTCAGCTCTCATTAACAGCTATGCAGCATCTGCCGCTGAAATATTTGAAACAGCCAGCCCCTCTCTACTTGCACCATGCTTGGTGGTTGTGATTTACAGCAGCATGGGCTATGCTTGTCCTTTACCCTGTACCAGTTCCTCTACTGCAGCTGTGGATGAGTGTGCGGCTGGACCCTCCTTGTTCCCCTTCCATCTTTCTCAGAAATGTTTGGGCTTTGAGTAATGGCTGTGGTTAGTTAGCCTACAGTATGGAGAGCTGCCCAGAACAGCAGGCTCTTACAGTTGTGCTCAGTGCCACAATGTCTGGCCTGCTGTGTTGGGCTTTGCTTTCTCATTTTCTCAGTCTCTGCTTACAGTACTCTGCTTATCGATCCAAACCACGCCCACTCTTGTTGTGTTTTGCAGCCCATCACTGTTATTGTAGTATTTACCTCACATCTCTACTCTCCCTGGTCGTGCACTTTACCTCAATGACCCTCCATCTACAGCTCTTTCTGTCCATCTCTTCTCACCCTTTCAATCTTTGAGGTGTTTTGGGACAGGTCATTAGCAAAAATACCAGAAGTTTCCACGTGGAGAGCTGTATTTATGACTCAACTCCATCTGCTTTGCTCCACGTTAGGCCAGGGGTTGCATTCTTAGTGGGCCAATGCAAGTGACAAGGTGGAAAGACGTAGTGGCCCAGTAGCTTTCTTCAGACCTTTTCAGAAGTGCCAATTCCTGTTTGTGTCAGCTGTAGCAGTCATCAACTTCACCATACCTCGTCGTCTCGTCTTACTTGGCAGGGAGTTGTTATTACGGAGAAACACGGCAGGAGTTTTAATCGCCATGTTCCTTTGGTTCAAAGTACGGATGAGGGATTGAGTGAGAAGGATTTCCTCTTGGATGTGGATGACAGCTCAGTGAGAACCACCTCCTATCCTCCCAGCTCCCTCACTCTGTCACTAACTGCTGTAAACATGTTATCCCCCTCAAACAGAACGCAGTGTAGCATTAAGCTACAGGCCTGTGCTCCTTTTAGAAACATACATACACTTGACATTGAAGTCACCACACCAGGCAAAAGCTGGAAAATGCTTTCATGGAGATTTAAGACAGACTTTTCTTCTTTTTTGTAGCGTGCTTCAAAATTGTGCTTGGCCCTATATCAGACCATTACAGGGTGTAGACAACATAATATTAACACCTATTGGAAAGTGACTTTAAGGGAGTTTCAGCTAGCACAGTGAATCATGATTGTAAGCGCTGACACAATATGGTATCACATTCTTCTTGTCTGTTTAAACTTGTGGCTACTGATCCTGTGTTTGGCTCATGCTGTCATTGTATTGACTATACTCCCTGACATGAATACTTTCACAGTTCTTTGACCAATGCATCTGTCATGGGCACGGATGATTCAAAGTCTAGTGTTTCTTTGAAGACATGCATATCAGAACGCAATTGCCAGGTCTCAACATACTGTAGCTGATAAGTGCTGCTATTTGATGTCCAATGCCAACTTGTAGCGGAGTTTGTAGTTATGATTACTTCAAAGATGTTGTCTTGGACATTGGACAAGTGTAGTTTGTGTTTAGCTTCAGAATTCAAGCTTTTATTTTGCAAATGTTGAAGTATTGTTGTAGAAGCATTTATAGCAAAATGTAAACTTATAAAGGAAATATAAACTGAGAAGGAAAACTGATCAACTCATCATTTTTATTGCTGATGTCATATTCTTGGGTAGAGCTCTTCCTGTGAAATACTGCTCTGCACTGTAGGTGTCAGCCATCTATATGCTCTGCATAACAGATTGTGTGTCTTATTGTCACAATTGGGGGTAAGCCACTGTAGTCTTATACTACTAAGGGAAATTGCCATTAGAATAGCACTGGGAATGGTTGTGATGTGTTTTATTGTGCTCGTGTCCCAAGATGACTTGGTTTATTTCTCATTTGAAAGTGTGAAAAAATCCAATTCTTTACCTGACCATATTCATAAAACTACTCCAGAAATGATATTCAATTGTGCATATGTTAATCCTGTATTCATGTGACACACTTATGACTGTCAGTCAACTCCTTGCTGCCTTCAATCTGGACCCTCCATCCATCTCATCGAGACGGCAGCAGGCATAGAACTTAACGATCTCTTCATCTTTTAGAGGTAGCCACCAAAGGGCCGGTGGAAATGTCATCTCCGGTTTAAAAAAGAGAGGACAAATGGAGGACAAACAGAGAAACACACTGACATAGATACACACATACACACTCAGGAAAGGGAATATTCAGAGGTTTCACCTTATGGGAACCACGTTTTAAAGAAAATAGAATAGCAAATAGCACACAGGGTTCAAGAGCTGTCAGTAACTGTGTGTGAGTGGAAGAACAGACATTATACCTTCTTTTCCCAAAGCACAACCCCCTAAGGAATTATTGTACAGCTTTTGAACATATGCTTACACAGACTGAAGGCAGGGAGGAGAAGAAAACCAAGTCCCTTGTCCGGCTGCAGACATCACTAGAAACAATGCATTTGTTCAAGACATTATTTAAGAGAAATTCAAAGTAAAAAATAATAACAAATTATGATGTATACTGAATGCACCAAAGTTAAATTCCTGCCTCATTTTCTTGCAACTGTATCCTGCAGTGACAGCAGCAAGGTTTTCCACACACACTGAGCAAAACATCAGCTTGAGGATAGCATATACATTAAAACTGTAGGCAAAATTTGTGAGGTGTTTGAATCCAAAACTGACAATAAATTATGGGCAGCTTTAAAGTCATCACACACAGACAGTTCAATATGTAGAGCATCAGTCATCAACCACACAATTTAAACCATTTGGCTGATCTGCACTGATTACATGTTGCGCTTGCCATGAATCATTTTGCTTATTTCTTTTTGTCTCTTGTCTCATCCACCCTGTCTTTTTCCCTTTCTGTAGGATATTTACCATACTGATATTGTCAGGGCTGGAGTTAAGCAATAACATACAAAACCTACTAATTTAAAGCAGGGCTGAAAAGTGGTGAAGTGGTGCTTGTGGATGGAAGAAAGGGAATTTCTTTGGTTTCTAGGAGGCTTCTCAAAACACAATGAAGGCTTTGTGTCTGGCATTGACACATTCAAGTTCCACTCAGTGAACTTTTAAATGTAGGGTTGGATGTGATTTGCCTGATGGCATTTTAATGAAGGGATTGAGAGGCGAGTGTTGAGTTATGTGTGAGTCTAGAGTGGGAAGGGGATTCTCTGTTACAGCAAAATAGAAAATTGTATCTGAACTAAAGGGGAGCACTTTGGGTTAGCTTTCCAGTAGGGTTAGATTACAGGTCAGATTAAGGAAGGAACAAAGTGTGTTTGATGCTTCAGGATAGTGGTTACTGATTCATGTCAGCTAAATGTTTGCAAGTTACATACTTTTTGAAATATCAACATTATGCATTACTGTCCTGTGAAGGTTGAGGCCAGGCAAGAATGCTGCCTGAAAGCAGTAGTGTGTTTTCTGGTCTCCACTGAGCTATGCTGGCGTTCAGGATTGACAAAAATAAATTCTGCTGTATTGTGCTGCAGTATAATGTCTTCCAAGAAATCTGTTGCGTACTCTTTAACTTCAAGACTGCACAGTTTATCATATTTGTCCTATCTAAAATAATACAATGATGGAAAGTCTTTTGGAAGCCTATCATACCACAGTAATGA
The DNA here is from genome assembly GCF_014851395.1 of Micropterus salmoides. Taxonomy (NCBI): domain Eukaryota; kingdom Metazoa; phylum Chordata; class Actinopteri; order Centrarchiformes; family Centrarchidae; genus Micropterus; species Micropterus salmoides. The sequence goes on along the minus strand of NW_024040263.1, from coordinate 17,090,811 downwards.
CACTGACACACAGTAATTACTTATTTTACTTTAATATACACTGGTACTGTACAATATCCCCAGTATGGGTCATGATCCAAAATACTGGATCGTAAAATGCCCACAATGCAGCTTGGTACTCCATGCCCCAAGTTTGAAACGCAGGCTTTCTGTTAAAATGACTGTAAAATTGGTGGAGTACCTCTTTAAGCTACAAACGTTTTTAGTGCGGATGTAAATGCTGTGGTTTTGTCTGCTGGGGAGCCCTCAGTGACAAACAGGAAACTAAACGGCTACCATAATGCAGATAAAACACACAACAGAAACTCATTTTTGATAGTGTACTGTGTGAAATACAAGCACTTTGACATGCAGACACTTTTTTATTAATAAGGCAATATGAATGGCCTTGTCTTTCAGAGAAAAGTAAGGATACATATAATAATGCCAGTAATACAACTTGAAACAGCCTCAATTACTAACTACAAATGCCCTCATTTGAAGATAAAGGACTAGAGTCATCTCTTTGGTGGGATCTATCCATTCATGCAAAGAAAAAGCCTGAACTCATCTCCATTCATTAAACAAAGCTTTCAGATGAGCTAAAAGTTCCTCTTTTGCATGTCATGGGGCAAAAAAATATCCTCTGCCTAGTGTATTTATTGGAATAAATCTTCACACAACATCTGTGTGCACTTTTCACAAATACTGTTCATTTTGAGACTTTGTAGCGATGAAGGGAAATTGGAACTATTTTGATGTGTATACTCATGGAGGGGTCAGTTTAGGTTCATTGATGCACCTGTTGGGTCGTCTGCACAGGTCAGATTCCTATATTTTTCATCTGAATGAACTGTGCACCCTACTGGCTCACTGTGGCTTTTTTTGGCTTCAGTTAAATAAAACACTGCTCCTCAAAGGGAATCTATTCCACTGAACTCTCCCATGTCTGATACATTGTTCTATTTCGATGCATCCGTTGGGTTGGTCTCATTTGAGAGCAGTTTGGATTCAACGGCTGAGGTCACTGAGTCGTGATCTGAGTCATACTGTATGTCTCTGTTCATTTGTAACAGAGAGGTTACTCATCCAGAAATGTAGTTCGCTATGGCAAAGGTTATCAACCCTTTCTTTGTAGAGCATCATAACGCTCAAAAGCAGATCTGACTCATGATGACACACTTCAGAGGCCGTTATAGATGCAAATGGCAGAATAGTCCATCCGGTACACAAATAATGATGTAAAAAGGCAGTGAAAGACAATTGCTAATGGCCAGTTCATCGCTAGCCCTGAGAATGAAAGGGGTATCATCAGGAAGCAGTGCTGATGGAAATTAAAATGCTCAGTTGGACTACATGAGGAAGTGAATATCAAAGCAGCAGTGTGGTTGTTAGGCTGGGTAATATTTTCAAGTCTCCTGGCACTGCCGTTTTGTTCTTCCTTTTCTCATTGCACAAGTTCTTGTTGCTAAGCTTGTTTGTTTGCCTCTACTAGAGTTTGACTGTTGTCTGCTTTTAGAGAGCAGCCATGTAAGCCAGCAGATGGCCCAGCATAGCTGGCATGGCCATGGTGCACAGGAGGCAGTTTGGCCGCAGACCTGAAGTAGCCTGTGTCATTAGAGCTAATCGGCATTCTGTCACTCAAAAGGCTACTAATGCAATCGGCTCAGTGTAATGGAGTTCAGTGCATGGCTAGCCAAACGATGCTTTGTGACACTATGCGAACATTTGCAAACCTGTCTCCAAGGCTAAAGATAAATTGATCCAAATATCTCAAGCTTATTTTATCACTTCCAAAACACTGCATTTCTGTGTCGGTGTTTCTTGAGGGCAGCACTGCAGCACTAAATCAGCTCACTGTGATGAGGTATTAACAGAGGGTTCGTATTACAGCACAGACTGAACTGTACTCCTGAATGTCAGCATTGTTTTTTTTTTACTGATAAAATGAATGTCCTAGCATAAAATGAAATTGTCTCTTTGGTTGTGTATACGCATCATTTACTGACGATGGTGATGATGGGCACAGGGGGATGCATTTTTCTTATATACCCAGGATTAGTAGTGGATTTAATTGAGTTTTAGCCAAGCCACATGTAGTATCACAGCACAGTTCATCAGTTAATCATTAGACTGTCTGAGAATTGAAAGTTGGAGACTGAAAGTGTGGTACCCTTCCTCATGGTCCAGAATTGTGGCTCTTTTGTCTTTCTTGGAGAAGAACAAGGTATTCATCTTTGATTTCACTTTGTTTAATAAAGAGGTAGTTACACTGATGTTCCATCAACTTTCAACCTCCCTCGGTGCGTAAATGTGTGTGTGTGTTCTGTGAGACATCCCAGTTGTGCCCTTAAATTAAAATCACCCACAGCACTTCAAGGGCTGCATAAGTGGTTGTTAGCAACACTTTTCCCACGACAAAGTCACAAAGAGCCAAAAGAAGGGATTATTTTCTTCTGGAGAGTCTGTACTTCAAAAATTAATACTCTTAGCAAGATCACTTTCACAGCCTCCCACTGTCTCCTGTACCTCCATCTCACACTTTCCATCTTATCTAAGTGCCCAGGAAGGCAAAACTCTGAGCAGGAAAGTTAGATATCAGAAAATGTTCCACTGTTATTTTGTGCTTCATTTATATTCACATCACCAACAGGCATAATGTTGCAAAAATGTTGTGTTCTTCAGCAAAAAAGCTTACAGGTGATTGGTTTGCAGTGTCTGTGGCTGCAAACCTCACACGTACGATACGACAAGTTTCTTGTGTCACAGCACAGGAAATGTTGTCTTAAGAAGTGTAAGTCTCTGCCCATACCAGCACATTTGGCAAAGTTGAGCTGTGTTTCAGTTTGCTTGTTGCAGCAGTGCCTTGGCACACAGCCATCGTCTTCCTGCAGTTGATCTTCCTTAAAGTGAGGTAAGCCATAATTTGTAGTTAGTAGTTATTTTTTCTCCCAGAAAAGCCCATTTTGTCTTCCTAATTCTTTTGTGATTATGAAATTCACTTCTAATCTACAGCTGTAATGCTTCACTTTGGTTTGCTTCCACATCAGCTTACACATAATTCTTTACTGAAAAGTCAGAATTGCTCTTGTGGGCTGTGCTGCAAACATGACTTGGTTGATAGTCGAACTTTATGCATCATTAAGGTGCAGCTGTGTGTCTGTTCGCACAAGATTTATTGGTTAGTTTTACAGTTGAATGTATGCACTGGAGGAAGGACCACTGGGAAAACAATAATTCTTTATCGAATGGTTAGGGGAAAGTTTATCTTGTTGTTTTAGGTGTACGTGCACATCTGCACATGTGTGTGCCTGTGTCGTCCTGTTGGGTTTTTGGCAGATAGCGTAATGACAGATCATCACCTTTCAGTGCTGTCTTGTATACAGCGAGTGCTCATAAATGTGAATTTAAAGTCTGGTATATCCTGTTTCGCACAGGAAATGGACCGCTGAGATCTGTATCTTCACACTGACTTTAGTCTGTTATGCAGTTTATATGATTTCATTTGCATATATGTACCGGTTCATGCAGTTGCTTTCACTGCCAACATTTTTATTAGCAAGTTGCACACTATACATTTAACTGCATTCAAAAACAATTGTGCTTCGTGCTTGTACGTTGAAATTAAAATCAGAACAAAATCTAAGACCTAAATTAACAATAACATCTTTTTTATTTCTTTGTCTTTTCTCTATAATCTGCATCCTTCAGGGTCAGAGGTCAATCTGAGCCACAGCAACATGTCTGAGACCACCAAGCCTCACCCTCCCAACCCACAAGCTAAAGGAGAGAAGACCCATGGCAGTGACTTCAGCTACGTGGGCATCGATGCCATCCTGGAGCAGATGAGGAGGAAGGCCATGAAGCAGGGCTTCGAGCTCAACATCATGGTTGTGGGTGAGTCTGACATAGACGTCACCCATTTAATTCAACATTAATTGAAAACTGTCAAAAAGTTTCATCGTTTAGAAGAACAAAAACACCTAGAACAACAGGGCAGGATCTTTGTTTTCACATCCTTGGCTTTCTCCAAATTGAAAAAGAAAAAAAAATCAATTCATAGTCTCTTTAGAAAGTGTTCGCCCCCCTTGACTTTCCCCCGCATTTGTTTTGTTATTTTATAACTCAAAGCTTGTTTCCCACAAATTCCATCCATATGCAGCTAATTTGCAATAGTGATATACCTTCATTGTCAACATTTAGTGCCAGTGCCAGATGTAGTGTGATGAAAGCACAACGAGACTTCAAAGTGAACGGGGCACAGACTTGACAACAATCTTCACCTTCCCTTAGCCAAGTAGTTTTACATGCCTGAAAGCAACTATGACTTAATTATGCTTTAGTTACCATGGGTATGTGTTGTCTGAAACTGTACAAGGTTGAAAGCATGTGTTGCTAATGCTAAATAAGTGCATGTAAAAAGATGTTTTTATGAGAAAAGGTTGGTCATGGTTGGCATAATGTAAGATCAGCCTGACCTTGCGCTTGACCTTGAGCTTGATTATGGCATCATGTTAGATTTGGATAAAACTCCTGAAATGTAAACTGACACAGATGTATCTGAGATGACTTGAGGTTGTAATTGCTTGCAAATGTTTACAAGAGTTATTGACTCAGTACTGAATTCAGCAAAAAAAATCAGATGGTGATCATTTAAAACATTTTATGTTTAGGCAGCAACAACACAAATTGCAGAACAAAGCAAGTTGGATTCTTTATGATGGTACTGTGGTATCCCTCCAGCAAAAATAAGTAACATACAGTATATATGTCAGCATGTTGATTCTTACTGTCAAGTAAAACAGGATGCCATGCACAGTATGCTTCACAGATTCTCTGATTTATCATGACACTTCTCCGCAGCCAACCTTTTATGCTGTCATAAAAAGAAAGAATGAAAGAAAACCTGCTTGTATTTGTATGTGTGGTTCTAATTCAGCGGTTCCCAGAGTCAATCAGCATGGTGCCTTCCTCAACGAGCTTTCTTTGTGTGCCCATGATGTAACAGACAGCACACACACACTTGCTTGAGTGGATAAAAGGAGGCTGTCAGGCTGAGAAAGTGGCATAATGATGGCGATTACTCTGACAAGCTGAGGCTCACACTTCCTCAGAGAGCAGCTACACACTGCCAACCAATTAGGTCCCACCATTATGTCTGTGCACTCGTACATGCACAATTATCCTTAAATGCATCTGTGTACATGCATGTAAAGGCACATATAAACAAACCTGTGCACATGTTGCCAACAGAGAAAGGAATGTCAAGATGTGTTTTTATCACACGCTGAATACCTTTAAAAGCTGATTCTTAAGCCGCGGTGTGTATGTTTGGTTCATATGGGCATGGTGGTACTTGTAGAGTGCAGTCAGTCTGATTTCAGGCAAGGCAATGTTTTGTGCACACAAAGCATGACAAACATGCATTTGTTGCATTATATTTATTTATACGTGTGTGTGTGTGTGTGTGTGTGTGTATGTGTGTGTATATATATGTGTATATATATATATATATATATATATATACACACACACACAGTGGCAATATGACTCTGTGAATGTTTTTGGGAATAAAAAAAGTGAAGTGACTCAGTGAAACAACACTACCTAACTGCACATTTCTACATAACGCTGACATGTATCCACTTGCAGTACTCTGACACCTTGAGGATATATTAAACTTTGAAGACTCCAACACTCTGCTCTGCACACTGGAGTAGAACACAATAAAGGTTTACAATAGACAAGAACAATTATGAGTTTAAACCTGCATAAAGCGAATTTTTATTGCTAGAGGAAGCTTTGATATACTGAACTGCAGCAACGTATCAAGTTGTTCTGGATAATGTGTGGGCAGATAGTTGGCTAACACCTCACTGAAGTCCAATTCTTCACTGTAAGGCCAGTATTGACCTGCGTTTTGTGCTTAGTATGCAGTCAGATACTTACTTTTTGCTGTAGGTTTAATGAGTTTTCTTTACCTGACCTTTGTTAGATTCCTAGTATCTACCGCATCTTTTGGGATTCTAATAAAGTTTCCCTTGGCTAACCAAGTTGTCACTTAGCTGGCTAGTGAAGTCATGAAAGGTTAGAGCAGCTGTGGTCTTGGCCCTGTCCACTGTGGTCTCCTCTATGAGAAGCATTTGCCTAATCCCTGCCCTCAGCTAGCTGACCTTTTGATTTTCACCACACAGAGAGAACAGCAAGGGTGTCTGTGTGTGTGTGTGTGTGTGTGTGTGAAGAAAGAAAGAGAGAGACAGACAGTGAATGCAAGCGAATGAATAGGCTGAATAGTGTGTGTGTTTGAGAAAGTGTGTGACAGTGGAAAAGGCCACCCTGGGTGTCACAGAGGGCCTGGCAGCTTGGCAAACACCCCACACGCCACAGTGGATGCCCATGGGGGCTGTAAACTGAGGGCAGGAGAGAAATATGGGGAGAAATTTAATAGGCTCAGGAGTTGGGGGGGGGGGGGGGGGGTGTATAGGTATGTGTGTATCTTTTTTATGCAAGAATTATTCTGAGTACTGTGTCTGAAAGTTTCTTAAAAGAAAATCAATATTTTTATTACCAATATGCTTTTTAGGCCATTTTAGGGGACCCTATACATCCGTTGTTCAAGTGTTAAATAAGCACAAAATACCAAACAACATAAACAAACAAGAGATGAGATAAACGTATAAAGTATTACATTACATTACATTATAGCAGTACACTGTAAAATCAGAGTCGGTTATTTCAGGAATTTTGTATGTCACCCCGGCTAATCTCTCCCTCAGTGGAAAATGTTAAAACTTTAAATGTATTTAAAAAGTACAGTTTGCTATAGGTTTTGTATTTCAGTGGGGTTATACACAAGGTTATAATGGATGTGTCATGGAGGTACTAATACCTAACATGTGCACAGTGTTGGTAATTACGTATTTGACAAGGGAAAATTTATTTTTTTAAATTTGATTTTATGATTATATTTTCCTTTTCAGTAAGGGAAAATACAAACCGTCATATTACATGAATTTAAAATGGCTTTTGAATATTTGTTCATGATAGCAGACATGTATGTGTGTGTGTATGTGTGTGGTCTATACAACATATCTGTCCTCTTGGCCTCTACAGCTTGTCTGTCTGACCCTGCAGCTGTCCTGCTGTTGTCATGGTCTATTAACACACATGCCTATACACCAACACACTATACAACCCATACATTAGCGCTGATGTCATGGGCATATTCAGTCTTCTTCAGTTTTTGGGGGGAGGAAAAAAAGGCTTAAAAGAAACTTAGTTCTTAGAAGAAGATTTAGTTGAATGAGGCTCTTGTCTTAAGTGAGTTTGCCCTTGTGGCTGTCCAGGAGTAAAACCATAAGTGAATCTGTTCCTAGTTTCTCTAACTGTTGTGTGTGTCTGTGTGTCTTTTCCTGATCAGGGCAAAGCGGCCTGGGAAAGTCTACTCTGATGAACACCCTGTTCAAATCCAAGGTGAGCCGTAAATCGGTGCAGCCCAACCCGGAGGAGAGGATCCCCAAGACCATTGAGATCAAGTCCATCAGTCACGGTTGGCCATTGTTCATGCTTAGTAGCCTATAGATGAAATATTTATAGCATCATTATTAACATGCGTTACCTGCTGCTCTGTCATACTACTGATGTGTTGCTTTCTCTCTCTCTATGTGTGTGTGTCCAAAAGAAATACTAATTAAAAAGCTTTTCTTTGTGCAGATATTGAGGAGAAGGGAGTGAGGATGAAGCTGACAGTAATTGACACGCCAGGCTTTGGGGATCAGATCAACAACGAAGACTGGTGAGCAGAAGTTACTTTATCTGAAGGCCTCTGTAGCTCGTCATTGCACGTGTATGGTTACTTATTCACTTTGGATTGGTTATAAAAGCCAAAGTTTTGTGTTTTATCAAAAAAACATTGTAATCTTTTTCATTTTATCATCTTACATCGTCACAAGAAATGATTGAAGCGAGCCTTTTAACTTTGAAAATTTCATGCCACTGAAACTTTTTTTAGGCTTAGCAGCTCTTTAAGAACATGTGACCAATTTACCAGATTTAAATTTTAAATCTTAATGTTATTAATTAATTTACAAAAGTACTTACCAACAAATGAAATATCTCATATTTCCTTTTTGGCTTTACAAACATGTTTAATGTAACCGAGACAGAAGCTGCATTAAACAACATGACTGATGAAATGTTAAAATGCTTGTTTTGCAGAACACGACTTGGCAACTCACATTCTTTGAGAGTATATAGTATAAAGTTTAAGAACATAACATTGAACCAGAGTACCGTATCATTATAATTCTCCGGTTACTGCCATAGCTTGAATAACTGCAGGCAAGACGTTTTAATTGTAGACTAATGCAAAGTTCTTGTAGCTTCTCATTCCTGAACTCTGTTATCTTTGTCAGCTGGCAGCCCATTATGAAGTTTATCAATGAACAGTATGAAGCCTACCTGCAGGAGGAAATCAACATCGACAGAAAGAAGAGAATCCCAGACTCCAGGGTGCACTGCTGCATTTACTTCATACCGCCGACAGGACACTGGTAAGATTGCATATTAAAGTTCCCCACTTTCTGTTCCCCATTCCACCAGTTTCTCCCACAGCTGCAGAGACAAATCAAGCCTCCTGGGAATTTCCCCCGACCCATAATCTGCCTACAACTCTGTAACCACGTCCTTCTCCAGCATGTCTTTATCATCTCTCTCTAGTGACCACATGTGGAATGCATTCTCTTCTCAGAGACACTGAAGTATCACTTGAAGAGTCAGATTACTTAAAGAAATTGGACTCTGTGGTTCTCAAAGTTGAAGGAGGTAGCGAGACAGGGAAATGGTTGTCAGGATGCTATAGGTTTTCTATAGCATAGCGTAGGAGAAATTGAAGTGGTTGAGGCAATATTATACTTAAATACAAAATGTGCCAACCTTTTACCTGAGCATGTTGATTATAGGCTTACTCATTAATGTATTTACCACTAACATTTATGAAATTGTGTGGCCTCACCATGTCTACCTTTCCTCACTCTGCCTAATCTAGTCTATCACTACAGCTGAATGTGTTTTTGACTGAATTTAATTTGACAAAGTGCTACATCAGAGGTCTGGATTTGATTATTGAGTTTAGTGCCTTCATTATTCATCTGGATTCAAGTGGTTGACAAGAGCACATTTTGATGAGCCTGTGTGCCAGCAGAAGACAGTTTGGAGCCAAAGCAGTTATTCTTGGTGTAAATGATGCTAACAGATCAAAGTCACGGAGGTTGTAACAAAAATGATGGTGTAATTTGGCACAAGATGTGTCTGAGTAAATAGATCAAAGAAAGGCTTTGCAGAATCAAAACTGGTCATGTCCAAAGTGTCTTGGGAGAGCACACATCTCATTTTGAACAACCATGGCAGAGATAATACAAATCACATTTGTCCTGCTGTTTTAGGTTCTTTTTCTCCAAGTCGTAATATGTCCAATTTAACAGTGATGAGTGGTGTGTCCTCATTTGCACTGGGGTTCAAAGAGCAAATGCAAACACACAGCAAGGCTCAATGCACAAACAGAGAAATTTATAGTTGGTGGAGGGATCTTGATTGGAGTATTGCATTGCACACATGCAGATAGCACACACAACACCCATGCGCACCAACTGTAAACACACACTCATTAACTAACCATCTGACCGCATATCTCTATGACGGATCCATCCACTGCTGCTTCATATTTCCGCACACTACTAACTCAACAGTTGTCCACTTAAACGCTCTTGCAGAGTGGGGGATGACATGTGTGTGTCTGTGTGTCCCGCTGTCTGACAGACCCCTTTATCATCTGCTCTTGTCGCCACACCTGCTACTTCAGAGAATGTGTGTGTCTGAGTGGATCCCTGTTCATGTAAAGCAGAGTGCAGAGTGTCCTCACGTGGTCAGCAGGCATGCTAACACTTGTATGGCTAAACTTATATGGATGCCCTGAATGTGTTTGTGTATCATCTTGCTACAGCTGCTCAGTGCACCCAGTTCAACAACACCCTAACAGCTCTTCTCTCTCTTTTTTATTGCGAATCTGTAGTTCTTCCTTCTCACAGCTCTTACACCCTCAAACATTGTCTCTAAATAGACTCTCTATTCAAAGTGTCACTACTTGTGCACACACAAACATCCCAGACATGCACACTTTACTGAAACATGTTCCTGAATACACGAAAATACACACTCATTCTGAAAGCAAAGATGCAAACATCTGTCAGGAAGTGGTCTCTTCGTTGCAGCCAACCAGAGAGTTGTAGGTAGGAGAACAAAGGAGACATCTGTTGGGGCTACTGTTTTGACCTGGAATAGAGATGATCTATGCCAAAACATGTTTTCAAGGATCTATGTGTGCATATGTTTTGGCACAGAGACTTACAACTTGCAACATACAGCACATATTTGCAATCAAGCTTTCTTTGTACAAAATAAATGAGTTTTAACCTTCATAACAGTTAACAACATGATAACACTTTAATTTGTGCTGGACACGTTGTGTTGTCCCCCCACAGATTTTAGCCTGGTTCATGAGAAAAATAACGTGCTAGAATAAATCTAAGATCTCTAAAATGGTTTTGTATCATTCTGTTTTAGCTTATTTTACCATGTACATTTCACACAGTAACAGCAGTTGAAGTTTTAAATTAGGGCCTGTTACCAATTACACAGACACAGTGCCAAAAGCCTCTGGACGCCTCTGCCATGTGACCACAGTCCAAGAATGACAGGCAGGATTATGATGAGAGAGCTTTCCTTGTAGCTCTCATAGGCCCATCATTGGAGATATGCTGCAGGGGTGGGGGGTTAGATTGTCTTTTTGTCCAAAGAATTTTAAATAGCAGCTTGTATTTATCGAGGTTCTAATGTAATTTGCATGTCAGCAATTTGCTTTTAAGTTGCTTCTGTGGTTTCAGATAGATGAACTGTGCTCAGTGAAGCAGAACACAGTCTTGGCATCAGCGGCCATTTCCGATAATGGCAGAGTCAGCCACACTGTTTTCCCTCTGGGCAGTCTTGTTGTTACCTCGTTTAACATCTCTTCCTGAGAAGAGAAAAAAAAAGAGGGCTGCACTTTGACTCTCATCAACTTGGAGCTCGTTTCGGATCTATTATAGGAAAGAAAGAAGGAAGGGAGAGCTATCTGGATTGAGGTTGGCTATTTTCTCCACTTATTTCACCGCGGAGCTCATCATTCTCAATTTATATAAAAAGGACTGTTATATATCTTTTTTACCACATAAAAAGGAGAATTTGTGCATACAAGTGGGCATTTAAGTGGAGATCTGCGTGTGCCTGCATACATACATGTTTACTGTCCATACTGCATATGTTCATGTTCATGCAAAGATACATGTGTACACATGAAAGTGTGCATGTATGCTCAGTCATGCATGTGAAGCAGCTCACATGTCAATTTGTACATTCTTGCATCTATACATAGACAGTTTATGTATGCAGTTACATTATTTATTTCATTATTATTTATTTATATTCACATTAACAGACAGATCATTAACCTCTTGTCTTTTTTTCTTTTAATTTCTTGCTATCTTATTTCTTTATATGCCAGGTGTCCCCTCACTTTGAAAAATGCATGAAAATGTAGTGATCTCTATTTCCGGTCGAATGCATCCCTCTTTACCTTTGTGCTGCTCTGTTTCTCCTGTCTTCCATCTTGCTCTGTGTAATGCATGCTCCCCTGTGTTTCATCCTATGTACATGGTGACATGCTTGTCGTCAGTCATTGTGGAGAACCAGCCAGGCCTCTCCTCCAGCTGCCCCTGGGTCTTTGAACCAGGCTGGCCTGGCTTGGCTGGGTCTAATTAGAGGGCAGAGTAGACAGCATGAGGGGAGTCTGTCTGGAGGAGCAACTGGAGGCAACGCTGAGACAGGAAAAAAAAAACACATGAAGGGCAGAGAGAAATAGGAAACATACGGGAGGAGAACAGCAGTGCAGAACAGTGCAGTTATAGAACGACAGGGCTAATCAATACATGTCCAAGCCTTTGTACAGTTTACTGAAATCACACCTACAGTAGGAGGGTGGAAGAGGAAAATGGTTTCAGTGAGGTATGAAAATAATTGCAGCATTTGTTTATGCAGTATGCAGTGTCAACATGAGAAAACAACTCCAGGCTGGACTAAATGCAATGGAATAGACCATGATTGCCCCCTCGTGGTTACTATGTGTCATTACATTTGTCTTGAATTCACATGCTGTAACTTGCTGTAACTTGCTGTACCACAGAGTGCACAAAAGGAAAATATTTAGATCCAGGTGGGATGTAGCGTAGGAATAAAAAAAAAAGAAAATGTTTCCCACCTTGGTATCTGTGTGAGCAATGAATCTGCAGTGTTGTTGTTTTGCATTTTCTGTTACTTTGCTGGCTCCTCCTAGAGCCCAAGACACCTTAATTTGAAGCACCCTAACAGCAGATGCATATAGTTATACATAGTTATGCATAAAGTGAAGTTGTACTCAGTCATCTCCGTCTTCCTCCAGTCTGAGGCCTCTGGATGTGGAGTTCATGAGACATCTGAGCAAGGTGGTCAACATCGTCCCTGTCATCGCCAAGGCCGACACACTCACCCTGGAGGAGAGGGACTACTTTAAACAGATGGTGAGAAGGGAGTGTGGTTGTTGTGGATGGAAGAGGTGCTTTTGCAGTGTCTGAAAATATAGTGTGCGTGTGTGGAACTGGTTTTCACATGTGACTTTGATTAATGTCATCTCCCTATCACACCTGCAAAAACCTGAAGCAGGTCTTTAAGGTAAGCTTAAAATAAATGGATGAGCACATCAGTGGGTCAAACAGTTGGCAGATTCCCCTCAAAAACACTTGTGCATGCATATCCACAACCACAGGTCGGTAACATATAAGAACTGCCAGGTACTGCAAACAAAAGCCATCGGGGCAAACCCACACTGTACCCATCCTGGGAAATACTGTATCATCTCTATAACTGAAACACTTCGAAAGTCATACTCAGTCCAAACGGAAACATTTAAGAACCATTTATTTGAAGCATTTATTTACTGAGAGGCTTTCCACAACTCTTGTGTCTTTTTTTTAAGATTGGGAACCTCTGCCCAGTTGCCAAACGAGTGGGCAGACCCTTCATTACCAGCGAATTACTGGGTGATTGTAAAAGTCAGAAAAGTTCAGAGAGGTCAGCACTGTGTGGTACATGAAAGAAAACATGACGTTTCTGAAACATGAACAGAATTAAAGGAGCTAGAAAGTAGCATTTTAGTAATCAAGGACTTTTCATTGGTTTCTACAAATAATCAGAGTCAATTTCCATGTTTTTGATACTTTGGTGATAACCAGAGCTCTTTACAGTTTGCTCACACAGTTCAGCAGTGCTGCTTATTTTATTTTAGCAATGCTAACAGTCAGTCGGGCCACCTCTTAATTCCAGACTAAAATATATCATCAACTATACTTGACCTAGAAAACCAAAGTTTGTACAGACATTCATAATTCCCAGGTGATGTCTCTGAAAATTTTTTGTGATCTCCTTGCTTCCTCTTGTACCACCATAAAGTACACATTTTTGTTTCTTGTGAAATATCTTGATGGCTGTTAGGTGGATTGCCTTACATTTGTTACAGATATTCATGATGGCCAGAGTATGAATCCTAATGACTTTGGTCCCCTAACTTTTCATTTTTGGACCCAGTAATTTAGTTTATAGCAGAAGTTATTTCATTGCACTTTTTACACAGAGCATCTAGACACACTTAACTTATTACACTCCCTCAGCTGTATTTTATGATTCATGCTAATTTAGCAAATTCTAACACTCTAAACTAAGATAGTGAACACGGTGTACTGTACCTGCACTAACGTCAGCAACTATAGAAAAAGTGAAATGTAGGCATTTTAAATATATGCAGACTAAACAATGTAAAGATATGCAGGCTTTCGTTTGAAGGCAGATTTTAGATATAGCAGTATGCTAGTCAGTTGTTGTTCCTCTCAGGGTATTTTTGCTCTTGCTTGGTATTTTACAGTAGTCTCGTTTGTAGCAAACTAGCATACAAGGCTGATAATGCACCACTGTAATGTCATAGCCGTCACCTTGTTATCATGGTTTTCCTTGCTACAGCAGTTTCTTGCTTTACCTGGCTTGAGTCTTAAATGTTCATGCATCCCTTCCTCTGTGTGTTTCTGTTAGATAATTCTCAATCCACAGGAGGCAGACAGCCCACCTGCCTTCCTCCATCAGGTCCTTTATCTCTCCATCCCTCCTTCCAAGACTGAGACTTCACGAATAGCTTAATTCATTTTAGAGAAGCACGGTGGGTGGGTGTCTTGGCTACCGTTTTCCCCTGATGCTTGTAACACCGTCCAATAAGAACAAAGCAGGGATTGGACCAGGCCCTGGCATAGAATGTAAGCTGCAGGGCTTGTAGCTGGATTGTTTTGCTTGGCCACACATGCTCTGTATGACCCTGAAGATTATTGACTAAAAGCCTCTGGTGCCAAATGTTTTTTCCCCACACTTTCCCTGCAGCAACTTGACATGCAAACAGAATAAAAGGTTTTTTTTCCTATTAAATGTTCGGCCTCAGTGTGTCCAGCTGTTCGCATTCCTCTAACCAACAGTTGATGTGGCTTTTTTGTAGAATTTCACTTGGTTTGCATCCTATAATGTGAGCCTGAGAAAGCCTTTAAAGATAAACAATGAAATGTTTCATCAAGGACCAAGTGGAAATTGTCAGAGTAGTAATTGTGGGAGCGAACAGTCATTCATTAAAAGGACGTTTCTCCCAGAATCTTGTCTGTCTATTTTTCTGCATCAGTGTTTCAGTCATTATAAAGACATACAGAGAATAGAAGTGGCCGTTTCATAAGCCATACCTCTGTCTGGATGTATTTTTTTCCTAAGAGCGGTGAACCTCCATGTTAACTCCTCTGTGTCGAGGATATTAGGAACCATTTAGTGTCAACGCCAGCCATTACAACACAACCAAGTGTTTATTTAAGTCCTCTTGTGGGTCTGAGCAGCTTCTATTCAAGTCTCTGGCCCAAACTTAAATACCTGTATGTAAACAGGATTCAGTCCCAGCATCAAGTGTGTTTGTGTGTTATAGTGGCTTCTGGCTGGGATGGTGAGATGATGGATGAAGGGTTTGGGCCTGATTGATTGTTTTTGTTTGCCAGTCGGACTTCAGCTCTCATTACGGAAACCTTTGTCTAAGTGTAGTGATGTTTATGACTCAGCAGTTGTGAGAAAACCCTCTTCAAAATTTGATTACCAAGACTTTAAAGACTGCTTTAAAGTGGACAATTTTATAGTATATAAGATAATTTTGTGTGATATTGTTATGTATATTAAGGCAATTTGACATAATGTTTCTGTGTGTCATTGTGCTTGGCTTTGTGCAGATTAGGGAAGAGCTGCGAGCCAATGGAATCGATGTTTACCCACAGAAAGAGTTTGACGAGGATGCAGAGGACAGGCTGATCAATGACAAAATCAGAGTAAGTTCACAATATCGGGT
The DNA here is from genome assembly GCF_014851395.1 of Micropterus salmoides. Taxonomy (NCBI): domain Eukaryota; kingdom Metazoa; phylum Chordata; class Actinopteri; order Centrarchiformes; family Centrarchidae; genus Micropterus; species Micropterus salmoides. The sequence continues at coordinate 17,075,294 of NW_024040263.1, read as the reverse complement.
TCAGTTAGTTCAGATTTCAACAGCCACAGTAAGAGAGTAGGCTTCAGCACTCCACACAACAATCACAAACATGCATTTTGCAGGTAGAAATTCAAGCCTTTGTTAGATGTAATTTCTTTTTTTGTCTCCTATTCTTTCCTGTATTTATTTGGGCAATCTTGAAAGTGTTGATTTGTCATTTTCTGCATCTTGTTCTATCAAAGGTTAACAACCAAAGCAGGATCTGAAAACAAACCACTGGTAACACGTCAATAACTTTGTGCATTTGTGTGATGGTGTGTGTGCACTCAACAGGAGATGATCCCTTTTGCTGTTGTGGGCAGTGACCAGGAGTACCAGGTGAACGGCAAGAGGATTCTGGGAAGGAAAACAAAATGGGGCACCATAGAGGGTAATACACATGTGAATCCTTAGAAACATATGCACACACTATTGTATGTTTGGCAGAATGTGTCCTGACAGTCTAAACACAGATTAGCCATGCTAACACTACCACTGCCAGCATCGGTTGCCAAACACAGCTGAGTATTTTAAAGGAGACCTATTATACTGCTTTTCCAGTCTCATATTGTAGTTTTGTGACTTCTGTACGGCAGCTTTGCATAATTAAAAGTTCAAAAAAATAATTTGTCTGTATAATCTGTCTTACACTGGCTCGTCATTTCAGCCTCTGTCTGAAACAAGCTGTAGATGCTCCTGTCTCTGAGCCCACTGTCTTCTGATTGGCCAAGACCTGAAGCATGTTACCAGGCTGTTGTTGTCGGGTAAAGACAAACTGAGCGTTGGTGTGCTGTTGCTGTGCCGTTGCTGTGCGGAGAAAATGACTATACGTGGAACACCGGCTCCGTCTAGCTCCGTATGTCGTAGAACGGAGCCGTTCAAAAGCAGTTCGAAACGGAATACTCAAGTACTCACACCTGGGCAGTTGACAATGCAGGGGCCATCCAACTTTATCACTAATAAAATATAATATAACCATATGCACGATGGCATTCTCACAACGTACCAACCACAACAAGGTGCAACAGCTTTGCAGAGAAGACAACAGAGTCTGGTTTTCAATTTTCAACATGTGGAAAGTTACGAACTGCAGTTTTAAAATCTGGCCAGCTGGTTTAACCGTCTGTTGACATACGTCTATCTGAGTCTGTAACTAGGGAGATGTTTGAGACAGGAGGAAGAGATTTACAAGGACTTTCTGTGTCCGTTGGGATAACAGACAGGAACATAAAACACACACACACACTCACACACACTGCCTCACACAAGCAAACAGTAAGTTTGAAACAGTTTACATTTGTTGGCCTGTGCTGCATGCTCACACTGCCAAGGAGTTCTTAGCAAGTGAATGTCATCACCTCCTCTGTGTGTGTGTGTGTGTGAGAGAGAGAGAGAGAGTTAGTGAGTGAGTAAGTATAGTTGGAGGACAATAAGATGGCTGAAGGAGGCCTGAACAAGGGACTCCTTCCCATAAGGCACTTCAGCACATTCTCCTGTATGGCATACTGAGCTCTAGTTTATTGGCTGTTCTATAAATGCATTGTAAAATATAAATCACGTAATTAAATAAATTTGTATATCATCTAAATTATTCACCTCATAGAATCTAGAAAGCTGCTATTCTGTCTATTTTATCTGTGATTCAGTGTGGTCGGGAACCCCCGATTGTTCACTGGGAATATGACCTTCAAAGATATTTTGAGAAACATGTGCAACTCAAGATATATCCATGTAGCTCAGGGATTGCTAAACTCTTAAAGATTGTAAAAGTTACATAGTACTGTACAATTTTGAGGTACTTGTACTTTACTTGAGTATTTCTATTTTATGCTGCTTAACTCCAGTACATTTCAGAGAGAAATATTGTATCATCTTACAGCTATAGTTTACTGTTTCTTTTCAAATTAGAGATGATGAAATGAGAGATTTCCCCCCTATATCTCTCAAATGGTTTAATTTAAATAAATGTTCGAGGCACAAAGAGATAAAATTATCCCGTATTACACAAAAAGCAAAGATTAAAACTTTTTTTTTTTTTTTTACATTAATCATCTCATGACCCCATTCGGTGTGGTCTGACCCCTAGATTGAGAACCACTGGACTTAACTATCTAATTCTTTAAAACTAGCTGCACCTCAACAAGCTACAACAGTTGTACATGTATAAATATTAACAATCTAATAATATATCAGTCACAGGGCTAAAGTACTTTTACTTTTGATACTTGTATATTTTAATGATAATATTTATGTACACCTACTTAGCTATTCTTTTGAATCAAGTACGCTTAGCCTACTTAACGTAACGGAGTATTGATATTTAAGTAAAGTACTTCTTCCATCACGGCTTAAAAATCATTAAAACAACATAGTGGATCATAAGACTCCAGTGTGGGCAAGTGAGCACGGGATACTGGGATATCAGTCTATTCAAGATATAAAAGATTTAAAATGATAAAACATTCATGTGCGTTTTAAAATGATTTTACTTATAATGCAGCATAACATCGTTCCTACTTGACCCTGAGAAATGCATTTAGTCCAACTTAAAACAAGGCAGTTGTACTCTCTGAAAAGATGACATTTCTGAGGTAGTACCATGAGCTGTTTTAGTGTTAGGAATTTGAAGGTGACTATTACTCTCTCAGCAAGCCTTATGAAGATAACTCCACAGAACTGCAGAGAGTGGGTGAGAGAGGTGAAGTACATGGACTGCGGGACAAATGGCGTCTTGTCCGGCTAAAAGAACAATGGCTCCATTCAATTAAAACCAAGCGGTGGGAGAGAGGGAACAAGGAAAAGGAGGAGAGAGGAAGCTGCTGGACTTGTTGGCACCCGCATTATAATTTTTTAGGCCTCAGGGGAGAAGCTAGAAGTCAAGTCTCTATATATCATAAATGGAGAAGAAACTGTTTATGTTCAGGGGTTGAGGGCACAATTAGAGACAGAGGGAAGAAAAAGAATATGTATTTAAATGTATTTATTGTACTGAACATAGGGACTTCTCCATGCTTCCCCATGAGTTGGGAGTGGAGATACCAGAAGTGCAGCTTGTTACAAGTTAGTAGCGTGTTCCCTCAACGCCACTAATCAGCACTCACAGACCCAGCAGTTATTCTACTCTCCTCCTTTCAAAGAGAATTTAATTTCCTGCCCCTGGATTTCAAAGCTTTACATAAATAGCACCCTCCTTTTTTTCATTTATATTCTTGACATAATCTATAATTCAAACACGTGTTAGGCCTACTGGAGGCACCGGCAGCTTGTCACTGGGAGTTTGTTAAAACGTCTCACTTAAAATTCTCCAATATAGAGGAGAGCCGAGATGTGTTAAATTACTCGAAAGTGGATAAGTGTGTTATCTTGGCTTAAGAAAATTGCGTATAATGTCATGTTAGAGGATGCCCTCCAGTTGACTTGTGAGCAACTCTGACACTCTGTGGTGCTGTAAGGAACAGCAAGTGAGCTGGAATAGAAAGGACTTTGACAACGTTATTTAGTTAATGTCATTACTTCAAACGGTTTCCTGTGTTGGTCGTCTCTCAAGTTATGTAATTCACCTAATGTTTCCTCTTTTCTCTCTCTGCAGTTGAGAATATTGCACACTGTGAGTTTGCCTACATGCGAGACCTCCTCATCAGGTGAGCTTCCATCATACTCATCATACTCAAAGATTTTTTTCATGGCACACCCATTCCCACCGCATGCATACACATGCACCATTTTCAACTAAAAACTGCTGTGGATATCTGAATTTATCAAAACAAATAATATTGATTTTATCTATGAATTAACATTAATATTACTTGAAAAAATATAGGCCTTTCCTCGGTTTCTTTCAGAAAAATACATGTTATCTTATGGTTATGATAAAATGGCAATGAATAAAACATAATTGTTCTAAATGGTTAAATGCATTTCTTCCCCTTTTCAAAAAACATATACACCAATTAGCCAAGTATAATTTATATGCACAGTAAAATAAAATCATGTTGGCACCCTTGGCCCGTGCTGTGGATCCCACTTTGGGAACCTCTGGGCTAAGACATATGAACTAATACAAGAACACGTATTTCATTTGTAGACAGCAATACGCCATATTCACTGGTGTTGTAATACTTCTTTCTTTCAGGACACACATGCAGAACATCAAGGACATCACAGGCAGCATCCACTACGAGACATATCGTGTCCGCCGCTTAAATGAATCCAATGGCCATTTCAGTTCACAACCATCTGACCATCCTGCTGTTCAGCCAAAGGCCAACGGTCAGCCTGAGGAGCAGCTCGCTGCCCTGCAGGCCAATGGAGTGGCTGCTCAGCATGAAGCCCTGTCCCACGAGATGTAAAGAGTCCTGTGAGGAGCCACATTGCCAATTTATGATATCAGGACACAGCCAGACACAAAACATACACTCACACATGTATTATGTTTACATAAACAAGCCCACATGCACACAGAATCATTTTTGATACATAGAAGGACTTTTTTGCCAAAAAACTACCTAACTACAGCTTTAATGAATCAGGAAGGTACAAGACACAGGGCGCAGAGTAAATACCAACATTTTCCTTCCGTGGTCTGTAAATGTTTTACATCATTACAATTCTGAGCAAAATCATGTTTTCCCTGCAGACCTACATCCTCTACAGAACTCTGAACTCATCTAATTCTGACTGCCCAATGCAATCTACATTCACGATTGTTCAAAGTAAACCATAAAAGCTTAGCTCATTACTAAGCTGTGGCTGCTGGGTTTATATTTTAGAACATTCGCTGGCTTTTAAGAACGTAAGTGGAGTGCAGCAGCCATGCAAGTAAGATGTAAGTAAATAATCAGTGAAACAATGTACAAGATTTTGCTCAGAATCAATAGCATGATAGGAAAAAAGAGAGATGGATAAAAAGCCTGTTGCAGGATATTGGGTTGACAGGAGGTGTAGTCATGCAGGGCTGTCCAGAGGAGGAGAAATGGCATAATTCAAAATGAAGTACAGCATATCAGATGATACTAGATTAGCTCTAAACTAGGAGTAATTGTTCGTGCCACTGGCCTTGTCTGCTTTGTGTTGTGGTGTATAGTTTTGTAAAGATACTAGGGTTAAGTAGGGATATTTAGAATAGGTTCATAGTATTGTGGATGAAGTAAAGATATTGACAACTGAGCACTGCAAAATAATAGAAAAGAAAAAGAAAGCAGTAGCAGTGCAGAGCGGCTTTCGGAAAAATGTGTACTCCTCGTTTTTTCATTATGCTTTTGCGACCCCTTTCTGCCAAACCATCCCGTCTCTTTCTATATAATGCCAATGTTGTGTAATACAGTCATACCTTGCATTTTACATCGCTCATTTATTATTGTGTTTTATTGCTGTTGTTCATGTTCTAATGTTATTGTATAAGATCGGGGTTGTGGCGGAATCTGTGCAACTGTTGTCCCATGCAGCCTCTTTTTCTGACTGCAAACCAAATAAAAGTCCATTTTTCTGTTCTAAAGAGAAGCACATACGGTATATAGCGTTGATTTACGAATAGGTATTTATGTGTATGTTAAGTGTAATCTGTTAAATTCAACTTTCATTCCAGCCATTGGCTTCCAGAGGTTTGTTAAGGTCTTTAACAGTGATGAACTTTTAGCTGTAGACAGTATTTGGGTTTTTTGCATTCATACAGTATGTTGTACCCTGTTGGCTAGGCAGCGCTATAACTACCACCAAACAACTTTGCCTGCTAGTAAAGTGCAAAATGGTCTATATTTATACATTGATTAATAATAATTACAACCAATCCTGCCAATAGATAATGGTTTGAATGATAACATTCACATTGCAAGCTTAAAGCATTTTGTCGGAGGGAGGATGTCTCACTACCACTGACATGAAGAATTTATGCCAAAAAACATTAAATAACAACCATAAAATAACATGATGCAACTGAGAATTTTTGTTAATATTTGTGAAAAAATGTTTAAGTAATGCAAACTCAAGGAATATTTTATAGATGCTAAAAACATTCTCAGTTTCTTAACAGAATAGTCAGCGGTGTATTTTCTGCCTCCTTAAGTCACCACAAGAATATTTTATATAACATGCATACAGAAGAGGTAATGATTTCAAAAACCAAGAGAACTATTGTCTTTTATCCAGAGAAAGTTATTGGGTTACACTTGGTTTACTGTTGTATAGTTCTTGTGTAATTTGTCATGGTATGATAGATTAAGGTTTTATCTTTGTTATGCTATCTTAAAGAATAAAGATTAATATTTTTATTGTTTAAAGTTGATTGTCTTGATTGTCGGAAATATAGGTACTTAATTCAGTCTCAGTGAAGATGGGCAACTAAGAGTTGATCCTTCTTTGCGCTGATAAATCTCTAATTAGAGCAACTGCATAGACTATATAAAACAAGAGCAACTGTTGCAGTGTTAAACCAACCTCAGATGTGGTTGATGGAGCCAAATCTTTTTCATCAACATTTAATAATTTAAAACACATTTATATACTTTGACCGTTTACAGAGGTATTATTCCTTTAATTAAGAAATAAACCACTGAACACATTGTTTACTGCATTAAATTTAGAACATCTCCTAGTTGTGACTTCTTAAAACACTCTTAGCCATTTAAAAATGAAAGCCATACATTACTTTCTTTTCACTTACATAAAATAACATTAAAAATACCATTGCACAAAAGATAGTAGTACACATTTTGGACGCGTTTCCTCAACAAAATAAAAAATAATTTGCAGAAGGTATAGCTGTTAAACAGTAGTGAAACAATCAGGCCCCATTCACACTATTCCGTTTTAGTTGGTTAGTAGAATTAAAACAAATACGATCTCCGTCCATACCAGCGTTTTAGCTGCATTTTGGAGTTCATCTCTGTCTGCATTAAAACGACTGAAAACGCATCTATTGGCCGTTCAGGTACACTGGGCATGCGCGTGCCGGTGTAAACATGAAGCAGATGGTTTGGCGGAAGATTTGGCGAAAGAAAAAATAAATACAGACGAAGGTTGTTTTTTTTGCATGCACCAATAAGGAGCTGAGACTGTGAATTAACAGGAGTGTGGCGGCGGAAAACAGACTGGGAGTCGTGCAAAGTAAATACGGCGACATGCACAGTACAGGCGTAGGCAGATAAGTGTAATTTGCATGGTACATAATATTTTAATAAAAATACTATGTCAAAAACCTGGTCAGTAGCATCATGTTTCTACTTTGCATGACTTCTAAGACCCAATCAGTGAGCCGAGCGTGAGCGGCTGCGTCATTGTTTCTAGTCCTCCGTTTTGGCCCGTCTTCACTGAAACGCTCTCCGGAGTTTTGAAACGCGAAACGGGGTCGGCCGCGTTTCTGAACTTCTCCGTTTTAGGTCTTCGTTTACGCCATTGTAGCCTGGATGGGAGGTGCAAACGTAGCAAAAGGTCTCCGTTTTAATTTGAAAACGCAGTGGTGTGGACGGGGCCTCAGATTCGAAGTGACACAATGGCATTGTTTTTTCCTGGTTAGTGTAATATTAAAATAAACGGATTACACATGCGTGTTTTCTGTGTCATTACATTTGACGGAGACAATTAAATATACTATAATACTACTATTACTATAATAAATTGCCTAAACACTTTGGCCAACTGTGCTCAGCTGTAAACTTTAACTTGAATGTAATTACATTTGCACCCTAACTACAGGAAGAAGAGAGCAGCTAAGTTTTCTTGAGCTCAGTTCATAAGGTTTGCATTGATATATATATTAAAAAGTATGCAGCATACCACATTACCAAAACAAACCCAGCTGAGAGGAAATGCGCAGTGGCATCACACCATGCTCACACAGCACTGGTTTAATAGGACTTCTCATTTACACCTCCTGTCACACTCTTTCTCTGCTACCCTGCTGATTGTAAAGTGTTGACAGTGTTGTTATATTGGAGGTCATTGTCACCCTTTCACACATTGGAGCTCCTGCTGTGGCTTTTCCTGCCATCGCTGTGTTGGATTCATTGGCCTGAAACTCCTCTTTGCTGGGGATGACACCACCAGGGTGACAAATGACAAATGTGAAGGTGAGAGACAATGCAAGTTCTGGAAAAATCAGTATCTATTGAACACTCACCTAACGTTGACACTTCCATCTAAACAGTTTTGCAGGCAGCCGTCCTGAAGCATGAAGGAGTGATAATGACAATTGTCTGACACTGCTATGACAGCCCCAATTCCACTGGCTGGCACAGCTACTAGACCAATTTGATGATGCATATGAACTGACATCTGCACTTTCTCACTTGAACAGCATAGTGTCATCATATTCAATGACTTTTTACAATGGAAATTCATATAATAGGCTAGGGTAGCAAATTGCAAAGTAGGGTGCTACAAACATGAAACCTGAAGAATTATGTAGGTTATTAGTAGGCTGTATATACTGTGAGTGTAACAAAGGATTCCCCATTTTCTGCCAAAGTCTACACAGCATTTTACACTGTATGACACCAGGACAGATTTGTTCAGAAACCAGACGGATTACCTAATGGCACAGAGAAAGATTGTCTGAGCCAAACTGAGCTTTCAGAGCTTCTTCTTGAAATGGTAGGTTGTGGAAAAACTGAAGTATCTGTGGGAAAAAATATTTGCAGAATGTTTTCCTCAGAAAAGACAAATAGAAAACCTTTAGTGTTTGACTTACGGGAAATGTGGGCTAAATTTTGAAACGTGAAAGATAACTTGGCAACACAAACTGAATTACTGGAAGAGTTTGTATTTAATTCAGCCAATAAATTTAAGCACATGGCCCTCATCAGGGTTTTTTTAAAAACTGGGTAAAAGTAAAACCTATATACTCAGTTGCCAGTTTATTAGTTACACGTAACTAAACCTAATGCAGTCGCACATTACTGTCCTGTAATAAACATTCATGATGATTATAATGTTTAGTTGTTGAAATTGTTTTAGAGGTTATACTTTTGGAGGTTGCAGTTTATGGTGCTGTTGTTGTTGTTGTTTGAGGTGCTGTTTCTTTGTATTGTGTTATACAGAGAAGGGCTGTTGTTGTTTAGCCTACCTTCATAAATAAATAAAAAGTGGACAAAATAATAGGAGCTCTGTGTAATGTATACATCACAGATGACTGAGCATTACCAATTATCCAAAGAGGAATGGAAGCATTAAAGGTCAGATGTTCCACCTTCAATGTAAAACTACACAAACAGAATACAATACTTAAAACTAAAAATCTAGATTTTTCAGAAACTACAATACTCTTCTTTACAAAATAAATGTGAATGCTAAAAGTATCATTAGTTCCTCCAGAAGAAAACTTCTGAGGTTCTGAGAACCTTTATTTTGAAAAGCATCCTTTAGATGCCGGCCTTCTATGTGTCCAGCCCTCACAGGATAATTGGCCATTTGGTGTTTATATAGGCTGTGCTTTTGCTTGAGCTGTAAAAACAGTGATCAGTGAAGTCCCTGAGTGCTGAAATGTGTTGGTTCAGTCAAGTGCAGACTCTTCTAGTAAGTCAGCGTTGTCACACTCTGTTTCACATTTGCTTTTCTTGTCATTTGAGTGCCTAGTTGACTGCTGAAGTAGTGACAGTGCTGTACTTTACTTATTTCAATTCTCCAATTTGCAGTCCCTGGTCTTTTAAATGCATCTTTTTTAGTATTTTTGCATAGTAAGTCAGTTTGACATTATGAGAAACTTTTCAGACACAAGAGTAATACAGGCTAAATGAAATGAAGGTGTGTGTGAATATGCAATAGTCAAGAGCTTTGGGTTTAGGTTATTTTTCTTTTTAGGATGCACTAATTTCATCACACAATCCAATCTGAAATAGATATTGTGAAATAAATTGTCAATTGCCATTCATCTAATGTATGAGTACTATCTGACAGCAATAACATGGTTGTTGTTTTAATGTGAAATATTGCACCAGATTCCTTTTTACTGTTTATAAAGTTACATTTAATCAGTAACTGAAGTTATTGCACAGACTGACATTTTGGTAATTTACTCTCAATCTTCAAAATAGTATTTGACAATGGTGAAATTTTGGTTACCTTATTTAAGCTACTTGCCAGCTTCCTATGGGCTGGCTAGCATCCTAATTTAGCTACTAGTCAGCTACCTAAAAGCTAGCAAAGTTCTGTATTTAGTTACTAGCTAAGGGTACCGAGCAATTAGAGACTATTATGTGAACCCATGTCTTTTTCCAGATTCACGAGACCATCCCATTTACATGATTCTTTAAAGATTTTCTTCAGGTCCAGATGGCTTCCCTGCTGAGTTCTACGAACATTTTTGGTCAACCGTATACCCACTATTCAGCAGAACAATAACAGAAATAAAACATAACGCAAAGTTCCCATCCCACATGAATACAGCACTTATATCACTCATTCCTAAACCTAACAAAGACCACACCTTCGCATCTAACTATCGCCCTATCTCACTTATAAATGTCGACATAAAATGATTAGCAAAACACTAGCCCATAGAATTGAACAAATTATACCGTTTATAATCCATCCTGATCAGACCGGCTTTATAAAAGGTAGATATGCATCCAATAACACCCGCAGATTATTCAATCTAATGCATTACTCATCAGTACAAAAGAAAGATACTCTCATTGCCACATTAGACGCCGAAAAAGCTTTTGATAGGGTCAACTGGAAATTTCTATTCACCGTGTTACAAAAATTCGGCTTTGGAGAGTCATTTATTAATTGGATCAAGATTTTATACACATCACCATCGGCCACAGTCACAACCAATGGACTAACATCACAAAGCTTCACACTGCACAGGGGGACGAGGCAGGGATGTCCACTCTCTCCATCCCTATTCACGATTTTTATTGAACCTTTAGCAGCAGCTATCCGCCAAAACCCAGCAATCAAAGGTATTGAAACACCACAACAAACACATAAAATCTCACTTTATGCAGATGATATCCTACTATATATACAAGAACCCCTAACATCCACTCAAGAAGTAATTAAAACAATCCAGTCCTTCTCAAAAATATCAGATTATGCAATAAACTGGAACAAATCTTTCATCCTCCCTCTACATAAAACCAAATGGGATGTGGCACCCCACCAAACACCTATACCTATATGTCATGATCACATCACTTACTTAGGCATTAAGATCTCCTCCGGACTGTCAGAGCTGGTAACACTCAACTTCACACCACTGCTAAAAAAATAAAAGACGATTTGCTTCGATGGCTCAACCTTCCAATCTCCATAATCGGCAGGATAGCAGCAATAAAAATGACGATTTTACCGAAAATTAATTATCTATTCTCAATGATTCCAACCCACCCTACACTGACCTGGTTTAAATCACTAGACTCCATTATCACTCACTTCTACTGGAAAAATAAAACGCCAAGGATAAAACTCACTACACTACAAAAAGTAAGGTTCAAGGAGGACTAGAAGCACCAAATTTCCAATATTACTCAATGGCTAACCAACTGCAATACATATACAAATGGATTCACCCCACCCAATCCGATATTATATGGCTAGATATAGAACAATCACTATGCAAAGAATTAAATATAGCTGACATACCGTTCCTCACCAAATCAATCAAACAACACACATGTTTTAATGCAGTAACTATAGCTTCCACTCTGACAGCCTGGTGGAAATTTCACCATATCACAAATTCTAAATTAGTTCCATCTAACTTCACACCACTGTGGAACAACCGTGACTTTATAAGCAATAAAAAAACATTGAATTTTCACACATGGGCAGAAAGGGGTATTACCCACATTAAGCACATTTTCAAATCTAACACATTTAGACCATTTCCGCAACTAGCCCAGGAGTATGGCATCGGGAGCAACGAATTCTTAAAATACCTACAAATCAAATCTTCTGTTCTGACAAAAATAAACATCAGAGACACAACTTTAGAACTTCCAGCGGCAATATCAGACTTGGTCAACATTTCCTCCCCAAAGAAACTTCTCTCTAAAATATACAAAATGATTTCAAACCAACTTCAGACCATATACTTACCAACAATAAAATGGGAAAACGATCTTTCAATAGCTCCTGATGCCAGCTTCTGGACCCAAATCTGTAAAAACATCCATCTCATGTCCAAAAATGCAAATCTTCAGTTAATACAATACAAAATACTTCATAGAACACATTACACGGGCAATAGATTAGCTAAAATGGGTTTCACATCAGAAGTTTGCACACATTGCAATCAAAATTCTACAGATACATACATCCATGCAACCTGGCACTGCACTCCAATCAAACACTTTTGGGAAGAGGTCACACAGTCACTATCCACTATAGTTGGCTGCCACATCCCAATGTCGCCTTCTCTTTGCTTGCTGGGAGACCTCACAATAATCACTGATAAAACTATAAACTCTAAAATACTCCTCATAGCTCTAACCATCGCCAAGAAAACTATCCTCATGAACTGGAAAACTAGAAATAAATTACACATTAACATTTGGAAAAATCTTATAACAGACTTCATTGCAATGGAATATGCATCTCCCCTTCATAATTACGCATCTAAAACTGACTCCTGCCGCCCAACACTTTCTGACCTCTTACAGCTGTGAACCCTTTCTCGGTTTTCAACTCCAACTCCTCCCACCTTCTTAATCAACCCACGAAAATTAATGCATTTAGTTGTTTGAACTTGTCCATGTCATCATTGTTATTACTATCTTTACTGTTATTGTTATCGTTGCTATTTTCACTGTTATTTTTTCATTGTTGTAATTGCTGATGTTGCTGTCTTTTGCTTTCACCATTGCGGTCACCACTGCCATCATCATTGTCATTTATTATTAATATCATTATTACCATTATTATTATAATCATCAATATTGCCGTTGTCAATGCTGTATTGGAATTAAGTGTCATTATCATCACTACTGCAATAATTCCCCCCTTATCTCTTCACGGGTTTTTAATGCACCACAACATAGAATAGGGAGAGAAAAAAAAAAAAAAAAAAAAAAAAAAAATGTATATATGGAAAACCACACAAACACCAAGGCAGGCAAGACAGGCGAGAAGTGGTTTCAATGGGACAGCATCTCTGTCCCAATTTGAGACACTATCGCACTGTACTCTCTCTTTTAATGCACCTTAGACATTACACATAACACAAAAAAAAAAAAAAAAAAAAAAAAAAAATGAAAAGATAGGGACTGAAGAGATGTGGGGGAAAGGTATCTTACATTATCTTATTTTATCATCTTTTATTTATGCAGGATTGACAATGGCAATTGGTACATAGGAGGAAGGATGGAAATAAAAATCAACAAACACAATACTGGCAATAGGGTGGTAGTGGGGCGGAGATGGTAATGAAAATGGTAATAAATAATAAATGGTAACCTTGTTTACGCATACACACACATACACATACACATACACATATATACTCACACCTGTTCACATGTACACTTAGATCAAACACTTAAATCACTTTTATGTCACTTCTGGAATTATGGATTTACAAGATTGCTCACTACTGCACTATGTTGGTTTGTATATGTCTGACTGTTAAATAAAATAAGTTTTAAAAAAAAAAAAAAAAAAAAAAAAAAAAAAAAAAGATTTTCTTCAGAGTCTTTTCTATGGGGAATGTGATGATGAACTAAGGACATACTAACTGGGCTGATGCTACTTGCTGTCCAAGATTTCCCATTTAATGTCTAAGGTGGCCTCTATGTGAGTAAAGTCAATTTATAATGATGTGATTTCCAGGAAGAAGAATTGTCAAGTATTATCAAGTGAGAACCATGATTTGTTCTCCAGAGGGCTCCTTGAAACCTGGTGTCATGCAATTCAGTCAGTCCACCATCCATCCATTTATTCAGTCATCCCAACTGGGAACTATAATGTATCATAGCATTATTTCGATGGTAGTTCAGAATTACTTCTAGTCTAATCATCTGAGAAACTAACGCAATGGGATGGCTGGCTCTGAGAACTTATATTGCTCAGCATTTCAAAAACAGTGTGTGTTTTGACGCATCACCCACAGCACTCGTCAAAGGCTTCATTTCTAACAAATATTGTAGACAGAAGTCACAAGAACAGAGGAAACTACTCCTGGGAGACTTTAAACATGTTTTTGCAGTATTCGTCCAGCATTAGCAGATGCAAGTTCATGCAACATATAATAGCACACTGAGAAACAACGGGAGGTATGAATTAATTAGCCATTCAACAACACTCATCTACATGCACAATTTTAAGTGATATCAGCTCAAGCAAGATAGATCTGACGAGCTTTTAAAATTGACAGCATGATGAAATGTGTTTCATCATTTCCTCTTTGATGGTGAGTGGCCTGTCTGCTGGTGGCTGGCTGGGCTCGGAGCTCTGTGATGACGTGTCTGCTGGATTGACAACATTGGTGGGGAAGCTGGCGATTGATATGGTATGGTTTTTTCCCCCAGTGGGGCTTGATAATAATTCACAGGGATTATAGCTCTTTCAGTTGGATGAAAAAAATTAAATGGCTCAACTGTAACTCTGTACTGAGGATGGAAAGGCTGGATTGCCTTTTCCCTCCACTACAGTGCTGCTTTAGAAATATAAAAATGCATGCCAAATCTAACAGCAGGTACATTATGTGTCTCAGCTGGATCATATTGCCTTATATATCACTGCACTTCACCCACCACCATATTGCTCCACGGTAGCACATTATCTACTGGCAGGAAAACAGTGATTCATGTTGCATTCATGTAGGAATAAAGCCAGCACACTATTGTGCCTTTTTCAACATTGTAATCTAACAGTGTCTTAGTCCGTAATGGCTTTTCATCAGATTAAAAAATGCATGCTACAGTACTACCCATTTGTGCATACATTCATGCCAAAATGCAAAATGAAAGATTTGAGCCAGATTTTAAGAAAGGAAAGCATGAGGGAAGAAAAACAACCCCACAGAGTTGAAAAACACAGCTTTCCTTGTTCCTTCACTGGCTCCGTCGTTACCAGGCAGAGTTCTTCCAGCCAGACAGCCAATGAGCCACCAAGCCAGCCAGACAGCCAGCAAGCCAACCAGATAGGCTTCCAGTCCGCCAGATCACCATCTGGCTGGTAAGCCTATCGTGGAGCGAGCCAACGCCTGTCTCTGCTGGTGTGGCACCAGTGGCTAGTTGTCTTGCTTCTCTCAGTCCAAAATACACACACACAGACACACAGACATATCTTTCGTCAGACTCGGTCTCCTTTAGAGCTACTTAGACACACCCAGAATAGGAGGTTATATCTGCCTATTCCTCAGTCCTCAGCTGCAAGAATAACCCAAAAGAAAAGCTTGCTTCCCATTGCCCACCTCACACACCCCCTGCCTCACTGCACAGCGCCTCCAAAGTAATCGACACAAGGTAATTTGTTGGTAATTAATCCCCGTTCGTTAATGGCTTTGCATTTGTTCAAACTGTGCATGCTGACAATTGTATTTTCTGTCATCCTGTTGTCTCAGGGTTAATCAGCACCTATAAAATCATCAACTTATTTACGCAAATACAAATATGTGTACACACAGACCAATAGTATGCTCCAATCCCCTGGACCATTTACCCTCGCGCCCTGCCAATTCTCAACATTCTCCCGGACACGAAGCATGGGTCGGTTTGTATGCTAATGTGCAACATCCATCTGTTCGTTTGCTTAATTTGGATTTTGCTTGTTTCTAGCCATGTCCCGCCCCTGCTACTCTACTCTCCCCTCCCCTTTGCCCCATCCACACCTCCCACATCGCCTTTTCCTCCTCCTCCTCCATCTCCTTTCCATCTTTTTCCTGCTACTCCGACATCAGAGTGCTTGTCTGCCTGGATTGGAGCCAGCTCTCGCGCAGTCAGAGAGGGGGGAGGAGGGTCCACCTCCCCTTCCTGTCTGTATGGCCTTGTTTTGATTAAAAGACAGCTGTATATTTCATTAAAGTCACCACTGGAGGTGGGAGAGGAAAAGGCGTACCTCTCCGGGGAAGTGAAGGTTGTTTAGTTGGAGTGGATGTTGTGGTAGCTGCTGTATAATGCTGCTGAGGGGAACAAATAGCGAAGACAAAAAGGGCTGCCCAGGGACTGCTTTGGGGTTTAATGGGCCTGACTGACTGGCACATCAGTTAAAGCTCACACTGATGCAGAGTGCGAGTGAATGTGCATTGCATGATAACAGGAGCAATTGACAATGAAATATAGACCCCCATCAACCTTTAAGGTGCTTTGGCATGCCAAGGCAGTTGTATAGCTACCCACCACATGCCAGGCTGCTGAGAAAAAACAGCAACCCCTGTTTCTGCGTAATAAAGTTAGAAATGGTGGTGATCTTTTACTCTGTGGCAAATAAGCTGTTCCCCTGTGGGCTGGGAAAAGGAAAAAAACATTGCTTCCCCAAGACATTTTCACCTCTACCATGATATAAGTTGTTTTTCTTAAAGTTTCACCAAGGCCAGTGTTCCAGACCTGTCAGAGGAATGGTACAGTTTTATTATTTACACTTGTATGAATAAATTAATGAATGTTATTTTGTTTGGTTATCTTTTCCCACCATGTCTTCCTTTTTCGTTTACTGGTTAAGGTCGTCAGTCCCCCCACCAGAGGTGGATGAGGGTGATGTATACGTGGGTGGGCACACTATGAGGTCAGAGAGTATGCGGTCAGAGGGTGGGAATAGGAAGGATGGGGGAGGATCTCTGGCATCGAGCCAACTCTGGTGGAATTCAAAGACATGGGGAGGGATGGAGCGATGGTTGCTCTGCATAATCAATCAGAAACAACAGAAGAAGAGAGAAAGTGGTTCTGCCTTTCTTGACAGGGCTGATTGTATTTATGCAGAGATGGAAGCGACAGGGGAGAGGCATTAAAATGGATTGGGTAGTAAGATGTGGGCAGGTGCAGGGAGTGCTGTAATGGGTGGGTCCCACTGCAAAGCCAAGGACATATACCCAAGAGGAGCTGATTGAATGCCATGCCAATAAAAGGAGGCAGTTTCATGCACCATTGACCCAGTTGGCATCCTCATAGTCACACTGCAGTGAAACCCCCTTCGAGGTCATGATAATCTGAATCACATTTTGTTCCTTGTGGGTTGTACTGCTCTGAGGAAGAACTAAATAGCACCCTCAAACCTATTTTAAATTTTTTTTCTCTTTCTTACATCTGACGTATTGTCAATACAAGGGAACAATCAGATTGAGTGTTTGTTTGGACAGAAATGAAAAGATCAAATTCTGAGTCACAATTGGTGGGGAAAATAATCAGATTTGAACCTGCAGTGTGTATACAGCCAGAGAAATTGTCCTTTCATTTTCTCTGTAGGTAGAGCAGCATGTCCCGAAGCGGGCTAATAGAATGCTTGTCTTGTATCTTCTCAGCCATGAACTTTTTATCTGTCACAATTACATTCAGGCTGGAAGCCTGTGTGCCCCGCAGCCAAATACTGTATATTATCTGAAGTAAAGCAGTCAAACACTTATGTTGAGCTTGACAAGGACGTGCATTCATATGCTTCTAAAGAAGTCCTGGTCTCTGCAGAAAGTGAAGAGTTAGCAATATGGTGATATTATGAGTTTCTGGAAAACAACAATAAATAATAAAGTTTTTCTCTGTTGCTGTGGCACAATCCTCAAACAGAAATCATGATTTTCCAAATACTGTGTGCAATTTGTCAAATCTACAGTTCATTTTCTCACAATTGTAGATGCATTTCCTGATAGTTTCACAGAAATCAACTGTATAAATAAGTACAAATGGATTCAACACACCCAGATGCATTGTGTTAGTCTTGATGCTCAAAATGGATTACTCTCATATTACTATTATTATTCTCAATAACATTTGAGCCAACTGTTACCTGACCTTTCAAATGTATTTCTTTTATAGGTTCTAGTAACCTGTCAGTGACATGAAAATAACATAACATAACATTTGAATCTTTAACTTCAGTTAGTAACATACTCACCCTCTACAATTAAGTGCAATTTATACAGTCAAATATAGTTTACAGGTACCGGTGTCAATGTCAGGGTTGGCCTATAGACAGTATTAGTGGACGTAGCCATTCTGCAGGTTTGAATAGAGAGCAGTGAAGCTAATTTTTGGTCTTATGTATGCAGGCTTTGGTCGGCTTCACTGTTCGAACTCTCCCTTACCCCTTGGGTCGGCCCTGTCTTTCCCTTTAAGAGTGGAGCTGAGACCCGTTCAGAGATGCAACACACCTGTACAGGCTGGGCTCAAAAGGATAGAAATTAGACCTGCAGGATCCTTTCATTCTTTTCTGCTGGCCTGCCGACTGATCTTGTTGTGTTTATTCTTTGTGTTTCACACAGACACTGCATACATACTGGTCTACTGACAGACACACACAATTGTATATTTTGCTTAATTTACTTAAATAGGGTTCATACCACGTAGCGGTAGAAACCTTCCATGTTTGTGTGTTTTAGTTATTATTATTATTTATTGTCTGCCGCACCGGCTCAAATTCCCGTGAGCTGGAATGAGTTAGAAACATAAAACTTGGGGGAATAACTGGAAATGGTGTGCATCAGCTTCCATAATATGAACCTAATCGGCCACATGGTGGCGCTATAATTAAGGCTTAAAAATGCAAACTTTGAAAGGCCACACCCCTTACACCGTAAGTCAGATTGACTTGAAATTTCTCACACAGGTGCAGCTCAATGTGCTCTACAAAAAAGCCTCTAGGACCATTAAGGTCTGCCAAGAAAATTTGTCCGCCATTTTGAATTTTTCGAAAATCACATTTTTGACATCTCCTCCTAGACCGTAGCTCTGATTGCCACCAAATTTTCCGTGAATCATCATTGGATAAAGCCTATTAAAATATGTATAAAGCATGTCGATATCTCAATTACTTTTCAAGATATGGACCAATGAACTTTGAAAGGGGCGTGGCTCTGGACATAAATGACTACAAATCAGCAACCGTAGGGCCGATCATCACAAAACTCACAGGATATGTTCAGATAGGTGCCTCAGATATACCTGGACAGTTTGATGTACATACGTCTCTAGGGGGCGCTACAAGTGCAAGAAAGGTGGTTGGCATTACACAAATTACACTATAAATCACATATTCATTCTCCAATCAGCACAAATCTCTCAGGATAAGTCCTCATAAGTAAATGAAACATGTCCTGAAAGTTTCATTCAAATCGAACACCCGGGGGCGCTATAAATGCAAACAAACTGCAGGGGATAAAATGCACATCGGGCTACAAAATACAAATAGTTTGTCCAATCAACACAAAACTTGCAGGATATGTCTACATAAGCACCTCACACATACCCTGAAAGTCTCATTCAAATCGACCACTAGGAGGCACTATAAATGCATAATAATTGGATGTGGAATGAAACAAATCAAGCTATAGATCAGAAAATGCTTGTCCAATTGTTACAAAACTTGCAGAATGTGTTTCGTAACAATATTGAACCACGTGTGTAAAATTTTTTTGATGCCGATATTTTAAAAAGGTATGAAACTGCGAAGCACCGCTTGTGGCTATATTTAAAACATTTATTATTATTTCCAGACTTTCTGGTTTCCCTCACTTGTCACCTACTGTTGAGCCAGGTTGTGACCTGGTTGTGACACATTCTACAGCTATAGTATACATGTTTTTACAACGCTTTTATTTTGGTGCCTCAGTTACTGGATATGGACCCGGCAGACATTAAAGAGGTGGTATTATGCTCATTTTCATGGTTTAATTTTCAAAAAACACCATATTTTTCTCATACTGCACATTGCTGCAGCTCCTCTTTTCACCCTATGTGTTGTACGCTCCGCTCTTGAGCTACAGAGTGATGCATCTTACTTGTACAAAATCTTTGTTGGGAGCTGCACATGCGCAGTTCCCAGGTAAGAACTACTAGCCAATCAGAAGCAGAGAAGGGCGGGTCGCAAGAAACAAGGTAGTGTGATCCAAATCAAAGCCGCTTCAGACTGCGACTGTAACATAGCAGATGGTATAATTTACTCTCAAGTCCACAACATCATTGTTCCACATCTTACCATCAGGACTAAACGTTGAACTGTTGCCGGTGTTCTGACGATCTATGCTGCCCTGCTCCTTTTTCCGTTGCAGAAAACGTTTCAACATTCCTCAGAATGTAAAGACAGATAAGCGGCATGGACTTGCAGAACTCCTCAACTCCAAAAATATTCAAGCACATTTTTGTTCCACCATCATTTCTCGTAAAATTGTCAATATTCGAAATATTCGAAGCTGATTTCTCACCTCAAAACTTCTCAGAAGTGGATTTAGTGATGAAATTCCATACGAAAACTGTAAAATATAAAAATTTCTGTTGCTGGCCTCTGTCTGGTGCACGCAATGATGATGCAGTGAATAGTGAATATTCTCTCTGACCAATCAGCAGTATGTCGTGTTTTCACGTTACGTTTTAGTATCCCTCAGCTCGCTTGGAACCTCGACGGAGATAAGGTGATATGAAAAAAAGTACCTGGAAGCAGGTACAGGTGCAACATTTCTACAACGGAAAACCAAACAAAGTTGAGTCGAGCCAAAGGGCCTCCGCTCAGACTAGCTTAGTTTGAGGGCGTGCCTGACCCCGCTAGATTTATGGCGCGTTTTCATTGTGATGTCACAAGTAAAGGAAGTGAAGGGCTGGACCACAAACGAGCTGTTTTCAAGCGGTTCAGAGCAGAGCTTTCTGTGGGAGATGGGGACTCCCTTTGGGCTGGACTTTGGGCTTTTTCATTTTACAAACCTGTTACATGCACAAAAAATATATATAACTCAATAAAGGAGAGGGAAAAAGCCAAAAAGCACAATACCACCTCTTTAAATGGGAACAACAGCCCTCTCACACAGAGGGGAAAAGTGAAAGTCGACCAGTGGTGTAAGTACCAACGGTGCAGATGGTGCATTGCACCAGGGCCCAGCTGATTACAAGGGCCCACAAGGGACTGCAACAAATGCAGCATGAAACGTGATCAGATGCCATCATCCATTCATTCATACTTTGTAGGCCTACAATGAGTTGCTGTGCTTTTCTTGGTTGCTGTTTGTTCTGTGTTTATTGACATACTGTGTAAGCTACTTTTTGTTTATTTGTTACTGTAGGCTGGCTAAAGCTATTTTGGTTGTTTGCTAGTCCAAGACAGCAGGCTGTGGTGGTTTGAGTGCAGAGCAAGGCTGTTAGATTTGCTTTGATAGACGGGGCACTTTGGCTGCTGTTTGAGTCTGCAATGGCGTGGCGTTGTAAGTACGTTGTGTGCATGCTTTTTGGGGTAGGTAAGAAAAGTATTTACACCGGGGAAAATCACAATTATTTTACGCTGCTGAAGTAAACTATATATGTGATGTTCTTGGACAGAGGAGGAGACAACATGCTGCTTGTGAGGACGTCACGGTAGGGACATTTATGGGCACAGTTGCGGTTTTGTGTGTATTGCTTGGCCAAATATTTGATAAAGGGCTGTGGCCACATAGAGATAAGTGTTTGAATGACCAGTCATGTGTTGCAAGCCATGTTTATTTTGTTTTTTACTAATGATTTATATTTAATTTTATATTATTGTGACATATAAGGTACGTATTGTGAATAGAGGACATATCAGAAATGGTAAGGTAAATGTAGAGGATATTTTACAATTATATGACTGTGCTGACTTAAGCAATGATAAAAAGATATTTATTTTGGTGGCTGTGATGCACCAGTAAATTTATTTACTTTTGAGTGATGAGTTAATGTTTTGAGAGAGGTATGGCCTTTTGCAGCAAAAGTTATTGTTTTTGCTGCAGTATAAACTGATGTAGTGATTTCACTATGCAACAGTGTTTAAGAAAACATGCCTAAGCAATTGAGAAACTGTAAAATAAAAAATTCTGAAATAAAGAGTGGGTAGCAGATAGGGACAGTTAGTGGGCAAAAGAGCCATGCGTTTGCGTCTGTTTCTGTAGATGCTGCAGCACTGCCTCCTGCTGTTGCTCCACAGCAGTAACATTTCAAGCCTGTGCCAGCATGTGTAACAAAGCTAATTTCCCATTGTCAGTCCCTGACATTAATGCATATACTGATCTACGAGCCCCTTGGAGCCCTCTCCACTCCATCCACCTGTAGTCCTCAGCCTGGCTCACTCATGTTATCAATTCACTGTTTTCCCAAGGAAAATATAAGTTAAGCTCACCTTATTTACATTTATATGATCAGATTTTCTTCCTTATGGAAGGTATGCAAATTTGCCCTTTTCTCGAGTCTTAGCCACTGAGTGTGTAGATTTGTTGCGAGGGATGGAGGAAAAAAAAATAATAGCATTGCCCTCCAGAAGGAGAGAGACCCAAGTTAGTATGTATGGACCTCATGAATTTTGTAATGATCAATTGTGTTTACCCTACCCTTCCAAGACCTATCAGGACAGCAGGTGAGCTAGGGATATATAACATGAGATTGATTTACACCAGGAATGTTTAAATTTCTTTTTTTCAGTGTATGTTCCCTTGGTTGCTGCCCCTGCAGTGCTGAGAATATCATTTTTTTTATTTTCTTCATCTGATGGCCTCGAAATTCCACTCTCAGGTTGTGTGTTTGTGAGATGTGGCGAGGTGGTTTTGCAGGGTGCTCTCAGGCATCGGTCACGTCTTAAATCCTCTGTGTGTTGGAGCAGAGGGGGAATGAAAGGCAAATCTGAGGGCTTGCTGGATGAATGCAGCCTGCTTGAGTTTATTTGAGAGATAAAAAAAAAGCTAGATCACATTTGTGTACATGTGTGAGTGAGAGAGAGACAGAAAATGTGTCCGAAGGTGTGCCCTTTACAAGAGTGAAACTCCTGAACCCATTGTGAATTGAATGGCTGGGCATTGCATCGCTTTGGTGTGTGCGTGCTTGCAAGAGTGTGTGTGTGTCCAGTGGATGCCGGAGAGGGAATAGCACTCGAGCAAATTGCTTTCTGCCAGCATATTGCCAGCGCCAGTCTTTATTCCTCGGGATGGGGAGGCATGTCTCAGACGATTACAGCCCCGAATTCAGGCTCACACTGCCGGCCTACCCTGCTCAACCCATAGCACTGCTGTACAATACACTCCTATACCATGCTATACCTTGCTTGATGAAATGCAGATGTTGAATATTTAACTGACCCTCCAAGCGAAACCTAATAATATAATCAGGTAATAAGAAATTAATTTTCTCCCTGGCTGCACTTTGACTGGGGTGTTGATACAGGGCAGGGGAAGAGAAATCACGAGGCAAATGCTGGTGATGGAATGTCGTAGGTAGTCTGGACTCACTCTCCCTCCCTCTCTCTCTTTCTCTCTCTTTGCATCCACATTTCTCATGACACACTCCGGTGATTCGATAGCCACTCCGCGCACCCATTCACACGCCCCATGCTCCTGTGCACATACCATTTGCAGAAACCCACACAATAACAAGGATGCCTCCCTCTCTACACCACTGAACTGTAAATGACGAAAGCAAGACCACTTGTGACGCCCACACATACACAACACCCCTACAACTGCACATAAACACACAGGCACTCGCATGCTGTCGCTGTCAGTGAGGGGACTTGATGTCCCCTACGGGCTTACATTGTGAGTGGCAGCGCCGGCACTGGCCTGCAGCACAGACAGATGTGTGTGTTATGTTAGAAAGAGGGAAGCATCTTGCTGTGCTCGTGACCCAGTAAATGTAGTTGGTTTGATTTGTCCTCTCTCCTCTCTCTCTTGTCTACCTTCTATCAGTTTTTATCTCTTTTGAATGCGTCTTTCCTCTTTCTAGCTCTCTCAAGCTCTGTGCCTGTCCTTATGTAGTTAATTAGGAGTCAGGAGTCCATTGGTGTCAGTGCTCTGGTGTTTTATTGCCCCCAACCCCCTCCAATGCCCCCAATGGGGAGACATCAATAACTCTCCCATGCAACACACATACACACACACACATACTACGTGCCAGAGTTTCCACAGCCCTGCCTGCTCCTGCCTGGCATAGCAATCCATCTCTCTGAGCGACCCCCACCCCTCTCCCCTCCTCTCCAAACCACCACCCACCCGACCGCTACTCTCTCCTCCTCTTCCATCACCCCCCCCTCTCCCCCACTCTCCCCTCCTCTCCATCCCCTGCCATCGCCTCTCTACCTGAGAGCATTTGTCATCCCGTCGCTCTGTGAGCCGCGGCCAGCCCGATGAAAAAAGAAAGACAGAAAAAAAAAATCTCAGCGGCAATATGCAAAAATGCAAAACGGTAGATGCGGGTTGCCCCGGCAACCGCTCCGAGGTTATTTCCAAGCGCTGATGGAAATCAATGTCATGTGCCAGGCAGGCAGGCACCTCTGTCCTCAGGAAAATTAGAAAAGGGGGAAGGGGGAGAAGAAGGAGGAGGGAGGGCTGGAAGGACAAAGAAAAATGCAGAGGAACAGAAATCAGGTTTTTCTCCTCTCTGAACCTTAAGGACTCCTGACTTTTCTTCAAAGGAGCTCGAGGCATGCTGCTGTGAAGTCATTTTCACTTTCTTTTGCTTTTGTTTCTGCCCATGCATTAGCCATAAATTCTGCCCCTGCTGTGCACACAGCGCTGCCACTGGCCTTTTGTCATGTGTTTATGTACAAAGAGGAAAAAACAAACTCTCCAGCTGTAAGGGTGCCAAATCAAAAAGATAATTTAGGGTGCTGGAGGAAGAGGAGGGGGAAGCGGCTTGCCCAACAACTATCTAATCTGTTCTGTGATACCAACCAGCAGCTTCACACAACAAAAACAGCAATCCCACTTGGGAAAAGGCATTCAGATATGGTAACATGTAGCACTGTGCCAGGATATGCTCTGCTGGCTGCGACTAAATCAGGTATAACATAGTTCCTGACCTCTGAATAGCTGCCGTCTCTGATTTTTAAGTGAAAGTAAGATGATTCAGTCTAATTATCATGGTAGACCAGGGAAAGAAATTCACATGTATCAGTCTTCCCTGTGACAAAGTATTTCTCTCCTGCAAGAAGCTGAAGGGTGGTCAAGGGGAGACATGGTACATGGGTACATTCATGAAACTGTTTTGAAAATTACTTTAGATTTTTCATTCAAGGTTTGACATTTGGATTTTGAAAATGTGTTCCCCTCAAGCACTTTAAATTAATCATTGTTGTGCTAGAGTGTGACCTGACGATGTTTGCAAAGTCCAGTGCCAAAGGCAAAACATTGTAAACAGTTAGGTAGGAATTATATGTTCTCAGCTTGCAATAAAGTTGGTAATGACCTCTTACTTTTCATTTATCCAGTGCTCAGATGCAATCAAGGGTGGAGTGCATCCAAGGTTTTCTGATCATAAGTGGAAAGCTGTAAATACAGGTGTGAATACACATATATCATGACAAACTGTTGAATACTATTGGATATATCTGTCTATTCTAAATAAGCCATGTTTCATGTTTATTAGAAGCTGCAGTCTCACATACAGTAGATAAAATCAAATGCATGCAAGGATGCAAGTCAACTGATATGCATTTACTGCAGTCACTGTCAATCATGATCAGGATCATGATACAATCTGGATATTCTGGGTACTGAATACTACTGAATTTGCTCATGGTGTAGTCATTTGCCCTGCTATTGAGCTTTGTGTTAAACAGGCCAGTTTTGTTTATTATAACCACGCATTTGGACCTTGTGTTGTAATTGTATGTGTTGCACAGGTGTAGCCAGTGTCTGTTACCGAAATTGATGCTGCAAAACGTTCTGAAAACTGGCCTGGGTTTGGAGCAACACTGGAGCTTGCATTCATAAAGCAGGATATTTTTGTCATCACTGTGAGATATATTGGATTAATTTCCTTGGTTGTAATCAACAACCCATACAGTATAATTAATTATAATACAGTATGCTGCAATCACCTCCGGCCATCTCTGTATCACTGTGGCAGGCTGCTGTGGAGTCGATGGGCCATGCGTGCCAAGCCAATAGGTTCTCCTCTTCATTTGCATACCTAACATGGCGTTCACACTCCAGTTGACACATTTGCAACCCGCCACTTATCCCATTACCGGCTGTCCCTGGTCGCAGCAGTGTTTGCTGTGTCGACACTCTTTTCTAACTGGCTGGCCAGTTCATTTCCCACCGTGTGGTGTGTTGAGACGCTCACAGGTTGTTTGGATGCAGCTGAACTTGACACAACTGTGCTCACAGGCAGGCACGCCAGCGCACATACTTACCCACGCACGCAATTACAATCCTACAGTATGTGCACACATCCAACTCTCTGCAGTACATTCCAATTTATTAAGGGATTCTGTAAGCATGACCAAAGAAAAAAATAATTAAGAATACAGTCTATGTTTTACACATTTACACACGATATATGATTTTCCTAGATTTTCTATTTCATGAGATGCTTCCTATTTCCCCTTTTCTGCAAATTATCCTGTTATAACCCTCCACCCTCTCTCTCTGTATATTTTGTGTGTTGTTAATATAATCAGTTGTCATTAATGGTTTATTTTTTGTTGGCACAGTTGATCTGAGTGTTTAATTTAAGTCTTAAATAAACCCTGGAGCCATTTTTGCCTCCACACCCTCCACTCTCTACGTTCCTCTCCCTCCCTCTCTTCCTCTCTCATAACAACCCTTTCTCCTTCTCACTCCCTCTCGTTTGGGAGGGTAGCATTACAGTATAAGTAAAACTGATTCCCACAGGCAACAAAAAGTAACACCTATTAGTGTTCAAGGATGAGCTGCCTTGTTCACCTTCGACATCGCTGCAGGATATAGTATATCACTATTCTGAGCCACAGTGGCAATTGCCTTTTCAGACTGGGAGAGTTACAGTATGTTGGTGTGCAGTGGGTCTTTCAGGGTTTCATGTTTTTACAGCAGGAGGTCCTGGTATCTTTCACACAAGACTTGCATGACATTTCTGTTGTGCTCTGTTATCAAATGGTTGTATAAACCAGCTTACACCAAGACTCTGAACTCAACGAACTTAAAATCACTGAGCACATTCTCCATGGTGGAGGAATGCAGCTGAATGCTATATGTCACCCATGGATTTTCTGATAAGATCGTTTTCCAACCTGCACATCTATTTTTGATGTGCTGTGTTGGTGGCGTACTGAAAAAATGAATATTCATGAATGTGCAGAAAGCCTATATGTATCATAGTGATTTGATCCACCCGTGTCATCAAGCTATGCAAATTACATCCTCACATCTCCATACGGCCACACAGCCCCCTCTTTCTCCTTAATTAATGACACTGAGAAAATGTTTTCTCTTCCAAGAAAATTGGCTCCTTCTAGACAGAACTGGTACAGACATTAATGGGAAGTGATAATTCTGGACTTGTTTTGACTTGATGACTTCAGGAAATACATATTCCCCATCAGATGGTCACGCCTCTTTATGTGACGCTCCTCAAACTGAAGTTGTAAATACATGAAGAGGTGAATTTTACCTGAATGAATATAAATTCAAAAGTGAAATCTGATTGGATAGACTTCAACCAGTTTGTAGTACTATTGTTACATCCAAAACAACAACACATTTATCTTGAAACCATTCATTCATCTACCAACCCTGTCTAGGCCTACTGGTAATTTCCAACAGCAAATGTGTTTGATAATGGCACCTGAATTATGTTTTTTATCTGCACAATGGGGAAACATTTTTATTGTGCATATCTGATAATTTAACTGATAATTAATATTTATTTAACAGATGGTTGATATTCCACATCCGATTTACTTGGTATATTATCATGGTCATGATGTTTTCTTCTCTATTCCATAACATAAAAATTATAATTCTGACTGACACCAAATTGAATCAAGTATCTTAATGAAGAAAGCTTTCCCTTCTATCTGCTCCTTGTATATTTTACATATGCTGGCTGAGATGCTTAAGTGGTGTTTTCTGCTTTCTACCCCTCATCCTGCACTATTATAAGATAGAATTACAAGGCATGCGTTCAACCCATCATCTGTGGCCAATGTGGGCGACGAATCTCATTTTTGTCTTCAGAGGTAAAAAAAGAAGATGACGGTGGTGGGCGGGGGCTAACTCATGAAGAAGAGAATGATGGGCGGAAGTGAAGATAAGCAGTAAAGCTGACATTAAGGTCAAGTGCTGATCTAGCATCACATTTCCCTTTCAAATCCATCTATATGCATATGCTCACATGCATACGTTTGCACAGGGTCTTTAGCTACATGTGTGCAGCTGCACTCCGACATGCTCTGCTGGGAAACCCGCCAGAGAGAGGTTAAGTCACATAGAGACCATATGCAGATGGATGAAATCAAATGAGTGAATAACGATATCGCAAATTATTTAAGTGTGTGTTTATGCGTGTGTGCATGTGCACAGAGAATATACTATGTAGGAGAGGAAAGAGAGGCAGAAACGATTCAGGATGGAGGTAGTAGCTCACTGACAGACTGCACTGCCATGCTCAGCCAGTTCATTGCTGTCATTCCTTACATCTTTTGACATTTTCAATTATGTCTTTCACACATGGCTGGGCGCTTGTTTTTTTTTCTTTCCCATGCTCTCCTCATCATCCTCCTTTGCTTTTCTCTCGCTCTCCCTCCTGCCTATTCTATTCCTCCACCTTCATTCCATTTCTTTCTTTTTTTTTAATTGCCCGCTCCCGCCTTGCTTTGTGTGTCGGCCCTTTTCATATGCGGGGGTCAGGTAGCCAACGGATCCTATTACTCCCCCCCGCTCTGTGGCGGATGGAGCAAGCAGGGGACGGCGGGGTAAGCGAGGGATAGGGCAGCCATGGAGTGAAAAGGATGCTGTGAGATATGTCAAGGACTCCTGTTCAATTTATCTGCTGATCCTGAGGGGGACCTCACAGGGCAAGGTGCAGAAAGTATAGGTAGACTTGTGTTTTCCTTCCTACCACTCATCCACCTGACAATAATGGAGAGGAGATTTATATTTGGCAGTGAGATATGTTTTAAAGGTGCCATCTATTCTTTCCAATTTTTTGAGCTGTTCCTGCAGTGGCAATTCCAATACTGTTATTGCATTACATTACACATTGGTACAGTTTGGGGTGCTTATTTAAAGCTGCTATAATCATTATCTTTATATTAACTAATAATTCATATGATTAATTATAATGTGAAAGAAGTTACTCATAGAGACAAACCCAGAGAGAATTATCACCCGACTCTGCAGTTCCCCTTAGCTCTTTGGTGCTTTTTGTCATTGTCAATTCCGGATGCAGAAGGCAGCTGTTTTCAGCAAAAAAGCTCTGATAAACCCAATGTACACTTCTGTACTACAGGTGACAGACAAGGTTAGTGACTAGCTGGTGAACATAGTGGAGCATTAAGCATCTAAAAAGCCAGTTTGAAATTTCCCTCAGGACTGGGTCACCATCAAACCAGACCAAAAAGGACATTGAATATTGGTCTTACATTTGCCGGGTGTACATGACACTTAATTAGGGGTAATGTTAACTGTCACTAATTTAGTGTTGAATGTGTAAATATGCAACTGTTTGCTAACAAGTCTGAAATCTTAGCTGAAAATGTGATAGCATGTCAGTATGGTCACAGCTTGGATAATTTTGAGGTACTTTTATTTGACTTGAGTATTTGAATTGAGTACTCTTTTCTGCTACTCCTAGGCAAATATTGTACATTTTTACTACATTTATTTCACAGTTACTCCATAGATTAAGATTTTACACACAAAATATATGCTTTTTTCTAGGCTGTCTAGAGATTAGTTGGAATTAGCTCAACCTCAAACTGCAACGTAGAAATGCTGCTTACACTTGCATAATGAGTATTTTTACTTTACATACTATCAGCATATTTTGTTGAACAGTTATGCTTTTAATGTGTGTTAAGTATAGAGCATGGACCAATGCTACATATCACATTTAAAGCCTAAGCTGGTCAGCCTTTATAGAAATACACAAAACTCAACAAGACAACCTATAAACAAGATTTTTTTTAGGGCTGGGCACGTTAGCGCGTTAACGCATTAATTAATTAACACCGACAATTATTTTATCGCAAGTTAACGCAGTTTTTATTTTATTATTATTAGTTTGAAAGTTCGTGGCTCTTAATACACATACAGTCAAACCATGGGCCACAGGAGGGGCGGGATGTTGATCTGCCTGCAAATCACCCACCCAAACAAGCAGTGGAGGGAGGCTTCGGCAGACTACACTGTCATCTTTTTTCCATATTTTTACACCCGCGATCCACCCCTCCCATGCCATCATCCATCCCGATGTTTCAGTGTAGTTTTGTAGACATCGTCCCAACCCTACTGAACAGACTGTTTCTGCTGCTCCCTGATAAAAGATACCTCATGCTGATACCTGTTCAGAAAATTGGACTCTGATGGTAACTTGTTTTAACAAGCTAGATAAAAGGTAATTCCCTGGAAGTGGCAAATAACTTTGGTTTAATATTTGATTTGATTACATTAATGTTTAAGTTGAGATTTACAAGAAATATTTTATTGCTTCTGTGTAAAGGGAATACTGCTGGATAAAAAGCACCTTATTTGTTTAAAGTGTTTGCAAACCACATGTTATTATACTTTTGTGTATATAGCAGTACATTTAAATTAAAATTGCACAATACACTACTTTAGAATTCATTATTCAATTTTATGTGTAACAATGTGTTTAGTCGTGATTAAAAATTTTAATTGTTGCCCAGCACTAATTTTTTTACATTGTGATTTTGCTCCTTTTACTGAATTAAAAGATACAGTTTTTAGGAATGTTACAGACATGGGCATAGGATCATTATAAAACACATGACTTTATTAGAAAAAACAGGAATTATATAAACTGTCACCATGTCAATTACTGTTAGACATTTCATACTGTAATGTCCCCCAAATACTGATTGACAGATCGGCTCTGTGATTGATCATCTGACTGGCTAAATGATTGAGTCATAATGAACGCGTACTATTTTTCACCACAGAGCATCACACACAGCATCCATAATGCACGTGCCATATGAAGGGGAGTAAGGATCATTCTCCAACTAGACCAACTGATGGATTTACTTATTGATTGATTAGCTGACTGACTAATTGATTGGCTTTGTAATGAGGGGAAAACACATTTTTCTCCATTAAGGGGAACCGGGGGGATTCCCCTTGCTGGCAGCCATGATGTAATGTGTAGGTTCTAATGACCTCAGCATAATCACCACCATTATGAAACAGGCTCGCAACTCTCAAACCACTTCATCATCAGAGTGATGCCTGCTCATGCCTACAGCTATTGGTCATTCATTCCTCACTCATCTTCCACAAAGTCAGCCAAACAGATCACCAAAGCTGCAGCCAGATCTGCAGCCAAATCAGAGCGAAAATTTAGCAGGGTGCCAAGAAAGCTTTGT
Source organism: Micropterus salmoides (assembly GCF_014851395.1). Taxonomy (NCBI): domain Eukaryota; kingdom Metazoa; phylum Chordata; class Actinopteri; order Centrarchiformes; family Centrarchidae; genus Micropterus; species Micropterus salmoides. The sequence goes on along the minus strand of NW_024040263.1, from coordinate 17,043,917 downwards.
TTGGATGAGTCTGGATGGAAAAAAAGAGAAAGAGTGTGTTTGTGTGTGTTTGTGTGTGTGTGTATGTGTGAGGTAGGGGAATTTTGGTGTTGCCAAACTGGCAGCCCTGGTTGTACTCACTTTCACCAGGGGGCAGTCAAGGAGGCTGGAGGCCAGATTGCTATTTTTCCAGGCTAATCATGGGAGCGGATTGCCAGGTCTTTTCCCCCTCTTATTCCCCCTCTCCTGCTGACTCTTAACCCTGACCCTTCAGCAGGAGATCCCTCTCTTGGCAAGAGAGAGGTAGGAAAGCAAAAAAGAAAAAATGGGGGAAGTCAGTGGCGCGAGCTGAACAAGAGAAATGGGGGAGTCGTGGTCAAGGGCTGATTAATGAGCCTCTAATTTAATCAGCAATTCCCATCTCACCAGGGCCTCTCCACGTGGCTCTGTAGTAGCTTATTATTTTTAACAAGTCTGTGATCTCCCCCTTTTCCTTTGCTCTTTTTCTCCCTCTCTCTGTCTTCCCCAGTTCCTCTTTTATGCTGCACTCTTATCTGTGTCAGAGTCGGGGATGTGAATAGAGGGGCAATGATTAATGGAGATTTAATACCTATGAAGGATGTCTAATCACTCTCTCCCTCTTTCTTTCTTTCTTCCTTAAATTCTTACTCCCTCCCTTCCTTTCCTTCTTTCTCTCTCTCTTTGTGTCTCCCTCCCCTTCTTGCTCCTTTAACAAAACTGACTGCTGTAGAAAGAGTTTCAGACTGGGCAGCAGCTGTTGTGTAGCCATTTATAGTGATGAATGCACAAAGGTGGCCTATGACACTTATTTTATATTGTAAAATGTGAGATGAGAGTGAAAGTGTGTGTGTGTGTGTGTGTGTGTGTGTGTGTGTGTGCGTGTATGCTGTTCATTTTCAGTGTATTTTCTTTGTCCAAAGTTTGTTTTCACTGACTTGTGTCATCACACATTTCTGTGTTATGCGTTCCCCTCAAATTTCCATACACATACTGTACATTCATGGTAATAATAGTGATTCACTTACTGTGCGTTGTACATTAGCTTCTCTTTCATATAGTATTCCATTTGGTCAGTACTGATTAAAATGCAGGAATCAAACTGCGGCCACATCACTAGTGTGTTATTTCTCTGCGTGTTACATTGCCAAAAATGACCAATGCTCAGATTTGAGCGTCTTAAAAGCTGGATCAAAGTGTAGGAAAAAACTTTATTAAAACTTGGGTGATATTTTCCTACTATAAGCCCTCATTCCTATCTGCAATAACACAGGTGTACTCATTTTAATTACTAAGGTACATACTGTTGTTGTGCACAAACACACGAGATGTTGGTATTTGTATCAACATTTTGAATTACACTTACATTGGTTTTACAAACAAATACAGTGGTTTAGATCAGGGGTTCTAAAAGAGTCTGTGGACCCCCAGGGGTCCTTGAGGGAGTTCCAGGGGTCCCCCAGCAAAAAGGTGAATCATTTATTTTCACTATGTTTCCATCCATAGGTAACACAATGACAGATTGTATGACTAATTTGGTTATGGGTTTCATACACTTTCTGTAATAAAACATCTAAAGGCTAAAATCATCAGACGGGGGTCTGTGTTCTAATGTGTGTCAGTTTAGGGGTCCCTGACATAAGAAAGTTTGAGTTTGCTAAACTGGTTCACTGTCAACATTTTTTTTCTGTAGTGATTAGTCAGTTGCTTTATAGGCAATCTGACTCAGGAAGAATGAAATAGGACCACAAGCAGGAAACAGCATGTAAGGTTGGGTTATTTAATCTTTCAAAAGTAACATAGGTACAATTTAACAATTCAACAGGGAAAGTACTGTATGTTTGTTAAACATTACAACAAATGTGATGAACAGGTCGAAGCAAAGCAAACCTGTTCTGTAGCCCTACACTTACAATACAGTCATACATAAAAACCTTCCTAGGCCTCTCTTATCCTTCACAAATAGTCTTCATACTTCATACTGTAGATGCCCTCGAACACACTTTGGCCGGCTGAAACAGCACACACAGCACCTTTTTTCAAATGCAGAAGCAATTCATTTATTTCTAGATAATTAGAAATGATGGCAGGTAAAAAAAAAAAAAGAAGTAAGAATGAGAATTGATGGAATAAGAAAGGCTTTGTAGTGAGTCAGAATGGAGATGAGAGAAGCTCTTTAATTCTACCTCTGATTACTAAGTGCCTCCGTCCATTATCTTTACACAGTGAATAGCAGAACACCATAAAGGTAAAATGTGACTCATCCATCCCCACTGGTTATCACTCTCAATGGCCCCACACCCATCCATCCCCACACAGATTGACACAGTGCCTACTTAGCATAGCTCTTCAGAAAGTGGTTTTAGATTGTGTGTGTGTGATGGGTGCAAGAAGATA